>NC_091285.1:309832052-310545177 GCF_032444005.1 Ranitomeya imitator | reverse complement strand
AATCACTCATTACAACATCATACGGCAGAGAGTTCCATAGTCTCACTGCTCTTACAGTAAAGAATCCGCGTCTGTTATTATGCACATTTTTCCTGAATTATCCTATTAGTGGTTTTCCATCCGTATCCTGCTAGATTGTGGAAAAACACTATATGTGAGTACATAGAGGAGCTTTATTTGGCCTTGCAGCACCGTTAACGGCTGTCTGCATGTCTCTGTGTGAATTCAGCTCACGCTGTAGTCTGTTCTGTGAAAAAAAAAAAAAGTTAATAAAGTTCACCAAACACTCCACTTTACAGTTGTGTAGGCCACATTAGTTCATATTAAAGTCTAGTCCGCACTTTATAAAATTAGTGTTTCTTATACCTGTTAGCAGCTGTTCAGGAATAAGCACATTAAGCCCTTAGTACTTTTCTGCCTATCTTTATCAGTCTACCAAGATGAAGAGGGCAGGGAGTAAGGCACGTGGTCGTGGCCGTGGAGTTTCTGCAGGGAGAGGACGTGGGGATTCTGTGCCTGCTGCGGGCACCGGTGACTCATCATCCCCCAGTTTTACCAGGAACAGTCCTTCATGCGCAGCTTTGTAGGAGTTCACCGTACCCCACTGCTGCAGGATGAGCAAATTGAAGCCGTTGTCGGACGGATGGCAGCTAACGCATTGACTTCAATTAGTGCCACATCCTCTCAGGCACAGAGCACTGAAGAGCTCCCATCTGTCTCTTCACCACCTGCCAAATTGCCCAGGCAGTCAGAGAGCCCAGTACAGGAGCTATCTCTACTTCTGTTCTCTGAATCTCTTGGCTTGGAAAGAGGGGGCCAGCCAAGCAGCATTCGAGAAATGGAAGAAGAGGCAGTATGCAGTGATGCCCAACTGCTTTGTCCCTCTGAAATTGAAGAGGCGGGAGGGCCAGTGCCTCCGGTCAGCACACCTCAGTATGCATCTGATGATGAGGCTCAGGTGCCACTTTCTGGTGCATACTGTGCTGCCGAGACTACCCAGGAGAAACAGTTCGTGGAAGAGGGTAGTGTAGATGATGAGGTCCTTGACCCATCATGGCGTAAGGTACAGGAAGGTGGTGGGAGCAGCTCTGAGGAAGAGATTCCCCGAACAGCCAAAAGAGGAGGGAGAGGGAAGACTGCGTTGCCTGTAGCCTCCACTTCGGCACCCATTAGGAGACTTGCAGTGCCTGGTCCTTTTTTGACACAGTTACAGATGACATTTGCTTTGTCAAATGCAAGCTGTGTAATCAGAAAGTCAAAAGAGGGAAAAGTATCAGCAACCTCAATACCACAAATATGTGGAAATATGTGCGGACCAAGCACGTGGTGGAGTTACAAAAACACACTGAAGACCTAGGCCAACCTACAGCGGCACCTACCGCCTCTTCAGCTCATATTGTAGCCTCTTCCTCCAGCTCACACACAGCTGGTTCGGCTTCCTCACAGGATCGCCATGGAAGAACCTCTGGCACTGTTGTACAGAGACCCAGAGTAATTCCACCCACAGCACCATGTTCCCTGTCATCCTCACATTCCCAGCCCAGTCTACAGCCATCGGTAGCACAGGCATGAGAGAAAAGGTGGCCATTCTTGGCAAACCACCCCCGAGCATAGGCTCTGAATGCTGGCATTGCAAAACTACTGTCCCTTGAAATGCTGTCATTCAGGCTGGTGGAGACTGACACCTTCCGTAACTTGATGGCATTTGACAGTCCCACAATACAATGTGCCCAGCCACTTTTCTTTCAGCAGGCAAGCCGTCCCTGCCCTGCAAAAGCATGTGGAGGGAAACATTAAACATGCGCTGCTAAACGCCGTCAGTAGCAAAGTCCACCTCACCACCGATGTGTGGACCAGTCACCATGGACAGGGATGATACCTTTTCCTCACTGCCCATTGGGTCAATGTTGTGGAGCCGGGTACAGATCTTGCGAGTGGCACTGTACGTGTTCTGCCAATTCCAAGGATTGCAGGAATCCAGTCTGTACAGATTGACTCCTCCTCATACTCCAGTTCCTCTGAATAAGCGCTGCAGGAGCTGTCACAGTCCACCTCCACATGGACCCGTGAACGCTTACCTGTTACAACCGATATGAGCACAGCCATGGCCAAACGTTAACAGGCCATATTAAAATTAATTTCTTTGGGGAATCGAAGCCACACAGTGCAGGAGCTCTGGAATGCCATCAAGCAGGAGAGCGACGTGTGGTTTGTGCCAGCGAATCTCTAGCCAGACATGGTAGTGTGTGACAATGGCTGAAATCTGGTGGCAGCTCTGGGCCTAGGCAACCTCACTCACATCCCATGTCTGGCATATGTGCTCAACTTGGTCGTGCAGAGTTTTTTGAGGGACTATCCGGATCTTGATGCACTGCTGCACAAGAGTGTGCTCTCTTGCAGCGTTCCAGCATGGCAAGATCGCACATTGCAGCTCTGCATCGGCAATTTCACCTTCCGGAACATCACATCATATGTGACCTTCCCACCAAGTGGAATTCAACGTTACATATGTTGGAGCGGTTGCGTGAGCAGCAGCCAGCAGTAATGGAGTACCAGCTGCGTCAGGCGCAAAGAAATCACACTGCGCGCCATTCAGACTTCACAACCGCTGAGTGGGCCACTATGAAGGACATCTGCCAGGTTTTGCGTGCCTTCGATGTTTCCACGTGGATGGCGAGTGCAGATGATGCACTAGTCAGCATGACTATCCACCTTATCTGCTTGCTTGAAAAAACACAGCAAGTGCTAAGGGATGATGTTGTGGGAGAGGTGGAGGATGAGGAGTCACAAATGCCATCTGCTTCTGGACAGTCTGCTCGACGTGGTTCCTCACAAAGTCCTAGGCATGGGACACTTTATGAGAACGATGAGGAGGAGTCAATAGAGGAGAAGGACATCTGTCCAGAGGAGGGAGTTACACAATGCTCCAGTAGTCAGTATGTAGAGCGAGGGTGGGGTGAAGGAGAGCAGGCAGATCACGCCTCAAGCAGGGGACAGCGTTTCTTGGCCAGTTGGCAGTCTGCAGCACATGGTTGATTTCATGCTGCAGTGCCTGGGAAACGACCACCACATCACCCACATTCTCAACACGGCTGATTATTGGGTGTACACCCTCCTAGATCCTCGCTATCGGGACAACTTACAAAGCCTCATAACACCGTTGAACCGAGAGCGTAAAATGCGGGAGTACCAAGACACACTGGTGCATTCCATCATTTTCTCCAGTCCAACCGAGAGCAGTGCTGCTAGTGCTTTACAAAGCAGCTCAGTGCGTCGAGGCAGTGGAGGAAGCTCTGCACAAAGAGGGAGCAGAAGCAGTGCTTCAGCACAAGGCAAGACCAGTATGGCCAAGCTGTGGCAAAGTTTTGTGTGCCCGCCACAAATGTCTACACCATCACAGACAGCTCCAGTCAGCAGGAGGCAACGTTTCCATCAGATGGTGACAGACTACATGTCTTGCCCTCTCAGTGTACTCCCAGACGGCTCTTCCCCCTTCAAGTTTTGGGTCTCCAAGCTGGATACATGGCAGAGCTTAGCCAGTATGCATTGGAGGTGCTGGCTTGCTCTGCTGCTAGTGTATTATCGGAACGCGTCTTTAGTGCCGCAGGTGGTGTACTAACAGACCGCCGCATGTGACTATCCTCCAAGAACGTTGACCGGCTTACTTTTCTGAAAATGAACAAGGCCTGGATCTCACAGGAATTTGCCACTCCTCTTCCAGATTAAATAATTGGTTGGCAACAGTATCCAGGTCTCCTGTTGTGTTCATGTTTCTACCACCTGAACTGTAATCCCTGGGCTCCAACACCACCAGTTGCTGCTCAGAAGTGCCATCTGCACAATTAACACATGACCCAGTGTTATAGGGTTTCAGTAACGTTAGCTGATCCCCAGCTGTGTAACCGGCAATTTCTCCTGCTCCGTCCACACTCACACTACAACTGATATTAAACTAGCTCAAATTAGGCCTCAGCCTACACTCTGCTTCTCTGCTGGAAAACACTAGCTCCTGTGTTAGTGGGGTTCAGTAACATCAGCTGCTCCCCTGCTGTGTATCCGGCAATTGCTCCTGCTACCTCCACACTCTCACAACTTCAGAAATTAAATTTGCTCCAAATATGCCTCGGCCTACACTTTGATTGACCCTGGGCTCCAACACCACCGCCAGTTGCTGCTCAGAAGTGCCATCTGCACAGTGAACACTTGCTGCCGTGTTATTGGGTTTCAGTAACGTCAGCTGATCCCCAGCTGTGTATCCGGCAATTTGTCCTGCACCGTCCGCGCTCACACCAAAACAGATATTAAACTGCCTCGAGTGTAGGCCTCTGCTTCTCCTGGATTCCCTGGGCTCCAACATCGCCAGTTGCTGCTCAGAAGTACTGTCTGCACAGAGAAAACACTAGCTCCTGTGTTAGTGGGGTTCAGTAACGTCAGCTGCTCCCCTGCTGTGTATCCGGCAATTGCTCCTGCTGCCTCCACACTCTCACAACTTCAGAAATTAAACTTGCTCCAATTAGGCCTCGGCCTACACCATGATTGACCCTGGATTCCAACACTGCCAGTTGCTGCTCAGAAGTGCTGTCTGCACAGTGAACACTTGCTGCCGTGTTATTGGGTTTCAGTAACGTCAGCTGATCCCCAGCTTTGTATCCGGCAATTTGTCCTGCTCCGTCCATGCTCACACTATAACAGATATTAAACTGCCTCGAGTGTAGGCCTCAGCCTACACTCTGCTTCTCCTGGATTCCCTTGTCTTCAACACTGCCAGTTGCTGCTCAGAAGTGCCGTCTGCACAGAGAAAAACACTAGCTCCTGTGTTAGTGCAATTCAGTAATGTCAGCTGCTCCCCTGCTGTGTATCTGGCAATTGCTCCTGCTACCTCCACACTCACACTACTTCAGATATTAAATTGCTCCAATTAGGCCTTGGCCTACATTATGATTGACCCTGGGATTCAACACCGCCAGTTGCTGCCCGGAAGTGCTGTCTGCACAGTCAACACCTGCTCCAGTGTTATTGGGGTTCAGTAACGCAAGCTGCTCCCCTGCTGTGTGTGCGGCAAGTTCTCCCCTCAGTTTCTAGCATTGACGCTGGGCTCCAAAACCGACAGTTGCTGCCTGGAAGTGCTGTCTGCACAGTCAATAGTTGCTCCTCTGTTATTGGGGTTCAGTAATGCCAGCTGATCCCCTGTTGTGTGTACGGCAAGTTCTCCCCTCAGTTTCTAGCTTTGACCCTGGGCTCCAACACCGCCAGTTGCTGCCCGGAAGTGCTGTCTGCACAGTCAACAGTGGATTTTCTGTTGTTGGGGTTCAGTAACGCCAGCTGCTCCCCTGCTGTGTGTGCGTGGCAAGTTCTCCCCTCAGCTTCTAGCATTGACCCTGGGCTCCAACACCGCCAGTTGCCTCGCGGAAGTGCTTTCTGTACAGTCAACAGTTGCTCCTCTGTTATTGGGGTTCAGTAACGCCAGCTGCTCCCCTACTGTGTGTGCGGCAAGTTCTCCACTCACTTTCTAGCATTATCCCTGGGCTCTAACACGGTCAGTTGCATCCTGGAAGTGCTGTCTGCACAGTCAACACCTGCTCCAGTGTTATTGGGGTTCAGTAACGCCAGCTGCTCCCCAACTGTGTATCTGGCAATTGCTCCTGCTCCCTCCACATTCACAGAACTACAGATTGGAAACTTGCTCCAATTAGGCCTCAGCATACACTCTGTTTCTCCTGTAATCCCTGGGCTCCAACACCGCCAGTTGCTGCCCGGAAGTGCTGTCTGCACAGTCAACAGTTGCTCCTCTGTTATTGGGGTTCAGTAACGTCAGCTGCTTCCCTGCTGTGTGCAGCAAGTTCTCCACTCAGTTTCTAGCATTGACCCTGGGCTCCAACACCGCCAGTTGCTGCCCAGAAGTGCTGTCTGCACAGTCAACAGTTGCTCCTGTTATTGGGGTTCAGTAACGTCAGCTGCTCCCTTGCTGTATATCCGGCAATTGCTTCTGCTACCTCCACACTCACACTACTTCTGATATTAAATCGCTCCAATTAGGCCTTGGCCTACATTATGATTGACCCTGGGCTCCGACACCGCCAGTTGCTGCCCGAAAGTGCTGTCTGCACAGTCAACACCTGCTCCAATGTTATTGGGGTTCAGTAACGCCAGCTGCTCCCCTGCTGTGTGTGCGGCAAGTTCTCCAGTCAGTTTCTAGCATTGATGCTGGGCTCCAACACCGCCAGTTGCTGCCCAGTCAACAGTTGCTCCTCTGTTATTGGGGTTCAGTAACGCCAGCTGCTCCACTGCTGTGTGTGTGGCAAGTTTTCCCCTCAGTTTCTAGCATTGACCCTGGGCTCCAACACCGCCAGTTGCTGCCCAGTCAACAGTTGCTCCTCTGTTATTGGGGTTCAGTAACGCCAGCTGCTCCCCTGCTGTGTGTGCGGCAAGTTCTCCCCTTAGTTTCTAGCATTGACCCTCGGCTCCAACACCATCAGTTGCTGCCCAGAAGTGCTGTCTGCACAGTCAACAGTTGCTCTTCTGTTATTGGGGTTCAGTAAAGCCAGCTGCTCCCCTGCAGTGTGTGTGCGGCAAGTTCTCCCCTCAGCTGCTAGCATTGACCACAGGCTCCAACACCTCCAGTTGCTGCCCAGAAGTGCTGTCTGCACAGTCAACAGTTGCTCCTCTGTTATTGGGGTTCAGTAATGCCAGCTGATCCCCTGTTGTGTGTACGGCAAGTTCTCCCCTCAGTTTCTAGCTTTGACCCTGGGCTCCAACACCGCCAGTTGCTGCCCGGTAGTGCTGTCTGCACAGTCAACAGTGGCTTTTCTGTTATTGGGGTTCAGTAACGCCAGCTGCTCCCCTGCTGTGTGTGTGGCAAGTTCTCCTCTCAGTTTCTAGCATTGACCCTGTGCTCCAACACCGTCAGTTGTTGCCCGGAAGTGCTGTCTGCACAGTCAACAGTTGCTCCTCTGTTATTGGGGTTCAGTAAGGCCAGCTGCTCCCCTGCTGTGTGTGCGTGGCAAGTTCTCCCCTCAGCTTCTAGCATTGACCCTGGGCTCCAACACCGCCAGTTGCCTCGCGGAAGTGCTTTCTGTACAGTCAACAGTTGCTCCTCTGTTATTGGGGTTCAGTAACGCCAGCTGCTCCCCTACTGTGTGTGCGGCAAGTTCTCCACTCACTTTCTAGCATTATCCCTGGGCTCTAACACGGTCAGTTGCCTCCTGGAAGTGCTGTCTGCACAGTCAACACCTGCTCCAGTGTTATTGGGGTTCAGTAACGCCAGCTGCTCCCCAACTGTGTATCTGGCAATTGCTCCTGCTCCCTCCACATTCACAGAACTACAGATTAGAAACTTGCTCCAATTAGGCCTCAGCATACACTCTGTTTCTCCTGTAATCCCTGGGCTCCAACACCGCCAGTTGCTGCCCGGAAGTGCTGTCTGCACAGTCAACAGTTGCTCCTCTGTTATTGGGGTTCAGTAACGTCAGCTGCTTCCCTGCTGTGTGCAGCAAGTTCTCCACTCAGTTTCTAGCATTGACCCTGGGCTCCAACACCGCCAGTTGCTGCCCAGAAGTGCTGTCTGCACAGTCAACAGTTGCTCCTGTTATTGGGGTTCAGTAACGTCAGCTGCTCCCCTGCTGTGTATCCGGCAATTGCTCCTGCTACCTCCACACTCACACTACTTCTGATATTAAATCGCTCCAATTAGGCCTTGGCCTACATTATGATTGACCCTGGGCTCCAACACCGCCAGTTGCTGCCCGAAAGTGCTGTCTGCACAGTCAACACCTGCTCCAATGTTATTGGGGTTCAGTAACGCCAGCTGCTCCCCTGCTGTGTGTGCGGCAAGTTCTCCAGTCAGTTTCTAGCATTGATGCTGGGCTCCAACACCGCCAGTTGCTGCCCAGTCAACAGTTGCTCCTCTGTTATTGGGGTTCAGTAACGCCAGCTGCTCCCCTGCTGTGTGTGTGGCAAGTTTTCCCCTCAGTTTCTAGCATTGACCCTGGGCTCCAACACCGCCAGTTGCTGCCCAGTCAACAGTTGCTCCTCTGTTATTGGGGTTCAGTAACGCCAGCTGCTCCCCTGCTGTGTGTGTGGCAAGTTCTCCCCTCAGTTTCTAGCATTGACCCTGGGCTCAAACACCGCCAGTTGCTGCCCGGATGTGCTGTCTGCACAGTCAATAGTTGCTCCTCTGTTATTGGGGTTTAGTAATGCCAGCTGATCCCCTGCTGTGTGTGCGGCAAGTTTTCCACTCAGTTTCGGCATTGACCCTGGGCTCCAACACCGCTAGTTGATGCCCGGAAGAGCTGTCTGCACAGTCAACAGTTGCTCCTCTGTTATTGGGGTTCAGTAACGCCAGCTGCTCCCCTGCTGTGTGTGCAGCAAGTTCTTCACTCAGTTTCTAGCATTGACCCTGGGCTCTAACACTGTCAGTTGCCTCCTGGAAGTGCTGTCTGCACAGTCAACACCTGCTCCAGTGTTATTGGGGTTCAGTAACGCCAGCTGCTCCCCTACTGTGTATCTGGCAATTGCTCCTGCTCCCTCCACATTCACAGAACTACAGATTAGAAACTTGCTCCAATAAGGCCTCAGCATGCACTCTGTTTCTCCTGTAATCCCTGGGCTCCAACACCGCCAGTTGCTGCCCGGAAGTGCTGTCTGCACAGTCAACAGTTGCTCCTCTGTTATTGGGGTTCAGTAACACCAGATGCTCCCCTGCTGTGTGCGGCAAGTTCTCCACTCAGCTTCTAGCATTGACCCTGGGCTCCAACACCGCCAGTTGCTGCCCAGAAGTGCTGTCTGCACAGTCAACAGTTGCTCCTGTTATTGGGGTTCAGTAACGTCAGCTGCTCCCCTGCTGTGTATCCGGCAATTGCTCCTGCTACCTCCACACTCACACTACTTCTGATATTAAATCGCTCCAATTAGGCCTTGGCCTACATTATGATTGACCCTGGGCTCCAACACCGCCAGTTGCTGCCCGAAAGCGCTGTCTGCACAGTCAACACCTGCTCCAATGTTATTGGGGTTCAGTAACGCCAGCTGCTCCCCTGCTGTGTGTGCGTCAAGTTCTCCAGTCAGTTTCTAGCATTGATGCTGGGCTCCAACACCGCCAGTTGCTGCCCGGATGTGCTGTCTGTAAAAGTCAATAGTTGCTCCTCTGTTATTGGGGTTCAGTAATGCCAGCTGATCCCCTGCTGTGTGTGCGGCAAGTTTTCCACTCAGTTTCTGGCATTGACCCTGGGCTCCAACACTGCTAGTTGCTGCCCGGAAGTGCTGTCTGCACAGTCAACAGTTGATCCTCTGTTATTGGGGTTCAGTAACGCCAGCTGCTCCCCTGCTGTGTGTGCGGCAAGTTCTTCACTCAGTTTCTAGCATTGACCCTGGGCTCCAACACTGCCAGTTGCTGCCCAGAAGTGCTGTCTGCCCAGTCAACAGTTGCTCCTGTGTTATTGGGGTTCAGTAACGCTAGATGCTCCCATGCTGTGTGTGCGGAAAGTTCTTTCCTCAGTTTCTAGCATTAACCCTGGGCTAGTTGCTGCCCGGAAGTGCTATCTGCACAGTCAACAGTTGCTCTTCTGTTATT
Source organism: Ranitomeya imitator (assembly GCF_032444005.1). Taxonomy (NCBI): domain Eukaryota; kingdom Metazoa; phylum Chordata; class Amphibia; order Anura; family Dendrobatidae; genus Ranitomeya; species Ranitomeya imitator. The sequence continues at coordinate 310,535,609 of NC_091285.1, read as the reverse complement.
GGGGTTCAGTAACGCCAGCTGCTCCCCTGCTGTGTGTGCGGCAAGTTCTCCCCTTAGTTTCTAGCATTGACCCTCGGCTCCAACACCGTCAGTTGCTGCCCAGAAGTGCTGTCTGCACAGTCAACAGTTGCTCCTCTGTTATTGGGGTTCAGTAAAGCCAGCTGCTCCCCTGCAGTGTGTGTGCGGCAAGTTCTCCCCTCAGCTGCTAGCATTGACCCCGGGCTCCAACACCGTCAGTTGCTGCCTAGAAGTGCTGTCTGCACAGTCAACAGTTGCTCCTCTGTTATTGGGGTTCAGTAAAGCCAGCTGCTCCCCTGCTATGTGTGTGCGGCAAGTTCTCCACTCAGTTTCTAGCATTGACCCTGGGCTCCAACACCATTAGTTGCCTCGCGAAAGTGCTGTCTGCACAGTCAACACCTGCTCCAGTGTTATTGGGGTTCAGTAACGTCAGCTGGTCCCCTACTGTGTGTGCGGCAAGTTCTCCACTCAGTTTCTAGCATTGACCTTGGGCTCCAACCCTGCCAGTTGCTGCCCAGAAGTGCTGTCCGCACAGTCAACAGTTGCTCCTGTTATTGGGGTTCAGTAACGCCAACTGCTCCCCTGCTGTGTGTGCGGCAAGTTCTCCACTCAGTTTCTAGCATTGACCCTGAGCTCCAACACCGCCAGTTGCTGCCCGGAAGAGCTGTCTGCACAGTCAACAGTTGCTCCTCTGTTATTGGGGTTCAGTAACGCCAGCTGCTCCCCTACTGTGTGTGCGGCAAGTTCTCCACTCAGTTTCTAGCATTGACCCTGGGCTCTAACACCGTCAGTTGCCTCCTGGAAGTGCTGTCTGCACAGTCAACACCTGCTCCAGTGTTATTGGGGTTCAGTAACGCCAGCTGCTGCCCAGCTGTGTATCTGGCAATTGCTCCTGCTCCCTCCACACTCACAGAACTACAGATTAGAAACTTGCTCCAATTAGGCCTCGGCATACACTCTGTTTCTCCTGTAATCCCTGGGCTCCAACACCGCCGGTTGCTGCCCAGAAGTGCTGTCTGCACAGTCAACAGTTGCTCCTCTGTTATTGGGGTTCAGTAACACCAGCTGCTCCCCTGCTGTAGGTGCAACCAATTCTCCTCTCAGTTTCTAGCATTGACCCTGGGCTCCAACACTGCCAGTTGCTGCCCAGAAGTGCTGTCTGCACAGTCAACAGTTGCTCCTCTGTTATTGGGGTTCAGTAACACCAGCTGCTCCCTTGCTGTAGGTGCAACCAGTTGTTCTCTCAGTTTATAGCATTGATCCTGGGCTCCAACACCGCCAGTTGCTGCCCAGAAGTGCTGTCTTCACAGTCAAGAGTTGCTCCTGTTATTGGGGTTCAGTAACGTCAGCTGCTCCCCTGCTGTGTATCCGGCAATTGCTCCTGCTACCTCCACACTCACACTTCTTCAGATATTAAATTGCTCCAATTAGGCCTTGTCCTACCTTATGATTGACCCTGGGCTCCAACACCGCCAGTTGCTGCCCGGAAGTGCTGTCTGCACAGTCAACAGTTGCTCCTCTGTTATTGGGGTTCAGTAACGTCAGCTGCTTCCCTGCTGTGTGCAGCAAGTTCTCCACTCAGTTTCTAGCATTGACCCTGGGCTCCAACACCGCCAGTTGCTGCCCAGAAGTGCTGTCTGCACAGTCAACAGTTGCTCCTGTTATTGGGGTTCAGTAACGTCAGCTGCTCCCCTGCTGTGTATCCGGCAATTGCTCCTGCTACCTCCACACTCACACTACTTCTGATATTAAATCGCTCCAATTAGGCCTTGGCCTACATTATGATTGACCCTGGGCTCCAACACCGCCAGTTGCTGCCCGAAAGTGCTGTCTGCACAGTCAACACCTGCTCCAATGTTATTGGGGTTCAGTAACGCCAGCTGCTCCCCTGCTGTGTGTGCGGCAAGTTCTCCAGTCAGTTTCTAGCATTGATGCTGGGCTCCAACACCGCCAGTTGCTGCCCAGTCAACAGTTGCTCCTCTGTTATTGGGGTTCAGTAACGCCAGCTGCTCCCCTGCTGTGTGTGTGGCAAGTTTTCCCCTCAGTTTCTAGCATTGACCCTGGGCTCCAACACCGCCAGTTGCTGCCCAGTCAACAGTTGCTCCTCTGTTATTGGGGTTCAGTAACGCCAACTGCTCCCCTGCTGTGTGTGTGGCAAGTTCTCCCCTCAGTTTCTAGCATTGACCCTGGGCTCAAACACCGCCAGTTGCTGCCCGGATGTGCTGTCTGCACAGTCAATAGTTGCTCCTCTGTTATTGGGGTTTAGTAATGCCAGCTGATCCCCTGCTGTGTGTGCGGCAAGTTTTCCACTCAGTTTCTGGCATTGACCCTGGGCTCCAACACCGCTAGTTGCTGCCCGGAAGAGCTGTCTGCACAGTCAACAGTTGCTCCTCTGTTATTGGGGTTCAGTAACGCCAGCTGCTCCCCTACTGTGTGTGCGGCAAGTTCTCCACTCAGTTTCTAGGATTGACCCTGGGCTCTAACACCGTCAGTTGTCTCCTGGAAGTGCTGTCTGCACAGTCAACACCTGCTCCAGTGTTATTGGGGTTCAGTAACGCCAGCTGCTGCCCAGCTGTGTATCTGGCAATTGCTCCTGCTCCCTCCACACTCACAGAACTACAGATTAGAAACTTGCTCCAATTAGGCCTCGGCATACACTCTGTTTCTCCTGTAATCCCTGGGCTCCAACACCGCCGGTTGCTGCCCAGAAGTGCTGTCTGCACAGTCAACAGTTGCTCCTCTGTTATTGGGGTTCAGTAACACCAGTTGCTCCCCTGCTGTAGGTGCAACCAGTTCTCCTCTCAGTTTCTAGCATTGACCCTGGGCTCCAACACTGCCAGTTGCTGCCCAGAAGTGCTGTCTGCACAGTCAACAGTTGCTCCTCTGTTATTGGGGTTCAGTAACACCAGCTGCTCCCTTGCTGTAGGTGCAACCAGTTGTTCTCTCAGTTTATAGCATTGATCCTGGGCTCCAACACCGCCAGTTGCTGCCCAGAAGTGCTGTCTTCACAGTCAAGAGTTGCTCCTGTTATTGGGGTTCAGTAACGTCAGCTGCTCCCCTGCTGTGTATCCGGCAATTGCTCCTGCTACCTCCACACTCACACTTCTTCAGATATTAAATTGCTCCAATTAGGCCTTGTCCTACCTTATGATTGACCCTGGGCTCCAACACCGCCAGTTGCTGCCCGGAAGTGCTGTCTGCACAGTCAACAGTTGCTCCTCTGTTATTGGGGTTCAGTAACGTCAGCTGCTTCCCTGCTGTGTGCAGCAAGTTCTCCACTCAGTTTCTAGCATTGACCCTGGGCTCCAACACCGCCAGTTGCTGCCCAGAAGTGCTGTCTGCACAGTCAACAGTTGCTCCTGTTATTGGGGTTCAGTAACGTCAGCTGCTCCCCTGCTGTGTATCCGGCAATTGCTCCTGCTACCTCCACACTCACACTACTTCTGATATTAAATCGCTCCAATTAGGCCTTGGCCTACATTATGATTGACCCTGGGCTCCAACACCGCCAGTTGCTGCCCGAAAGTGCTGTCTGCACAGTCAACACCTGCTCCAATGTTATTGGGGTTCAGTAACGCCAGCTGCTCCCCTGCTGTGTGTGCGGCAAGTTCTCCAGTCAGTTTCTAGCATTGATGCTGGGCTCCAACACCGCCAGTTGCTGCCCAGTCAACAGTTGCTCCTCTGTTATTGGGGTTCAGTAACGCCAGCTGCTCCCCTGCTGTGTGTGTGGCAAGTTTTCCCCTCAGTTTCTAGCATTGACCCTGGGCTCCAACACCGCCAGTTGCTGCCCAGTCAACAGTTGCTCCTCTGTTATTGGGGTTCAGTAATGCCAGCTGCTCCCCAGCTGTGTGTGTGGCAAGTTCTCCCCTCAGTTTCTAGCATTGACTCTGGGCTCAACACCGCCAGTTGCTGCCCGGATGTGCTGTCTGCACAGTCAATAGTTGCTCCTCTGTTATTGGGGTTTAGTAATGCCAGCTGATCCCCTGCTGTGTGTGCGGCAAGTTTTCCACTCAGTTTCTGGCATTGACCCTGGGCTCCAACACCGCTAGTTGCTGCCCGGAAGAGCTGTCTGCACAGTCAACAGTTGCTCCTCTGTTATTGGGGTTCAGTAACGCCAGCTGCTCCCCTGCTGTGTGTGCAGCAAGTTCTTCACTCAGTTTCTAGCATTGACCCTGGGCTCTAACACCGTCAGTTGCCTCCTGGAAGTGCTGTCTGCACAGTCAACACCTGCTCCAGTGTTATTGGGGTTCAGTAACGCCAGCTGCTCCCCTACTGTGTATCTGGCAATTGCTCCTGCTCCCTCCACATTCACAGAACTACAGATTAGAAACTTGCTCCAATAAGGCCTCAGCATACACTCTGTTTCTCCTGTAATCCCTGGGCTCCAACACCGCCAGTTGCTGCCCGGAAGTGCTGTCTGCACAGTCAACAATTGCTCCTCTGTTATTGGGGTTCAGTAACACCAGATGCTCCCCTGCTGTGTGCGGCAAGTTCTCCACTCAGCTTCTAGCATTGACCCTGGGCTCCAACACCGCCAGTTGCTGCCCAGAAGTGCTGTCTGCACAGTCAACAGTTGCTCCTGTTATTGGGGTTCAGTAACGTCAGCTGCTCCCCTGCTGTGTATCCGGCAATTGCTCCTGCTACCTCCACACTCACACTACTTCTGATATTAAATCGCTCCAATTAGGCCTTGGCCTACATTATGATTGACCCTGGGCTCCAACACCGCCAGTTGCTGCCCGAAAGTGCTGTCTGCACAGTCAACACCTGCTCCAATGTTATTGGGGTTCAGTAACGCCAGCTGCTCCCCTGCTGTGTGTGCGTCAAGTTCTCCAGTCAGTTTCTAGCATTGATGCTGGGCTCCAACACCGCCAGTTGCTGCCCGGATGTGCTGTCTGTAAAAGTCAATAGTTGCTCCTCTGTTATTGGGGTTCAGTAATGCCAGCTGATCCCCTGCTGTGTGTGCGGCAAGTTTTCCACTCAGTTTCTGGCATTGACCCTGGGCTCCAACACTGCTAGTTGCTGCCCGGAAGTGCTGTCTGCACAGTCAACAGTTGATCCTCTGTTATTGGGGTTCAGTAACGCCAGCTGCTCCCCTGCTGTGTGTGCGGCAAGTTCTTCACTCAGTTTCTAGCATTGACCCTGGGCTCCAACACTGCCAGTTGCTGCCCAGAAGTGCTGTCTGCCCAGTCAACAGTTGCTCCTGTGTTATTGGGGTTCAGTAACGCTAGATGCTCCCCTGCTGTGTGTGCGGAAAGTTCTTTCCTCAGTTTCTAGCATTAACCCTGGGCTAGTTGCTGCCCGGAAGTGCTATCTGCACAGTCAACAGTTGCTCTTCTGTTATTGGGGTTCAGTAACGCCAGCTGCTCCCCTGCTGTGTGTGCGGCAAGTTCTCCCCTTAGTTTCTAGCATTGACCCTCGGCTCCAACACCGTCAGTTGCTGCCCATTAGTGCTGTCTGCACAGTCAACAGTTGCTCCTCTGTTATTGGGGTTCAGTAAAGCCAGCTGCTCCCCTGCAGTGTGTGTGCGGCAAGTTCTCCCCTCAGCTGCTAGCATTGACCCCGGGCTCCAACACCGTCAGTTGCTGCCCAGAAGTGCTGTCTGCACAGTCAACAGTTGCTCCTCTGTTATTGGGGTTCAGTAAAGCCAGCTGCTCCCCTGCTATGTGTGTGCGGCAAGTTCTCCACTCAGTTTCTAGCATTGACCCTGGGCTCCAACACCATTAGTTGCCTCGCGGAAGTGCTGTCTGCACAGTCAACACCTGCTCCAGTGTTATTGGGGTTCAGTAACGTCAGCTGGTCCCCTACTGTGTGTGCGGCAAGTTCTCCACTCAGTTTCTAGCATTGACCTTGGGCTCCAACCCTGCCAGTTGCTGCCCAGAAGTGCTGTCCGCACAGTCAACAGTTGCTCCTGTTATTGGGGTTCAGTAACGCCAACTGCTCCCCTACTGTGTGTGCGGCAAGTTCTCCACTCAGTTTCTAGCATTGACCTTGGGCTCCAACCCTGCCAGTTGCTGCCCAGAAGTGCTGTCGGCACAGTCAACAGTTGCTCCTGTTATTGGGGTTCAGTAACGTCAACTGCTCCCCTGCTGTGTGTGCGGCAAGTTCTCCACTCAGTTTCTAGCATTGACCCTGAGCTCCAACACCGCCAGTTGCTGCCCATAAGTGCTGTCTTCACAGTCAACAGTTGCTCTTGTTATTGGGGTTCAGTAACGCCAGCTGCTCCCCTGCTGTGTGTGCGCAAAGTTCTCCCTCAGTTTCTAGCATTGACCCTGAGCTCCAACACCGCCAGTTGCTGCTCGGAAGGGCTGTCTGCACAGTCAACAGTTGCTCCTGTTATTGGGGTTCAGTAAGGCCAGCTGCTCCCCTGCTGTGTGTGCACGGCAAGTTCTCTCTTCAGTTTCTAGCATTGAGCCCGGGCTCCAACACCACCAGTTGCTGCCCGGAAGAGCTGTCTGCACAGTCAACAGTTGCTCCTCTGTTATTGGGGTTCAGTAACGCCAGCTGCTCCCCTACTGTGTGTGCGGCAAGTTCTCCACTCAGTTTCTAGCATTGACCCTGGGCTCTAACACCGTCAGTTGCCTCCTGGAAGTGCTGTCTGCACAGTCAACACCTGCTCCAGTGTTATTGGGGTTCAGTAACGCCAGCTGCTGCCCAGCTGTGTATCTGGCAATTGCTCCTGCTCCCTCCACACTCACAGAACTACAGATTAGAAACTTGCTCCAATTAGGCCTCGGCATACACTCTGTTTCTCCTGTAATCCCTGGGCTCCAACACCGCCGGTTGCTGCCCAGAAGTGCTGTCTGCACAGTCAACAGTTGCTCCTCTGTTATTGGGGTTCAGTAACACCAGCTGCTCCCCTGCTGTAGGTGCAACCAGTTCTCCTCTCAGTTTCTAGCATTGACCCTGGGCTCCAACACTGCCAGTTGCTGCCCAGAAGTGCTGTCTGCACAGTCAACAGTTGCTCCTCTGTTATTGGGGTTCAGTAACACCAGCTGCTCCCTTGCTGTAGGTGCAACCAGTTGTTCTCTCAGTTTATAGCATTGATCCTGGGCTCCAACACCGCCAGTTGCTGCCCAGAAGTGCTGTCTTCACAGTCAAGAGTTGCTCCTGTTATTGGGGTTCAGTAACGTCAGCTGCTCCCCTGCTGTGTATCCGGCAATTGCTCCTGCTACCTCCACACTCACACTTCTTCAGATATTAAATTGCTCCAATTAGGCCTTGTCCTACCTTATGATTGACCTTGGGCTCCAACACCGCCAGTTGCTGCCCGGAAGTGCTGTCTGCACACTCAACAGTTGCTCCTCTGTTATTGGGGTTCAGTAACGTCAGCTGCTTCCCTGCTGTGTGCAGCAAGTTCTCCACTCAGTTTCTAGCATTGACCCTGGGCTCCAACACCGCCAGTTGCTGCCCAGAAGTGCTGTCTGCACAGTCAACAGTTGCTCCTGTTATTGGGGTTCAGTAACGTCAGCTGCTCCCCTGCTGTGTATCCGGCAATTGCTCCTGCTACCTCCACACTCACACTACTTCTGATATTAAATCGCTCCAATTAGGCCTTGGCCTACATTATGATTGACCCTGGGCTCCAACACCGCCAGTTGCTGCCCGAAAGTGCTGTCTGCACAGTCAACACCTGCTCCAATGTTATTGGGGTTCAGTAACGCCAGCTGCTCCCCTGCTGTGTGTGCGGCAAGTTCTCCAGTCAGTTTCTAGCATTGATGCTGGGCTCCAACACCGCCAGTTGCTGCCCAGTCAACAGTTGCTCCTCTGTTATTGGGGTTCAGTAACGCCAGCTGCTCCCCTGCTGTGTGTGTGGCAAGTTTTCCCCTCAGTTTCTAGCATTGACCCTGGGCTCCAACACCGCCAGTTGCTGCCCAGTCAACAGTTGCTCCTCTGTTATTGGGGTTCAGTAACGCCAGCTGCTCTCCTGCTGTGTGTGTGGCAAGTTCTCCCCTCAGTTTCTAGCATTGACCCTGGGCTCAAACACCGCCAGTTGCTGCCCGGATGTGCTGTCTGCACAGTCAATAGTTGCTCCTCTGTTATTGGGGTTTAGTAATGCCAGCTGATCCCCTGCTGTGTGTGCGGCAAGTTTTCCACTCAGTTTCTGGCATTGACCCTGGGCTCCAACACCGCTAGTTGCTGCCCGGAAGAGCTGTCTGCACAGTCAACAGTTGCTCCTCTGTTATTGGGGTTCAGTAACGCCAGCTGCTCCCCTACTGTGTGTGCGGCAAGTTCTCCACTCAGTTTCTAGCATTGACCCTGGGCTCTAACACCGTCAGTTGCCTCCTGGAAGTGCTGTCTGCACAGTCAACACCTGCTCCAGTGTTATTGGGGTTCAGTAACGCCAGCTGCTGCCCAGCTGTGTATCTGGCAATTGCTCCTGCTCCCTCCACACTCACAGAACTACAGATTAGAAACTTGCTCCAATTAGGCCTCGGCATACACTCTGTTTCTCCTGTAACCCCTGGGCTCCAACACCGCCGGTTGCTGCCCAGAAGTGCTGTCTGCACAGTCAACAGTTGCTCCTCTGTTATTGGGGTTCAGTAACACCAGCTGCTCCCCTGCTGTAGGTGCAACCAGTTCTCCTCTCAGTTTCTAGCATTGACCCTGGGCTCCAACACTGCCAGTTGCTGCCCAGAAGTGCTGTCTGCACAGTCAACAGTTGCTCCTCTGTTATTGGGGTTCAGTAACACCAGCTGCTCCCTTGCTGTAGGTGCAACCAGTTGTTCTCTCAGGTTATAGCATTGATCCTGGGCTCCAACACCGCCAGTTGCTGCCCAGAAGTGCTGTCTTCACAGTCAAGAGTTGCTCCTGTTATTGGGGTTCAGTAACGTCAGCTGCTCCCCTGCTGTGTATCCGGCAATTGCTCCTGCTACCTCCACACTCACACTTCTTCAGATATTAAATTGCTCCAATTAGGCCTTGTCCTACCTTATGATTGACCCTGGGCTCCAACACCGCCAGTTGCTGCCCGGAAGTGCTGTCTGCACAGTCAACAGTTGCTCCTCTGTTATTGGGTTTCAGTAACGTCAGCTGCTTCCCTGCTGTGTGCAGCAAGTTCTCCACTCAGTTTCTAGCATTGACCCTGGGCTCCAACACCGCCAGTTGCTGCCCAGAAGTGCTGTCTGCACAGTCAACAGTTGCTCCTGTTATTGGGGTTCAGTAACGTCAGCTGCTCCCCTGCTGTGTATCCGGCAATTGCTCCTGCTACCTCCACACTCACACTACTTCTGATATTAAATCGCTCCAATTAGGCCTTGGCCTACATTATGATTGACCCTGGGCTCCAACACCGCCAGTTGCTGCCCGAAAGTGCTGTCTGCACAGTCAACACCTGCTCCAATGTTATTGGGGTTCAGTAACGCCAGCTGCTCCCCTGCTGTGTGTGCGGCAAGTTCTCCAGTCAGTTTCTAGCATTGATGCTGGGCTCCAACACCGCCAGTTGCTGCCCAGTCAACAGTTGCTCCTCTGTTATTGGGGTTCAGTAACGCCAGCTGCTCCCCTGCTGTGTGTGTGTGGCAAGTTTTCCCCTCAGTTTCTAGCATTGACCCTGGGCTCCAACACCGCCAGTTGCTGCCCAGTCAACAGTTGCTCCCCTGTTATTGGGGTTCAGTAATGCCAGCTGCTCCCCTGCTGTGTGTGTGGCAAGTTCTCCCCTCAGTTTCTAGCATTGACCCTGGGCTCAACACCGCCAGTTGCTGCCCGGATGTGCTGTCTGCACAGTCAATAGTTGCTCCTCTGTTATTGGGGTTTAGTAATGCCAGCTGATCCCCTGCTGTGTGTGCGGCAAGTTTTCCACTCAGTTTCTGGCATTGACCCTGGGCTCCAACACCGCTAGTTGCTGCCCGGAAGAGCTGTCTGCACAGTCAACAGTTGCTCCTCTGTTATTGGGGTTCAGTAACGCCAGCTGCTCCCCTGCTGTGTGTGCAGCAAGTTCTTCACTCAGTTTCTAGCATTGACCCTGGGCTCTAACACCGTCAGTTGCCTCCTGAAAGTGCTGTCTGCACAGTCAACACCTGCTCCAGTGTTATTGGGGTTCAGTAACGCCAGCTGCTCCCCTACTGTGTATCTGGCAATTGCTCCTGCTCCCTCCACATTCACAGAACTACAGATTAGAAACTTGCTCCAATAAGGCCTCAGCATACACTCTGTTTCTCCTGTAATCCCTGGGCTCCAACACCGCCAGTTGCTGCCCGGAAGTGCTGTCTGCACAGTCAACAGTTGCTCCTGTTATTGGGGTTCAGTAACGTCAGCTGCTCCCCTGCTGTGTATCCGGCAATTGCTCCTGCTACCTCCACACTCACACTACTTCTGATATTAAATCGCTCCAATTAGGCCTTGGCCTACATTATGATTGACCCTGGGCTCCAACACCGCCAGTTGCTGCCCGAAAGTGCTGTCTGCACTGTCAACACCTGCTCCAATGTTATTGGGGTTCAGTAACGCCAGCTGCTCCCCTGCTGTGTGTGCGTCAAGTTCTCCAGTCAGTTTCTAGCATTGATGCTGGGCTCCAACACCGCCAGTTGCTGCCCGGATGTGCTGTCTGTACAGTCAATAGTTGCTCCTCTGTTATTGGGGTTAAGTAATGCCAGCTGATCCCCTGCTGTGTGTGCGGCAAGTTTTCCACTCAGTTTCTGGCATTGACCCTGGGCTCCAACACTGCTAGTTGCTGCCCGGAAGTGCTGTCTGCACAGTCAACAGTTGATCCTCTGTTATTGGGGTTCAGTAACGCCAGCTGCTCCCCTGCTGTGTGTGCGGCAAGTTCTTCACTCAGTTTCTAGCATTGACCCTGGGCTCCAACACTGCCAGTTGCTGCCCAGAAGTGCTGTCTGCCCAGTCAACAGTTGCTCCTGTGTTATTGGGGTTCAGTAACGCTAGATGCTCCCCTGCTGTGTGTGCAGAAAGTTCTTTCCTCAGTTTCTAGCATTAACCCTGGGCTAGTTGCTGCCCGGAAGTGCTATCTGCACAGTCAACAGTTGCTCTTCTGTTATTGGGGTTCAGTAACGCCAGCTGCTCCCCTGCTGTGTGTGCGGCAAGTTCTCCCCTTAGTTTCTAGCATTGACCCTCGGCTCCAACACCGTCAGTTGCTGCCCAGAAGTGCTGTCTGCACAGTCAACAGTTGCTCCTCTGTTATTGGGGTTCAGTAAAGCCAGCTGCTCCCCTGCAGTGTGTGTGCGGCAAGTTCTCCCCTCAGCTGCTAGCATTGACCCCGGGCTCCAACACCGTCAGTTGCTGCCCAGAAGTGCTGTCTGCACAGTCAACAGTTGCTCCTCTGTTATTGGGGTTCAGTAAAGCCAGCTGCTCCCCTGCTATGTGTGTGCGGCAAGTTCTCCACTCAGTTTCTAGCATTGACCCTGGGCTCCAACACCATTAGTTGCCTCGCGGAAGTGCTGTCTGCACAGTCAACACCTGCTCCAGTGTTATTGGGGTTCAGTAACGTCAGCTGGTCCCCTACTGTGTGTGCGGCAAGTTCTCCACTCAGTTTCTAGCATTGACCTTGGGCTCCAACCCTGCCAGTTGCTGCCCAGAAGTGCTGTCCGCACAGTCAACAGTTGCTCCTGTTATTGGGGTTCAGTAACGCCAACTGCTCCCCTGCTGTGTGTGCGGCAAGTTCTCCACTCAGTTTCTAGCATTGACCCTGAGCTCCAACACCGCCAGTTGCTGCCCATAAGTGCTGTCTTCACAGTCAACAGTTGCTCTTGTTATTGGGGTTCAGTAACGCCAGCTGCTCCCCTGCTGTGTGTGCGGCAAGTTCTCCCCTCAGTTTCTAGCATTGACCCTGAGCTCCAACACCACCAGTTGCTGCTCGGAAGGGCTGTCTGCACAGTCAACAGTTGCTCCTGTTATTGGGGTTCAGTAAGGCCAGCTGCTCCCCTGCTGTGTGTGCACGGCAAGTTCTCTCTTCAGTTTCTAGCATTGAGCCCGGGCTCCAACACCGCCAGTTGCTGCCCGGAAGAGCTGTCTGCACAGTCAACAGTTGCTCCTCTGTTATTGGGGTTCAGTAACGCCAGCTGCTCCCCTACTGTGTGTGCGGCAAGTTCTCCCCTCAGTTTCTAGCATTGACCCTGGGCTCAAACACCGCCAGTTGCTGCCCGGATGTGCTGTCTGCACAGTCAATAGTTGCTCCTCTGTTATTGGGGTTTAGTAATGCCAGCTGATCCCCTGCTGTGTGTGCGGCAAGTTTTCCACTCAGTTTCTGGCATTGACCCTGGGCTCCAACACCGCTAGTTGCTGCCCGGAAGAGCTGTCTGCACAGTCAACAGTTGCTCCTCTGTTATTGGGGTTCAGTAACGCCAGCTGCTCCCCTACTGTGTGTGCGGCAAGTTCTCCACTCAGTTTCTAGCATTGACCCTGGGCTCTAACACCGTCAGTTGCCTCCTGGAAGTGCTGTCTGCACAGTCAACACCTGCTCCAGTGTTATTGGGGTTCAGTAACGCCAGCTGCTGCCCAGCTGTGTATCTGGCAATTGCTCCTGCTCCCTCCACACTCACAGAACTACAGATTAGAAACTTGCTCCAATTAGGCCTCGGCATACACTCTGTTTCTCCTGTAATCCCTGGGCTCCAACACCGCCGGTTGCTGCCCAGAAGTGCTGTCTGCACAGTCAACAGTTGCTCCTCTGTTATTGGGGTTCAGTAACACCAGCTGCTCCCCTGCTGTAGGTGCAACCAGTTCTCCTCTCAGTTTCTAGCATTGACCCTGGGCTCCAACACTGCCAGTTGCTGCCCAGAAGTGCTGTCTGCACAGTCAACAGTTGCTCCTCTGTTATTGGGGTTCAGTAACACCAGCTGCTCCCTTGCTGAAGGCACAACCAGTTGTCCTCTCAGTTTATAGCATTGATCCTGGGCTCCAACACCGCCAGTTGCTGCCCAGAAGTGCTGTCTTCACAGTCAAGAGTTGCTCCTGTTATTGGGGTTCAGTAACGTCAGCTGCTCCCCTGCTGTGTATCCGGCAATTGCTCCTGCTACCTCCACACTCACTTCTTCAGATATTAAATTGCTCCAATTAGGCCTTGTCCTACCTTATGATTGACCCTGGGCTCCAAAACCGCCAGTTGCTGCCCGGAAGTGCTGTCTGCACAGTCAACACCTGCTCTAGTGTTATTGAGTTTCAGTAACGCCAGCTGCTCCCCTGCTGTGTGTGCGGCAAGTTTTCCAGTCAGTTTCTAGCATTGACACTGGGCTCCAACACCACCAGTTGCTGCCCGTAAGTGCTCTCTGCACAGTCAACAGTTGCTTCTCTGTTATTGGGGTTCAGTAATGCCAGCTGCTCCCCTGCTGTGTGTGCGGCAAGTTCTCCCCTCAGTTTCTAGCATTGACCCTGGGATCCAACACCGTCAGTTGCTGCCCAGAAGTGCTGTCTGCACAGTCAACAGTTGCTCCTCTGTTATTGGGGTTCAGTAAAGCCAGCTGCTCCCCTGCTGTGTGTGCGCGGCAAGTTGTCCCCTCATCTTCTAGCATTGACCACAGGCTCCAACACCTCCAGTTGCTGCCCAGAAGTGCTGTCTGCACAGTCAACAGTTGCTCCTCTGTTATTGGAGTTCAGTAACGCCAGCTGCTCCCCTACTGCGTGTGCGGCAAGTTCTCCACTCAGTTTCTAGCATTGACCCTGGGCTCCAACACCATCAGTTGCCTCGCGAAGTGCTGTCTGCACAGTCAACACCTGCTCCAGTGTTATTGGGGTTCAGTTACGTCAGCTGGTTCTCTGCTGTGTGTGCGGCAAGTTCTCCACTCAGTTTCTAGCATTGACCCTGGGCTCCAACACCTCCAGTTGCTGCCCGGAAGTGCTGTCTGCACAGTGAACACTGTTATGAACTGGTGGCCTAGGAGCAACATGAGACGTTCTCTGGAGAAGGCGGAACCTGTACTGACCGCAGACCTGAACTTAACTGTTGTGAATTCTGTGGCAGAGCTCCCTCCTGTGGTCACAAGTGGTACTTCGGCTGATTCTCTCTGTAAGCTTCCGTTGGTGGAGGGAAGTGGCACTGCGGCTTCTGAGTTTCCTCCCTCAGGTTATGTGGTGAGGTCTTTAGGTGCTGCTCTACTTAACTCCACCTAGTGCTTTGATCCTGGCTTCCTGTCAATGTTCCAGTATTGGACTTGTTTTCCTCCTGGATCGTTCCTGTTGCCTGCTGCTCTGCATAGCTAAGTTTTCCTTTGCTATTTTGTTTGCTTTTCTTCTGTCCAGCTTATCTATTTGTTTGCTGGAAGCTCTGGGACGCAGAGGATGTACCTCCGTGCCGTTAGTTCGGTACGGAGGGTCTTTTTGCCCCCTTTGCGTGGTTTTTAGGGTTTTGTGTTGACCGCAAAGTTACCTTTCCTATCCTCGCTCTGTTCAGAAAGTCGGGCCTCACTTTGCTAAATCTATTTCATCTCTACGTTTGTCTTTTCATCTTACTCACAGTAATTATATGTGGGGGGCTGCCTTTTCCTTTGGGGTATTTCTCTGAGGCAAGGTAGGCTTATTTTCTATCTTCAGGCTAGCTAGTTTCTCAGGCTGTGCCGAGTTGCATAGGTAGCGTTAGGCGCAATCCACGGCTGCCTCTAGTGTTGTTGGATAGGATTAGGGATTGCGGTCAACAGGGTTCCCACGTCTCAGAGCTCGTTCTATGTTTTTGGATTATTGTCAGATCACTGTATGTGCTCTGACCTCTATGTTCACTGTGGTACTGAGTTGCCTAATCATAACACTTAACGCCACAACTAGCAGTAGCCGTGGAATGTACCTAACGCTCCCTAAACATCTCGACACAGCCGGAGGACTAATTAACCCTAAAGAAAGAAAAGGAAAACCTATCTTGCCTCAGAGAAAATCCCCAAAGAATAGACAGCCCCCCACAAATATTGACTGTGAGAGAAGAGGGAAATAACATACGCAGACTGAAATCAGAATTTAGCAATGGAGGCCATTCTAGCTAGATAGGAAGGATAGGACATAATGCTATGCAGTCAGTATTAAAATATCAGAAAATATCCACCACAGAAAATACAAAAATCTCCACAACTAACTAAAGGCATGGAGGGTATATCTGCATCTCCAGAGATACCAGCTTGGATAACAAATCCTTATACAGACCAAGCTAGACAAAACAAAACATGAGGAAGCACTGAACAATAAGCCCACAGCATGTGGACTGCAAAAATCAAAGGCCAGAACTTAGCTTGGATGAAATGAACAGCAAAGCAGCAGAGACCAGGCAGGAATGTGAATCCTCCAGGAACAATGGACAACTGGCACTAACTAAAGGGTAAAGTAAGACTAAATAGCCCAGTTAGAATTGTAATCAGTGGACCCACCTGATGGCTGCTGCAATCCAAAAACAGCAGCGCTACCACTTATAACCACCGGAGGGAGCCCAAGAGCAGAATTCACAACAGTACCCCTTCCTTGAGGAGGGGTCACCGAACCCTCACCAGAGCCCCCCGGCCGATCAGGACGAGCCAAATGAAAGGCACGAACCAAATCGTCAGCATGAACATCGGAGGCAACAACCCAGGAATTATCCTCCTGGCCATAACCCTTCCATTTGACAAGATACTGAAGCTTCCGCCTAGAAAAACGAGAATCCAAAATCTTCTCAACCACATACTCCAACTCCCCATCAATCAACACCGGGGCAGGAGGATCAGCAGAGGGAACAACGGGCACCACATATTTCCGCAACAAAGATCTATGAAAAACATTATGGATGGAAAAAGAGGCTGGAAGGGCCAAACATAAAGACACTGGATTGATAATCTCAGAAATCCTATAAGGACCAATAAACCGAGGCTTAAACTTAGGGGAAGAAACCTTCATAGGAACATGACGAGAAGACAACCAGACCAAATCCCCAACCCGAAGCCGGGAACCAACACGCCGGCGATGGTTAGCAAAACGCTGAGCCTCCTCCTGAGACAACACCAAATTGTCAACAACATGAGCCCAAATCTTCTGCAACCTGTCAACCACAGAGTCCACCCCAGGACAATCAGAAGGCTCAACCTGTCCCGAAGAAAAATGAGGGTGAAAACCAGAATTACAAAAGAAGGGTGAAACCAAGGTAGCAGAACTAGCCCGGTTATTAAGGGCAAACTCGGCCAATGGCAAGAAGGCCACCCAATCATCCTGATCAGCAGACACAAAGCATCTCAAATAAGTTTCCAAAGTCTGATTAGTTCGTTCGGTTTGGCCATTTGTCTGGGGATGAAAGGCGGAAGAAAAAGACAAATCAATGCCCAGTTTAGCACAAAAGGCCCGCCAAAACCTAGAAACAAACTGGGAACCTCTATCGGACACAATATTTTCCGGAATGCCATGCAAACGAACCACATGCTGAAAGAACAACGGAACCAAATCAGAAGAGGAAGGCAATTTAGGCAAAGGTACCAAATGAACCATCTTAGAAAACCGGTCACAAACCACCCAGATAACAGACATCCTCTGGGAAACCGGAATATCTGAAATAAAATCCATAGAAATATGCGTCCAAGGCCTCTCAGGGGCCGGCAAAGGCAAAAGCAACCCACTAGCGCGGGAACAGCAAGGCTTGGCCCGCGCACAAGTCCCACAGGACTGCACAAAAGAACGCACATCCCATGACAAAGAAGGCCACCAAAAGGACCTACCAACCAATTCTCTGGTACCGAAAATCCCCGGATGACCAGCCAACACAGAACAATGAACCTCAGAAATCACTTTACTAGTCCATCTGTCAGGAACAAACAGTTTCCCCACTGGACAGCGGTCAGGTTTATCAGCCTGAAATTCCTGAAGAACCCGTCGCAAATCAGGGGAGATGGCAGAAAGAATCACCCCTTCCTTCAGAATGCCATCCGGCTCAAGGACCCCAGGGGAATCAGGCAAAAAGCTCCTAGAGAGGGCATCCGCCTTAACATTCTTAGAACCCGGAAGATACGAGACCACAAAATCAAAACGGGAGAAAAACAGGGACCATCGGGCCTGTCTAGGATTCAGCCGTTTGGCCGACTCGAGATAGATCAGATTCTTATGGTCGGTCAAGACCACAATACGGTGCTTGGCCCCCTCAAGCCAATGTCGCCACTCCTCAAATGCCCACTTCATAGCCAACAACTCACGATTGCCGACATCATAATTGCGTTCCGCAGGCGAAAACTTTCGAGAAAAGAAGGCACACGGTTTCATCACGGAACCATCAGAATTCCTCTGAGACAAAACAGCCCCTGCCCCAATCTCAGAAGCGTCAACCTCAACCTGAAATGGAAGAGAAACATCAGGCTGACGCAACACAGGAGCAGAAGTAAACCGGCGTTTAAGCTCATGAAAGGCAGAAACAGCCGCAGAGGACCAATTCGTCACATCAGCGCCCTTCTTGGTCAGATCGGTCAGGGGTTTAATCACACTGGAGAAGTTGGCAATGAAACGGCGATAAAAATTAGAAAAGCCCAAAAATTTCTGAAGGCTTTTCACGGATGTGGGGTGGATCCAATCATGAATGGCCTGGACCTTAACCGGATCCATTTCTATAGATGAGGGAGAAAAAATGAAGCCCAAAAAAGAAAACTTCTGTACTCCAAAGAGGCACTTAGACCCCTTCACAAACAAAGCATTATCCCGAAGGATCTGAAATACCATCCTGACCTGTTTCACATGAGACTCCCAGTCATCTGAAAAAATCAAAATATCATCCAAATACACGATCATGAATTTATCAAGATAATTCTGAAAGATATCATGCATGAAGGACTGAAACACAGATGGAGAATTAGAGAGCCCGAATGGCATCACAAGGTATTCAAAATGGCCTTCGGGCGTATTAAACGCAGTTTTCCATTCGTCACCCTGCTTAATACGAACAAGATTATATGCCCCTCGAAGGTCAATCTTAGTAAACCAACTAGCCCCCTTAATCCTAGCAAACAAATCCGAAAGCAAAGGCAAAGGGTATTGGAATTTGACCGTGATCTTATTCAAGAGGCGATAATCAATACAGGGTCTCAAGGAGCCATCCGTCTTGGCAACAAAAAAAAAACCTGCTCCCAATGGTGAAGAAGATGGCCGAATATGCCCTTTCTCCAAAGACTCCTTAATATAACTCCGCATGGCGGCATGTTCAGGCACAGACAGGTTGAAAAGTCGACCCTTAGGGAACTTACAGCCTGGAATCAAGTCAATCGAACAATCACAGTCCCTGTGCGGTGGGAGGGAACTGGACTTGGGTTCATCAAATACATCCTGAAAATCAGACAGAAACTCAGGAATTTCAGAAGAGGGGGAGGAGGCAATTGACACCAAAGGAACGTCACCATGAACCCCCTGACAACCCCAACTAGTCACAGACATAGATTTCCAATCTAATACTGGATTATGCATCTGTAACCATGGGAAACCCAGCACAACAGCATCATGCAAATTATGCAACACCAGAAAATGACAATCTTCCTGGTGGGCTGGCGCCATACACATGGTCAGCTGTGTCCAAAACTGAGGTTTATTCCTAGCCAGAGGTGTAGCATCAATGCCCCTCAAAGGAATAGGACTCTGCAAAGGCTGCAAGGGAAAACCACAACGTCTGTCAAATTCTAAGTCCATCAAGTTTAAAGCGGCTCCTGAATCCACAAATGCCATGACAGAAAAAGACGATAATGAGCAGATCAGGGTCACCGACAACAGAAATTTAGGTTGTACCATACTGATGGTAACGGAACTAGCGATTCTCTTGGTACGCTTAGGGCAATCAGAAATAACATGAGCAGAATCGCCGCAGTAAAAACACAACCTATTCTGACGTCTGAATCCTTGTCGTTCAGCTCTAGACACCGTCCTATCACACTGCATAGGCTCAGGACTCCACTCGGAAGACAATGACACAGTATGCGCAACTCTGCGCTCGCGCAAGCGCCGATCAATCTGAATGGCCAAAGACATGGAATCACTCAGACCAGCAGGCGTGGGGAACCCCACCATAACATCTTTAACGGTTTCAGAAAGACCATTTCTGAAAATGTCCGCCAAGGCATCCTCATTCCATTTAGTCAGCACAGACCATTTTCTAAATTTCTGGCAATATGTTTCTGCCGCTTCTTGACCCTGACACAGGGCCAACAAGGTCTTCTCAGCATGATGCACTGAATTAGGTTCATCATACAATAACCCTAGCACTTGAAAAATGTGTCAACATTAAATAAAGCAGGATTCCCAGATTCTAGGGAAAATGCCCAATCCTGAGGATCACCACGCAGCAGAGAGATGACAATCCTAACCTGCTGGGTGGGATCACCAGAGGAACGGGGTTTCAGAGCAAAAAACAGTTTACAGTTATTCTTAAAGCTCAAAAATTTGGACCTGTCCCCAAAAAACAAATCAGGAGTTGGAATTCTAGGCTCTAAAACCGGAGTCTAAACGATATAATCAGAAATACCCTGTACTCTAGCAGCAAGTTGATCCACACGAGAAGCCAATCCCTGAACATCCATGTCAGCGCCAAACTCCTGAGCCACCCAGAGGTAAAGAGGGAAAAAAAGACACAACAGACTACAGAAAAAAAAATGGCTCAGCACTTTCCTTCCTTTCTTCTGAGATGCGATTAACTCATTGTGGGCCAATTGTACTGTTATGAACTGGTGGCCTAGGAGCAACATGAGACGTTCTCTGGAGAAGGTGGAACCTGTACTGACCGCAGACCCGAACTTAACGCCACAACTAGCAGTAGCCGTGGAATGTACCTAACGCTCCCTAGACATCTCGACACAGCTGGAGGACTAATTAACCCTAAAGACAGAAAAGGAAAACCTATCTTGCCTCAGAGAAAATCCCCAAAGAATAGACAGCCCCCCACAAATATTAACTGTGAGAGAAGAGGGAAATAACATACGCAGACTGAAATCAGAATTTAGCAAAGGAGGCCATTCTAGCTAGATAGGAAGGATAGGACATAATGCTATGCAGTCAGTATTAAAATATCAGAAAATATCCACCACAGAAAATACAAAAATCTCCACAACTAACTAAAGGCATGGAGGGTATATCTGCATCTCCAGAGATACCAGCTTGGATAACAAATCCTTATACAGACCAAGCTAGACAAAACAAAACATGAGGAAGCACTGAACAATAAGCCCACAGCATGTGGACTGCAAAAATCAAAGGCCAGAACTTAGCTTGGATGAAATGAACAGCAAAGCAGCAGAGACCAGGCAGGAATGTGAATCCTCCAGGAACAATGGACAACTGGCACTAACTAAAGGGTAAAGTAAGACTAAATAGCCCAGTTAGAATTGTAATCAGTGGACCCACCTGATGGCTGCTGCAATCCAAAAACAGCAGCGCTACCACTTATAACCACCGGAGGGAGCCCAAGAGCAGAATTCACAACAGTACCCCTTCCTTGAGGAGGGGTCACCGAACCCTCACCAGAGCCCCCCGGCCGATCAGGATGAGCCAAATGAAAGGCACGAACCAAATCGTCAGCATGAACATCGGAGGCAACAACCCAGGAATTATCCTCCTGGCCATACCCCTTCCATTTGACAAGATACTGAAGCTTCCGCCTAGAAAAACGAGAATCCAAAATCTTCTCAACCACATACTCCAACTCCCCATCAATCAACACCGGGGCAGGAGGATCAGCAGAGGGAACAACCGGCACCACATATTTCCGCAACAAAGATCTATGAAAAACATTATGGATGGAAAAAGAGGCTGGAAGGGCCAAACAAAAAGACACTGGATTGATAATCTCAGAAATCCTATAAGGACCAATAAACCGAGGCTTAAACTTAGGGGAAGAAACCTTCATAGGAACATGACGAGAAGACAACCAGACCAAATCCCCAACCCGAAGCCGGGAACCAACACGCCGGCGATGGTTAGCAAAACGCTGAGCCTCCTCCTGAGACCACACACGTAATTGTCAACAACATGAGCCCAAATCTTCTGCAACCTGTCAACCACAGAGACCACCCCAGGACAATCAGAAGGCTCAACCTGTCCCGAAGAAAAATGAGGGTGAAAACCAGAATTACAAAAGAAGGGTGAAACCAAGGTAGCAGAACTAGCCCGGTTATTAAGGGCAAACTCGGCCAATGGCAAGAAGGCCACCCAATCATCCTGATCAGCAGACACAAAGCATCTCAAATAAGTTTCCAAAGTCTGATTAGTTAGTTCGGTTTGGCCATTTGTCTGGGGATGAAAGGCGGAAGAAAAAGACAAATCGATGCCCAGTTTAGCACAAAAGGCCCGCCAAAACCTAGAAACAAACTGGGAACCTCTATCGGACACAATATTTTCCGGAATGCCATGCAAACGAACCACATGCTGAAAGAACAACAGAACCAAATCAGAAGAGGAAGGCAATTTAGGCAAAGGTACCAAATGAACCATCTTAGAAAACCGGTCACAAACCACCCAGATAACAGACATCCTCTGGGAAACCGGAATATCTGAAATAAAATCCATAGAAATATGCGTCCAAGGCCTCTCAGGGGCCGGCAAAGGCAAAAGCAACCCACTAGCGCGGGAACAGCAAGGCTTGGCCCGCGCACAAGTCCCACAGGACTGCACAAAAGAACGCACATCCCGTGACAAAGAAAGCCACCAAAAGGACCTACCAACCAATTCTCTGGTACCGAAAATCCCCGGATGACCAGCCAACACAGAACAATGAACCTCAGAAATCACTTTACTAGTCCATCTGTCAGGAACAAACAGTTTCCCCACTGGACAGCGGTCAGGTTTATCAGCCTGAAATTCCTGAAGAACCCGTCGCAAATCAGGGGAGATGGCAGAAAGAATCACCCCTTCCTTCAGAATGCCATCCGGCTCAAGGACCCCAGGGGAATCAGGCAAAAAGCTCCTAGAGAGGGCATCCGCCTTAACATTCTTAGAACCCGGAAGATACGAGACCACAAAATCAAAACGGGAGAAAAACAGGGACCATCGGGCCTGTCTAGGATTCAGCCGTTTGGCCGACTCGAGATAAATCAGATTCTTATGGTCGGTCAAGACCACAATACGGTGCTTAGCCCCCTCAAGCCAATGTCGCCACTCCTCAAATGCCCACTTCATAGCCAACAACTCACGATTGCCGACATCATAATTGCGTTCCGCAGGCGAAAACTTTCGAGAAAAGAAGGCACACGGTTTCATCACGGAACCATCAGAATTCCTCTGAGACAAAACAGCCCCTGGCCCAATCTCAGAAGCGTCAACCTCAACCTGAAATGGAAGAGAAACATCAGGCTGACGCAACACAGGAGCAGAAGTAAACCGGCATTTAAGCTCATGAAAGGCAGAAACAGCCGCAGAGGACCAATTCGTCACATCAGCGCCCTTCTTGGTTAGATCGGTCAGGGGTTTAATCACACTGGAGAAGTTGGCAATGAAACGGCGATAAAAATTAGAAAAGCCCAAAAATTTCTGAAGGCTTTTCACGGATGTGGGGTGGATCCAATCATGAATGGCCTGGACCTTAACCGGATCCATTTCTATAGATGAGGGAGAAAAAATGAAGCCCAAAAAAGAAAACTTCTGTACTCCAAAGAGGCACTTAGACCCCTTCACAAACAAAGCATTATCCCGAAGGATCTGAAATTGAAATACCATCCTGACCTGTTTCACATGAGACTCCCAGTCATCTGAAAAAATCAAAATATCATCCAAATACACGATCATGAATTTATCAAGATAATTCCGAAAGATATCATGCATGAAGGACTGAAACACAGATGGAGCATTAGAGAGTCCGAATGGCATCACAAGGTATTCAAAATGGCCTTCGGGCGTATTAAACGCAGTTTTCCATTCGTCACCCTGCTTAATACGAACAAGATTATATGCCCCTCGAAGGTCAATCTTAGTAAACCAACTAGCCCCCTTAATCCTAGCAAACAAATCCGAAAGCAAAGGCAAAGGGTATTGGAATTTGACCGTGATCTTATTCAAGAGGCGATAATCAATACAGGGTCTCAAGGAGCCATCCGTCTTGGCAACAAAAAAAAAACCTGCTCCCAATGGTGAAGAAGATGGCCGAATATGCCCTTTCTCCAAAGACTCCTTAATATAACTCCGCATGGCGGCATGTTCAGGCACAGACAGGTTGAAAAGTCGACCCTTAGGGAACTTACAGCCTGGAATCAAGTCAATCGAACAATCACAGTCCCTGTGCGGTGGGAGGGAACTGGACTTGGGTTCATCAAATACATCCTGAAAATCAGACAGAAACTCAGGAATTTCAGAAGAGAGGGAGGAGGCAATTGACACCAAAGGAACGTCACCATGAACCCCCTGACAACCCCAACTAGTCACAGACATAGATTTCCAATCTAATACTGGATTATGCATCTGTAACCATGGGAAACCCAGCACAACAGCATCATGCAAATTATGCAACACCAGAAAATGACAATCTTCCTGGTGGGCTGGCGCCATACACATGGTCAGCTGTGTCCAAAACTGAGGTTTATTCCTAGCCAGAGGTGTAGCATCAATGTCCCTCAAAGGAATAGGACTCTGCAAAGGCTGCAAGGGAAAACCACAACGTCTGTCAAATTCTAAGTCCATCAAGTTTAAAGCGGCTCCTGAATCCACAAATGCCATGACAAAAAAAGACGATAATGAGCAGATCAGGGTCACCGACAACTGAAATTTAGGTTGTACCATACTGATGGTAACGGAACTAGCGATTCTCTTGGTACGCTTAGGGCAATCAGAAATAACATGAGCAGAATCTCCGCAGTAAAAACACAACCTATTCTGACGTCTGAATCCTTGTCGTTCAGCTCTAGACACCGTCCTATCACACTGCATAGGCTCAGGACTCCACTCGGAAGACAATGACACAGTATGCGCAACTCTGCGCTCGCGCAAGCGCCGATCAATCTGAATGGCCAAAGACATGGAATCACTAAGACCAGCAGGCGTGGGGAACCCCACCATAACATCTTTAACGGTTTCAGAAAGACCCTTTCTGAAAATGTCCGCCAAGGCATCCTCATTCCATTTAGTCAGCACAGACCATTTTCTAAATTTCTGGGAATATGTTTCTGCTGCTTCTTGACACTGACACAGGGCCAACAAGGTCTTCTCAGCATGATCCACTGAATTAGGTTCATCATACAATAACCCTAGCACTTGAAAAATGTGTCAACATTAAATAAAGCAGGATTCCCAGATTCTAGGGAAAATGCCCAATCCTGAGGATCACCACGCAGCAGAGAGATGACAATCCTAACCTGCTGGGTGGGATCACCAGAGGAACGGGGTTTCAGAGCAAAAAACAGTTTACAGTTATTCTTAAAGCTCAAAAATTTGGACCTGTCCCCAAAAAACAAATCAGGAGTTGGAATTCTAGGCTCTAAAACCGGAGTCTAAACGATATAATCAGAAATACCCTGTACTCTAGCAGCAAGTTGATCCACACGAGAAGCCAATCCCTGAACATCCATGTCAGTGCCAAACTCCTGAGCCACCCAGAGGTAAAGAGGGAAAAAAAGACACAACAGACTACAGAAAAAAAAATGGCTCAGCACTTTCCTTCCTTTCTTCTGAGATGCGATTAACTCATTGTGGGCCAATTGTACTGTTATGAACTGGTGGCCTAGGAGCAACATGAGACGTTCTCTGGAGAAGGTGGAACCTGTACTGACCGCAGACCCGAACTTAACACCACAACTAGCAGTAGCCGTGGAATGTACCTAACGCTCCCTAGACATCTCGACACAGCTGGAGGACTAATTAACCCTAAAGACAGAAAAGGAAAACCTATCTTGCCTCAGAGAAAATCCCCAAAGAATAGACAGCCCCCCACAAATATTAACTGTGAGAGAAGAGGGAAATAACATACGCAGACTGAAATCAGAATTTAGCAAAGGAGGCCATTCTAGCTAGATAGGAAGGATAGGACAGAATGCTATACGGTCAGTATTAAAATACTAGAAAATATCCACCACAGAAAGTACAAAAATCTCCACAACTAACTAAAGGCATGGAGGGTATATCTGCATCTCCAGAGATACCAGCTTGGATAACAAATCCTTATACAGACCAAGCTGGACAAAACAAAACATGAGGAAGCACTGAACAATAAGCCCACAGCATGTGGACTGCAAAAATCAAAGGCCAGAACTTAGCTTGGATGAAATGAACAGCAAAGCAGCAGAGACCAGGCAGGAATGTGAATCCTCCAGGAACAATGGACAACTGGCACTAACTAAAGGGTAAAGCAAGACTAAATAGCCCAGTTAGAATTGTAATCAGTGGACCCACCTGATGGCTGCTGCAATCCAAAAACAGCAGCGCTACCACTTATAACCACCGGAAGGAGCCCGAGAGCAGAATTCACAACAGTACCCCTTCCTTGAGGAGGGGTCACCGAACCCTCACCAGAGCCCCCCGGCCGATCAGGACGAGCCAAATGAAAGGCACGAACCAAATCGTCAGCATGAACATCGGAGGCAACAACCCAGGAATTATCCTCCTGGCCATAACCCTTCCATTTGACAAGATACTGAAGCTTCCGCCTAGAAAAACGAGAATCCAAAATCTTCTCAACCACATACTCCAACTCCCCATCAATCAACACCGGGGCAGGAGGATCAGCAGAGGGAACAACGGGCACCACATATTTCCGCAACAAAGATCTATGAAAAACATTATGGATGGAAAAAGAGGCTGGAAGGGCCAAACGAAAAGACACTGGATTGATAATCTCAGAAATCCTATAAGGACCAATAAACCGAGGCTTAAACTTAGGGGAAGAAACCTTCATAGGAACATGACGAGAAGACAACCAGACCAAATCCCCAACCCGAAGCCGGGAACCAACACGCCGGCGATGGTTAGCAAAACGCTGAGCCTCCTCCTGAGACAACACCAAATTGTCAACAACATGAGCCCAAATATTCTGCAATCTGTCAACCACAGAGTCCACCCCAGGACAATCAGAAGGCTCAATGAACCTCAGAAATCACTTTACTAGTCCATCTGTCAGGAATAAACAGTTTCCCCACTGGACAGCGGTCAGGTTTATCAGCCTGAAATTCCTGAAGAACCCGTCGCAAATCAGGGGAGATGGCAGAAAGAATCACCCCTTCCTTCAGAATGCCATCCGGCTCAAGGACCCCAGGGGAATCAGGCAAAAAGCTCCTAGAGAGGGCATCCGTCTTAACATTCTTAGAACCCGGAAGATAGGAGACCACAAAATCAAAACGGCAGAAAAACAGGGACCATCGGGCCTGTCTAGGATTCAGCCGTTTGGCAACCCAAAAACAGCAGCGCTACCACTTATAACCACCGGAGGGAGCCCGAGAGCAGAATTCACAACAGAACACCTGCTCCAGTGTTATTGGGGTTCAGTAACGTCAGCTGATCCCCAGCTGTGTATCCGGCAATTGCTCCTGCTCCCTCCACACTCCCAGAACTCCAGATAAGAAACTTGCTCCAATTAGGCCTCGGCATACACGCTGTTTCTCCTGTAATCCCTGGGCTCCAACACCGCCAGTTGCTGCCCGAAAGTGCTGTCTGCACAGTCAACAGTTGCTCCTCTGTTATTGGGGTTCAGTAACACCAGCTGCTCCCCTGCTGTGTGTGCGGCCAGTTCTCCTCTCAGTTTCTAGCATTGACCCTGGGCTCCAACACCACCAGTTGCTGCCCGGAAGTGCTGTCTGCACAGTCAACAGTTGCTCCTCTGTTATTGGGGTTCAGTAACGCCAGATGCTCCCTTGATATGTGTGCGGCATGTTCTCCACTCAGTTTCTAGCATTGACCTTGGGCTCCAACACCGCCAGTTGCTTCCCAGAAGTGCTGTCTGCACAGTCAACAGTTGCTCCTCTGTTATTGGGGTTCAGTTACGCCAGCTGATCCCCTGCTGTGTGTGCGGCAAGTTTTCCACTCAGTTTCTAGCATTGACCCTGGGCTCCAACACCGCCAGTTGCTGCCAGGAAGTGCTGTCTGCACAGTCAACACCTGCTCCAGTGTTATTGGGGTTCAATAACGCCGCACAAGAGGTTGGTACACAAAATGAGAATGCTTGGTCTGGGGGAAAATGTGTGTAAATGGGTTAGTAGCTGGCTTATTGATAGAAAGCAGAGGGTGGTTATAAATGGTATAGTCTCTAACTGGGTCGCTGTGACCAGTGGGGTACCGCAGGGGTCAGCATTGGGACCTGTTCTCTTCAATATATTCATTAATGATCTGGTAGAAGGTTTGCACAGTAAAATATCGATATTTGCAGATGATACAAAACTATGTAAAGCAGTTAATACAAGAGAAGATAGTATTCTGCTACAGATGGATCTGGATAAGTTGGAAACTTGGGCTGAAAGGTGGCAGATGAAGTTTAACAATGATAAATGTAAGGTTATACACATGGGAAGAAGGAATCAATATCACCATTACACACTGAACGGGAAACCACTGGGTAAATCTGACAGGGAGAAGGACTTGGGGATCCTAGTCAATGATAAACTTACCTGGAGCAGCCAGTGCCAGGCAGCAGCTGCCAAGGCAAACAGGATCATGGGGTGCATTAAAAGAGGTCTGGATACACATGATGAGAACAAATCCCTAGTTAGACCGCACATGGAGTACTGTGTCCAGTTTTGGGCACCGGTGCTCAGGAAGGATATAATGGAACTAGAGAGAGTACAAAGGAGGGCAACAAAATTAATAAAGGGGATGGGAGATCTACAATACCCAGATAGATTAGCGAAATTAGGATTATTAAGTCTAAAAAAAAGACGACTGAGGGGCGATCTAATAACCATGTATAAGTATATAAGGGGACAATACATAGTAACATAGTAACATAGTTAGTAAGGCCGAAAAAAGACATTTGTCCATCCAGTTCAGCCTATATTCCATCATAATAAATACCCAGATCTACGTCCTTCTACAGAACCTAATAATTGTATGATACAATATTGTTCTGCTCCAGGAAGACATCCAGGCCTCTCTTGAACCCCTCGACTGAGTTCGCCATCACCACCTCCTCAGGCAAGCAATTCCAGATTCTCACTGCCCTAACAGTAAAGAATCCTCTTCTATGTTGGTGGAAAAACCTTCTCTCCTCCAGACGCAAAGAATGCCCCCTTGTGCCCGTCACCTTCCTTGGTATAAACAGATCCTCAGCGAGATATTTGTATTGTCCCCTTATATACTTATACATGGTTATTAGATCGCCCCTCAGTCGTCTTTTTTCTAGACTAAATAATCCTAATTTCGCTAATCTATCTGGGTATTGTAGTTCTCCCATCCCCTTTATTAATTTTGTTGCCCTCCTTTGTACTCTCTCTAGTTCCATTATATCCTTCCTGAGCACCGGTGCCCAAAACTGGACACAGTACTCCATGTGCGGTCTAACTAGGGATTTGTACAGAGGCAGTATAATGCTCTCATCATGTGTATCCAGACCTCTTTTAATGCACCCCATGATCCTGTTTGCCTTGGCAGCTGCTGCCTGGCACTGGCTGCTCCAGGTAAGTTTATCATTAACTAGGTTCCCCAAGTCCTTCTCCCTGTCAGATTTACCCAGTGGTTTCCCGTTCAGTGTGTAATGGTGATATTGATTCCCTCTTCCCATGTGTATAACCTTACATTTATCATTGTTAAACCTCATCTGCCACCTTTCAGCCCAAGTTTCCAACTTATCCAGATCCATCTGTAGCAGAATACTATCTTCTCTTGTATTAACTGCTTTACATAGTTTTGTATCATCTGCAAATATCGATATTTTACTGTGTAAACCTTCTACCAGATCATTAATGAATATGTTGAAGAGAACAGGTCCCAATACTGACCCCTGCGGTACCCCACTGGTCACAGCGACCCAGTTAGAGACTATACCATTTATAACCACCCTCTGCTTTCTATCACTAAGCCAGTTACTAACCCATTTACACACATTTTCCCCCAGACCAAGCATTCTCATTTTGTGTACCAACCTCTTGTGCGGCACGGTATCAAACGCTTTGGAAAAATCGAGATATACCACGTCCAATGACTCACCGTGGTCCAGTCTATAGCTTACCTCTTCATAAAAACTGATTAGATTGGTTTGACAGGAGCGATTTCTCATAAACCCATGCTGATATGGAGTTAAACAGTTATTCTCATTGAGATAATCAATAATAATATAGATAATACAAATATCTCGCTGAGGATCTGTTTATACCAAGGAAGGTGACGGGCACAAGGGGGCATTCTTTGCGTCTGGAGGAGAGAAGATTTCTCCACCAACATAGAAGAGGATTCTTTACTGTTAGGGCGGTGAGAATCTGGAATTGCTTGCCTGAGGAGGTGGTGATGGCGAACTCAGTCGAGGGGTTCAAGAGAGGCCTGGATGTCTTCCTGGAGCAGAACAATATTGTATCATACAATTATTAGGTTCTGTAGAAGGACGTAGATCTGGGGATTTATTATGATGGAATATAGGCCGAACTGGATGGACAAATGTCTTTTTTCGGCCTTACTAACTATGTTACTATGTTACTATGTACAGTTAGGTCCATATATATTTGGACAGAGACAACATTTTTCTAATTTTGGGTATAGACATTACCACAATGAATTTTAAACAAAACAATTCAGATGCAGTTGAAGTTCAGACATTCAGCTTTCATTTGAGGGTATCCACATTAAAATTGGATGAAGGGTTTAGGAGTTTCAGCTCCTTAACATGTGCCACCCTGTTTTTAAAGGGACCAAAAGTTATTGGACAATTGACTGCAAGGCTATTTCATGGACAGGTGTGGGCAATCCCTTCGTTATGTCATTCTCAATTAAGCAGATAAAAGGCCTGGAGTTGATTTGAGGTGTGGTGCTTGCATTTGGAAGGTTTTGCTGTGAAGTAAACAAGCGGTCAAAGGAGCTCTCCATGCATGTGAAACAATCCATCCTTAAGCGGCGAAAACAGAAAAAAACCCATCCAAGAAATTGCTACAATATTAGGAGTGGCAAAATCTACAGTTTGGTACATCCTGAGAATAAAGAAAGCACTGGTGAACTCATCAATGCAAAAAGACCTGGGCGCCCACGGAAGACAACAGTGGTGTATGATCGCAGAATAATCATCATGGTGAAGAGAAACCCCTTCACAACAGCCAACCAAGTGAACAACACTCTCCAGGAGGTCGGCGTATCAATATCCAAATCTACCATAAAGAGAAGACTGCATGAAAGTAAATACAGAGGGTTCACTGCACGGTGCAAGCCACTCATAAGCATCAAGAATAAGAAGGCTAGACTGGACTTTGCTAAAAAAGCATCTAAAAAAGCCAGCACAGTTCTGAAAGAACATTCTTTGGATAGATGAAACCAAGATCAACCTCTACCAGAATGATGGAAAGAGAAAAGTATGGCGAAGGCGTGGTACAGCTTATGATCCAAAGCATACCACATCATCTGTAAAACACGGCCGAGGCAGTGTGATGGCTTGGGCATGCATGGCTGCCAGTGGCACTGGGTCACTAGTGTTTATTGATGATGTGACACAAGACAGAAGCAGCCAAATGAATTCTGAGGTATTCAGAGCCATACTGTGTGCTCAGATCCAGCCAAATGCAGCCAAACTGATTGGTCATCATTTCAAACTACAGATGGACAATGACCCAAAACATAAAGCCAAAGCCACCCAGGAGTTTATTAAAGCAAAGAAGTGGAATATTCTTGAATGGCCCAGTCAGTCACCTGATCTCAACCCAATTGAGCATGCATTTCACTTGTTAAAGAATAAACTTCAGACAGAAAGGCCCACAAACAAACAGCAACTGAAAACCACCGCAGTGAAGGCCTGGCAGAGCATCAAAAAGGAGGAAACACAGCGTCTGGTGATGTCCATGAGATCAAGACTTCAGGCAGTCATTGCCAACAAAGGGTTTTCAACCAAGCACTAAAAATTAACATTTTCTTTAAAATTATTGAATCTGTCCAATTACTTTTGGTCCCTTAAAAAACAGGGTGGCACATGTTAAGGAGCTGAAACTCCTAAACCCTTTATCCAATATTAATGTGGATACCCTCAAATGAAAGCTGAAAGTCTGAACTTCAACTACATCGGAATTGTTTTGTTTAAAATTCATTGTGGTAATATCTATAACCAAAATTAGAAAAATGTTATCTCTGTCCAAATATATATGGACCTAACTGTATGTTACTAGCTGATCCCCAGCTGTGTATCCGGCAATTGCTACTGCTCCCTCCACACTTACACAACTCCAGATTAGAAACTTGCTCCAATAAGGTCTCAGCCTGCACTCTGTTTCTCCTGTAATCACTGGGCTCCAACACCGCCAGTTGCTGCTCGGAAGTGCTGTCTGCACAGTCAACACTTGCTGCCGTGTTATTGGGGTTCAGTAATGTCAGCTGATCCCCTGCTGTGTATCCGGCAATTTCTCCTGCTCCCTCCACACTCACACTACTACAGAAATTAAAGGGAATCTGTCCCCCCCAGGCATTTGTAACTAAAAGAGCCACCTTGTGCAGCACTAATGCTGAACAAGGAAAAGGTGGCTTTTATGCTCCTTGCACACGCTGAACTAAATGCTTATAAAATGTGTCCCCTCATACCATGAAAGTCCCGGAGGCGGGACTTTCCTTCCTAATCAGACTAGGCTGTCATTCAAACCCCCTTTGCACTATGCGCCGCCTCCTGAGCGTTGTTTGAATCTGTCCCGAAGCCTGCGCTGTTATGTTATCCCTTGGCCATGCGCAGTTAGTGCTGCCCGTCTTCTGACATCATTTTATGTCAGGCTGACTGCACCTGTGCAGCCGCGCTGCCCGACATCCCGCCCCGCAGTGTTGTCTGATTTATTCACACTGTGGGGCTGGGATTCATGGGCATGTGCAATGCATATATTCGCCTCTCACTCATCTCCCTCCACCTTCTTCCGACTGTGCGGCGTCAGCTGATACCTAAGCGCATGCCACGGCGATTAGGGATTAGCTGGTGAATCCCAGCCCCGCAGTGTGAATAAATCAGAAGACACTGCGGGGCGGGATCTTGGGCAGCGCGGTTGCACAGGCGCAGTCAGCCTGACAACAAATGATGTCAGAAGACGGGCAGCGCTAACTGCGCGTGCCCAAGGGATAACATAACAGCGCAGGCTGCGAGACTGATTCAAACAACGATGAGGAGGCGGTGCCCGGCACCAAGGGGGTATGAATAACGGCTGTGCTGCGTCTCATTAAGAAGGAAAGTCCCACCTCCGGGACTGTTTCACGGTATGAGGGGGCATATTTTATAAGTATTAACTTCAGCATGTGCAAGGAGCATAAGTAGTAGAGCCACCTTTTCCTTGTGCAGCATTAGTGCTGCACAAGGTGGCTCTTTTACTTACAAACGCCTGGGGGGGTAAAAGGTTCCTTTTCAACTTGCTCTAATTAGGCTTCAGCCTACACTCTTTTTCTCCTGTAATCCCTGGGCTCCAACACCACCAGTTGCTGCTCGGAAGTGCCGTCTGCACAGTCAACACATGCTGCAGTGTTTTGGTTCAGTAACGTCAGCTGATCCCCAGCTGTGTGTGCGGCAATTTCTCCTGCTCCCTCCACATTGACACCACTACAGATATTAAACTTGCTCCAATTAGGCCTCAGCCTACACTCTTTTTCTCATATAATCCCTGGGCTCCAACACTGCCAGTTGCTGCTCAGAAGTGTCTTTGGCATGGGTACTCCCTCCTGCCCAGCCTGGTTCCAGCATGCCAGCTGCTTCCGGGTCACGGTCACTTTGCCTCCAATACGTTGTCCTGTCGGGTTGCGGTCGGGTTAGCCAACTCTATGGTGCCTGCAGTTTAGGTGCTTCCTATGTGGGCTGTGGGAACTGGCAATTAAGGCTGGATCCATAGTGCCAATAGGACAAGCTCCCCCTGTAGGACTGTGGGTTTTCAGTAATTACGGCCGGCTCGTGGCCTAGCAATTTTTTTTTTCCTGTGGACCTTCTGCTGCCTATAAGAGTTCCAGCACCATTAGCTGGTTCTTTGGAAGACAATCTTGAATAGGTCCCCCTGGTTCCAGTACCGTCAGCTGGTTCAGGGCAGAGCCTTTGGCTTAGGTGCCTCCTTCTGGGTATCCGAGTTCCACCAATGTCTGGTGGTCCTTGGTAGTGCTTTCTGGCACGGGTACATCCTGCTTAGTAACCAGCTTCCAGTACTTTTCGTCTTTAACTTTAGGCCTTTTAGAAATCATTTAATCTTTAACTTACTTAACTGTTCACAATAAATAGTAATTTTGACCAGGGGTGCCCAAACTTTTACATGCATATTACATATATGTTCTTCTATTCCAGTATTTGTCAAACAGGCTTACAGGGAACATTGTTTGGTATTCATTAGTGCCACATAACCTTCTCCAGGGGCAAGTCAAACTTCTGTTAAGGGTTTGCTTGCCATCACAAGAAATGTTCAATAAGTGGTGTCTAAAGATGTGAAAAATAAAGGTGCTTATGGTATAAAAGTTTAGACAAAATATTGGATAGATTGTATTCATAGAATTCAAATTAATTTTCTCCCGCTAAGTATTATGCCTTTGTATGGTATCAGTATCCAAGCTTCATTTCTGTCTCTGCCATGTTTTCTGTAAAATAAGAAAAATAATTAAGGTCATTAAATAAACCTCCATTGAGATAATAATAAACCCCCAAAGTAATATTAATATCAATCCCAAAATACAGATTTTTTAAGGTTAGGTATATTTAAGCAGACTGACTAAAATATGAAGATCAAAAGAACACAAATTCTGCATGTTATATTTATGTTCAAAGCACTGTGGCTACAGGTCTGGGGTATGGCCTGTCTGGTAGCTTTTAAAAAAAGTATGTGTAAAAATGGCAACTATTTATTCACAGTGGAGATTTAACTAGCTCACATCGAGAAGTTGGTCCTGGAGGTCAAAGTTTGGGTCATAAGTGAGGCAATGTCTGGATGTTTGCATCAAATTTGCTGGTAATAGAATGGTTAGGCTATGGATTAATACATGAATGCATTTTTGTGTGAGTTAAAGCACTTTTAAGCTTTACAAAATCTGACATTCACCCCAAAATTTACAAAACACCCCAGATAATCAGCAGCATCAAAAGGTCTTAACATTTTTCCTTTGTCGCACTGTCAGATGATAATAGATCATTTACTTTTTGTTTGGGGTTTGATGAAAATCGACCTTGAAGTGTTGTGCTGCAATAGGCAACAATGTCATACATACTGTGTCCTATTAAAATGTTTCAAGCCCAGTAACATCTACGGAGCTTTGATGTAAGTTCAAACAAGGGAGGCTGTATAGAAAGCAGTTTGTAACAATCTGTTGTTTCATTTCAAGCATGCTGGGAGTCCAAGGCGTTTTCTGTGTAATAGATAAATAAAGGGAATGATACAAATAGCAGTATTTGATTAACCCTTCACACGCTGGATAAAATCTTTGTTTCCACTGTAAAACTAACAAGAACGTCTGTGTCCTTTTAAGTAGTTATAATTAGTGATGAGCGAATGTGTTAAGAAAACAGTCGTCAAGCATAAATTTGGCACGAATATGGCACATTCAGATTCGTGATCGGAAACACAAGCAAAATTTTATAAAATCGAGAAAAATCAGAAACATTCGGTAAAAAGTGCGGGAAAATATCTACGTTGCCACAAAATTATTTTCAGCACTTTTTCAACAAAAATGGTTGTGCATCATGAGCGTGGGACAAGTGTTTGATGAGGGGAGGGGGTTTGCAGAGCTCAGAGGCGTGGCATGCTTATAAACAGTAATTATTTTCCTAACTTTATGCATGTACATTGCGGCTAGCCAATCAGGGAGCAGGAAACGACAGCTTGTGTCATTGGCTGCTGAAATCGTATGTCCTTCTCCATATAAATAGCGGACATCTTGCCTTACTACCATTTTGACAGTGTAACAGAGCAGAAAGGCTGCTCCTGATGCTGGCAGTATTAGCAGCTAGATTTTAGATAGATAGGCGGTTGTTTATTACTCAGATTGTTCAGCTAGGTAGTGTACTGTGTAGCTGTGAAATCAACCTTCCAGCAATTTTTTATTTTTTTTGGCCATTATTTAGGTCCACAGACAAAGCCAACAGGACACATATCATACAACTGTGTTGTGCACTGCTTCTATTGTGCTCCATGTATGAGTCTACCATTCTAAATCTTATTTTTTTCACTAGCTAAATGTGAACTAGCATGCCATATCCCACCTTGTCATTTAGTGGTGTGGGGACATAGTTCTGCGATTTGAGCTGTTTTGCATGAAGAAATATTTTTGGGGCAGTTACTAGCGTAATTCACCATGCCATATCTCACCTTGTAATTTAGTGGCGGTGAAATTCCACAGTGTGCATAGCTCATGCACGTTAAAAAAATAAATAAATAATTTTTTCTGTTGCTAAATGTGATATAGTCCGCCGTATTCCACAATGTAATTTTGTAGTGGTGATATGAAGCTGTCTGCAAACCTAACGCACGTTAAAAAAAATTATACTTTTTTCTGTTGCAAAACGTGATACAGCCTGCCATATCCCACATTGTAATTTTGTGGCGGTGAAATTGTTGTCTGTGCAGAGGTTCTGCACATAGAAAAGAATAAATGTTGGGAGTTTTACAAACGTGATACAGCAGGCTAAATCCAAATTTGAAACTGTTGGAGAATATCTTTGAGGTTATACAGGCATCAGTAGGGGACATCTCACTTTCAAATTGTTTGTAGCATATAGTCTATTATAGAGCCCAAATCCACAGGCACCCAAAAAATTATTCTGTTACTAACATCATACAGTAGGGGACATCTCACTTTCAAATTGTTTGTAGTATCTTGCCTGTTATAGAGGCCTAATCTACAGGCACCCCAAAAAAATTCTTCTGTTACTAACATTGTACAACAGGGGACACCTCACTTTCAACTTATTTGCAGCATTCAGTCTGTTATAGATCACAGACACCCAAAAATTCTTCTGTTACTAACTTTGTACAGTAGGGCATATCTCACTTTCAAATTGTTTGTAGCATCTAATCTGTTATAGAGCACAGGCCCCCAAAATTCTTCTGATACTAAAGTCATACAGTAGAGGAAATCTCACTTTCAAATTGTTGGTATTATCTAGTCTGTTATAGAGGCCTAATCCACAGTCACCCCAAAAATTATTCTGTTACTAACGTCATACAGTAGGGGAATCTGACTTTCAAATTATTTGTAGCATCTAGTCTGTTATAGAGGCCTGATTCACAGGCCCCTCAAAAATTCTTCTGTTACTGGCGTTTTACAGTAGGGGACATCTCACTTTCAAATTGTTTGTAGCATATAGTCTATTATAGAACCCAAATCCACAGGCACCCAAAAAATTATTCTGTTACTAACATCATACAGTAGGGGACATCTGACTTTCAAATTGTTTGTAGCTTCTAGTCTGTTATAGAGGCCTGATTCACAGGCCCCCCCAAAATTCTTCTGTTACTACCGTTGTACAGTAGGGGACATTTCACATTCAAATTGTTTATAGCATCTAGTCTGCTATAGAGGCCTGATCCACAGGCCTCTCGAAAATTCTTGTGTTATCAACGTCATTCATTTGGGGAGATCTCATTTTAAAATTGCTTGTTTGTCATACAGGCCTCATCCACACTCAAACAATTCTTTCTTCTGTGACTAACGCGATTGAGCACACCATATTTCACATTGTCATTTACTACCGCTGAAATTCAGCTGTTTGCAGCACTGTTGCTGAGTATAAAATCTAATTTTTTGTTGCCAATACTGTGCTCCTACCACACAGTCTGAGCAACATGACTGGGAAAAAGCGAGGCCGTGGTGGAAGGGGGATTAGGCTTGGTGTTCAAGATGTACATGGTAATGTTAGTGAAAGCACTAGGGCACCAACAACGTCACGTCCTATGCAAAGACAACTGACAACTTCTGTTACTGGATGGGCTACTCCACTTGCTTTGGCAGATGCACAGCGGTACGCCTTGTTGATGAGGCCCAGAAACAGAATGTGAACGGCTAGTGTAGCTTCAAGTCACCTCTCCGACTCTTCTTCCACCTCAACATCACACCCATTACAGTCTACAGAGGTGGCACCCAAATTACCCTTGTTTCCCCATGTCACAACTCTCCAACCTGTAAGATGGCCACCAGACGAGTCCTTGATGGTAGTTATGTGTCACTGCAACTGTTATCTGCGGTGATGTGAGCTCGGAAGCATGCTCCAGCACATTTAGTGCTGAGAGAGTTATTCCAGGGCCAGGTTTTACGAGCGATCATAAGACATGGGTTTGAATGACTGCTCACATATCCCAAACCAAAAGGGGGGCTTGGTTTGACAGATAAAATGGAGGCTAAGTCTCTCATTCAGTATCTGTGGCTGGAGGTGTGGAAACTTCCAGTGTGTGTTGCTAAAGATACTGACCTCAGCGGGCAGACCAGCAATGCCATATGGACTATTTGTTTTCAGCTTGTTTTCACTTTGTGCTAGAAAAGGCTCTGTTTTGTTTTGACACCCGGAGCGGTTTATGAAGTTAAATAAACTTGTATGGACTTTGCATGAATGCCGCCTCCTGTGCCTACCTCAAGAGCAGCTGAGTGAGTACAAGCCTCTACAAACCGCACAACTGATTGTATGGAACCACAGATTGGTGAGTCTGAAGAGCTCTTCACACATTCTATGCCATGGTCTTCAGAAGTATACTCAAAAGCTTCACAGAGTCAAGAAGAGGAAATCTGCACCGATGCCAAATTTTTTTTAGCTTGGATCCAGGGCAGGACAATGTAAGGTCCAAGCAGCATCCTGACCCTCATCACCAGACGTTAACCCTTGTGGGCGGAGGTGATCCTGATAAGACTCAGATATCAGGGGCTCACTTAGACTGTACTGTGCTGCCAGGGCAGGCAGAGGAGGAGGGAGACTCCAAGGGAGAGGAATGTGATAACACAGAGAATGATGATGATGAGGTGGTAGATCCCAGTTGGTGTGAACATAGAGGTGTACAGCTGAGTAGGTCATCTGAGAAGGAAGACGAGGAGGTTACATTGCGCCGTACTTCGCAGACATGTAGTGATGCAGCCACGATGAGCAATACATCCTCAGCCACAGCTGTGGCTGTGACCAGCAGCATCCTCGGGTTTGCAGCTTGCAGGAGTGGCAAGGGTTGCCTAGCCTGGGCCTTTTTTGACACTGCAAAAGATGAGCCATCGTATGTAATCTGCCAACTTTCCAAAAAAAACTGAGTAGAGGTAAAAAGTGTAATAATTTGATGACTACATGTATGAACCCTCACATCCAGGTTCATCGTACTCCACCCTCTCTAAGGACTGCAGCCAGCCCATGGTACCGCAGTCGTAGTCATGTAAAAGATTGTCCCTCCGACACATGATAAAGCTAAGAGGTTTAACTCTCTCAAATCCAATCCTTTGGCCACGAAAAAACTGCCTTTCTAAAAGCTGATGGCCGTCGCAGTCACCCAGTACCAGTTGCCCAGTCGCCCAGTTGCCATTACTTTTCTAAGAAAGCTGTGCTTGTGCTACACCAGCATATCACAGACATCACCCATTCTTTGACTAAATCTATGTCTGCTAGGGTGCATTTCACCACAGACACTTGGACGGGTAAGCATGGCCAAAGAGTTACATCTTGCTGATTGGACACTGGGTGACCCTAGTGGCTGTAGAGGCAGGAGCTGCTCCACAAGTCTTGAAATCCTCAAGGCTTGCAGGACAAACTTCAATATTTAACACTTCAGTGAGAAACCAGATACACGACAAAGATATGCATAGCAAGGATCATGTCGATCAATGATATACCCGTAAAAATGCCATGCCACCAAGACTAATATATAAATAGGGGTAAGTCGCTGTCAACTACAGAACAAAAAAGATGTGGGTCAATGAAGACCCAAAAACGACCAAAAACCCAAATAAATATATGTAAACATCAACTTTATTAAAGTACAAAAATGTATATTTATATAAAAAGACACACAATACAAAGGAACAGATGAGGCTCAGTACCACAGGGTGTATGACGACACCACTGAAAGAGCATACTGGAGCACACGGAGCCGGGATCCAAATCTACTCAATACCAGTGCACGGTGGACTAAAATGTCCATACCACTATGTTGGAAAATATTACTGTCATAATGTAACCACATAATATTCCCCCTGAGGAAGGTTTATCACCGAAACGTGCGTTGGGGAGGGCGCACGGACCCTGGATCTGATCTACCGATTTGCCCTGTTTCAGGTAATGTTGATTCACTTATGCCAATTATGTTATTGGGCCTTGGTAATGTCTATGTGGTTACATTATGACAGTAATATTTTCCAACATAGTGGTATGGACATTTTAGTCCACCGTGCACTGGTATTGAGTAGATTTGGATCCCGGCTCCGTGCGCTCCAGTATGCTCTTTCAGTGGTGTCCTCATACACCCTGTGGTACTGAGCCTCATCTGTTCCTTTGTATTGTGTGTCTTTTTATATAAATATACATTTTTGTACTTTAATAAAGTTGATGTTTACATATATTTATTTGGGTTTTTGGTCGTTTTTGGGTCTTCATTGACCCACATCTTTTTTGTTCAATATTTAACACTTCCTCTACTGCTTCTGCCTCCTCCTCCTCTATCTCTTCTAGGGTCTCCAACTGTGCTCTCAACCTCTGCCTTAATGAGAAACGCGTTCCAACAGTGCATAGCAAATACCCACCTTCTCCGTACTGCGCAGCTAGGGCTCACCGAATATTCAACAAATGAATCAGCGAATATTGCAAATTCGGCGATTGTAATGAAAACCGAACATTGAAATATTTGCTCATCTCTAGTTAAAATTTCATATTTGCATTATTTAAGTTGGTGGAAAGTGCTAAAAATGTAAAATATTCTTAACATATGCTGCATCATAAGTTTCCATTTGTAAATTACTTAGCAAAACGTTCATGCTGTTTCTTTCTATTATTTTTTATAGTTTGCTTCCTGATTTACAGCTCATTTGCCTGAAGTCACGCAGCATAGAGGCTGTCAGTTGAACAGGAAGAGGTGGCGCTGGGTGTGTAATAGACCTGGAGTGAAAGAGACTTCAGATCTATTGCATATCACTTCAAATGCTGATTTCTCAGTAATAGAGGAATGGACTGGCAAGGTACAGGTATTGCTAGACTTTTTTTTACATAGTTACATGAACATATAATAGTTTGGGGTCTATGTGACTACATTTCTGCCCAATGATGACAAAAGTATTCTTGAAGGTTGGGTTGAAATTCTGCTGACAGATTCCCATTAATATGTGGTAATCATCATGCAATTGAAAGATGTTGTTCTTGATTTAGGTCCATTAGAACAGATGTAAAAATCACACAAGCATACTTGTAAATGGGTACAATATGGATCCACAATAACCCATATTAAAGGGGTTCTCCAAGAAGTAGATAAAATGATCTCCTTGATTTAAATCAAATTGCAGCTCATCCTAATCCATTTTTAGTATCGGCTGCAGTATCTAAAGATGAGGGAGTTGTTCCAAGGACCGCCAAGTATTTGATATGGTGCACCCCGATGCGCGTTTCGGACGCACTGTTCCTTCGTCGGGGTCACACTCTCAGGCCCTGTTGCAGCTCCTATTGGTCCACCAAGAAGGTCCTGTAGAGCTGCAACTATAAAAGGTTCACATGGCCGCACGGCCATGCACTAGTATCAAATGTGTTTGGCTTATGCCAGTGGATACTATACCACTCTATACATATGTGGTGTGAGGCTGTAGCTTTGGGAGTGTATACTCAGGCAGGCAGCTAGCGTCAGTGGGGGCAATTAGCCTTGGCTTAGCATCTGGTTCCTTCATGTGTGCGGTTAGCACAGAAGAGTTCCAGAGCAAGCACAACCCTTAGTTAGGGTAATAGTTTTGTTCACAGTGCGACTCTGTGAGTCAACAGACATTGCTTCCAGTTCACATGGGGTGAAGCTTGACCCATGTGTGAGCTCAGGGGTTATCCGCCGTTACTTTGCAGCAGATAACTGCATGTTGGACCCCGGGCTGCGAACGCACATTGCAGCTACCTGTCTATATTCAGTGTGTTCTACTAGCCCTAACAGTAGATATATATATACAGTACAGACCAAAAGTTTGGACACACCTTCTCATTCAAAGATTTTTCTGTATTTTTATGACTATGAAAATTGTACATTCACACTGAAGGCATCAAAACTATGAATTAACACATGTGGAATTATATACTTAACAAAAAAGTGTGAAACAACTGAAATTCTTTTTTATATTCTAGGTTCTTCAAAGTAGCCACTAAGGTTGAGCGAAACGGGTCGGTCATTTTCATAAGTCCCCGACTTTTGGCAAAGTTGGGCTTCATGAAACCCGACCCGATCCCTGTGTGGGGTCGGCCATGCAGTATGCAACTTTCGCGCCAAAGTCGCGTTTCAATGACGCGAAAAGCGCCATTTCTCAGCCAATGAAGGTGGACGCAGAGTGTGGGCAGCATGATGACATAGGTCTCAGTCCCCACCATCTTAGAGAAGGGCATTGCAGTGATTGGCTTGCTTTCTGCGGCGTCACAGGGGCTATAAAGGGGCGTTCCTGCCGACCGCTATCTTACTGCTGCTGATCTGAGCATAGGGAGAGGTTGCTGCCGCTTCGTCAGAAGCAGGGATAGCGTTAGGCAGGGTACATTAACCCCCAAACCGCTTGTGCTGTAGCGATTTCCACTGTCCAACACCACCTTTTGTTTGCAGGGACAGTGGAGGCTACATTTTTTTCCTCAGTGCTGTAGCTCATTGGTCTGCCCTAGAAGGCTCCCTGATAGCTGCATTGCTGTTTGTACACCGCTGTGCAAACCAACTGCTTTTTTCAAAGCACAAATCCTGTTGCTCCTTCCTTTCTGCACAGCTATCTTGTTTGTTTGTCCACATTTTTTACTTTTTTGTGCAGCAGTCCACTCCTTGTTATTGCTGCCTGCCATACTTTGCTGAGATTACTGCAGGGAGATAGTAATTGTAGGACAGTCCCTTTTTTTTTTTGTTTCGTTATATCTCTTCAAGCCACTTTCTGCCACAGAAAATATACTCTAATACAGTGGCCCAGATTTATTCACTAGTCTCCCTGAAGAAAAAAAAAAGGGTGCAGATTAAAATTGGCAAATCTGTATCAGTGGCAGTCCTGTGTGTGGCATCTGTGTCTCATTTTCTGGCACAGAAAACATACAGTCTAACAGTGGGCCTGATTTCTTGCCAATTCTCCCATAAATAAAAAAAAATAGTGGGAGATTAAGATTGGCAATTTTGCCTCAGTGCCAGTGCTGTGTGTGGCATCTGTCTCTAATTTTGTGCCACATTAAACCTAGTGTGTAATACTGGGCCAGATTTCTTTTAAATTCTCCCTGAAAAAAAACAGTGGGAGATTAAGATTGGCATTTCTGCTTCAGTGCCAGTCCTGTGTGTGCCAACTGTCTCAAATTTTGTGCCACATTAAACCTAGTGTGTAATACTGGGCCAGATTTCTTTTAAATTCTCCCTGAAAAAAAATAGTGGGAGATTAAGATTGGCATTTCTGCTTCAGTGCCACTCCTGTGTGTGCCACCTGTCTCAAATTTTGTGCCACATTAAACCTAGTGTGTAATACTGGGCCAGATTTCTTTTAAATTCTCCCTGAAAGAAAAAAAAATAGTGGGAGATTAAGATTGGCATTTCTGCTTAAGTGCCAGTCCTGTGTGTGCCACCTGTCTCAAATTTTGTGCCACATTAAACCTAGTGTGTAATACTGGGCCAGATTTCTTTTAAATTCTCCCTGAAAAAAAAAATAGTGGTAGATTAAGATTGGCATTTCTGCTTCAGTGCCAGTGCTGTGTGTGGCATCTGTCTCTAATTTTGTGCCACAGAACATATACTGTATAAGAGTGGGCCACATTTCTTCAATATTCTCCCAGAAAAAATAAAAAGGGGGAGATTTTTATTGGTAGTGTCTGCATCAGCGTCAGTCCTGTTAGTGGCATATCTGTCTGCCACTGAAGCTGTGTACTGTTATACATTGGGCCTGATTTTCCCTGCAGTCTCACCCACCTATAAAGGGATATATAAATCCAACAGAAGTTTGAGTTCACCTTGTAACTGGTTTTACAGTAACAAATACAGTTAGTTTGGTTACGTTTTTCAAACAATGAGGAAGTCTGGTGAAAGAGGTCGTGGCCGTGAGCGGTCATTGCCAGCTGGTAATGATGGTAGTGGTGGTGGAGCATCAGGTGGTCATGGGAAAAGCAATATAGCACCTAAGTCTCGAGTTGTTGAGCCAGGTTAGTCGTCTGGCTACACAAGGCCTCAAATGCTCCCTTTTCTGGGAGTAGGAAAACCGCTTTTAAAGCCGGAGCAGCAAGAACAAGTTTTGGCTTTCCTTGCTGACTCAGCCTCTAGCTCTTTCGCCTCCTCTTCTGAAACTGCTAAATGTAAAAGCAGCGCGTCGTTAGTGGATGTTCACGGTCAGGGACAAGTCGCTTCCTTGTCTTCTTCACCAAGAACAACAGAGAAGGATGCGTCAGGCGACACAACGGGTTACTCCATGGAGCTCTTTACACATACCGTTCTTGGGTTAGAAAGTGAAACAGTTAACAGGCCATGCCCATTACAAGTTGAATCGGACATGGAGTGCACAGATGCACAGCCACAGCCAGATTACTATGCTGTTCCTTTGACTCAGACCAGAACATTGCCCTCGCAGTGTACTGATCCAGAATCAGACCCTGATGAGACTGTGGTGCCCCGTCACGAACGCTATACCACCGGCTTAAACGGTGACACAGACGAAGTTGCACACAAGATAGAAGAGGAGGTCATAGATGACCCAGTTGTTGACCCCGATTGGCAGCCATTGGGGGAACAGGGTGCAGGCGGCAGTAGCTCTGAAGCGGAAGAGGAGGAGCCGCAGCAGGCATCAA
Organism: Ranitomeya imitator; assembly: GCF_032444005.1. Classification (NCBI taxonomy): domain Eukaryota; kingdom Metazoa; phylum Chordata; class Amphibia; order Anura; family Dendrobatidae; genus Ranitomeya; species Ranitomeya imitator. Next base: position 310,491,727 of record NC_091285.1, on the reverse strand, counting down.
CATCGCAACAGGTTCCATCTGCCAGGCCCGTACCTGGCCAAAAACGCGTGGCAAAACCAAAACCAGTTGTAGGACAGCGTGGCCATCCGGTTAAAGAAGCTCAGTCTGCAATGCCTGAAAAGGTATGCGACAGTAGAAAGAGTGCAGTCTGGCATTTTTTTAAACAACATCCAAATGATCAGCGCAAAGTCATCTGTCAAAAATGTTCAACTACCTTAAGCAGAGGTCAGAATCTTAAAAGTCTAAATGCAAGTTGCATGCGTAGACATTTAACCACCATGCATTTGCAAGCCTGGACTAACTACCAAACGTCCCTTAAGGTTGGAGCACCCTCAGCCAATGAAGCTAGTCAGCAACGCTACATCCCTTCCCTCACTGTAAGCCCACCATTTCCCGCACCACCTACAGTAAATGTGCAGGTTTCGTCGCCAGGCCAAAGCAGTCAGGGAATCACCAGTTTCGTAGTAGGAAACACTGCATGTAGGGCACCAGCAAGAATACTATCTCCAACCCTCTCTCAGTCTGCCATGTCCACCGGCACCCCCGCTAGTTCCACCATATGCAGCTCTCCAGTCCAGCTCACCCTACATGAGACTCTTGTTAGGAAAAGGAAGTACTCATCCTCGCATCCGCGTACACAGGGTTTTAACGCCCACATTGCTAGACTAATCTCATTAGAGATGATGCCCTACAGGTTAGTTGAAAGCAAAGCTTTCAAAGCGCTGATGGACTACGCTGTTCCATGCTACGAGCTACCCAGTCGACACTTCTTTTCGAGGAAAGCCATCCCAGTCCTCCACCAGCATGTAAAAGACCGCATCGTCCATGCACTCAGGCAATCTGTGAGTAAAAAGGTACACCTGACAACAGATGCATGGACCAGTAGGCATCGCCAGGGACGTTACGTGTCCATCACGGCACACTGGGTTAATGTGGTGGATGCAGGGTCCACAGGGGACAGCAATATTGGGACAGTTCTGCCTAGTCCACGGTCTAGGAAACAGTTGGCTGTAGGTGTTCGCCTCCCCTCCTCCTCCTGCTTGTCCTCCTGCAGAAGCGAGAGCTCGTCCACAGACCGCAGTCGCACAACCACTCCATCCGCAGCTGCCACTGTTGCACACAAGGTGTCCCATTATGGGACAGCTAGTGGCAAGCGTCAGCAGGCTGTATTGGCAATGAAGTGTTTGGGCGACAACAGACACACCGCGGAATTTCTGTCCGAGTTCTTGCAGAAAGAAACTCAGTCATGGCTGGGCACTGTACATCTTGAGGCAGGCAAGGTAGTGAGTGATAACGGAAGGAATTTTATGGCTGCCATAGCCCTTTCCCAACTGAAACACATTCCTTGCCTGGCTCACACCTTAAACCTGGTGGTGCAGTGCTTCCTGAAAAGTTATCCGGGGTTACCCGACCTGCTCCTCAAAGTGCGCAGACTTTGCATGCATATCTGCCGTTCGCCCGTACACTCCAGCCGTATGCAGAACCATCAGCTGGGTCTTCCCCAGCATCGCCTAATCATCGACGTTGCAACAAGGTGGAACTCCACACTGCACATGCTTCAGAGACTGTGCGAACAGAGGCATGGTGTTATGTATTTGTGGGAGGATACACATACACGGGCAGGCAGTTGGATGGCAGACTGTTGTGAATTCTGTTATCGAACTCCCTCCTGTGGTCATGAATGGTACTTCAGCGAGTTCTGTCCATGGACTCCCTCTGGTGGCTGTGAGTGGAGCTGCTGCTTCTGAGGTTCCTTCCACAGGTGACGTAGTTTATTCTTTGGCTGGCTGCTCTATTTAACTCCACTCAGATCGTTACTCCATGCCAGCTGTCAATGTTCTTGTACTGGTTCAGTTCGCTCTTGGATCTTTCTGGTTACCTGTCTACTCCAGCAGAAGCTAAGTCCCTGCTAGATAATTATTTTTTCATTGTTTCCTTGTCCAGCTTGCTATCATGATTTTGCCTTGCTAGCTGGAAGCTCTGGGATGCAGAGTGGCACCTCCACACCGTGAGTCGGTGCGGAGGTCTTTTTGCACACTCTGCGTGGTCTTTTGTAGTTTTTTGTGCAAAGATACCTTTCCTATCCTCAGTCTGTTTAGTAAGTCTGGCCTCCCTTTGCTGAAACCTGTTTCATTTCTGTGTTTGTGACTTTCATCTTTACTCACATTCAATATATGTGGGGGCTGCCTTTTCCTTTGGGGAATCACTCTGAGGCAAGGTAGGCTTTATTTTCTATCTCTAGGGCTAGTTAGCTCTTAGGCTGTGAAGAGGCGTCTAGGTAGAGTTAGGTACGCTCCACGGCTATTTCTAGTTGTGTGATAGGATTAGGGGTTGCGGTTAGCAGAGCTCCCACTTCCCAGAGCTTGTCCTGTGTGAGTTTAACCATCAGGTCATTCCGGGTGCTCCTAACCACCAGGTCCATAACAGTACAGCTGGCCCAAAGTATTAATGCATCTCAATAGAGGGATAAGAGAAGTTCTGAGACCATTTTTTTTTCTCTGCAGTGTGTTTTGTCTTTCTTTTCCCCTTAACCTCTGGGTGGTTCAGGACACAGGTGTAGATATGGACATTCAAGGTCTGTCCTCTTGTGTAGATCATCTCACTGCAAGGGTACAAAACATTCAAGATTTTGTGGTTCAGAATCCGATGTTAGAGCCTAGAATTCCAATTCCTGATTTGTTTTCTGGGGATAGATCTAAGTTCATGAATTTCAAAAATAATTGTAAACTGTTTCTAGCTTTGAAACCCCGCTCCTCTGGTGACCCCGTTCAACAAGTAAAAATTATTATTTCTTTGTTGCGTGGTGACCCTCAAGACTGGGCATTTTCCCTTGCGCCAGGAGATCCTGCATTGCGTGATGTAGATGCGTTTTTTCTGGCGCTTGGATTGCTTCATGATGAACCAAATTCAGTGGATCAGGCAGAGAAAATCTTGCTGGCTTTGTGTCAGGGTCAGGATGAAGCGGAGGTGTATTGTCAGAAGTTTAGAAAGTGGTCTGTGCTTACTCAGTGGAATGAGTGTGCCCTGGTGGCAATTTTCAGAAAGGGTCTTTCTGAAGCCCTTTAGGATGTCATGGTGGGATTTCCCACGCCTGCTGGTCTGAATGAGTCTATGTCCTTGGCCATTCAGATCTATCGGCGCTTGCGTGAGCGCAAAGCTGTGCACCATTTGGCGGTATTCTCTGAGCATAGGCCTGAGCCTATGCAATGTGATAGGACTTTGACCAGAGCTGAACAGCAAGAACACAGACGTCGGAATGGGCTGTGTTTTTACTGTGGTGATTCCACTCATGCTATCTCCGATTGTCCTAAGCGCACTAAGCGGTTTGCTAGGTCTGCCACCATTGGTACGGTACAGTCTAAATTTCTTTTGTCCGTTACTCTGATTTGCTCTTTGTCGTCCTATTCTGTTATGGCATTTGTGGATTCAGGCGCTCACCTGAATTTGATGGACTTGGAGTTTGCCAGGCGCTGTGGTTTTTTCTTGGAGCCCTTGCAGTATCCTATTCCATTGAGAGGAATTGATGCTACGCCTTTGGCCAAGAATAAGCCTCAGTACTGGACTCAATTGACCATGTGCATGGCTCCTGCACATCAGGAGGATATTCGCTTTTTGGTGTTACATAATCTGCATGATGTGGTCGTTTTGGGGTTGCCATGGCTACAGGTCCATAATCCAGTATTGGATTGGAAATCTATGTCTGTGTCCGGCTGGGGTTGTCAGGGGGTACATGGTGATGTTCCATTGCTGTCAATTTCACCTTCCACTCCTTCTGAAGTCCCTGAGTTTTTGTCAGATTACCGGGATGTATTTGATGAGCCCAAATCCAGTGCCCTACCTCCTCATAGGGATTGCGATTGTGCTATTAATTTGATTCCTGGTAGTAAGTTTCCTAAGGGCCGACTGTTTAATTTATCTGTGCCAGAGCACGCCGCTATGCGGAGTTATATAAAGGAATCCTTGGGAAAGGTCATATTCGCCCGTCGTCATCACCGTTGGGAGCAGGGTTCTTTTTTGTGGCCAAGAAGGATGGTTCTTTGAGACCTTGTATTGATTACCGCCTTCTTAATAAGATCACAGTCAAATTTCAGTACCCTTTGCCGCTGTTGTCTGACGTGTTTGCTCGTATTAAGGGGGCTAGTTGGTTCACCAAGATAGATCTTCGAAGGGCGTATAATCTTGTGCGAATTAAACAGGGCGATGAATGGAAAACAGCATTTAATACGCCCGAGGGCCATTTTGAGTACCTGGTTATGCCGTTCGGGCTTTCTAATGCTCCATCTGTGTTTCAGTCCTTTATGCATGACATCTTCCGAAAGTACCTGGATAGATTCATGATTGTATATTTGGATGATATTTTGGTCTTTTCGGATGATTGGGAGTCTCATGTGAAGCAGGTCAGAATGGTGTTCCAGGTCCTTCGTGCGAATTCCTTGTTTGTGAAGGGGTCAAAATGTCTCTTTGGAGTTCAGAAGGTTTCATTTTTGGGTTTCATTTTTTCCCCTTCTACTATCGAGATGGACCCTGTTAAAGTTCAGGCCATTTATGATTGGACTCAGCCGACATCTGTGAAGAGCCTGCAGAAGTTCCTGGGCTTTGCTAATTTTTACCGTCGCTTCATCGCTAATTTTTCTAGTGTTGCTAAACCGTTGACTGATTTGACCAAGAAAGATGCTGATGTGGTCAATTGGTCCTCTGCGGCTGTAGAGGCATTTAAGGATTTGAAGCGTCGTTTTTCTTCTGCCCCTGTGTTGTGCCAGCCAGATGTTTCGCTCCCGTTTCAGGTCGAGGTTGATGCTTCTGAGATTGGAGCAGGGGCTGTTTTGTCGCAAAGAAGTTCTGATGGCTCGGTGATGAAACCATGTGTCTTCTTTTCTAGAAAATTCTCGCCTGCTGAGCGCAATTATGATGTTGGCAATCAAGAGTTGTTGGCCATGAAGTGGGCATTCGAGGAGTGGCGACATTGGCTGGAAGGAGCAAAGCATCGCATGGTGGTCTTAACGAATCACAAGAATTTGACTTATCTCGAGTCTGCCAAGCGGTTGAATCCTAGACAGGCTCGATGGTCACTGTTTTTCTCCCGTTTTGATTTTGTGGTTTCGTACCTTCCGGACTCTAAGAATGTGAAGGCTGATGCCCTGTCAAGGAGTTTTGTGCCTGACTCTCCGGGTGTTCCTGAGCCGGCTGGTATTCTCAAAGAGGGGGTAATTTTGTCTGCCATCTCCCCTGATTTGCGGCGGGTGCTGCAGAATTTTCAGGCTGATAGACCTGACCGTTGTCCAGCGGAGAAACTGTTTGTCCCTGATAGATGGACTAGTAGAGTTATCTCTGAGGTTCATTGTTCGGTGTTGGCTGGTCATCCTGGAATCTTTGGTACCAGAGATTTGGTGGCTAGATCCTTTTGGTGGCCTTCTTTGTCACGGGATGTGCGTTCTTTTGTGCAGTCCTGTGGGACTTGTGCTCGGGCTAAGCCCTGCTGTTCTCGTGCCAGTGGGTTGCTTTTGCCCTTGCCGGTCCCAAAGAGGCCCTGTACGCATATTTCCATGGATTTTATTTCAGATCTCCCTGTCTCTCAAAGGATGTCGGTCATTTGGGTGGTTTGTGATCGCTTCTCTAAGATGGTCCATTTGGTACCCTTGTCTAAATTGCCTTCCTCCTCTGATTTGGTGCCATTTTTTTTTCCAGCATGTGGTTTGTTTGCATGGCATTCCGGAGAACATCGTCTCGGACAGAGGTTCCCAGTTTGTTTCGAGGTTTTGGCGGTCCTTTTGTGCTAAGATGGGCATTGATTTGTCTTTTTCTTCAGCTTTCCATCCTCAGACTAATGGCCAAACCGAACGAACTAATCAGACTTTGGAAACATATCTGAGATACTTTGTTTCTGCTGATCAGGATGATTGGGTGTCCTTCTTGCCTTTGGCTGAGTTCGCCCTTAATAATCGGGCCAGCTCGGCTACTTTGGTTTCGCCTTTTTTCTGTAATTCTGGTTTCCATCCTCGTTTCTCTTCAGGGCAGGTTGAGCCTTCGGACTGTCCTGGTGTGGATACTGTGGTGGACAGGTTGCAGCAGATTTGGACTCATGTGGTGGACAATTTCACATTGTCCCAGGAGAAGGCTCAACGTTTCGCTAACCGCCGGCGCTGTGTTGGTCCCCGACTTCGTGTTGGGGATTTGGTTTGGTTGTCGTCTCGTTATGTTCCTATGAAGGTTTCCTCTCCTAAGTTTAAGCCTCGTTTCATTGGTCCGTATAAGATTTCTGAAGTTCTCAATCCTGTGTCATTTCGTTTGGCCCTTCCAGCTTCTTTTGCCATCCATAATGTGTTCCATAGGTCGTTATTGCGGAGATACGTGGCGCCTATGGTTCCCTCCGTTGAACCTCCTGCCCCGGTGATGGTCGAGGGGGAGTTGGAGTATGTGGTGGAGATGATTTTGGATTCTCATATTTCGAGACGGAAACTCCAGTACCTGGTCAAGTGGAAGGGTTATGGTCTGGAAGATAATTCCTGGGTTTTTGCCTCTGATGTTCATGCTGCCGATCTGGTTCGTGCCTTTCATTTGGCTCGTCCTGATCGGCCTGGGGGCTCTGGTGAGGGTTCGGTGACCCCTCCTCAAGGGGGGAATACTGTTGTGAATTCTGTTATCGAACTCCCTCCTGTGGTCATGAATGGTACTTCGGCGAGTTCTGTCCATGGACTCCCTCTGGTGGCTGTGAGTGGAGCTGCTGCTTCTGAGGTTCCTTCCACAGGTGACGTAGTTTATTCTTTGGCTGGCTGCTCTATTTAACTCCACTCAGATCATTACTCCATGCCAGCTGTCAATGTTCTTGTACTGGTTCAGTTCGCTCTTGGATCTTTCTGGTGACCTGTCTACTCCAGCAGAAGCTAAGTCCCTGCTAGTTAATTATTTGTCCATTGTTTCCTTGTCCAGCTTGCTATCATGATTTTGCCTTGCTAGTTGGAAGCTCTGGGATGCAGAGTGGCATCTCCACACCGTGAGTCAGTGCGGAGGTCTTTTTGCACACTCTGCGTGGTCTTTTGTAGTTTTTTGTGCTGACCGCAAAGATACCTTTCCTATCCTCAGTCTGTTTAGTAAGTCTGGCCTCCCTTTGCTGAAACCTGTTTCATTTCTGTGTTTGTGACTTTCATCTTAACTCACAGTCAATATATGTGGGGGGCTGCCTTTTCCTTTGGGGAATTTCTCTGAGGCAAGGTAGGCTTTATTTTCTATCTCTAGGGCTAGTTAGCTCTTAGGCTGTGAAGAGGCGTCTAGGTAGAGTTAGGTACGCTCCACGGCTATTTCTAGTTGTGTGATAGGATTAGGGGTTGCGGTCAGCAGAGCTCCCACTTCCCAGAGCTTGTCCTGTGTGAGTTTAACCATCAGGTCATTCCGGGTGCTCCTAACCACCAGGTCCATAACAGCAGACATGGAGTTGTAAGGTGTGCAGTGGTCGAAGGTACAAGACCTGTGTCAAGTCCTTCAGTGTTTTGAGGAATGCACACGGCTGGTTAGTGCAGACAACGCCATAATAAGCATGAGCATCCCCCTAATGCATCTGCTGATGCAAAGATTGATGTTCATAAAGGAGCAGGCGTCTGCAGCCGAGGAAGAGGATAGCCTTGATGACAGTCAGCCATTGTCTGGTCAGGGCAATATACAGGACGAGGTAGCGGGCGAAGAGGAGGAGGACGAGGAGGATGATGGGGATGAGTATTTTTTGAATGAGAAAGCTTCTCCGGGGCCAATAGAAACTGGTGGCATTGCAAGGCCGGGTTCAGGTTTTTTGAGGGAGACAAGTGACGTAGATTTGCCTGAAAATGCCCCTCAACCCAGCACAACCGCAGATTTGACAACTGGAACTTTGGCCCACATGGCGGATTATGCCTTACGTATCCTCAAAAGGGACCCACGCATTATTAAAATGATGACTGATGACGATTACTGGTTGGCCTGCCTCCTTGATCCTCGCTATAAAGGCAAATTGCAAAATATCATGCCACATGAGAACCTCGAACAAATATTAGCAACCAAACAAGCAACTCTTGTAGAACATTTGATTCAGGCATTCCCAGCACACAGCGCCGGTGATGGTTCTCACACGAGCTGCAGGGGGTAACAGGGCAGAGGTGTTAGAGTTGCACAAATCAGAAGTGGCGTTGGACAGAGGGGTTTTCTGACCAGGTTGTGGAATGATTTCGCAATGACCGCAAACAGGACAGGTACTGCAGCATCAGTTCAAAGTGACAGGAGACAACATTTGTCCAGTATTGTTACTAACTATTTTTCCTCCCTTATCGATGTTCTCCCTCAACCGTCATTCCCATTTGATTACTGGGCATCCAAAATAGACACCTGGCCTGAATTGGCAGTATATGCATTGCAGGAGCTTGCTTGCCCAGCAGCTAGTGTGCTATCAGAAAGAGTATTCAGTGCTGCTGGTTCAATATTGACCGAAAAAAGGACTCATCTGGCTACCCAAAATGTTGATGATCTAACCTTCATTAAAATGAACCACTCATGGATTTCAAATTATTTTGCCCCACCTTTCCCGGCTGACACCTAGCTTTCCTATAAAAAGGTCTCGCTTCTGGATTGGTCTTACTGACTGTTTCAATCTCTTAATTTGCAGCAGCTGTTTGTCCAGCATACGACATGTTTACACCTCCCTAAATGGGCTAACTCCCCCCACGGGGCTGTAATCTCGCCACTTGGCGCAAGCACCCGTGAGAGTGCCGTTTGTCTGAAGAGGTGGGTGTGCCCGTTTTTGGTCGACGGCACTGCCACTGGGTCCCTCATAGTACAATAAAGTGTCTCTGGCGGTGGTGGCGCGCAACCAACGTCAGACACACCGTTGTAACATGAGGGGCCCTGGGCCTGTACCGCCGGCCACAAGAGAGTTTCCCCCCCAGCTCAAACACTGTTCTACCACTTGCAAAATTATCTCTCACAGCTCCACCAATGTTTAGTCTATGCGCTGACATCGCTCAATGCCTGGCACTGACAATACCAATTTGTTGACATGTATGATGCTAGTTAAAATATTCAGGGTCAGTGTCCTATATTGACACCAGTAAATACTTAGTGCCAAATTATTATGTCTGAAACTCAGCAGAGGAGCCCACCCCTGTACCTAAGTATGCCACCCTTTTGTTTTTTAATTTTGTTGTTTTGCGAGACATTAACATCTATTTATTTTTTGGGAGTACTAACTGTGTCAGACACTCCTTCCAATCGTCCTCCGCTGACCACACCAATGCTGCCTGTGTACCCCTGCAAGATAATTCAATCTGCATTGAGCCTAATTTTTTTTATTTTAGGCCTACTAAGTCTATCTGCGGTCCCTCCTTCCAATTGTCCTCCGCTGACCACACCAATGTTGCCTGTGTACCCCTGCAAGATAATTCAAACTGCTTTGATCCTATTTTTTAAAATTTTAGGTCTACTAAATCTGTCTGCGGTTCCTCCTTCCATTTGTCCTCCGCTGAGCACACCAATGCCGACCGTGTGCCCATGTAACTTTTTTCATCCTGCAGTGAGCCTACTTTGTGGTGTAAGGCCTACTAGCAGTGTCTGTCTGAGCCACTTAATGCAGCTGTCCTCCTCCTTTAAAAAAAAAAAAAAGGCTGATTTTCAGCTTGTCAGAATTATAAAACTGCATTGGGGCCACAAGTTTCGTTGTGGTCTACAAACTGAGTCATCCGCTCCAAGGTGTTCTCTCTGTTGCCTCTCCCTCGCTTCTATCTTGAAGCTCTTGTTAAGTAGTTGTTGAAACAACACTGCATTAGGCCTACAAGTTGGGTCTGGGTTGTAGAGACGGTGTCTATCGCTCCAAGGTGTTCTCCTGGTTGCCTTTCCTGAGCTTCAATCTTCAGGCTCTTGTTAAATAGTTTTTTAATCAAACAACTGCAGTGGGGCTACTAGTTTGGTTGGGGCCTACTAACAGTGTCTGCCGCTCCAAGGTGTTCTCCTGGTTGCCTTTCCTGAGCTTCAATCTTCAGGCTCTTGTTAAATAGTTTTTTAATCGAACAACTGCAGTGGGGCTACTAGTTTGGTTGGGGCCTACTAACGGTGTATGCCGCTCCGTGCTGTTCTCCAGGTTTCCTGTCCTGAAATTCCATTTTCAGGCTCTCGTTAAGTAGTTGTTGAAACAACACTGCATTAGGCCTACAAGTTGGGTCTGGGTTGTAGAGACGGTGTCTGCCGCTCCAAGGTGTTCTCCAGGTTGCCTTTCCTGAGCTTCAATCTTCAGGCTCTTGTTAAATAGTTTTTTAATCAAACAACTGCAGTGGGGCTACTAGTTTGGTTGGGGCCTACTAACAGTGTCTGCCGCTCCAAGGTGTTCTCCTGGTTGCCTTTCCTGAGCTTCAATCTTCAGGCTCTTGTTAAATAGTTTTTTAATCAAACTGCAGTGGGGCTACTAGTTTGATTGGGGCCTACTAACAGTGTCTGCCACTCCAAGGTGTTCTCCTGGTTGCCTTTCCTGAGCTTCAATCTTCAGGCTCTTGTTAAATAGTTTTTTAATCGAACAACTGCAGTGGGGCTACTAGTTTGGTTGGGGCCTACTAACGGTGTATGCCACTCTGTGCTGTTCTCCAGGTTTCCTGTCCTGAAATTCCATTTTCAGGCTCTCGTTAAGTAGTTGTTGAAACAACACTGCATTAGGCCTAAAAGTTGGGTCTGCGTTGTAGAGACGGTGTCTGCCGCTCCAAGGTGTTCTCCAGGTTGCCTCTCCCTAGCTTCTATCTTGAAGCTCTCGTTAAGTAGTTGTTGAAACAACACTGCATTAGGCCTACAAGTTGGGTCTGGGTTCTAGAGACAGTACCTGCTGCTCCAAGGTGTTCTCCAGGGTGCCTCTCCCTAGCTTCTATCTTCAAGCTCTTGTTAAGTAGTTGTTGAAACAACACTGCATTAGGCCTAAAAGTTGGGTCTGGGTTGTAGAGACGGTGTGTGCCGCTCCAAGGTGTTCTCCAGGTTGCCTCTCCCTAGCTTCTATCTTCAAGCTCTTCTTAAGTAGTTGTTGAAACAACACTGCATTTGGCCTACAAGTTGGGTCTGGGTTGTAGGGATGGTGTCTGCCGCTCCAAGGTGTTCTTCAGGTTGCCTCTCCCTAGCTTCTAACTTTGAAGCTCTCGTTAAGTAGTTGTTGAAACAACACTGCATTAGGCCTACAAGTTGGGTCTGGGTTCTACAAACGGTCTCTTCCGCTCCAAGGTGTTCTCCAGGTTGCCTTTCCCTAGCTTCTATCTTCAGGCTCTCGTTAAATTGTTTTTAATATAACACTGCATTTGGCCTACTTGTTTTGTTGGCCCTATTAACGGTGTCTGCCGCTCCTTGATGTTCTCCTACACTGAACAAACCAGTGCCGCCTGTTTACTTCTGTTACCAATTTTGAACTGCATTTAGCCTACTTACTGATTTGGACCTACTCACTGTGTCAGCCTCTCATTACAGTTGTACTCCACTGAACAAAGCAATGCCCCCTGGTTAGTCCTGTTACCAATTTTGAACTGCATTTAGCCCACTTTATTATTTGGGCCTATATCTGTGTTTCCTCCTCATCCTGCCCATTGCCCAGCCAGTGATAGATGAGTCTGCTGGTACATTGACCCAGAATGCTACATTCCCCATGCACGCTACACAGCCAGAATGTGACCCTGCTGAAAGTCAGGTTCCCCTTCCCGCATACCATACCACCTTACACGGGGACAAAGAGGAAGGTGCAGATGAAAGTGCAGGTTCCTTCATCAGGTGGGGGGAATACTCATTGGTGACGTCACTGGCACAGGGCCCCTCATAGTATGCAAAAGTGTCGCTGCCGGTGGGAGGTGCCCCCGCCATGCAAACACACCGCCGTACTTTGAGGGGCCCTGTGCCAGTGCCAATGCCAACAAGTGGGCCCCCTACTTGCTCAGGATCACAGCACTTGCAAAGTTGAAATACTTACCTCTCCCTGCTCCACTGCCATGACGTGGTCCAGATTTCCTGGGCCCACTAAATACTTGAACCAGCCCTACCCCCAACACCTTTAGCCAAATGACCCCCAATTTCCAATGCCTTACTATTATTATAAGGTAAATTAAGATTGACAAGCGTCAGTAACAAGAATGGATGTTTTTGCCATTAAAATGGGCACTGTAGGTGTTTTCCTGGCCTCCACTCACTGCCAACTATGCTCCCCCATTGACTTGCATTGGGTTTCGTGTTTCGGTCGATCCTCGACTTTTCGCGATAATCGGCTGATTCCACTCTACTCGACTTTTGAGATAGTCGGGTTTCGCGAAACCCGACTCGACCCTAAAAAACTAAAAGTCGCTCAACCCTAGTAGCCACCTTTTGCTTTAATGACTGCTTGCACACTATGGGCATTATCTTGATGAGCTTCAAGAGGTTGTCACCGGGAATGGTTTTCACTTCAAAGGTGTGCCATGTCAAGTTTAATAAGTGGGATTTCTTGCCTTATAAATGGGGTTGGGACCATCAGTTGTTTTGTGCAGAAGTCTGGTGGATACACAGCTGATAGTCCTACCAAATAGACTGTTAGAATTTGTATTATGGCAAGAAAAAAGCAGCTAAGTAAAGAAAAGTGAGTGGCCATCATTACTTTAAGAAATGAAGGTCAGTCAGTCCGAAAAATTGGGAAAACTTTGAAAGTGTCCCGAAGTGCAGTTGCAAAAACCATCAAGCGCTACAAAGAAACTGGCTCACATGAGGACCACCCCAGGAAAGGAAGACCAAGAGTCACCTCTGCTTCTGAGGATAAGTTTATTCGAGTCATCAGCCTCAGAAATCGCAGGTTAACAGCAGCTCAGATTAGAGACCAGGTCAATGCCACACAGAGTTCTAGCAGGAGACATATCTCTACAACAACTGTTAAGAGGAGACTTTGTGGAGCAGGCCTTCTTGGTAAAATAGCTGCTAGGAAACCACTGCTAAGGACAGGCAACAAGCAGAAGAGACTTGTTTGGGCTAAAGAACACAAGGAATGGACATTAGACCAGTGGAAATCAGTGCTTTGGTCTGATGAGTCCAAATTTGAGATCTTTGGTTCCAACCACCGTGTCTTTGTGCGAAGCAGAAAAGGTGAACGGATGGATCTACATGACTGGTTCCCACCATGAAGCTATCACCGCAGTGTTTCATAGGTACCTACGAAACACTGCGGTGATAGCTTTTGTTCTGATGTCTATAATAAAGAAAACCATGTTTTTCAGCTCAACCAATACTCTGAAAAATCTCTTTTTTGAGTGCGACTGTTGTTATCTAGGATTATATTCTGGAGTACCCCTTCATGTTCAGTCTGCACCACCACTAGCGAGAGTGCTCGTCTTGTTTCTTTCCTACTGGTTCCCACCGTGAAGCATGGAGGAGGAGGTGTGATGGTGTGGGGTGCTTTGCTGGTGAAACTGTTGGGGATTTTTTCAATTTTTTTTTCAAAATTGAAGGCAGACTGAACCAGCATAGCTACCACAGCATCTTGCAGCAGCATGCTATTCCATCCGGTTTGAGTTTAGTTGGACCATCATTTATTTTTCAACAGGACAATGACTCCAAACACACCTCCAGGCTGTGTAAGGACTATTTGACCAAGAGGGAGAGTGTTGGGGTGCTACGCCAGATGAGCAGGCCTCCACAGTCACCTGACCTGAACCCAATCGAGATGTTTTGGGGTGAGCTGGACCGCAGAGTAAAAGCAAAAGGGCCAACAAGTGCTAAGCATTTCTGGGAACTCCTTCAAGACTGTTGGAAGACCATTTCCGGTGACTGCCTCTTGAAGCTCATCAAGAGAATGCCAGGAGTGTGCAAAGCAGTCATCAAAGCAAAAGGTGGATACTTTGAAGAACCTAGAATATAAGACATAATTTCAGTTGTTTCACACTTTTTTGCTTGGTATATAATTCCACATCTGTTAATTCATAGTTTTGGTTTTGATGCCTTCATTGTGAATGTACAGTTTTCATAGTCATGAAAATACAGAAAATCTTTGAATGAGAAGGTGTGTCCAAACTTTTGGTCTGTACTGTATGTCTGTGACAAATAAAATTAGTACAGTGTGTGCAGCTTACTGTACATGTATTTAATTATTAAAAGATTATTTTTCAGAAAAAAATGGTGTGGGCTCCCATGCAATTTTTGTAACCAGCAAAGGGAAAGCCGATGGCTGGGGACAATGTTTATAGCCTGGGAAGGGGGTAATACCTCCTGCTCGCGGTGCCATCTGACAGGTCCTGCGAGTTCACCGGCAATGAAATCACTTCACCTTTCTGATATCAGCGCTCTTGCCTTGGCAAAATTTCCCACGGTGCTCACGCTGACATCACATAGGTGAAGTGAGTTCATTGAATGTGAACTCACAGGACCTGTCAGACAGCACCACGAGCAGGAGAACTTTCTCACGCTCGCAGTGCTGTCAGATAGGTAATAGGAGTTCACAGTGAGACACTGAGCAACCATGCAGCCTGCCATCTAGATGTACTAGAGCTGATCCCATCATGGGACAAATGGATTAGCAGCATCTCTGCGGAAAGGTGAGTAATATTGTTGTTTGTTTTTTTTACGTCTTTTGCAGATGATGTTGGCATGGGGGGAATGGGCATGGTCTTAAGTATGGTTTAATTAAGATGTTTAAAGGAGTGTGTCATTCTTTCAATTAAAGGACATTTTCTGAGTATCTGGGTTTTCTTACAATATGACAATGGGGTTAATAATGAGGGCACAATGTTGATGCCTCTCCATTACTAAACTAGGGGTTTGATGTCACCTGACAAAACAAAGGTGACATCAACCCCCCAACTATCACCCCACTTGCCACCGCTATAGGGCAAGTGGGAAGAGCGAGGCTAAGTGCCAGAATTGGCGCATCTTAGAGATGCACCTTTTCTGGGGCAGCTGAGAGCTGATGTTTTTAGCCTGGAGGGGCTAGTATCCATGACCCCTTCCTAGGCTATTAATATCAGACCACAGCTGTCTGCATAGCCTTTGCTGGTTATTAATTATAGGGGGACCCTACATCATTTTTTTAGGGTCCCCCATATTAATAGCCAGTAAAGGCTAAGTATACAGTATACTTATAGTTAGTTATAGTATACCAGCTTTCCCTCTGCTGGTTACGAAAATTGAGTGGGAGCCCACGCCATTTTTGTCCAAAAATTAATCTTTCATTAATTAAATATATGTACAGTAATTTGTACACAAACTGCACTAATTGTATTTCTCACTGGCATCTATATATCTGTCTATTCTATGGGTATTTACTGTATGAAATCCATCTTTTCTATCCTGTCGGCTCCTGCTGTTATTTTACATTACACGGCACTTGAATTGCTGGCTTTTTTTCTATCTTTCTATGTACAGTGGGTACGGAAAGTATTCAGACCCCTTTAAATTTTTCACTCTTTGTTTCATTGCAGCCATTTGGTAAATTCAAAAAAGTTCATTTTTTTTCTCATTAATGTACAGTCTGCACCCCATCTCGACTGAAAAAAACAGAAATGTTAAATGTTTTGCATATTTATTGAAAAGAAAAACTGAAATATCACATTGTCATAAGCATTCAGACCCTTTGCTCAGACACTCATATTATTATTATTATTTATTTTTATAGCACCATTAATTCCATGGTGCTGTACATGAGAAAGGGGTTACATACAGAGTTATAGATATCATTTACAGTAAACAATGACAGACTGGTACTGAGGGGAGAGGACCCTGCCCTTGCAAACTTACAATTCTATGGGATAATGGGGAAGAGACAGAAGGTCACATGCTGTCCATTTCCTGTTAATCCTCCTTGAGATGATTCTACTCCTTCATTGGAGTTTAGCTGCACTTAATTAAACTGATAAGACTTGATTTGGAAAGGCACATACCTGTCTACATAAAACCTCACAGCTCACAGTGCACGTCAGACCAAATGAGAATCATGAGGTCAAAGGAACTGGCCAACGAGCTCAGAGACAGAATTGTGGCATGGCACAGATCTTGCCAAGGTTACAAAAGAATTTCTGCAGTACTCAGGGTTCATAAAAGCACAGCGGCCTCCATAATCCTTAAATGGAAGAAGTTTGAGACCACCAGAAGTCTTCTTAGACCTGGCCGTCCAGCCAAACTGAGCAATCGTAGAAGAAGAGCCTTGGTGAGAGAGGTAAAGAAGAACCGCAAAATCACTGTGGCTGAGGTCGAGAGATACAGTAGGGAGATGGGAGAAAGTTACACAAAGTCAACTATCACTGCAGCCCTCCACCAGTCGGGCCTTTATGGCAGAGTTGACCGACGGAAGCCTCTACTCAGTGTCAGACATAAGAAAGCCCGCATAGAGTTTGCTAAAAAATGCATGAAGAACTCCCAGACTATGATAAATATAGATTCTCTGGTCTGATGAGATGAAGATAGACCTTTTTGATGATAATTCTAAGCAGCATGTCTGGAGAAAACTAGGCATTGCTCATCACCTGCCCAATACAATCCAAACAGTAAAACATGGTGGTGGCAGCACCATGCTATGGGGGTGTTTTTCAGCTGCAGGGACAGGACTACTGGTTGCCATTGAAGGAAACATGAATGCTGCCAAGTGTAGAGATATCCTGGATGAAAACCTCTTCCAGAGTGCTCTGGACCTACGACTTGGCCGAAGGTTCACCTTCCAACAAGACAAGGACCCTAAGCACACAGCTACACAGCTAAAATAACAAAGGAGTGGCTTCAGAACAACTCTATGACCATTCTTGACTGGCCCAGTCAGAGCACTAACCTAAACCCTATTAAGCATCTCAGGAGAGACCTAAAAATTGCTTTTCACCAACGTTCACTATCCAGCCTGACAGAACTGGAGAGGATCTGCAAGGAAGAATGGCAGAGGATCCCCAAATCCAGGTGTGAAAAACTTGTTGCATGATTCCCAAGTGGACTCATGGCTGTACTAGCTCAAAAGGGTGCTTCTACTCAATACTGAGCAAAGGGTCTGAATACTTATGACCATGTGATATTTCAGTTTTTCTTTTTAACAAAGTTTCAAAAATTTCTACATTTCTGTTTCATTTCAGTCAAGATGGGGTGCAGAGTGTACATTAATGAGAAAAAAATGAACTTTTTTTAATGTACCAAATGGCTGCAATGAAACAAAGAGTGAAACATTTAAAGGGGTCTGAATACTTTCCGTACCCAGTGTGTGTCACTGACATACATATACCTGTATATATATATATATATATATGTATATATATATATATATATATATACATACATATATATATATAGAGAGAGAGAGAGAGAGAGAGAGTGGGGCAAAAAAGTATTTAGTCAGTCAGCAATAGTGCAAGTTCCACCACTTAAAAAGATGAGAGGCGTCTGTAATTTACATCATAGGTAGACCTCAACTATGGGAGACAAACTGAGACAAAAAAATCCAGAAAATCACATTGTCTGTTTTTTTATCATTTTTTTTTGCATATTATGGTGGAAAATAAGTATTTGGTCAGAAACAAACAATCAAGATTTCTGGCTCTCACAGACCTGTAATTTCTTCTTTAAGAGTCTCCTCTTTCCTCCACTCATTACCTGTAGTAATGGCACCTGTTTAAACTTGTTATCAGTATAAAAAGACACCTGTGCACACCCTCAAACAGTCTGACTCCAAACTCCACTATAGTGAAGACCAAAGAGCTGTCAAAGGACACCAGAAACAAAATTGTAGCCCTGCACCAGGCTGGGAAGACTGAATCTGCAATAGCCAACCAGCTTGGAGTGAAGAAATCAACAGTGGGAGCAATAATTAGAAAATGGAAGACATAAAAGACCACTGATAATCTCCCTCGATCTGGGGCTCCACGCAAAATCCCACCCCGTGGGGTCAGAATGATCACAAGAACGGTGAGCAAAAATCCCAGAACCACGCGGGGGGACCTAGTGAATGAACTGCAGAGAGCTGGGACCAATGTAACAAGGCCTACCATAAGTTACACACTACGCCACCATGGACTCAGATCCTGCAGTGCCAGACGTGTCCCAGTGCTTAAGCCAGTACATGTCCGGGCCCGTCTGAAGTTTGCTAGAGAGCATTTGGATGATCCAGAGGAGTTTTGGGAGAATGTCCTATGGTCTGATGAAACTAAACTGGAACTGTTTGGTAGAAGCACAACTTGTCGTGTTTGGAGGAAAAAGAATACTGAGTTGCATCCATCAAACACCATACCTACTGTAAAGCATGGTGGTGGAAACATCATGCTTTGGGGCTGTTTCTCTGCAAAGGGGCCAGGACGACTGATCCGGGTACATGAAAGAATGAATGGGGCCATGTATCGTGAGATTTTGAGTGCAAACCTCCTTCCATCAGCAAGGGCATTGAAGATGAAACGTGGCTGGGTCTTTCAACATGACAATGATCCAAAGCACACCGCCAGGGCAACGAAGGAGTGGCTTCGTAAGAAGCATTTCAAGGTCCTGGAGTGGCCTAGCCAGTCTCCAGATCTCAACCCTATAGAAAACCTTTGGAGGGAGTTGAAAGTCCGTGTTGCCAAGCGAAAAGCCAAAAACATCACTGCTCTAGAGGAGATCTGCATGGAGGAATGGGCCAACATACCAACAACAGTGTGTGGCAACTTTGTGAAGACTTACAGAAAACTTTGACCTCTGTCATTGCCAACAAAGGATATAATACAAAGTATTGAGATGAAATTTTGTTTCTGACAAAATACTTATTTTCCACCATAATATGCAAATACAATGTTAAAAAAACAGACAATGTGATTTTCTGGATTTTTTTTTCCTCAGTTTGTCTCCCATAGTTGAGGTCTACTTATGATGTAAATTACAGACGCCTCTCATCTTTTTAAGTGGTGGAACTTGCACTATTGCTGACTGACTAAATACTTTTTTGCCTGACTGTATATATATGTATATATGTGTATTCTATGTGTATATATCTATTCTATCTATTCTATTCTAACCTGTCATGCTGTGATTATACTGTAGGCGGCACATGAATTGCCGGCTTTTCTTCTATCGATCTACAGTATGTAATATATATCCATACACACGTGGTCAAAATAAATTGTTGGTAGCCCTTGTTTAATGACAGAAACACCCACAAAGGTCACAGAAATAACTTGAATCTGACAAAAGTAATAATAGCTAAAAACTCTCTTATAATGAACAAATGAAAGTCAGACATTGCTTTTCAACCATGCTTCCACAGAATTTAAATAAAAATAAAACTCATGAAATAGGCCTGGACAGAAATGATGGTACCCCTGAAAATAATGTGACAAAAGGGACATGTTAATTCACGGGGTGTCCACTAACTAGCCTCACAGTTGTCTACAATCTTGGAATCAGTGAGTGGCCCTGTACAGTTATATGAAAAAGTTTGGGCACCCCTATTAATCTTAAGCTTAATGTTTTAAAAAAATTGGTTTTTTTGCAACAGCTATTTCAGTTTCATATATCTAATAACTGTTGGACACAGTAATGTTTCTGCCTTGAAATGAGGTTTATTGTACTAACAGAAAATGTGCAATCTGCATTCAAACAAAATTTGACAGGTGCATAAGTATGGGCACCCTTATCATTTTCTTGTTTTAAATACTCTTACCTACTTTTTACTAACTTACTAAAGCACTTTTTTTGGTTTTCCAACCTCATTGAGCTTTGAACTTCATAGCTAGGTGTATGCAATCATGAAAAAAGCTACTTAAAGTGGCCACTTGCAAGTTGTTCTCCTGTTTGAATCTCCTCTGAAGAGTGGCATCATGGGCTCCTCAAAACAACTGTCTAATGATCTGAAAACAAAGATTATTCAACATAGTTTTTCAGGGAAGGACACAAAAAGCTGTCTCAGAAGATTTAATCTGTCAATTTCCACTGTGAGGAACATAGTAAGGAAATGGAAGAACACAGGTACAGTCCTTGTTAAGGCCAGAAGTGGCAGGCCAAGAAAAACATAAGAAAGGCAGAGAAGAAGAATGGTGAGATCAGTCAAGGACAATCCTCAGACCACTTCCAGAGAGCTGCAGCATCAACTTGCTGCAGATGGTGTCACTGTGCATCGGTCAACTATACAACGCACTTTGCACAAGGAGAAGCTGTATGGGAGAGTGATGCGAAAGAGGACGTTTCTGCAAGCACGCCACAAACAGAGTCGGCTGAGGTATGCAAAAGCACATTTGGAGAAGCCAATTTCTTTTTGAAAGAAGGTCCTGTGGACTGATGAAACCAAGATTGAGTCTGCTCCAAATCTACTCAGGCATTCATGCAGAGGAACAATTACACTGTTCTGGAATGGCCAGCCCAGTCCATAGACCTGAATATCATTGAAAATCTGTGGGATCATTTGAAGAGGGCTGTCCATGCTTGGCGACCATCAAACTTAACTGAACTAGAATTGTTTTGTAAAGAGGAATGGTCAAAAATACCTTCATCAAGGATCCAGGAACTCATTAAAAGCTGCAGGAAGTGACTAGATGCTGTTATTTTTGCAAAAGGAGGATCTACTAAATATTAATGTCACTTTTCTGGTGGGGTGTCCATACTTATGCACCTGTCAAATTTTGTTTGAATGCAGATTGCACATTTTCTGTTAGCACAATAAACCTAATTTCATGGCAGAAACATTACTGTGTCCAACAGTTATTAGATATATGGAACTGAAATAGCTGTTGCAAAAAAAAAAATTTTTTTCAAACAGTAAGCTTAAGATTAATAGGGGTGCCCAAACTTTTTCATATAACTATATATAGAGCTACAGATACTCACTGTGCTGTTTGGTGACATGGTGTGTATCACACTCAACATGGACCAGAGGAAGCAAAGGAAAGAGTTGTCTCAGGAGATTAGAAAGAAAAGTATACACAAACATGTTAAAAGTAAAAGTTATAAGACCATCTCCAAGCTGCTTGATGTTCCTGTGACTACAGTTGCACATATTTTGT
The DNA here is from genome assembly GCF_032444005.1 of Ranitomeya imitator. Classification (NCBI taxonomy): domain Eukaryota; kingdom Metazoa; phylum Chordata; class Amphibia; order Anura; family Dendrobatidae; genus Ranitomeya; species Ranitomeya imitator. The sequence goes on along the minus strand of NC_091285.1, from coordinate 310,470,809 downwards.
CAGAAATTTAAGATCCATTGGACTGTAGCCAACCTCCCTGGATGTGGCCACAGGAGGAAAACTGATGACAAATCAAAGAGAAGGATAGTAAGAATGGTAACAAAAGAGACCAGAAAAACTTCTAAACAGAATAAAGGTGAACTTCCAGCTGATGGAACATCAGTGTCAGATCGCACCATCCGTCGTTGTATGAGCCAAAGTGGACTTCATGGGAAACAACCAAAGAGGATCCTATTGTTGAAAAAAAAATCATATAAAAGCAAGATGGGAATTTGCCAAACTACATGTTGACAAGCCACAAGCCTCTAAGAGAATGTTCTATGGACAGATGAGGCAAAAATTGAACTTTTTGGCAAGGCACATCAGCTCTATGTTCACAGACGGAAAAATGAAGCATATCAAGAAAAGAACACTGTCCCTACTGTGAAACATGGAGGAGGCTCTGTTATGTTCTGGGGCTGCTTTGCTGCATCTGGCACAGGGTGTCTTAAATCTATGCAGAGTACAATAAAATCTCAAGACTATCAAGAGATTCTAGAGAGAAATGTGCTGCCCAGTGTCAGAAAGCTTGGTCTCAGTCGCAGGTCATGGGTCTTGCAACAGGATAATGACCCAAAACACACAGCTAAAAACACAGAGGAATGGCTAAGAGGAAAACATTGGACTATTCTGAAGTGACCTTCTATGAGCCCTGACCTAAATCTTATTGAGCATCTTTGGAAAGAGCTTAAACATGCAGTCTGGAAAGGCAACCTTCAAACACGAGATAACTGGAGCAATTAGCTCTTGAGTAGTGGGACAAAATACCTGTCAGAGGTGCAGAAGTCTCATTGACAGTTACAGAAATCGTTTGATTACAGTGATTGACTCAAAAGGTTGAGCAACAAAATATTAAGTTAAGGGTACAATCATTTCTGTACAGGCCTATTTCATGAGTTTTACTTTTTTTTAAAAAAAATCTGTGGAAGCTTGGTTGAAAAGTAATGTCAGCCTTTCATTTGTTCATTATCATAGGTTTTTTAGTCATTATTAATTCTGTCAGATTCAAGTTACTTCTGTGACCATTGTGGGTTTTTCTGTCATTAAACGAGGGGTACCTCGTATACAGCTCTGGCAAAAATTAAGAGACCACTTTAAAATTTTCAGTTTGTCTGATTTTTCTACTGACAACATGTCTCCGAATTTCCAAGCAATAAATGTTGCATTTTTTTTCTAAAAATGAGAAATTGTCAAAATTAAATAAAAGAACCCGTGCTTTCAGATCTCAAATAATGCAAAAAAAAAACAAGTTCCTAATCATTTATAAACAACAATACTAATGTTGTAACTCAGGGAGTTCAGAAATCAATATTTTGTGGAATAACCATGATTTTTAATCACAGCTTTCATGCGTCTTGGCATGCTTTCCACCAGTCTTTCACACTGCTTCTGGGGCAAAAATTAAAGCAGTTCTGATTTGTTTTGTGGCTTGTGACTATCCATCATCCTCTTGATTACATTCCAGATGTTTTCTATGGGGTTCAGGTCTGGAGATTGGGCTGCCCATGACAGGGTTTTGATGTGGTGGTCTCTTAATTTTTGTCAGAGCTGTATGTGTGTGTCACTGACATCTATATATCTATGTAGTCTATGTGAATATATCTATTCTATCTATTCTATTCCAACCTGTCACTATGATTTTACTGTAAACGGCACATGTACCATATTCATGCTGAATTTTTGTTTGGCAATCATTTTCCAAACAAACTCGCTCATCTCTAAAGATGACACATAGGAACAACCCTTTAACCCCTTTCTGATATCCGATGTACTATCCCATCCATGTGGGCTGTGCCTGTCTGACCATTGACAGGATAGTATGTCGAGGCCAATCAGCCGCGCACACGTGCTTCCCTCAGAACAACACAATGTGATCGCATTGTCCTGAGGGTCTCCATGATGCTGCTATAATGGATTTACCATATTAACTCTATACTGCTCTCTCATCACTAGTACGGTATGAGAACATTTTTACTTACCTTTCACTTGTCTCTCTTCAGTGGTCTGTGGTCCCATCTGCATATATGATTTATAATTAATCATACTATGACCATACTCCTATTTGTGTATATACATCATTTTGCTATTTTCTTTTTGTTATCTGCATTATGATTTGTTTTGTATATTTTATCACTTTTTTATCTTACTTTTGTAGTAACTGTTAAAGGTCTTTGCAGACCGAAACTTTTGTTGGTACTACGAATAAATTTGAGTTCAACACACAGAATTAAGTTGAGTGTCGGGTTCTTTATATCTATATATGGTGTATATGGTGTGGGAACCTACCTGTTCACCTTTTACAGTAGTGCTCACGCTTTCTCTCTATATCCATCGAGACCCCCGGCACCAAGATGGCCGCAGGGTCCTGCAGGGTCCTGCAGGGAGGTGGCTTCTCTGTGCCTGCTATGAGCAAAAGCCAGCAAGCATCCTTCATTGTTTGTCAGATCGCTAATCTGATACAGTGCAGTGCAAAGTGTCAGATCAGCAATCTAACTTTATATACTGACTAGCTGAAGAGCCCGGCGTTGCCTGGGCATAGTAAATATCTGTGGTTAGTTATAGCACCTCACTTTTCTTATTTTCCCATCACGCCTCTCATTTTCCCAATCACATCTTTCATTTTCCCCCTCACATCTCTCATTTTCTCCCTCACACCTCTCATTTTCTCCCTCACTCCTCTCATTCCCCCCTAACACTTGTCATTTCGACCTCACATCTGTCATTTTCCGGACACTCCACTATTTTCCCTCACTCCTCTCATTTTGCACTCACACCTTTTCATTTCACCTCACACCTCTCATTTTCACCTCAGTATATACATGTTTGTCATCTCCCTTATATATAGTATACACCTGTATGTCATCTCCTGTATATAGTATATACCTGTATGTCATCTCCCCTGTATATAGTATATACCTGCTGTGTGTCATCTCCCCTGTATATAGTATATACCTGTATGTCATCTCCTCCTATATATAGTATATACCTGTATGTCATCTCTTTCTATATATAGTATATACCTATATGTCATCTCGTCCTGTACATAGTATATACCTGTGTGTCATCTCCCCTGTATATAGTATATATCTGTGTGTCATCTCCTCCTGTATATAGTATATAGCAATTGTACGGTATATACTCTTTGGCGCCATTGCTCTCATTCTTTAAGTCCCCCTTGTTCACATCTAGCAGCTGTCAATTTGCCTCCAACACTTTTCCTTTCACTTTTCCCCATTATGTAGATAGGGGCAAAATTGTTTGGTGAATTGGAAAGCGCGGGGTTAAAATTTCACCTCACAACATAGCCTATGACGCTCTCGGGGTCCAGACGTGTGACTGTGCAAAATTTTGTGGCTGTAGCTGCGACGCCTCCAACACTTTTCCTTTCACTTTTTCCCCATTATGTAGATAGGGGCAACATTGTTTGGTGAATTGGAAAGCGCAGGGTAAAAATTTCACCTCACAACATAGCCTATGATGCTCTCAGGGTCGAGACGTGTGACTGTGCAAAATTTTGTGGCTGTAGCTGCGACGCCTCCAACACCTTTCCTTTCACTTTTTTCCCCATTATGTAGATAGGGGCAAAATTGTTTGGTGAATTGGAAAGCGCGGGGTTAAAATTTCACCTCACAACATAGCCTATGACGCTCTCTTTAAAACAGTATATACATTCACATACTATGGGCATGCATATACTCTCTTAGGTTTTCTTGTGTATCATTTAAAACATCTCTATAACTAGCAGGCTTTTGTTGATTGATGTTTGCTGGTGATGTTTGGAAGTGGCTTTTTCCAGGCAGTCCTCTGTTCTGCCCTCTATAGATGATGCAATTTAAGTACTGTGTATGCACTAATAACATATTTGCTCTGGACACGTTGGATTACTTGGTATACATTTGTCTCCCATTTGTATTTCTATGCTATGTCTGCTAGGACCTTTTCCTTCTATGTATTATTTATTACTGCAAATACCTTGCGTTATGATCATGGCTACAATTATTTTTACATGAAATTCAATATTATATTTATGTGACATACTGTATATCTCCATTCTGGTGATGTTGCCTACCAACTGCGTGACTCACTTTTAAATGTTGTGATTGGCTTTAATAAATTGTATTACTTCTTTTCTACAAACTTACTGCATTTATATATTTGATGTTTTGATTTTTGGGGAGTTGTTACTATAGTCATGCATGGCATAGAGTTAGTGGACATTTTATACTGTACATACTTGATTAGAGCTGGAAGAGATGGAAATATTATTTCATAGTGTTGCTCCTTGATTTTATTGCATTGTTGTATTTACAGCTAATTATTATTACTACCTTGTTGAGCAGTATGTTTGCATTTTAGCTTACAAAGTTCCTCAACTGCTACCTAAAATAAACAGTATTATACATGCACTAAAGGCTTGGTTCATATTGCGTTAATGTGACCGCGCTAACGGACAGCGTTGCACGGCAAAATTAACGTCGTGCAACGCGTCCGTTAGTGCGCCCATTAACAGCAATGGGGACGCGCATCACTAGCGCGTGCCATTTTCGGCACGCGCTGGCAATGTGCCTGTGTTTTGTGGCACGCCGCGGACGCTGCTTGCAGCGTCCGCGGCGCGCCCGAGGTCCGTTCCCTGCTCTCGCAGATCGGAGATCTGCGATAGCGGGGACGTTTAACGCGACCCCATAAAACAACATTGCGTTAGCGCAATCTGCTAGCGCTAGGCGCTAAACGGATTGCACTAACGCAATATGAACCTAGACTAAATGAACTAAATGAAAATGTGGTCTGTGCACATGGTATTCAGTATATCATTGATATGCTGCATTAACTAATAATAAAGTTTCAAGGAAAAACTGCTGCATTAATCAAGTTATTAATATATGATACAGAGGAAAATGCCAAAGCCAATCTAAGTAACTCTTTTTCCTTCTTTTAACATTTAGCATCTTGAAAACAAATGCACTGAATGTCAACTGGAGGTTTCTAAGATGAATCTTTGCATCAATGGGTTAACCTCTATGGAATAATTTTAAATAATCAATTACAATTATATAGCATTACCTGGTAATCAACAACAAAGTTGAGTTCTTTGATGCTTAATTGGCATTAATAACCATAAGTGAGTGATAAAGGGCAACATCATGGGGCATTTCTGTAAAAGAATATCATGAACATAAAATATTTCCCAAACAAGTCCTTTGATCTTCTTTTCTTCTGTGGATGTCCTTGTGGAAACATTACCGACAAGGTTGTACAATGAGTTTTGGATAATGTACAAATATGCCAAGAATTGTATTAATTGGCCTAATGCAAGGTGGCTGGGCACAGTTGGGGAAAGTGTCAGTGTAGGGAGAATCCCCACCAAGTAAGACTGTCTGTGCAATTAGCTATCTGAACTCTAACCCTTCCAGAATAATTAATGAATAACAGAGGGGATCAAGATAAAGACACAAAGTGATTTGGTGGGTGCTAGCAAGTAATACATCAAAGAATGTTGGTAATTGGCCCTGTGGCTTTCATTCTTTGCCCTATTTATTTCAATTCATTGACTCAAAATAATAGGTTCAGGTTCATTATCAACAGGTTTAAGCTGTAAGAGAACAACACTTTAACAAAGCTATGATTGTAACTGGACTGGTGGCTAAGGAACAGAGTTTGATGCCATTTCATATTCCCTTAAAAGTGAATGCAATAAGAAAAGTGTAAGACGCATATTGTACATCAGCATATCCTACCTGTAGACACTTAGCTTGTCAAAGGAGCTCACGATTACAATGCTGGAATACAGCTGGTGTGGCCAGGTACGTTGAAGAGTTTTGCTTTCTGTTATATTTCGTAATGCATAATCTGGGTTTGTGTGATCTACCAGACTAGGGTGTATTGGACAATATATATTTTGTATGCACCTTTAATTAGCCGGTCTTCAAGCTGTGACATTCCGACAAGCACATTGGATGCTCCTTTGGAAGTTGATCATTTGTTAGCCGCTTTACTTTTACCTAAAATATAGGGGGGTGTGGATTGCCAGGCCCACCCTCCACTTCTGCTTGAGCAGTCTATTTTAGTTTTACAGACTCATTAGGAGTAATGAGCTTTGGCCGCAGTTTTATACAAAACCTTCTACATGTTGTATTTTGTATATAATATGGAAAGGAGAATTACTTTGGAAATGTGTGCATTATGCTGGTCATTTAAATGCATAAAGTTAAATTATGATTGATAATATATTACAAAATGTTTAGCTAAGAGCTCAATGTATAGCTAGTTTATTTATTATTATTTTTTTCTTGGCCATTAGTTCATGTAATAGACAAATACAGATTCAACCAGAATCAAGCATTTCTATGTAGAAACTCACAAAGTAATGTGTTTTATGTTTTAAAATATCTATCTTTAGTTCATGAATTTTATTAGCTCCCGTAGAATGTAAGTCCGCAAGGACAAGGTCCTCTCTTCTCTGTACCAGTCTGTCATCACAAATTTCTGTACTGTAAATTATATCTATAAACCCGTATGCAACCCCTTTCTCATGTACAGCACCATGGAATTAATGGTGCTATATAAATAGATAATAATAATAATAATAATAATAATTAGCAGCGCCTTATTCCTATTAGCTTTGAACATGTGGTTGGACTTCAAGAATCAACTCTCAAAAGCAGGAATTTCAATAGGAAATGTAAAGATAATATGTTATTTCATCAGCTGCTGATTTTATATATATATATATATATATATATACATATATATATATATATGTATATATATATATATATATATATATATATACATACATATATATACACACTGCTCTACCTTATTTTAGTGTCATTTACAGTAGCACCTTGATTGTAGTGCGGTCATAACCTTCTTTGACTATTCAATAGTCTAATTATTTGAAAAATTAGATTAAGACAAGATAAAGCATGCAGGAACATTTCCTCCTAAATCAGAACTTTTTCTAAAACGAATTTCCTTATTCCGTGTGTATAATTAGTTAAGTGAATATAGACTGGATGTCTATTTTAGAACACTGAAGATGTATTGTGCCGGAATGCCATACAGACAAATCTGGTTAGTCATGCACGTGAAGATTCGATGAGAGCATGAAGAGATAGAGATCAGCAGAACGTTCTCATATTCACAAATTTAATGGCCAAGGTACAACATGGAATGAAACCAAAATAATTGACATTATTTTTCATAATAAAATTTCCTTATAACAACGCACTGTTCATTTTTTAAAGGAATTAACATTACATGCTTTGGGCTTCTTTTGGAAATAGTCTCTTACTTGTTATTAAATTTCAATTGTTGAGAATTATTACATTTACAAATTGATAATACTCTGGTATTTAAAAAAATGTGTGTGTTGCTTAAAGTTTTTTTTTTATAGTGTATCTTTATATTTTATCTAGTTGCAATGTTTTAAGTTGCATTCAGCTTACTAGATTCCTGTAGACTACAACTGTCACTCGATAGCGAAAATTGTAAAATTGTCCAACATGTCTACTTGTAAGTCTATTCTTAAGAATGTTGCACAAGATAAATCGTGTGGATATATGTGTTAAAGTAAGAAAATGCCTGCAAAATCCACTTAAGAATTCAGGATTCCACACTGCATGAAACTTATTTGTTATAAGCACAAGAAAAAAAAACAGAATTACAAGATTTAATAAAATTTCAACCACATATGTTCTTGGCATATACAGAAAAAAGGTTTGCAAGTATCCATACCGAAAAGCATGCAATTATTGATGTTCTTTTCTCCCTGGGGAAAGTTACCAATTATATTAATATGATGAAAAAAAATAACATCACAAAATACAGTATATCTTTATGAACATGCACTTTTTTTCATTTGACCACGGCCCCAGCAGTTTCCTCACTGAGGAATAGTAGTTATAATATTGCAATGTCTGATCTACAGCATTGTCACCTTTATCCTTCACTGCTTAGCTATATCCAATCCAGGTCATATGTCATGTAAAACGATATTGCAAAATTTTCAGCATCAAACAAACTATTCCTATGGCCTTTACAGTGTATTGTATGTAGATGTAAGTAAAGTGAACATTTATTTGTGTCACATAAGTGCAGACCAGGCTTAACTAGTGCATAAATATGAAAATAATAAAGGTCTATATTTTATTATTTTTGTGTAGTTTATCTACTACGAAAAGGAGAAATTAACTCTTGCAGGGCGAGATATAGGAGGAAGTGAAAATGGACCTGTTAGATTCAAGAGTTCTGGAAAAGGCTGAGGTTACTGTGTGACTCATTGTCTAACGGTTATTTTTAAACGCTGTTTGTAAAATGGATAACTTAGGGTCCTCTTATTTGCATAATTTGTTCTTAATTGTTGTTTGATGATAATTTATGTAGATCTACACGTGTTACACTTTCATATACCCATCTAACAGGGATATGCTGATGGCGATAATAGAACTATAAGGGTATGTTCCCACAGTCAGTAAACGCTGCAGTTTGGACTCTGCGTACATACACATTGTCCAGCCCACAGCATCCAGATGTTACAGCATAGTGGATTGGATTTTAAGAAATCTCATGCCCACTATGTGTGCTGAGACGTCTGCGGATCACTCGCGGAGACGGACATGTGGCGCATCTTTCCAGACTGCAGGATGTCAATTTAGATAAATGACACCTGTACCAATGTATTGAATGCGATGATTCTGCAAGGTTAAATGAACATATGCAGAATCATCTGCATTCAAAAGCCAGCAGCGCTTTGGACGAGGCATTATTATTTATTATTATAGCAACATTTATTCCATAGTGCTTTACATGTGAGGAGGGGTATACATAATAAAAACAAGTACAATAATCTTAAACAATACAAGTCACGATTGGTACGGTAGGAGAGAGGACCCTGCCCGTGAGGACTCACAATCTACAAGGGATGGGTGAGGATACAATAGGTGAGGGTAGAGCTGGTTGTGCAGCAGTTTGCTCGATCGGTGGTTACTGCAGGTTGTAGGCTTGTCAGAAGAGGTGGATCTTCAAGTTCTTTTTGAAGGTTTCGATGGTAGGCGAGAGTCTGATATGTTGTGGTAGAGAGTTCCAGAGTAGGGGTGATGGGCGAGAGAAATCTTGCATGCGATTGTGGGAAGAAGAGATAAAAGGGGATTAGAGAAGGAGATCTTGTGAGGAATGGAGGTTGCGTGTAGGTAAGTACAGGGAGATAAGGTCACAGATGTATAGAGAAGACAGGTTGTGGATGGCTTTGTATGTCATGGTTTGGGTTTTGAACTGGAGTTTCTGGGCAATGGGGAGCCAGTGAAGGGATTGACATAGGGGAGAGGCCAAGGAATAGCGGGGGGACAGGTGGATTAGTCAGGCAGCAGAGTTTAGAATAAATTGGAGGGGTGCAAGAGTGTTCGAAGGGAGGCCACAGAGCAGGAGGTTGCAGTAGTCAAGGGAAGATGATGAGGGCATGGACTAGGGTTTTTGCAGATTCTTGGTTTAGGAATGTACAGATCCGTATTTTTGAGTTGAAGGTGGCAGGAAGTGGAAAGGGCTTGGATATGTGGTTAGAAGGAGAGATTAGTGTCAATGATTACCCCAAGGCAGTGAGCTTGTGGGACGGGGGAGAGTAGGCAGCTGTTTGCTGTAATGGATAGGTTCATTGGCGGGGGTCGCGTGAGATGGGGGAAAGAAGATGAATTCTGTTTTTTCCATGTTAAGTGTTAGAAATATAGTGGAGAAGAAGGATGAAATAGCGGACAGACATTGAGGGATTCTGGTTAGTAGGGTGGTGATATCTGGCCCAGAGATGTAGATCTATGTGTCATCATCATAGAGGTGATACTGAAAGCCATGAGATTCTATGAGCTGTCCCAGTCCGAAGGTGTAGATGGAGAAGAGTAGGGGTCCTAGAACAGAGCCTTGAGGAACACCGACAGACAAGGAGCGAAGTGAGGAGGTGGCATGGAGGAGGTAGACAATGAATGTTCGGTCTGTCGGATATGATGAGATCCAGGATAGGGCCAAGTCTGTGATGCCAAGAGATGAGAGGATCTGTAGCAGAAGGGAGTGGTCCACAGTGTCAAAGGCAGAAGACAGGTCCAGGAGAAGGAGGACAGAGTAGTGTCGCTCGCTCTTGGCAGTTAGTAGGTCATTGGTGACTTTAGTTAAGGCAGTTTCAGTTGAGCAATGGGGTTGGAAGCCAGATTGTAACCGGTTATAGAGGAAGCAGGAGGAGAGATAGGAGGACAATTCAATATGAGCGTGTTGTGCCAATAGTTTTGAGACATAAGAGAGAAGAGATATTGGGCGATAGCTAGACACAGAGGATGGGTCGAGGGAGGGCTTTTTGAGGATGGGTGTGATCTTGGCATGTTTGAAGGCTGAGGGGAGGACACCTCTTGTGAGTGAGAGGTCGAAGAGGTGTGTTGGGGTAGGGATGAAGACCGTGGCAAAGTTAGGGATGAGGTGGGATGGGAGCGGGTCAAGCGTGCAGGTGGTAAGGTGTGATCTTGACAGGAGGGTGAAGAGCTGATCTTCTGCCATGGTGGAGAAGTTGGTTTTGGAGGAACAGGGTTGAGCAGCTAAGAGGGGCGTTGGGTGCTGTGGGCCAAAACTTTCTCTGATCATATTGATCTTCAGTTTAAAAAAAGAGGCAAAGTCTTCAACAGAAATGAGAGGGGAGAGAGAGGATGCGGGAGGACGGAGTAGAGAATTGAATGTGTTGAAAAGCTGTTTAGGGTTGTGAGACAGGGAGGCTATGAGAGATGAGAAGTAAGCTTGTTTTGCGGCAGTGAGAGTGGATTTGAAGCTGGCGAGGGACTTCTTGTATGCAGTGAAGTGGTCCATCTCCACTCAGCGATCCTGGAAGCCCGTCTCAGTTCTTTGGTCAGGCTGGTCAGCCAGGGCTGCCTGTTGAGTGTATGAGTTTTGCTATTCATGAGCCGGGCAGCCGAATCGAGTGTTGCTGTTATTGTGGTGTTATAAAAGGTGGCAGCAGCATCTGTGTCATGAAAGGAGGCTATGTCTGTAAGAGGGAGAAGGGACTCAGAGAGTGATTGTAAGTTGAGGTGTTTGAGATTTCTACGTGGGTTAGTGAGTTTGTGGAGTGTGGGTTGCACACTACTAGAGGAGAGGGAAGAGAATGTCAGTAGGTTGTGGTCAAACAAGGGGATGGGTGAGTTAGTGAGATTAGTAAGGGAGCAGAGGCTGGTGAAGATGAGGTCCAGCGTGTGGCCATCTTTGTGAGTGGCCTCAGAGGACCATTGAGTGAGGCCGAAGGAGGCAGTGAGCGATAAAAGTTTAGAGGCAGCTGAGGTGGAAGTGTCAATGGGGATAATGAAGTCACCCATGATGATAGTGGGCATGTCAGCAGAGAGGAAATGAAGTAGCCTGTTGGTGAGGTGGTCAAGAAAGGTGGAGATGGCTGTTGTGAATTCTGTGGCAGAGTTCACTCCTGTGTTCACAAGTGGTACTTCGGCTGATTCTCTCTGGGAACTTCCGTTTGTGGAGGAAAGTGGTACTGCGGCTTCTGAGTTTCCTCCCTCAGGTGATCTGGTGAGGTCGTTAGGTGCTTCTCTACTTAACTCCACCTAATGCTTTGATCCATGCTTCCTGTCAATGTTCCAGTGTTGGACTTGTTTTTCCCTGGATCATTCCTGTAGCCTGCTGCTCTGCATAGCTAAGTGCTTCTTTGCTATTTGTTTGCTATTTTTTCTGTCCAGCTTGTCTAATTGTTTTGCTGGAAGCTCTGGGACGCAAAGGGTGTACCTCCGTGCCGTTAGTTCGGTACGGAGGGTCTTTTTGCCCCCTTTGCGTGGTTTTCTTTAGGGTTTTGTGTAGACCGCAAAGTTATCTTTCCTATCCTCGCTCTGTTAAGAAAGTCGGGCCTCACTTTGCTGAATCTATTTCATTCCTACGTTTGTCTTTTCATCTTAACTCACAGTCATTATATGTGGGGGGCTGCCTTTTCCTTTGGGGTATTTCTCTGAGGCAAGGTAGGCTTATTTTTCTATCTTCAGGCTAGTTAGTTTCTCAGGCTGTGCCGAGTTGCATAGGCAGAGTTAGGCGCAATCCACGGCTGCCTCTAGTGTTGTTTGGAGAGGATTAGGGATTGCGGTCTGCAGAGTTCCCACGTCTCAGAGCTCGTTCTATTATTTTGGGTTATTGTCAGATCACTGTATGTGCTCTGACCGCTATGTTCATTGTGATACTGAATTGCCTACCACAACAGATGGCTAGTTCTGGGGGGCAGTAGATGACAGCCAGCTGGAGGTTGGTGGGGGAATAGATGCGGACGGAGTGTACCTCAAATGAGGGAAGAGTAGCAGAGGGTGGTAGCGGGATAGTAGTAAAGGAGCAGGTGTCGGACTGGAGCAAGCCATCCCCTCCACCATGTTTGTTGCTGGGGCGAGGGATGTGAGGGAGGTGGAATCCGCCATAGGAAAGCGCAGCTGAAGAGGCTGAGTCAGAGGGGCTGGGCCAGGTTTCAATGATGCCAAGGAAGGAGAGTTTGTTGGTGATGAAGAGATCATGGATAAATGGCAGTTTGCTGCAGACAGAGCGTGCATTCCATAGTGCTACAGGTAGGGGGGCCGGGGGAGTTGGGGCTGGATGAATGGGTATGAGGTTATCATGGTTGAGAAAGCGTGCAGAGTATTGTGGCAGGGGGTTAGAAATGAGTGTGGGGATGTGTTGAGGAGGGACGGGATTTTGAGATAGATCACCAGAGATGAGGAGTACCAGACAGATCGTTAGAAGGTGGGATGAGGATATGACATGATGCTGCCGTGTGTGTCTGGAGAAAAAGGATTGTATGTGGAGGAACAGTTCTGAGGAGAAGGTGAAATGATTTGGGAGGATGGAGGGAGAAATGACTAGTTCTTTACTAGCTGGAGGGATTGCAGGAGATTGTAAGAAGGAAAGTAGTATGGGAGTGAAAGAGAAAAGATACCAAAACATTGTAGTGGTTTGGTATTCTGTTACCTTCCAATCAATTCCAGTCCAATTCAGTCTAATTCAAAGTAATTAAAAATATGTAATTTGAAATATGTAATTTGAAAGAGTCATGGATCAGACTACGTCTGGAGCAGACTCCTTCATTTGAAAATATGTGCTGGTAAGAGGAATCAGCTGTGAGTGGATGTGGGGGTGTGTGGCCAGAACACATGTTCAGAGTTGAACAAAAGCTCATAAAGGGGGGAGGAGTTAGACTGACCAGTCAGGGGTATGCATGGAAGACACCAGAGAAGTGAAATACATTATGGAGCAAAAGTAAAGGGTGAGCAGTGCATACCAGAGAAAATAAAATGCAGTTCATATACACATTCAGGGGTTAGGCAGAGCTGGGGACATTTAGTTCATACTAGAGAAAAAGAATGCAGTACGAGGAGAGAGAAATTAATTTTAAATTGGATTTTTTTTCTTGTGATCGATGTTATTTTGTGAATAATGGCAATCACTTGACAGTGGACTGTAAAACCTAGCCCTAATCATGTTCTCCAGGGTCTCAGCTACTCCTGGAAGCTTAGACTCCAAAGATTTTCTGAAGGTCGGGGCGCTATACCCTAATTTCTCAGCAACATTAAAAAGTGGTGCTGAGGAATAAGTACCCTTAACTGCAACAGTTAAAAGGCTTCTCAACGATCATTAAGAGGTTAAATAAACTTGTTAGGAAAGTTGTTCCAAACTCAATGTTGTTGAGAGCAGGGCTATACAGGGCCCATATCATCAGGACTGTCTGTTCTTTTGAATATAGTTTTTAATGACATTGGCTCCATATTTTGGGTCTATATACTGTGGCAGAATACATTTGGAGCCAATCAAATATTATTATGGATTACATAAACAGAAGAATTTGTGCTAGCCTTCAACCACACAAATGGATAGTTCAAGATGTTTGGAACAACCTCCATGTCGAGTTCATTACTAGTGATGAGCGAATACTTTCAGCACTATTCGTTACTCGGCTTGCCAATTAGAGTAATGCCGGCGCCATCTTTGGTGTTTCATTACTGTAATTGGCTGGCTTTCCAATGTCATAGGGAATATTTAAAGGCTGACAGCTCCATCTTGCTCACATTTCAGCAGAAAACAGTGTAGGAAGAGCATAGTTTGAGCATAGGGACAGTTAAAGTAGTGTAGGGAGAGTGATAGGAGTTTATACTGAGCGTTTATTCATTCCAAAGAGTTCTTTTAAGAGCTGAAGATTGTGAAGAGATTAGATTACTTGTTTGTTAAGTGTGGATTTCAGTAGTAGTGAGAGATTTAACCCCTTCACGACCTTGCCCTTTTCTGTTTTTGTGTTCTTGTTTTTTGCTCCCCTCCTTCCCAGAGCAATTACTTTTTTTTTCCATCAATGTGGACATGTGAGGGCTTGTTTTTTTGTGGGACAAGTTGCTCTTTTCAACGAAATCATTGGTTTTGGCATGTCGTGTACTAGAAAATGGGAAAAAAATTCCAAGTGCGTTGAAATTGCAAAAAAATGCAATCTCACACTTGTTTTTTGTTTGGCTTTTCTGCTAGGTTCATTAAATGCTAAAACTGACCAGCCATTTTGATTCTCCAGTTCATTACAAGTTTAAGGACACCAAACATGTCTAGGTTATGTTTTATCTAAGTGGTAAAAAAAAATTCCAAACTTTGTTAAAAAAAAATAAAATTGCAATTTTCCAATACCTATAGCGTCTCCATTTTTCGTGATCTGGAGTCAGGTGAGGGCTTACTTTTTGCGTGCCGAGCTGGTGTTTTTAATGATACCATTTTGGTGCAGATACATTCTTTTGATCGCCCATTATTACATTTTAATGCAATGTAGACGGCAACCAAGAAAATGTAATTCTGGCATTTCAATTTTTTTTTTTCACTAGGCTGTTTAGCGATCAGGTTAATCCTTTTTTTATTGATAGATCGGGTGATTCTGAATGCGGTGATACCAAATATGTGTATTTTTTATTTTTTTTTATTGTTTTATTTTGAATGGGGCGAAAAGGGGGTGATTTAAACTTTTATATATTTTTTATTTTTTTCATATTTTTTTAAACTTTTTTTTTTGCTTTTGTCATGCTTCAATAGCCTCCATGGGAAGATAGAAGCTGGCATAGCCTGATCGGCTCTGCTACATAGCAGCAATCATCAGATCGCTCCTATGTAGCTGAATTTCAGGCTTGCTATGAGCGCCGACCACAGGGTGGCGCTCACAGCAATCGGGCATCAGCAACCATAGAGGTCTCAAGGAGACCTCTAGTTGCTATGCCAACACATCGCTGACCCCCGATCATGTGACGGGGTCGGTCGGAAGTGCCGGTTAAATGCCGCTGCCGCTGAATCGCGATTTCACCCGCCGCTATTGTGGGCACAAGTCAGCTGTTCAAAACAGCTGACATGTCCCGGCTTTGAAGTGAGCTCAGCGCCGGAGCCCACATCAAAGCAGGGGATCCAACCTCCACAGTAATAGTACGGCGGAGGTCGGTAAGCGGTTAATAGGAGAGAGGTAGGGTGGGTGAAAGGCAGGAATCTGGATGGGTGTTCTGATCACTGCAAGTACATACTGCAGATCTCTGTCATTTTCCAATGTGTTGTATAGTAGTTATTATTAGGAACAGACTGTAGGATTAGGGTGAAATAGGGAGGGTTATATCCACTACCATAATTCACAAATCAGCTATTTGTAGAGGGAAATAAATATTAGGTAGTAACAGGATACACAAAACAATTTTTTTACAGACAGGGTTTTGGGAAAGTCATATCTTATGGTGTGTTTTTTTTAATTTTTTTATGTTAGCTGTTTGTTATATTAGTGGTAGGACTTGCAGGTATCAAGACCTTTGATGTGGGATGCAAGCTTATCTATTTTGGCCAAAATATTAACCAATACCTCATTTAATATATTTATCATATGCATTAATTTTTTGCACTTTTTATCATATCATTTGTTGGCTTGGTCTATCAGGGCGTCTGTCCCTGTGTGTTGCATATTATAGTGCTGGGCAGCCCACCTGTTAATACAAGGGCGTCATTAATAGGCTGCAAGACAGACAATTTGCATCACACTTTCCTGTGTGACTGGCGACCTATGCTAGCCAAATCAATGTCCAATTTTTTCTGCTAAGCAGCCAATCCCTCCATAATCTGGTAGGTGTGGAGGTGGCTGTTTTTATCAGTAGTTTGCACTTGTGCTTCCCTTGCCTTTATTAGTGGAGCATACAGTATACCCTAATGAAAATAAATAAGAAAAAAAGCAAGTGCATTAAATAATGTCCCACAGCGACAATGTATACCCAATAGGGACAGTACCTACACTCTCTAATGTTAAAAACTACCTAGTGTGAACAGTGGCAGAGTCAAAGGGTTCCAACCGGACACCCAGCTTTGAAGGGACTATAAATGAACTGCCCATCTCAGTGAAAAGGGGGCCACACTCTATCTGTACTGAATAAAAAAATACTATAGAAAAACAAAAAACTGAGCCGGAGTATGGCTTGAAAACATGCATGATATAAAAGCATGTTCACACTGGCCATGGAAACAAACAAAACCAAAGAAAAAACAATGTGTGCATATACCCTAATGAAAATAAATAAGTAAAAAAGCAAGTGCATTAAATAATTAACATAGGGTATTTAGAAAACACTGTTTTTGAAATTACAGTGTTTACTAAATAGCCTATGTTAATTATTTAATGCACTTGCTTTATTAGTTACTTATTTATTTTCATTAGGGTATATGCACACATTGTCTTTTCTTTGGTTTTGTTTGTTCACATTGGCCATGGAAACATACTTTTATATCATGCATGTTTTCAAGTCGAAATTCCGGCTCAGTTTTTTGTGTTTCTTTATTAGTGGAGGTCTGCTGCATCCTGCTAGATGTCCATTTGCATTCAGAAAGGGTTTCAGAACAATGAAAGCAATTGTTACCATCCACCTTTCATGTTTTCCCTATTTCCTCATAGATTGTAAACTTGAGAGCGGGGCCCTCATCCCTCTTGGTATCTGTTGTTTATGTGATTATTGTTATTTTGTAATGTGTTTTATTGTCTGTACAAGTTCCCTCTAAATTGTAAAGTGCTGTGGAATATGTTGGTGCTATAGAAATATAATTATTATGATTCATTATTATTAAAAGTCAAATTATAGTGTGTGGGCAGGTCACAAATCAGTCGGTGATGGGGCAAATTAAAGCGCTGCTGCTGCAGCAAAGCTAGACCAGCGAAAGCCTGAGATGACTTTCGCAAATGTGCGCTGACATGCCGTACCTTGTCAAGTAGGTCTGGCAAGTCAGGGTATGTTTTTAAAGCACACTGTGCAACCAAGTTCAGCATGTGGGCCATGCATGGAACATGTTTACCAGCTTGCCGTGCTTTAAAGCCACCACCAAGTTACACCAATTATTGCACACAACCAGACCTGGATGGAGGTTCAGCATTTAGAGCCGCTGATTGGTCTGTTCTTTTATCATCTTCAACAGCTCGGCTGCATTATGAGCTTTATCACCTAAACAGATGAGCTTCAGCAGAGTGTGCTGCCGTTTTGCCAAGGCAGTGCTACAGACTTCCCAGCTGGGGAGTGATGGGGAGGCTAGTTTCCATGAGGATGAGAAGAGACAGGAACTGTAAGATGAGGAGACTGAAACCCTGATGGACTTTAGGATTGCTATTCTTGGTGTGGGTAAGATGTGTGATGTCCCAGCCTCGGACTCTGTTCCAAACTCCACCAGGTTCAGCCAGTGTACTATAAGGGAAATGTAGCTTCCCTGTCCACAAAAACTTGTCCATGTGTCTGTTGTAAAGTAGACCTTCCCTGTGTCTGCATTTGCAACAGCATGGATGATATTGTGTAACACGTGCTTGCTTAAATAATGTTGAATGGGAATTGAGTACAGTGGTCCTGTCACTGCCAAGAGGTCACAGAAAGACTCAGTTCCCACAAGTTGAAACAGCAACACTTCCAGGGCTACCAATCTCCCAATGTGGGTGTTTTTAGTTTTTGCCTGTGGGTGGGTGGATATTTCTGCTTTCTGTTAAATGTCTGGGGCAGGGACAAGTGAACGCTGAGCTTGGACAATGAACTGGACATGGTTACTGACTGTTGTGTCTGTGCAACTGCAAGTTGTGGGCAAGAGGTATCAGCGCCTGCTTCATGGACAGCAGATTTGAAATGCCATAACACAGGGGAAGGAGCAGTTGTTTCAACATCAGAGAAAGATTTTGTACCCAGGCATTTTGCCTACCCATTGGGGGCTGCCATGTGCTTTTGCATGCTGGTGATGCTCAGGTTGGCAGTGTTCTTGCCTGTTCTTAGCTTAGTGTGGCAGATGATGCAAATTACAAATGTTTTGTCTGAAAGAATTTCAGAAAAAAACTGCAATACAGGGGAACAACACACCCTTGGCCTGTTATCTAACCGAATGTGGGGGCTCAGTGGAACAGTTAAATGAGTTCTCCCTTTGGCCAAACCACTACCTCTTCTTGCCTGTTTTGTTCTATGGATCCATCCCTGTCTGCACTGCTGTGCTCCCTAGGCATGCCACCGTGCCATGGTGGATCAGTGGTCTCATCATTGACCACGTCATCTTCCAACTCCTCAATCTGATCCTCCTTCTGAGTTTCAATATTAGGTTGACCTCGTAGCAACTCTGCATCATGATTGTCTTCCATCTGTTCAGACATGAATTGACCTTCTCCAGTGTGGCTTTCTCCGGTTCGTGGGTGCTCAAATGTTTGGGCATCACTGCACTCCACCTCCCCATGACCTTCTTTAATGGTGCAAATTGAGAGGCCTAACAAATTGCAAGGGAACATAAACAGTTCCTCAGAGTGGCCAGTGTTGGGGTCATATGTCTCTTGAGACTCTTGATGGTGGGAGGAAGGTGGACCAGGTTGAGGATTCAGAGGCCCAACCTCTTGGCTACTGAGACTGGACCATGTGAAAGACTTCATAGTGCTGCTTGTCAACACACTGGAGCCATTGACTGCCATCCAACCCACAATATCCTGGCAAATGTCTGGGTTTGTCAGTGGTGTGCCATGTTCTCCACATTTTGAGGAAACTAGAACAAGATCCAGTCACCTTCTGATCTGTAACATGGCCTTGGCGGGCACAAGCACATCCCTTAACGTCACCCTTTCTCATATTGAATGCTTTATGCTTATGAAAAATATGTCTGGCTTTAGTTTTGACAGGTACTTTCACAGAGGTGTTATGTACAAATTCAATATATCTAGCAATGTGTCTTTTTTTTAAAAGATATTATCTTTATTATACACGGCAACAGCAGACTCATGAAAATTAGAGATAAATAGTCACGTTTGCGTATCTCTGCATGCTTTGCGCCAGTCACACAATTGCTAGATACAGGTACGCTATTTATTAAGCCAATAGAAAATGCATAGGCTTGTGCAGGTTGGTCAGTGGCACTCATGGCTCTTTCCCTTGAGTAGGCTGCTTTCAAGTAAAATGAGGCTTGAACATATTCCTGACATGGGTTTCAGGCCTGACAGACTGACCACAATACAGGCCCTCACTTGCATACACTGTATTCAGAATTTAATTCTAATGCTTTTGGTGTTTACAAACATTAATCATACAACTCCCCCAAATCCTGTAATATATTCACCTTACAGTGGCTTCACTCGCCAGTGTCAAAAATGAACTGTGGAGCTTACAAAACGCAGGTTTCACAGCACCTGCTGGCCTTCTGCAACTTGTAAGTGAGGACCACATAAAGATTTGGCAGCAGCAAAGCCCAAAATTCAAATGGGCATGTTTGAAATGGCATTGTAAAGGGATAGGGAATATGTATTCCACTATCTGGCTAACTATTTGACATGAGTGAGGGACCTCCCAAATGTAGGAGTGAGAGCTCTCCCAAATGGATGATACAGGGTCATCTGAGGGCCAAACGCAGAATTCACGGCACCTTCTGGCACTCTACAAATTGTAAGTGAGGGCCGCATAATGGCATGATGATGGACATGGCGGTGGTGGTAGACGAAGCCCAAAATTCAAATGGGCATGTTTGAAATACCATTGTAAAGGGATAGGGAATATGTATTCCACTATCTGGCTAACTATTTGGCATGAGGGAGGGTCCTCTCACATGTAGGAATGAGAGCCCTCACAAATGTTAAATTAAAAACTAAAGTAAAAATGCTCCGTGTAAACATATGCTAACGGGGAGGTATAGTTTTTTTTATTTCGCATTATATACATTTATTTGTGAAGGAAAAAATGTTTCATAGTCTTTTTGTAAAACTGACGCAATAGTCTGACAATATCATTCCCAGATACCATATGTAAGTCAGAAAGGCATGCAGGCATCTTCTCCATGCTTTTCCCATTTAGTGTTATGATGCTTTGATGCAATTTTGAAAGCAAAGGGCCATCACACCAAATATTGACTAGATTTAGTTTTCTCTTTGTTCACTAAATTTTTAAATTTGGTAATTGATAAAAAATAAATTTTTAACACTTCTATTTTTAAAAGTATGCTTACTTTGCAACATTTTTCCATACCTGCCTATAACTGTTGAACAATATGTTGCATAAATGAAAAAAATATATATTCATGTTAGCATTTTCCCCTCAACTTCCCAGTCAAAGTGAAACTGCAATAGTTTGCGAGCTGCTGACGATAGGCCTGCAAGAGCTTTATTATACATACTGTTAAATGACTGTCACTGTATATTACTTGGGCATTAGTTTTATGGCTAGCACTATGCTGTATAATAGGTGGGTATTACTACCTTATATACTTGGTCAGTTACAAAAGTAATAACCTCCTAATAAACAGTACCAGCCAGCCAGGTAACAATGTGAAATCACTCATCAACATGCAACATGCTGTAATTCTTGTGCTTCCAACCTTTACTTTACACACCTCCTCTTCTGGGGCACCAGATCTCTTGTTCTTGCAATGCAGGTGATCAGCCTGCAAAAAGTTATAGTGCCATAGTGGAACAAAGTAAAAAAAAAAGTAAAACACGTTTTAAAATATCGTATATACTGTACTTGAGTATAAGCCGACCCGAGTATAAGCCGAGACCCCTAATTTTGCCACAAAAAAACTGGGAAACCTTAATGACTCAAGTATAAGCCTAGGGTGGAAAATGCAGCAGCTACCAGTAAATGTCAAAAATACAAATAGATACCAATTAAAGTAAAATTAATTGAGATATCAGTAGGTTAAGTGTTTTAAATATCCATATTGAATCAGGAGCCCCATATAATGCTCCATACAGTTCATGATGGGCCCCACAATATGATCCATACAAAATACGCCCCATATAATTATTATTATTATTATTTATATAGCACCATTAA
Organism: Ranitomeya imitator; assembly: GCF_032444005.1. Classification (NCBI taxonomy): domain Eukaryota; kingdom Metazoa; phylum Chordata; class Amphibia; order Anura; family Dendrobatidae; genus Ranitomeya; species Ranitomeya imitator. Next base: position 310,449,462 of record NC_091285.1, on the reverse strand, counting down.
TTCCATGGTGCTGTACATGAGAAAGGGCTTACATACATGGTTATAGATATCGTTTACAGTAAACAGGTTTACAGTGACAGACTGGTACAGAGGGGAGAGGACCCTGTCCTTACGGACTTACATTCTATGGGGGCTGCACAAATGCGGATTAGGGCCACATAAGATGCTCCATAGAGATATTTGCCCGTATAATGCTGCACAAACGTTGATTATGGCCCCATAAGATGCTCTATAAAGATATTTGCCCCATATAATGCTGCACAAACATTGATTATTGCCCCATAAGATGCTCCATAGAGATATTTGCCCCATTTAATAATGCACAAACGTTGTTTATGGCCCCATAAGATGCTCTATAAAGATATTTGCCCCATACAATGCTGCACAAACATTGATTATGCCCCATAAGATGCTCCATAAAGACATTTGCCCCATATAAAGCTGCACAAACATTGATTATGCCCCATAAGATGCTCCATGTAGACAGTTGCTCAAAATGCTGTTGCTGCGATAAAAAAAAATCATATACTTACCTCTCGTCGCTCAGGTCCCCGGCACTTTCTATATTCACTTGCTCCCCATTCCACTATTGCCGGCCGCTACTGCGTCTTCCCCATCCTCTGCACTGACTGTTCAGGCCGAGGGCAGCGCACACACTAATCGTGTTATCGCGCCCTCTGACCTGAGCATCAGTGGGGAAGATGCAGCGGTGGTGGTGGTTCGGGGAGCAGGTGAATATCGTGCACTACGTTATACTCACCTGCTCCTGGCGCACTCCCTGGTTCCCCTGCGCCGGCAGCTTCTTCCTGTATTGAGCGGTCACATGGTACCGCTCATTACAGTAATGAATATGCGGCTCCACCACTATGGGAGTGGAGTGGGGTCCATATTCATTACTGTAATGAGCCATACCATGTGACCACTCGATACAGGAAGAAGCTGCCGGCGCAGGGGAACCAGGGACTGCGCCAAGAGCAGGTGAGTATGATTACACAGCTGCTGCTCCACCTCCCCTGCTGATCCCTGGGTATGACTCGAGTATTAGCCAAGAGGGGCAATTTCAGCCTAAAAAAATGGGCTGAAATTCTCGGCTTATACTCGAGTGTATACGGTAATTGTAAAAATATTTTTTTTTAAATCCCCCCCAAAAATAAAAAAGTCAAAAGATATTGTATCTATAAAAAAAATTGTATGTAATAAGTGCACTTTTATTGTTTCTATTTCTTATTTGGTATCGCTGCATCCTCAATGACCTAACCTATAAAACTGTAGAACTACTTAACCATTTTAGGGAACACCATAAAAAATAAATAAAAAGCAAGGCAAAAAACAATGATTTATCATCATACCATCAAACAAAAAGTGGAATGAAACTCGATCAAAAAGGCGGATATAAATAAACGTGGTACCGCTGAAAATGTCATCTTGTCCCGCAAAACCAATTCACCATACAACTCCATCAGCAGAAAATTGAAAAAGTTATAGATCTCAGAACAAAGCGATGCAAAAATATATTTTTTTTAAAATGGTTTTTGTTGTGTAAAAGCGTCAAAACATAAACAATATAAATGTGTTATCATTGTAATCATACTGACCCGAAGAATTAAACTGCCATTTCAATTTTACAACACACACACAAAAATTCCTGAATTGCTGTTTTTTGTTCATCCTGACTCCCAAAAATCGGAATAGAAAGCGATAAAAAAAAAGTAATGTATCAGAAAATGGTACCAATAAAAACGTCAACTTGTCCTGCAAAAAACAAGTCCTCACATGACTCGGTGGGCCAAAATATGAAAAAAAATAGCTTTCAAAATATGGTGATGCAAAAGCTATTTTTTTGCAAAAAAGCACGACAGCAGCCAAACATAAAAACCCAATATAAATCTGGTATCTCTGTAATTGCACCGACCTAAAGAATGAAGTAGAATAATCACTTATACAGTACGAGGAACATCAGAAAAAATAAAATAAAACCAATTCTTCACCTGCTGTTGATTTTTTCATTCTGCCTCCAAAATATTGCAATAAGGCTAGGCGCACATTTATCCTGCACTCTGCGCTGAGCGCTTGCATCGGAGTTTCCGTGTAAATCTTTGAAATACGTGATTCAGACGGAACCTCTGGCGGAAGATTCTCTATAATCAGGCAAATTGTTAGGACTGGCAGAACGCACCAAATAATAATATTAGAGCATATGAGGTGCGTTCGCAGTGCGGGGTCCACCCTGCAAAGATGACACCTGCAGCTGAGTAATGGCAGATGGACGCTTACACACACGTGGGTTAGACCTTACCCAGTGTGAATGGAAGCGAACTCTGTTGCTTCACAGAGTCGCCATAAATAAGCTGCGCCCTGTTAGCAGTCACAGGGTGCAGCTGAAAGACACTAGTAGGATCCCTATGAATTACCCCCACTAAACTGGTGATTGGGATCGCTCTGACCCTTAGTGGCTTTTGAGCCCGCACCTGAGGACGCCCTGAGTCAGATGCTGAGTCCAAGGAGTTCCCACCATAAACTGACCGGCTGTCAGGAAAGTGCAGCTGATTGCACACGGTGCCGTACAAGCGGGCACTGCGAATAGATGCAGAAACGTGTGCTAAGTGTGCAGGTAGCACTGTCGGGCGCTAGGTAGCTTCCACCATTCGCGAGCAGTCATCATCACTAGGAATGCAAATGATTAAGGAGCTTTAATCCATCGACAGACATTCATCTACACACACGTTATCAAGTTTATGCTAGCGCATGGCCTTGTGGCCATGCAAACCTTTTTATAGCTGTAGCTCTCCACGATCTTCCTAGTGGACCAATAGGAGCTGCTACAGGACCTGAGCGTGTGACGCCCGACCTCCAATGAGAGGTCTTCCCTTGGGCATGCTCAGAAGGAGAAAAGCAGGACTTAGTCCCAGGAGCGCCTGCTCACCGCTGAACAGTACTGGGTATAATGGCTGAACCTGGAAGGCCAGCAGTAATGAAATGCGCAGTTTCTGTCTGAGCCAAGCGTTGGGACCAACTTCTCTACTGAGCAGGCTCCACTGCGGCTGGAGGAGAATGAGAGACCGCAGCGGACGTGGTTCGAGATTCCCTCTGTGCAGCGGAGGGAACTCAACACCTAACAAATGGAGCCATTGTTGACGTCGTCTGACATGTGATCTGGTGGTGCTCGCTTTTTTAGGATTACATAAAAGTGCAATCAGCCACAGTTTTGTGCAGTTCTGAAAAGGACACCACTGAACAGAGGCCAGACGGAGTCCAGAGTAACTCTGTTGCCTCATTATAGTGAATTGATCTCTTGGGGATTTCATCTGACTCACATCACTCAGAGATTTGGATGCACTCAGAGATTTAGATGGAAAACCCAAAGTAAGTGGTCAGTGTAGAGCACCGGATAAATGTGATCCCAAATGTTATGTAAAATGTTCCCAAAAAAAGCTGCAAATCCACAAAAAAAGCAAGCCCTCACTCAGGTCTGTCATCTGTTAATGGAAATATAGGGGGCTTCCACGTTACTGGTAGCACAACTGCTCTGGAAAGCTAAATAGCTTCTCACCTGCCAAAAGAAATTCAGCAAGTTCTCCGCTCCCAAATCCAAATGCCCCCTCCCTTCTGAGCCGCACAGTGTACCTAAACCTCATATAGCTTCCATGTTTGGCATTTCTGAAGTGATTAGAGCCCGACTAACTAACGGTACATGTCTCCAGAAGCATGTTCTGGGCATAACGTACTGGTGACTGCAACATACTGGTGACTGCAATGCACTGGTCACTACAATGGCTATTTGCAATTTTCACTTGTCAGCATTCATTGCTTCTTGTTTCTGTAAAATACCCATTGAGTCAAAATCGTCACTACAACTATAGATAAATTCATCAAGGGGTATAATTTCCAAAATGGGGTCACTTAAGGGGGGATTGTGCTGTTCTGGCAATTAGGGGCTCTGTATATGGAGTCTGCAAACTGTTCTAGGAACATCTGCACTTCAGGAGGCAAATAGCAATCTGTTCCTCTCGTGTCACTCCGTATGGCAAAGTAGTACTGTACAGCCACATATGGGGTATTAAGTCGAAATTATGGAAAGAAATTTGGTGCCATTTTTACCGACCTCTTGTGTGAAAATGTAAAATCTGGGGCTAACAAAATTTTGCTGGTAAAAATGTAATTATTTTTTCACTGCCCAATGGTATAAAATTCTGTGACACACCCGTGGTGTCAATATGATCACTGCACCCCAAGATGTATTCATTGAGAGGTGTAGTTTGTAAAATGGTGTCACTTAAGGGGGGTTCTGCTATTCTGACATCTCATGGATTCTCCCAGTGGGTCATGGCACCTGCAAACTATAAAATCTGGCTCTCCTTGCCTTCTGAGCATTGCACTGTGCATGAAAAATATTTCCCAATTACATGTTGGGTATTGGCGTACTCAGGAAAAAAAATGGACCTTGTTGTAAAGAAGTAAATCATATCAGCACTTAAAGAAATTAAAAACTTGGGACTAAAACAACATTTTAGTGGTAAAAATGTAATTTATTCTTTGCTCACCGCTCAATGGTATAAAATTCTGTGAGGCACATGTGGTGTCAATATGATCACTGAACCTCTAGATAAATTCATTGGGGAGTGTAGTTTGTAAAATTAGTTCACATATATGGGGTTTCCGTTGTTCTGGCACCTCCGAGGCTCTGCCAATGTGACATGGCACCCTCAAACTATTCCTGAAAAATCTGAATTCCAATATGGTACCACTTCCCTTCTTAGGTTTGCACTATGCCTCAAAAGTAGTATTCCCCCACATATGGGGTAACAACGTACTCAGGTGAAATTTCACAACAAAATTTATGGTGCGATTTCTCCTGTTACCCTTATGAAAATGTAAAATTTGGGGCCAAAATAACATTTTGTGGGGAAAATGTGATTTTTTTATTTTCACGGCTCAAAATTATAAACTTCTGTGAAGCACCTTGGGGGTTTAAGGTGCTTACCACATATCTAAATACATTCCTTGAGGGGCCTAGTTTCCAAAATGGGGCCACTAATGGGGGATTTCCACTGTTTAGGCACATCAATGGCTCTCCAAATGAAACATGACATCTGCTGATGATTCCAGAAAATTTTACATTCAAAAAGTCAAATGATGCTCCTTCCCTTCTGAGCTCTGCCGTGCACTCAAACAGTAGTTTTCTTCCTCATATGGAGTATCGGCATACTCAGGAGAAATTTCACAACAAATTGTGTGGCGCAATTTCTTCTGTTACCCTTATGAAAATGTAACATTTGATGCTGAAAACATATTTGTGGGGAAAATGTGATTTTTTTATTTTCACGTTTCAACATTATAAACTTCTGTGAAGCACCTCAGGGTTCAATGTGCTCACCACACATTTAGATTAGTTCCAAGAGGGGTCTAGTTACCAAAACAGTGTCACTTGTGGGGGATTTTCACTGTTTAGTCACATCAGATGCTCTCCAAATACAACATGGTGTCCACTAGGGTTGAGCGAAACGGGTCGTTCATTTTCAAAAGTCGCCGACTTTTGGCAAAGTCGCGTTTCAATGACGCGAAAAGCGCCATTTCTCAGCCAATGAAGGTGGACGCAGAGTGTGGGCAGCGTGATGACATAGGTCCTGGTCCCCACCATCTTAGAGAAGGGCATTGCAGTGATTGGCTTGCTGTCTGCGGCGTCACAGGGGCTATAAAGGGGCGTTCCCGCCGACCGCCATCTTACTGCTGCTGATCTGAGTTTAGGGAGAGGTTGCTGCCGCTTCGTCAGAAGCAGGGATAGTGTTAGGCAGGGTCCATTAACCACCAAACCGCTTGTGCTGTAGCGATTTCCACTGTCCAACACCACCTTCGGTGTGCAGGGACAGTGGAAGCTACATTTTTTTTTTTCCCCTCAGCGCTGTAGCTCATTGGGCTGCCCTAGAGGGCTCCGTGATAGCTGCATTGCTGTGTGTACGCCGCTGTGCAAACCAACTGCTTTTTTCAAAGCACAAATCCTGTTGCTCCTTCCGTTCTGCACAGCTATCTTTTTTGTTTGTCCACACTTTTTATTTAATTTGTGCATCAGTCCACTCCTTATTGCTGCCTGCCATACCTGGCTGAGATTACTGCAGGGAGATAGTAATTGTAGGACAGTCCCTGTTTTTTTTTTTTTTTTTGTGGGAGATTAAGATTGGCATTTCTGCTAGAGTGCCATCCCTGTGTGTGCCATCTCTCACTCAGTGGGCCATAGAAAGCCAATTTATTTTCTTGCTTGATTTGGGTTCTAAATCCTACCTGAAAAAATCACTACATCAATCAGTGGGAGAAAAATATTGGCCTCAGGGCTTGTGTGCCACTCCTGACTCCTGTGTGTGCCATCTCTCACTCAGTGGGCCATAGAAAGCCTATTTATTTTTTTGCTTGATTTGGGTTCTAAAATCTACCTGAAAAAATCACTACATCAATCAGTGGGAGAAAAATATTGGCCTCAGGGCTTGTGTGCCACTCCTGACTCCTGTGTGTGCCATCTCTCACTCAGTGGGCCATAGAAAGCCTATTTATTTTTTTGCTTGATTTGGGTTCTAAAATCTACCTGAAAAAATCACTACATCAATCAGTGGGAAATAAATATTGGCCTCTGGGCTTGTGTGCCACTCCTGACTCCTGTGTGTGCCATCTCTCACTCAGTGGGCCATAGAAAGCCTATTTATTTTTTTGCTTGATTTGGGTTCTAAAATCTACCTGAAAAAATCACTACATCAATCAGTGGGAAATAAATATTGGCCTCTGGGCTTGTGTGCCACTCCTGACTCCTGTGTGTGCCATCTCTCACTCAGTGGGCCATAGAAAGCCTATTTATTTTTTTGCTTGATTTGGGTTCCAAAATCTACCTGAAAAAATCACTACATCAATCAGTGGGATAAAAATATTGGCCTCTGGGCTTGTGTGCCACTCCTAACTCCTGTGTGTGCCATCTCTCACTCATTGGGGCATAGAAAGCCTTTTTTTTTTTTTTTTTTTTATTTGGTTTCTAAATTGTCCTTGAAAAAATCATTTTATTTTATTTGGTTTCTAAATTCTTCCTGAAAAAATCATTTTATTTTATTTTGTTTCTAAAGTCTCCCTGAAAAAAAAAAAATAAATAAAACAGTGGGAGATTAATATTGCCCTTTCTGCTTGTGTGCCAGTCTTGACTCCTGGGTGTGCCATCTCTCTCTCTCTCTCTCTCTCTCTCTCAAATTGTGGGCCATAGAAAGCCTATTTTTTTTTGCTTGATTTGGGTTCCAAAATCTACCTGAAAAAATCACTACATCAATCAGTGGGAGAAAAATATTGGCCTCTGGGCTTGTGTGCCACTCCTGACTTCTGTGTGTGCCATCTCTCACTCAGTGGGGCATAGAAAGCCTTTTTTTTTTTTATTTGGTTTCTAAATTGTCCTTGAAAAAATCATTTTATTTTATTTGGTTATTAAATTCTTCCTGAAAAAATCATTTTATTTTATTTTGTTTCTAAAGTCTCCCTGAAAAAAAAAAAAAAAAATCAATAAATCAATCAGTGGGAGATTAATATTGGCCTTTGGGCTTGTGTGCCAGTCCTAAGCGTGCCATCTGTCTCTCAAATAGTGGGCCATAGAAAGCCTATTTATTTATTTTTTATTGGGTTTATAAATTTTCCCTGAAAAGAAAAAAAAAAAGTGGGAGATTAATATTGGCCTCTGGGCTTGTGTGCCAGTCCTGAGCGTGCCATCTCTCTCACAAATAGTGGGCCATAGAAAGCCAATTTTTTATTTTTTTTTGGTTTGATAAATTCTCCCTGAAAAAAAAAAGGGAGATTAATATTGGCCTTTGGGCTTGTGTGCCAGTCCTAAGCGTGCCATCTCTCTCTCTCAGATAGTGGGCCATAGAAAGCCTATTTATTTATTTTTTTATTGGGTTTATAAATTTTCCCTGAAAAAAAAAAAAAAAAGTGGGAGATTAATATTGGCCTCTGAGCTTGTGTGCCAGTCTTGAGCGTGCCATCTCTCTCACAAATAGTGGGCCATAGAAAGCCTATTTATTTTTATTTTTTTTGGTTTTATAAATTCTCCCTGAAAAAAAAAAAGGGAGATTAATATTGGCCTTTGGGCTTGTGTGCCAGTCCTAAGCGTGCCATCTCTCTCTCTCAGATAGTGAGCCATAGAAAGCCTATTTATTTTTTTGGTTGATTTGGGTTCTAAATTCTACCTGAAAAAATCAATAAATCAATCAGTGGGAGATAAATATTGGCCTCTGGGCTTGTGTGCCACTCCTGACTCCTGTGTGCGTCATCTCTCACTCAGTGGGCCATAGAAAGCCTATTTTTTGTTTTATTTGTTTTCTAAATTCTCCCTGAAAAAAATCATTTTATTTTATTTGGTTTCTAAATTCTTCCTGAAAAAATCATTTTATTTTATTTTGTTTTGTTTCTAAAGTCTCCCTGAAAAAAAAAAAAAAAAAAAACAGTGGGAGATTAATATTGCCCTTTCTGCTTGTGTGCCAGTCTTGACTCCTGGGTGTGCCATCTCTCTCTCTCAGATAGTGAGCCATAGAAAGCCTATTTATTTTTTTGGTTGATTTGGGTTCTAAATTCTACCTGAAAAAATCAATAAATCAATCAGTGGGAGATAAATATTGGCCTCTGGGCTTGTGTGCCACTCCTGACTACTGTGTGCGTCATCTCTCACTCAGTGGGCCATAGAAAGCCTATTTTTTGTTTTATTTGTTTTCTAAATTCTCCCTGAAAAAATCATTTTATTTTATTTGGTTTCTAAATTCTTCCTGAAAAAATCATTTTATTTTATTTTGTTTCTAAAGTCTCCCTGAAAAAAAAAAAATAGGTGGGAGATTAATATTGCCCTTTCTGCTTGTGTGCCAGTCTTGACTCCTGGGTGTGCCATCTCTCTCTCTCTTTCTCCAATTGTGGGCCATAGAAAGCCTATTATTTTTTTTGCTTGATTTGGGTTCCAAAATCTACCTGAAAAAATCACTACATCAATCATTGGGAGAAAAATATTGGCCTCTGGGCTTGTGTGCCACTCCTGACTCCTGTGTGTGGCATCTCTCACTCAGTGGGGCATAGAAAGCCTTTTTGTTTTTGTTTTTTTTTTATTTGGTTTCTAAATTGTCATTGGAAAAATAGTTTTATGTTATTTGGTTTCTAAATTCTTCCTGAAAAAATCATTTTATTTTATTTTGTTTCTAAAGTCTCCCTGAAAAAAAAAAAAAAATAGGTGGGAGATTAATATTGCCCTTTCTGCTTGTGTGCCAGTCTTGACTCCTGGGTGTGCCATCTCTCTCTCTCTCTCTCCAATTGTGGGCCATAGAAAGCCTATTATTTTTTTTGCTTGATTTGGGTTCCAAAATCTACCTGAAAAAATCACTACATCAATCATTGGGAGAAAAATATTGGCCTCTGGGCTTGTGTGCCACTCCTGACTCCTGTGTGTGGCATCTCTCACTCAGTGGGGCATAGAAAGCCTTTTTTTTTTTTAATTTGGTTTCTAAATTGTAATTGGAAAAATAGTTTTATGTTATTTGGTTTCTAAATTCTTCCTGAAAAAATCATTTTATTTTATTTTGTTTCTAAAGTCTCCCTGAAAAAAAAAAAAAAAAAAACAGTGTGAGATTAATATTTACATTTGTGCTTCAGTGACAGTCCTGCGTGTGTGGCATCTCTCTCATTTGGTGCCACCAAAAACAGAGTGTGTAACATTGTGCCTGATTTTCGTTGTGGTCTCACCCACCTGTAAAGGGGTAGCTAAATCATACTGAAGTTATCGCTCACCGTGTAAGTTGTGTGACAGCAACAAATACCGTTAGTTTGGTTACGTTTTTAAAACAATGAGGAAGTCTGGTGGAAGAGGTCGTGGCCGGGGGCGTTCATTGTCAGCTGGTAATGAGGGTAGTGGTAGTGGTGGAGCATCAGGTGGTCGTGGGAAAAAAAATATTGCACCTAAGTCTGGAGCTGTGGAGCCAGGTTCGTCGTCTGGCTACACAAGGCCTCGAACGCTCCCTTTTCTGGGAGTAGGAAAACCGCTTTTAAAGCCGGAGCAGCAAGAGCAAGTTTTGGCTTATCTTGCTGACTCAGCCTCTAGCTCTTTCGCCTCCTCTCGTGAAACTGGTAAATGTCAAAGCAGCGCGTCGTTAGTGGATGTTCACGGTCAGGGACAAGTCGCTTCCTTGTCCTCTTCAGCAAAAACAACAACAGAGAAGAATGCAGCAGGCGACACAACGGGTTACTCCATGGAGCTCTTTACACATACCGTCCCTGGCTTAGAAAGTGAAGCAGTTAACAGTCCATGCCCATTACAAGTTGAATCTGACATGGAGTGCACTGATGCACAGCCACAGCCAGACTACTATGCTGGTCCTTTGACTCAGACCACAACATTGCCCTCGCAGGGTAATGATCAAGAATCAGACCCTGATGAGACTTTGTTGCCCCGTCACGAACGCTCTCCCACCGACTTACACGGTGACACAGACGGAGTTGCGCACGAGCTAGAAGAGGAGGTCATAGATGACCCAGTTGTTGACCCCGATTGGCAGCCATTGGGGGAACAGGGTGCAGGCGGCAGCAGTTCTGAAGCGGAGGAGGAGGGGCCGCAGCAGGCATCAACATCGCAACAGGTTCCATCTGCCGGGCCCGTATCTGGCCCAAAACGCGTGGCAAAGCCAAAACCTGTTGGAGGACAGCGTGGCCATCTGGTTAAAGCTCAGTCTGCAATGCCTGAAAAGGGATCCGATGCTACAAAGAGTGCAGTCTGGCATTTTTTTTAAACAACACAATTGATCAGCGCAAAGTCATCTGTCAAAAATGTTCAACTACCTTAAGCAGAGGGCAGAATCTGAAAAGCCTCAATACAAGTTGCATGCATAGACCTTTAACCACCATGCATTTGCAAGCTTGGACTAACTACCAAACGTCCCTTAAGGTTGTAGCACCCTCGGCCAATGAAGCTAGTCATCAACGCAACATCCCTTCCGGCAGTGTAGGGCCACCATTTTCCGCACCACCTGCAGTATCTGTGCAGGTTTCTTTGCCAGGCCAAAGCAGTCAGGGTCAGGGAATCACCAGTTTTGTAGTAGGAAACACTGCATCTAGGGCACCGGCGGCAACAATACCATCTCCCACCGTCTCTCAGTCTGCCATGTCCACCGGCACCCCCGCTAGTTCCACGATCTCCAGCTCTCCAGTCCAGCTCACCCTACATGAGACTATGGTTAGAAAAAGGAAGTACTTAGCCTCGCATCCGCGTACACAGGGTTTGAACGCCCACATAGCTAGACTAATCTCGTTAGAGATGATGCCCTACCGGTTAGTTGAAAGCGAAGCTTTCAAAGCCCTGATGGACTACGCTGTACCACGCTACGAGCTACCCAGTCGACACTTCTTTTCCAGAAAAGCCATCCCAGCCCTCCACCAGCATGTTAAAGAGCGCATCGTCCATGCACTCAGGCAATCTGTGAGCACAAAGGTGCACCTGACAACAGATGCATGGACCAGTAGGCATGGCCAGGGACGTTACGTGTCCATCACGGCACACTGGGTGAATGTTGTGGATGCAGGGTCCACAGGGGACAGCAATTTTGGGACAGTTCTGCCTACCCCACGGTCTAGGAAACAGTTGGCTGTAGCCGTTCGCACCCCCTCCTCCTCCTCCTCATCCTCCTGCAGAAGCGAGAGCTCGTCCACAGACCGCAGTCGCACAACCACTCCATCCGCATCTGCCACTGTTGCACACCAGGTCTCCCATTATGGGGCAGCTACTGGCAAACGTCAGCAGGCTGTATTGGCTATGAAGTGTTTCGGTGACAACAGACACACCGCGGAAGTTCTGTCCGAGTTCTTGCAGAAAGAAACGCAGTCGTGGCTGGGCACTGTAGATCTTGAGGCAGGCAAGGTAGTGAGTGATAACGGAAGGAATTTTATGGCTGCCATCTCCCTTTCCCAACTGAAACACATTCCTTGCCTGGCTCACACCTTAAACCTGGTGGTGCAGTGCTTCCTGAAAAGTTATCCGGGGTTATCCGACCTGCTCCTCAAAGTGCGTGGACTTTGCTCACATATCCGCCGTTCGCCCGTACACTCCAGCCGTATGCAGACCTATCAGCGTTCTTTGAACCTTCCCCAGCATCGCCTAATCATAGACGTTGCAACAAGGTGGAACTCAACACTGCACATGCTTCAGAGACTGTGCGAACAGAGGCGGGCTGTTATGTTTTTGTGGGAGGATACGCATACACGGGCAGGCAGTAGGATGGCAGACATGGAGTTGTCAGGTGTGCAGTGGTCGAAGATTCAAGACATGTGTCAAGTCCTTCAGTGTTTTGAGGAATTCACACAGCTGGTTAGTGCAGACAACGCCATAATAAGCATGAGCATCCCCCTAATGCGTCTGCTGATGCAAAGTTTGACGCTCATAAAGGATCAGGCGTCTGCAGCTGAGGAAGAGGAAAGCCTTGATGACAGTCAGCCATTGTCTGGCCAGGGCAGTGTACAGGACGACGTAGCGGGCGAAGAGGAGGAGGAGGACGGGGAGGATGATGGGGATGATTATATTTTTAATGAGGAAGCTTTTCCGGGGCCACTGGAAATTGGTGGCGCGGCAAGGCCGGGTTCTGGTTTTTTGAGGGACACAAGTGACGTGGATTTGCGTGAAACTGCCCCTCAACCAAGCACAACCGCAGATTTGAGAACTGGAACTTTGGCCCACATGGCGGATTATGCCTTACGTATCCTCAAAAGGGACACACGCATTACTAAAATGATGAACGATGACGATTACTGGTTGGCCTGCCTCCTTGATCCTCGCTATAAAGGCAAATTGCAAAATATAATGCCACATGAGAACTTGGAACTAATATTAGCAACCAAACAATCAACTCTTGTTGACCATTTGCTTCTGGCATTCCCTGCACACAGCGCCCGTGATCGTTCTCACACGAGCTGCAGGGGCCAGCAGACCAGAGGTGTTAGAGGGGCAGAAATCAGAAGTGGCGTTGGCCAGAGGGGTTTTCTGACCAGGTTGTGGAGTGATTTTGCTATGACCGCAGACAGGACAGGTACTGCAGCATCAATTCAAAGTGACAGGAGACAACATTTGTCCAGTATGGTTACAAACTATTTTTCATCCCTTATCGACATTCTCCCTCAACCGTCATTCCCATTTGATTACTGGGCATCCAAATTAGACACCTGGCCAGAATTGGCAGAATATGCATTGCAGGAGCTTGCTTGCCCGGCAGCTAGTGTCCTATCAGAAAGAGTATTCAGTGCTGCAGGTTCAATACTAACAGAAAAAAGGACTCGTCTGGCTACCCAAAATGTAGATGATCTAACCTTCATTAAAATTAACCACAACTGGATTTCGAAATCTTTTGCCCCACCTTGCCCGGCTGACACCTAGCTTTCCTATGAAAAGGTCTTGCCTGTGGACTATTCTGAATGACTTTTCCAATCTTGTAATTTGCTGCACCTGATTGTCCAGCATACGACATGTTTACACCTCCCTAAATGGCCAAACTCCCCACACGGGGCCGTGGTATCGCCACTTGGCGCCAGCACCCGTGAGAGTGCTGTTTGTCTGAAGAGGTGGGTGTGCCCGCTTTTGGTCAACGGCACTGCCACTGGGTCCCTCATAGTACAATAAAGTGTCTCTGGCGGTGGTGGTGCGCACCCAACGTCAGACACACCGTTGTAATATGAGGGGCCCTGGGCCTGTACCGCCGGCCACAAGACAGTTCCCCCCCAGCTCAAACAGTGCTCTACCACTTGCAAAATTATCTCTCACAGCTCCACCAATGTTTAGTCTATGCGCTGACATCCTTCAATGCCTGCCACTGACAATACCATTGTATTGACATTTTTGTTATGTTAGGCCTTCGAAGCCTGTCTGCGGTCCCTCCTTCCACTAGGCCTCCACTGACCATTGTACTGCTGCCCGTGTACCCCTGGAACCAATTTTAAATTGCCAACAGCCCTATTTTTTTATGTTAGGCCTTCAAAGCCTGTCTGCGGTCCCTCCTTCCACTTGGCCTCCACTGACCATTGTACTGCTGCCCGTGTACCCCTGGAACCAATTTTAAATTGCCAACAGCCCTATTTTTTTATGTTAGGCCTTCGAAGCCTGTCTGCGGTCCCTCCTTCCACTTGGCCTCCACTGACCTGTCTACTGCTGCCCGTGTACCCCTGGAACCAATGTAAAAGTGCCTACAGCCTGTCCAATTTTTTATGTTAGGCCTTCGAAGCCTGTCTGCGGTCCCTTCTTTCTACTACTACTACACTGACCAGACCACTGCCGCCCGTGTACCCCTGTAACCTATTTTAAAGTGCATACAGCCAATTTTTTTTCTCTATTTTACAATTATAAAGCCCAGATGGACTACGCTGTACCACGGTAAGAGCTACCCAGTCGTCACTTCTTTTGCGAGAAAAGCCATCCCAGCACTCCAGCATCATGTAAAAATCCGCATTGTCCATGCTCTCTGGCTATCTAATAGTAGAAAGGTGCACCTGACAACAGATGCATGGACCAGTAGGCATGTCCACGAAAGGTTAGATGTCCATTACGGCGCACTGGGTTAATGTTGTGGATGCATGGTCCACAGGGGACAGCCTACAAAGTCTGTCTGCAGTCCCAAATATAAATTGTCCTCTGCTTACCACACCAATGCTGCCTGTGTACTCCTGGAACATTTCATAAACTCCATTGACCAAAATTTGGGGTTTACAGCCTACTACCAGTGTCTGCCGCTCCAAGGTGTTCCCCGGGTTGCCTTTTCTGAGCTTTGATCTTCAGGCTCTTCTTAAGTAGTTGTTGAAAACAACACTGCATTCGGCCTACAAGTTGGGTCTGGGGTGTAGAGATGGTGTGTTCCACTCCAAGGTGTTCCCCAGGTTTCCTCGCCATTGCTGCGATCTTAATGCTCTTGTTTAGTAGTTGTTGGAAACTACACTGCATTAGGCCTACAAATTGGGTATGGGGTGTAGAGAGATGGTGTGTTCCACTCCAAGGTGTTCCCCAGGTTTCCTCTCCATTGCTTTGATCTTCCTGCTCTCGTTTAGTAGTTGTTGGAAACTACACTGCATTAGGCCTACAAATTGGGTATGGGGTGTAGAGAGATGGTGTGTTCCACTCCAAGGTGTTCCCCAGGTTTCCTCGCCATTGCTGAGATCTTAATGCTCTTGTTTAGTAGTTGTTGGAAACTACACTGCATTAGGCCTACAAATTGGGTATGGGGTGTAGAGAGATGGTGTGTTCCACTCCAAGGTGTTCCCCAGGTTTCCTCTCCATTGCTTAGATCTTCCTGCTCTAGTTTAGTAGTTGTTGGAAACTACACTGCATTAGGCCTACAAATTGGGTATGGGGTGTAGAGAGATGGTGTGTTCCACTCCAAGGTGTTCCCCAGGTTTCCTCGCCATTTCTGCGATCTTAATGCTCTCGTTTAGTAGTTGTTGGATACTACACTGCATTAGGCCTACAAATTGGGTATGGGGTGTAGAGAGACGGTGTGTTACACTCCAAGGTGTTCCCCAGGTTTCCTCTCCATTGCTTCGATCTTAATGCTCTCGTTTAGTAGTTGTTGGAAACTACACTGCATTAGGCCTACAAATTGGGTATGGGGTGTAGAGAGATGGTGTGTTCCACTCCAAGGTGTTCCCCAGGTTTCCTCGCCATTGCTGCGATCTTAATGCTCTCGTTTAGTAGTTGTTGGAAACTACACTGCATTAGGCCTACAAATTGGGTATGGGGTGTAGAGAGACGGTGTGTTACACTCCAAGGTGTTCCCCAGGTTTCCTCTCCATTGCTTCGATCTTCTGGCTCTCGTTTAGTAGTTGTTGGAAACTACACTGCATTAGGCCTACAAATTGGGTATGGGGTGTAGAGAGACGGTGTGTTACACTCCAAGGTGTTCCCCAGGTTTCCTCGCCATTGCTGTGATCTTAATGCTCTCGTTTAGTAGTTGTTGGAAACTACACTGCATTAGGCCTACAAATTGGGTATGGGGTGTAGAGAGACGGTGTGTTACACTCCAAGGTGTTCCCCAGGTTTCCTCTCCATTGCTTCGATCTTCCTGCTCTCGTTTAGTAGTTGTTGGAAACTACACTGCATTAGGCCTACAAATTGGGTATGGGGTGTAGAGAGACGGTGTGTTACACTCCAAGGTGTTCCCCAGGTTTCCTCGCCATTGCTGCGATCTTAATGCTCTCGTTTAGTAGTTGTTGGAAACTACACTGCATTAGGCCTACAAATTGGGTATGGGGTGTAGAGAGATGGTGTGTTACACTCCAAGGTGTTCTCCAGGTTGCCTTTCCTGAGCTTCTATCTTCAGGCTCTCATTAAATTGTGGTTAAATGGAACAACTGCATTTGGCGTACTAGTTGGTTTGGGGCCTACTATCGGTGTCTGCCACTCCTTGCTGTTCTCCTGGTTTCCTGTCCTGAAATTCCATTTTCAGGCTCTCGTTAAGTAGTTGTTAATGTTAGACTGCATTTGGCCTACTAGTTGGGTTGGGGCCTACTATCGGTGTCTGCCACTCCTTGCTGTTCTCCTCCACTGAACAAAGCTGTGCCGCCTCTTTACTACGGTTGCCAATTTTGAACTGCATATCGACTACTTACTGATTTGGGCCTACTCTCTGTGTCAGCCTCTCATTCCAGTTGTCCTCCACTGCAATGCCCCCTGGTTAGTCCTGTGTTACCAATTTTGAACTGCATTTAGCCAACTTTATTCTTTGGGCCTATATCTGTGTTTCCTCCTCATCCTGCCCATTGCCCAGCCAGTGATAGATGAGTCTGCTGGTACACTGACCCATAACGCTAAATTCCCCGTGCACGCTACACAGCAAGATTGTGACCCTGCTGAAAGTCAGGTTCCTCTTCCCACATACCATACCACCTTACACTGGGACAAAGAGGAAGGTGCAGATGAAAGTGCAGGTTCCTTCATCAGGTGGGGGGAGGAATACTAGTTGGCGACGTCACTGGCACAGGGCCTCTCATAGTACGCAAAAGTGTTGCTGCCGGTGGGAGGCGCCCCCGCCGTGCAAACACACCGCTGTACTTTGAGGGGCCCTGTGCCAGTGCCAATGCCAACGAGTGGGCCCCCCCTGCTTGCTCAGGATCACAGCACTTGCAAAGTTGAAATACTTTCCTCTCCCTGCTCCACAGCCATTTTCCAGGTTTAGGTCAGAGCTCTGCCAGTCAAGAATGGTCACAGAGTTGTTCTGAAGCCACTCAATTATTATTTTAGCTGTGTGCTTAAGGTCATTGTCTTGTTGAAGGTGAACTTTCGGCCAAGTCTGAGGTCCAGAGGACTCTGGAAGAGGTTTTCATCCAGGATATAACTGTACTTGTCCACATTCATGTTTCCTTCAATGATAGCGTGTCTCTGCAGCTAAAAAAAACCCTATAGCATGATGCTGCCACCACCATATTTCACTGTTGGAATTGTATTGGGCAGGTGATGAGCAGTGCCTGGTATTCTCCACACATACTGCTTAGAATTGTCACCAAAAAGGTCTATCTTCATCTGATCAGAAAAGAGAATCTGATTTCTCATAGTCAGGGAGTCCTTCATGTGCTTTTTAGCAAACGTTATGCGGGCTTTCATATGTCTTGCACTGAGGAGAGGATTCTGTCTGGCTACTCTGCCATAGATGCCTGACTAGTGGAGGGCTGCAGTGATAGTTGACTTTGTGGAACTTTCTTCAATCTACCCACTGCATCTCTGGAGCTCAGCCACAATAATCTTGGGGTTCTTCTTTACCTCTCTCACCAAGGCTCTTCTACCACGATTGATTAGTTTGGCTGGATGGCCAGGTCTAGGAAGACTTCTGGTGGTCCCAAACTTCTTCCATTTAAGGATTATCACGGCAACTGTGCTCTTAGGAACCTTTAGTACTGCAGAAACTCTGTTCTAACCTTGGCCATATCTGTGCCTTGCCACAATTCTGTCTCTGAGCTCCTTGGTCAGTTCCTTTGACCTTGTGATTCTCATTTGGTCTGACATGCACTGTGAGCTGTGAGGTCTTATATAGACAGGTGTGTGTCTTTCCAAATCAAGTCCTATCAGTTTAATTAAACGCAGCTGGACTCCAATGAAATGGTGGAACAATCTCAAGGAGGATCACAAGGAAACGGACAGCATGTGACTTAAATGTGAGCAAAAAGTCTGAATACTCATGACCATAAGATATTTCACTTTTTCTTTTTCATTAAATTGGCAAAAATTTCTACATTTGTTTTTTTTTTGTCAAGACGGGGAGCAGAGTGTACATTAATGTGAAAAAATGAACTTTTTTGAATTTACAAAATAGCTGCAATGAAACAAACTTAAAGGGGTCTGAATACTTTCCGTACCCGCTGTATATATGTCTAATAGTTAGTCCTTGAGCCTGAGGGTCGCTTTTAAATATTATCATTAAAGGTTATATTTTAATTTATTATCTTCTACCTTGCTGATCCAAACCAACTCCTGATGTGTAGTTCTACACATTACAATTCTTTTCCACATTATTTTAATCATATCAAGCCATCAGGTTGCTGGTTTACCTCTTCGCCTTATGCCTTTTATTCTTCCAACTGTGATGACCTTCTCCAATGAAAGATCTCTTCGCATGATGTGTGCAAAGTAAGCAAGTCGTAGCTTTGTGATACTTGGTCTGGCTTGATTTGTTCCAATACTGATATAGTATAACATACATATTAGTACTATGAGGGCAATACAATACAGTGGCAAGATATATGACTGATACCTGACAATGATGTACTGTAAGTTAACTAATACTAATAGATGAATAAAAGAATATTTCCTTTCTATTAGCTTTGCTGTTATTGCCATTTTAGTAACTTCTTTACTTTTTATATTACAGATTTTTTTTTTACATTATAATGTGGCTCTATTATGACCCCTTTTAAAAAGACAACTTCAGATTCAGACTAATAAATATAAACATTGTCAGCTTACTATTTATACCCTCACATTTTCTATTTAAGGAGAATTATCATTAACTCTCAAGATAAACTTTTACTGTTCTAGAAATTACATAACTATTACAATAAGCTCTATTCAAAGTTCAGGGCTACTTGGCACTTTTGACTTCTCACAACACAATCTAAAGACTTATTCACAATACATCCAAAGATTTTCTTCTAACTCTTCGTAAAACAGTCATCTTTCTTATGTCTTCACTGTTTATAACCATAGTAATTGAATTGAAGTGTGAAAATAGTTTCTGTAAAGGATTTGTAGCATGCTTAAGTAACAATATCTTTATCAATGTGTTATTTGTATGTAAGAGTGCACACAGAGTACAATAGCATGATTACATTATTAAATGATGAGTTGAAACATGACTTTATTAGCATATCACAGAGAAATCGTTAAATGAAATTTTATATTTTGGTACAGAAAAAAAATAATTTCCTTTGCAACAATTATAAATAATTATAATAAAAATGTATTAAGGTGTTTTGCAGACTTTACATTGGTACTTTTTGCTAAACATTATATTTCATGATCTAGCCATATGAGAGTCATGAATAACTACCTGGGAAGATGTTTACCCTTGGGTTTGAACCGATTTGACTTGAGGTTAAACTGAGCAGCAGACTCTAAGGATTTCCCTGCTTTTCAACCTCAAACCTACAGTGTATGTAGTGCTCTGGACTGGTAGAGAATTTATAGAGAAGTCTTTGTTATGTTTAACAGACCGAGGATGGACACCAATGCATAGAACCAAAATAAGAACCATAAGCATAGTCAAGTCGAGGTCGGGGAATGCTGAGCTTTCCCACAATGACATTGGGTAACGGCAGGCAGGAATCAGGTGACTGAGGTCAGAATACAAATCAGATCAGTAACTGAAAGACAAAACTGAAGTACAGTGTACCTCAAACAGTAACCTGAAGATTCCCATTACTTATTACTTATTCAGCAAGCAAGGGGTAAGGGTTTCAAGAATCTTGGGCCAGTTGAACATTGGCTGGAAAAAAAGAACTATGGTGCATGCTGTCTCTTTATCTCACTTTTCCTGCCTTTCATTACAATTTAAAGGGAACCTGTCATGTAAAATAATGCTATTAATCTGCAGATATGGGTTAATCTGAAGGATAACAGTGCTCTGATACCAAGCAGTGCCAGTACTGTGAGCTACTTCTGGTAAGAAAGGAACTTTATTCTCCAAGGCAGTGTTTTGCTTCCAGTCATAGCAGTGGCACTGCCACGGTGCTGGTACAGCATTAGAGCCAAATGTCAGTGTCAGGGGGTGTGGTTACAGATGCCGTTCTTAATACCCAGAGCAGTGAATGAAACCGTCCCGTCACCACCCCTGTGACTGAAAGCTGAACACTGCCAGGGGAAATTAAATTAATTTCCTCCCACCAGGGAGGTTCTCAGTGCCGGCGCCACACAATGTCAGAACGCCTTTAAACTGAAGATTAACCCATATCTATGTCAATAGCATTATTTTACATTACATGTTCCCTTTAAATAGTATTTACATACTTAACATCCAGATGCAGGTGAATAGAATGGTGTAACAGGGAGCCATTGCCTACCAGCCTCTCCCATCAGGCTGTACATCAGAGTCTCTGCACAGCAGGTGCAATGTGTTGTGAATTCCGCTCTTGGGCTCCCTCCGGTGGTTGTAAGTGGCACTTTTGTGAGTTCTGCTCTTGGGCTCCCTCTTGTGGTTTCAAGTGGTATGGCTGCTCCTTGGAGTTAGCTGTCTTCAGCTGCTTCCACTGATCGTCTTTTCTGCTCGGCTATTTATGCCTGGCTCTGTCCTTCAGCCAGTGCTACTTGTAAATGGTTCCTGGTTGGATTCACATCTCTTTGGAGTTCCCTGTTATCCTGACCAGTTCAGCAAAGCTAAGTTTTTGCTTGCTCTTTTCTGTTCACAGATTGTGGACTTATCAGTTCTGTGCTTCTATGTTTGTCCAGCGTTATCAGTATGAATTAATTCTGTCTTGCTGGAAGCTCTGGGAAGCAGATTTACCCTCCACACCTTTAGTCAGGTGTGGAGATTTTTAGTAAACTCTGCGGGGATTTTTGTAGTGTTTTATATTGACCGCACAGTATTCCATCCTGTCCTATCTATCAAGTTAGACTGGCCTCCTGTGCTCATCCTGGTTTCATTCTGTGTATGTCTTTTCCCTCTCCACTCACAGTCATTATTTGTGGGGGGCTAATCTATCCTTTGGGGATTTTCTCTGAGGCAAGATAGTTTTCCTGCTTCTATCTTTAGGGGTAGTTAGCTCTTAGGCGGTGACGAGGTGCCTAGGGAGAGTTAGGAGCATTCCACGGCTACTTCTAGTGTTGTGTTGAGCTTAGGGACTGCGGTCAGTACAGTTACCACTTCCTTCAGAGCTCGTTCCATGTTGCTCCTAAACCACCGCATCATAACAGCAATGACAACATTAGATGGCGCCTGCTGTACAAGCCTCACACTGCATAAACAAAAGTAGTAGGGGAATGGGGGAAAGTAACTATTATCTGATTTTTTATTTTTTGCATTTTAAACGTCAGTAAACAGAACCTAAGGCTGTGTGATTGGCTGTTAAGCTTTCATACTCTTTGAGGGGGGTTTAGAGACCAACATAATGTGTGAGGGCATTATACTTTGGTTTTTCTCATGCTGTCATCTGCATACTCCCATTGGACTGCTACTCCAATTGGACTACACCTGCTTTCACTGTTATTAGCGGCGTAGTAGCAATCCCATCAGTCAACGCCTGTGACTGTAGGGAAACTTTTTACAACTGGTGACAGCTGCAGGCTCACGCTGTCATATGACAGCGTGGGAGCCACAATGCTCTGACCAGTGATAATGATATTACCGCCGATCAGATCCGCTGGTGTTTCTTGCGATGTCATGCCGATGACAGTGCGAGAATCACCCGGTGTTCGGGAGGCCGAACCCAAACAGTAACATGGACTTTCTGGTGAAGACCGTTTTCAGGGTCCAAGCCCGAACAATAGGTGTTCATTAGCACAAGTCTGTGCTATAAATAAATAATTTTAAAAATTGAAGGGGGTTCCCCTGTAGTTTTGATAACTAGCATGACAAAACTGCCAGTTGTGGGCTGCAACCTTCATATCAATAAATAATTTTAAAAAATGGTGTTGGTCCCCCAAATTTTTGACAAGCTAAGCTAAAGAAGACAGTTGGGGACTGGTATTCTGAGGCTTCTCAGGGATTGTACTGTGTATAATTGAACTGTGTGGTAATCATACTGTCTATAAGGGAGCTGTGTGACGATCATACTGTGTATAGAGATCTGCTGGGGCCAGTGGCGTATCTAGGGGGATGCAGCTGGGGCATGTGCCCCGGGCACAGCGGCCAGGGGGGTGCAGTCGGGCCGCCTAAAGTGGCGGTCCGCAGTGTCTCCTGCATTCTGCCGCCCCCCGCACTGGGAGTCAGCTGTTCTCTGTGACGACTGTCAAGCTGACAGCCGGCACAGAGAAACTGCAGCGCACTGCCTCCCAGTGTTCAATTGTACTGCATCTGAGAATTGAAGCTCTGACTGCCGGGTCAGAGCGACGCCAGCAGCGTGATCAGGTCATGTGATCATGCTGCTGACGTCACTCGCCCGCGCTGCAGAGCAGAGGCAGAGACGCAGATCGGTGGTAAGTGCTCCAGTGGAGCTGAAGACACCGAAGGTGCAGGGGGATTTAATGTGAGTGGGAATGGGGGGATATATTGTGGGGGGGATTTAATCTGAGTGGGGATGGTGGGATTTATTATTGGATGGGGGATATTTAATATGAGTGGAGATGGGGGGATTTATTGTGGGGAAGGGATTTAATGTGAGTGGAGATGGGGGAATTTATTGTGGGGGGAGATTTAATGTGAGTGGGGATGGGGGGATTTATTATTGGATGGGGGGATTTAACATGAGTGGAGATGGGGGGATTTATTGTGTGTGTGGGGAGAATTGGAGTGGAAATGGGGGATTTAATGTGTGGGGTGATATTTGGAGTGGGGATGGGGGGATTTATTGTGGGGGGGATTTAATCTGAGTGGGGATGGTGGGATTTATTATTGGATGGGGGATATTTAATATGAGTGGAGATGGGGGGATTTATTGTGGGGAAGGGATTTAATGTGAGTGGAGATGGGGGAATTTATTGTGGGGGGAGATTTAATGTGAGTGGGGATGGGGGGATTTATTATTGGATGGGGGATTTAACATGAGTGGAGATGGGGGGATTTATTGTGTGTGTGGGGAGAATTGGAGTGGAAATGGGGGATTTAATGTGTGGGGTGATATTTGGAGTGGGGATGGGGGGATTTATTGTGAGGGGGAGATTTGAGGACACAAAATGAAGAGCAAGGGGGGAGATGGGGGCATGTATGAGGAAATAATACTGGGGAATGGGGGGCATATATGAGGAAACAGTATGGGGGATGGGTGCAGAGTGCAGACAGTTTGGGGAGCAAACGGGGGAATGTATGCAGACACAGTATGAGTAGCGATGTGAAACAAGTATGTGGACAGAGTACGGAGAGTGAGGGTGTTGGGATGTGTGCATGCGTAGCATGGGGGGACAGTGTAAGGGCACAGTCAGGAGGGGACAGGATACCAAGGAGGGGGAGTGTGATGGGAGAGTACAGTATAAATACTGGGCCCTATAGAGAGGGACACAGTATGAGAGGACAGTGTGAAGAGGGGGCCAGTATGGAAAGGAGAGGTCAGTGTGAAGAGCATGTACCATTATAGGGACAGTGTAGGGGTCTTATTTTGTGCAGACAATATAGTGAGGGGCAATTTTTATTCAGGAGCATTATAATGACACTTGTATCTTTAAGGGCATCATGTGGAGATTTTCTGTAAAAGAGCGGAGAAGATGGAAGTCTGCAGAGACAGCTGTGGATGAGAAAACTCATCATGGGGTCTGGACAAGATGAAGAAAAGGAGAACGGCTCGAGAGACGACGTCATCTATAAGGTACCTGGATGTAAATGTTATTTGTGATACTGACTAACTCTCATGTTTTTATTTATATTAGGAGCATTAAAGGGGATGTCCAGGTTTGTAATGAGTCTGCAGTCATTCTTTGTGACTGCAGACTTCTGACTTCGCACAGTGCGCACTGCACGCTGTAAGGATTCTCTCGTGCTGGCAATTTACATACATGCGGTCACGTGCTGATTAGACATGTGTGGCCTCACTCAATGAAAATGAACTGAGCGGCGCTGGGCACGTCTAGTCGGAATGTGGTCAGACGTATACAAATCGCATGCTTGTGCTGACATGAATGTCCACCAGCCAGGGAGAATCCTAAAAGTGTGCAGTGCATTAGTTGTGAGTATTCATAAGCTGCTGCGATGTCAGGATTCAGCTCTGCAGGTTCCAGTAGTCGTCACATGGACACTTCACTCACATGTGACTTTCATACTTGTGGTCCTGTGACAAAGAGCTTCTCTTCCTGCTTCTCTGTTTTTCACTGAACATTGAGAGCATTCGGGAGAGGAGCTTGTTGGTACATGACTAAGTGTGCAAACCGCATAGGTTCTGGGGGGGGGGCGCCAAACTGAATTCTAGCCCCAGGTGCCAGAAACCCTAGATACGCCTCTGCATAATACTGTGCATGGGGAGCTGTGAGGGCCATCATACTGTGTATAGGGCAGATGTGAGGTCCATCATATTGTATGGAGGTCTATAGAGATATCCTACTTTGCTTCTAAAATTATTACTTACCTTCAGATATTGCTGATTAACTGCAGGAAGGTTATATGTTAGCCTAACTAACAAAAACAAGATTTGCTGAAGTGAACCTAACCTTGTTCAAAAAACAGCAGCCATGGTTTCTTCTGAGCACTCTGAAAATGAAAATGATTGAGGCCCACAAAGCAGGAGAAGGCTATAAGAAGATAGCAAAGCGTTTTCAAGTTGCCCTTTCCTTAGTTCGAAATGTAATTAAGAAATGTCAGTTAACAGGACCAGTGGAGGTCTGGACGACCAAGCAACATTTCAGTGAGATCTACTCATATTGGATTGCTAGAGAAGCAAATCAGAACCCCCGCTTGCCTACAAAAACCCTTGAGAAAGAATCAGCAGACTCTGGAGTTGTGGTACATTGTTCTACTGTTTAAAGACACCAGCACAAATACAGTTGTGCTCAAACGTACATACCCCAGCAGAATTTTTGCTTTCTTGGCCTTTTTTCAGATAATATGAATGATAACACCAAAACATTTGCTCTATTTATGGTTAGTGGTTAGGTGAAACCATTTATTGTCAAACTACTGTGTTTTCTCTTTTTAAATCATAATGGTAACCCAAAACATCCAAAGGATCCTGACCAAAAGTTCACATACCCATTTCTTAATACTGTGTATTGCCCCCTCTAACATCAGTGACATGAAGTCTCTCCATTTCCTGTAAATTCCTCAGCTGTCTAGCATGAACTGCGCTCTTGAGATCTCCCCAGATTAGCTCAATTCTATTGAGGTCAGGAGATTGAGATGGCCACTCCTGAACCTTCACTTTGTTCTGCTGTAGACAATGACAGGTCGACTTGGCCTTGTGTTTTGGATCGTTATCATGTTGGAACGCCCATTTACATCCCATGCACAGCTTCCGGGCTGATGAGTGGATATTTTCCTCCAGTATTTGCTAATAATGTGCTGCATTAATCTTTACTTCAACTTTGACCAAGTTTCCTGTGCCTTTGTAGCTCACACATCCCCAAAACGATCCACTTCCGTGCCGTACAGTAGGAATTGTGTTCCTTTCATCATAGGCCTTGTTAACCTCTCTCCAAATGTAACGTTTATAGTTGTTTCCAAAAAGTTCAATTTTGGTCTCACTACTCCAAATTACCTTGTTCCAGAAGTTTTGAGGCTCGTCTCTGTGCTGTTTTGCATATTGTAGGCGAGATACTTTGTGGCATTTGCACAGTAATGGCTTTCTTCTGGGCGACTCAACCATGCAGCGCATTTTTCTTCAAGTGCCTCCTTATTGTGCATCTTGAAACAACCACACCTCTAGTTTTCAGAGAGTCCTGTATTTCAGCTGATGTTATTTATGGGATTTTCTTTGCATCCCGAACAATTTTCTTGTAAGTTGTGGATGACATTTTTGCTGGTTGACCTGACCGTGGTTTCGCTTTTACAGAGCCCCTGATTTTCCATTTGTTAATCACAGTTTGAACGTGCTGACTGGCATTATCAATGTCTTGGATATCTTTATTGTATCCTTTTCCTCAAAATGGCAGTACATGCAAGATGACCCAGGTATCTCACAGAACAGGAAGAATTTTCCAAGGAAGAATGGATATAAATCCCTCAAACAAGAATTGAAAGGCTCTTGACTAGCTACAAAAAGTATTTACAAGCTGTAAAACTTAACAAAGGGGGTTCTACAAGGTACTTATCATGCAGGGTTTTGCATCATTTTCCTTTTTGCAATTTCTAAAATTTAAAAGATGATTTTTTGTTGCCTAAAATACAAAAGAAATGTGTAATCTTTAACTTTAGCCCTTTTACAGATCATTTCATCTTCAACTTTAAAACCTGTTCACAATAACAATAATATCCAGGGGTGTTCAAACTTTTACATGCCACTGTAGCTGTTGTTAGTCCTGACAGATGCTGGATGTAAACAATAATTGGATCTGAACAACATATTTCCATTCAATGTGTAGTTTAGAAACACAGCACAATGTGTTATTAGCAACCTTCAGCATCTGCACCCTGCAATTATGTTGTGTTATGAGGGTGTCAAGGGGCTGAGATTGAGAGCTATCACTATTAACAGTGGCATGTAAAGGATAAATGTTCAAGGACTGGAGCTATATCTGGTCCCAGTGCAAACAACAGTAGCAACTGTCAATTAGAGCTGTCTCCCACTGTAGATTGTAGAGACACATCTCTTGTGTTTGGGCAATCCCTGGGATGTAATTGAGATGCAGTAATAGCACGGTGTGACATACAAGTATATCCTATAGTGTGAATATGTTATGACACTTCAATTTTTAGATACAAAGCTTTCATTCTGTGCCAATACCTTGGATGCAACAAATAGATAAAATTAATAGTTACCTAACTACTGATTAATTATAGTAAATGTACCTGCAATAGACAGGTTTAGATATTGCTTTCCAAAACAATGGAAAGTAAAGAATCTTATTGCAAACTTTCAAAACATAACAAAGATTACATTTCTCTCAATAATAAGCATCAAATCCTTAAAAATCTGAAGTTGCATGAAATAGAGTTGTTGCTGGGTAATTTCAATATGTAAGTTTATATTAACGTTATATTGAGATCAAATAGTTATACATGTAGCTTCTGCATTTTATGATTGCATCTAAGGCTACTAGATTGGAGAAGAGCAAATGTTGTCCCTTTCTTCAAAACAGGAACGAAGATGGAGTCAGGAAAGTACAGGCCAGTGAGACTTAGTTGTATACTAGGAAAAATCTTTGAACAAATTTTTAAGCAGCATGTATGTAAGTACTTTAATAAGAATATAATAATTAACCAGAGCTAGCATTGGTTTGTAACAAACACGTTATGTCAGACTAATCTAATTTCTTTTTATGATGAAATCACTGACTGGGTAGATCAGGGAAATGCAGTAAATATAGTATATTTCGACTTCAGCAAAGCATTTGATAAAGTATCTCATATTATTTTTATTGAAAAAACTACCAAGTATAGTATAGTATATTTTGTAATGCTGAATCCATATGGTTTATCAAAAGTCTATGATAAAGAAACGTAGCACCCTTATAAAGGCTGTGTATTATGAATGCATATAAAAGTGTTACTTGAAGGGCCATTACTAGTGATGGGCAAACATTTAAAAGCTCAGATGCTCATTACTCGCAACAAGATTTTCAAAATTCTTGAGTGCTCATCTCAAGTAACAAGCATAATGGAAGTTAATGCAAAACTTAAGTATTTCTCCAATGGACCCTCCAAGGATGTCTGGTAGGGCAGGAAAATCTCTGAAATGGAGGGAAACAGCAATGAAAAGGAATGAGAACAGCAGAAGGAAGTTGCCTGGATGCATCTCTGACTCCCAGCTTGCTGCTGGGAACAATGTTGTCAGAGTATTACCCCACTTTTATGGACTGACAATAATACATACCAAACCAAAGATTAAACAGATTTTACAGGAAAAAATGTTAGAAAACACTCTTTCCTGTATAATCACTGGTAGGGTTGAGCGAAACGGATCGGACACATTAAAAAATCGCCGACTTTCAGCAAAGTCGGGTTTTGTGAAACTCGACCCGATCCTTGTGTGGGATCGGCCATGAGGTCGGCAATCTTCGCGCCAAAGATGCGTTTCGTATGACGTTTTCAGAGCCATTTTTCAGCCAATGAAGGAGGACGCAGAGTGTGGGCAGCGTGATGACATAGGTCTCGGTCCCCACCATCTTAGAGAAGGGCATGACAGTGATTGACTTGCTTTCTGCGGCATCACAGGGGCTATAAAGGGGCATGCACGCCGACCGCCATCTTACTTCTGCCGATCGTAGCATAGGGAGAGGTTGCTGCAGCTTCATCAGAAGAAGGGATATAGTTAGGGAGGGAAGATTAAGCCCCGAAACTGCTTGTGCTGTAGTGATTTCCACTGTCCAACACCACCTTTTCTTTGCAGGGACAGTGTAGTTTATATTTTTGTGCATCAGCTCTGTAGCTTATTAGGCTGCTTTATAAGGCTCCCTGATAGCTGCATTGCTGTTTGTACGCCGCTGTGCAAACCAACTGCTTTTTTAAAAGCAAAAATCCTGTTGCTCCTTTCTGCACAGTTATCTTGTTTATTTGTCAACACTTTTGTGTGCAGCAGTCCTTTTTATTGCTGCCATACTTTTCCTGAGATCATTGTAGGGAGATTGAAATTGTACTACAGTCCTTGTATTTTTTGATATACAGTATCTTCCAGCCACGTTCTGCCACTTACATTGTGTAGCATTATACAATGTGCCTGAGTTTTGGTGCAGTCTCTCCCCCAAAAAAGGGAGATTTAAATTGTCACAAAGTGGATCTACGTCAGTTCAGTTAGTTTGTGGTATATCTTCCAGCCACGTTCTGCCACTTACATTGTGTAGTGTTATACACTGTGCCTGAGTTTTGGTGCAGTCTCCCCCCCAAAAAAGGGAGATTTAAATTGTCACAAAGTGGATCTACGTCAGTTCAGTTAGTTTGTGGTATATCTTCCAGCCATGTTCTGCCACTTACATTGTGTAGTATTATACAATGTGCCTGAGTTTTGGTGCAGTCTCTCCCCCAAAAAAGGGAGATTTAAATTGTCACAAAGTGGGTCTACGTCAGTTCAGTTAGTTTGTGGTATATCTTCCAGCCACGTTCTGCCACTTACATTGTGTAGTGTTATACACTGGGCCTGAGTTTTGGTGCAGTCTCCCCCCCAAAAAAGGGAGACTTAAATTGTCACAAAGTGGATCTACTTCAGTTCTGTTAGTTTGTGGAATATCTTCCAGCCACGTTCTGCCACTTACATTGTGTAGTGTTATACACTGTGCCTGAGTTTTGGCGCAGTCTCCCCCCCAAAAAAAGGGAGATTTAAATTGTCACTAAGTGTGTTAGGAGTCGAGTTTCCTCTGCTGCACAGGGGGAATCTCGATCCGTCTCCGCTGCGGTCTCCCATTCTTCTCCAGCCGTAGTGGAGTCTGCTCAGCAGGGACGTCGATCCCAGCGTCTCGCTCAGTCTGACTCTGTGCGAAGAGTTACTGCTGCTTTTCCTGCTTCTGCCATTGAAGCCAGTGCTGGGCAGCGGCGAGTGGACGTTTCTGGATCTAATTCCTGCTTTTCTCTGTCTGAGCATGCCCAGGGCAGGATCTCCCGTTGGAGATCGAGGGTCACATGCTCAGGTACTGCAGCACATCCCATTGGTCCTTTTGGCAGGTCCTGAAAGGGCAAAACTTCTGTAGCTGTTTCCTGTGCTGCAGCTATATAAACTGCGCATGACCGCACGGCCATGCGCTAGTATTGTCTTGTAAATATGTGTGTGTTGTGAGTGAAAGTCGCTCTTTAAATAACCCTCCCTATTGAATGATTGTTCGCGGAAGGTGTATGTTTGCTATCTAGCGCCCGACTTATCCAACAGCACGTAACACACATTACAGCTACCAGTTGCTGTGTCCGCCTGTACGGCGCCGTGCGCTTGCTCTGCGCTTTCCTGACCCAAGCCTGGGTGGTTAGTGGCGTCCGTCAGTGCGGCACCGCACGCACTCTTGTGCCTTTATATTATTATTTAGTTTCCTTACACACCCAGTTGCGGTGTTGTGCCAGCAAGTGTCTAATCGGACTTCAATCCTAGTTTGGGGTTGAGTTCGCTGACTTCTTGCTCGCGCTCTATGTGCGGTACCGCGGTCCTGTGACGCAACAGGATCGCTTCCTTCACGCAGGGTGAAGTTAACCCGTGCGTGTATACTTATAGTACTGCCATAAAGTCCGTCTTACTAGCAGCAGGGCTTTTACCTGCATGGTGGACCTCAGACTGCGAACGCACCTAGTTCCATTTCATCTTGTACTTGGTGCGTTCCGCCAGTCCTTAACAAAGTGGATCCACGTCAGTTCTGTTAGTTTGTCGTATATCAGCCAGCCACGTTCTATTGTGTAGTGTTATACACCAGGCCTGAGTTTTGGTTCTGTCTCCCACCAAAAATGGGAGATTTAAATTCTCAACAAGTTTATATACACCTTCTACCTTGTTTTACAGAACCATATAATGGTTGTTATTTTGGTTCGATTTTTCCCAAAAGTGAGGAAGTCTGGTGGAAGAGGCCGAGGGCGGTCGTTGCCAGCTGGTAATGATGGTGGTGGTGGTGGTGGTGGAGCATCTGGTGTTAGTGGGAAAAGCAAAATAGCACCAAAGGCTCGAGGTGTTGAGCCAGCGTCATCGTCTGGCTACACAAGCCCTCGAAGGCTCCCTTATCTGGGAGTAGGAAAACAGCTTTTAAAGCTGGAGCAGCAAGAAAAAGTTTTGGCTTTCCTTGCTGACTCCGCCTCTACCTCTTTCGCCTCCTCTTCAGAAAGTTTGAAATATAAAAGCAGCGAGTCATCAGTGGATGCTCCCGGTCAGGAACAAGTCGCTTCCTTGTGTCCTTCACCCAAACCAAAGTGAAGGATGCGGAAGGCGACAGTACAGTTTACTCCATGGAGCTCTTTACACATACCGTGCCTGAGTTAGAAAGAGAAATTGTTAACAGCCCATTACAAGAAGAATCGGACGTGGAGTGCACTGATGCACAGCCACAGCTAGATTATTATGCTGTTCCATTGACTCAGATCACTACAATGCCCTTGCAGTGTACTGAGCCAGAATCTGACCCTGATGAGACTATGGTGCCCTGTCATGAACGCTATAGCACCTTACACGGTGACACAGAGGAAGGTGCACATGACATTGAAGAGGAGGTGATAGATGACCAAATTGTTGACCCAGATTGGCAGCGATTGGGGGAAGAGGGTGCCGCTGCCAGTAGCTCAGAAGCGGAGGAAGATGATCCACAGCAGCCATCTACATCGCAACAGCTTTCATCTGGCAGGCCTGTATCTGGCCAAAAACGTTTGTCAAAAACAAAAACAGTTTTAGGACAGCGTGGCCATCCGGTGAAAGTAGCACAGCGTGCAATGCCTGAAAAGGTATTCCATTGTAGGAAGAGTGCAGTGTGGGAATTTTTTAACCAAGATCCGAATGATCAGTGCAAAGTTATCTGTAAGAAATGCTCAAAGACCTTTAGCAGAGGGAAGAATATCCAAAATTTAAATACAACATGCATGCTTAGACATTTAACCAGCATGCACTTGCAAGCCTGGACTAACTACCAAACGTCCCGTACCGTTGGTGCACCTGCTCAGAATGAAGGTAGTCAGCAATGCTACATTGCTTCCCTCACTGTAAGCCCACCGGTTAGAACACCACCAGCAGCAAATGTGGAGGTATCGTCGCAAAGCCAAAGCAGTCAGGGAATCACAAGGTTCTTGGTAGGAAACACTGTATGTAGGCCAACATCAAGAATACCATCACCAACCCTCTCTCAATCTGCCATGTCAACCACCACCCCCGCTAGTTCCACCATATGCAGCTTTCCAATCCAGCTCACCCTACAAGAAACTCTCGTTAGGAAAAGAAAGTACTCATCCTCTCATCCATGTACACAGGGTTTGAACGCCCACATTGCTAGACTAATCTCGTTAGAGATGATGCCCTACTGTTTGGTTGAAAGCGAAGCTTTCAAAGCCCTGATGGAATACGCAGTACCACGCTATGACCTACCCAGTCGACACTTCTTTGCGAGAAAAGATATCCCAGCCCTCCACCAGCATGTCAAAGACCGCATTGTCCATGCACTGAGGCAATCAGTCAGTAGAAAGATGCACCTCACAACAGATGCATGGACCAGTAGGCATGGCCAGGGACGTTACGTGTCCATCACGACGCACTGGGTTAATGTGGTGGATGCAGGGTCCACAGGGGACAGCAATATTGGTACAGTTCTGCCTAGCCCACGGTCTAGGAAACAGTTGGCTGTAGGCGTTTGCCCCCCTTCCTCCTCCTCCTCGTCCTCTTGCAGAAGCGAGAGCTCATCCACAGACCGCAGTCGCACGAGCACTCATCCGCAGCTGCCACTATTTCACACGAGGTGTCCCATTATTATTACTTACTTATTTGGGCCTAGTAACTCTGTCAGCCTCTCATTACAGTTGTCCTCCTACGCTGAACAAAGCTATGCCGCCTGTGTACTTCTCTTACCAATTTTGAACTGCATTTAGCCTACTTACTTATTTGGGCCTAGTAACTCTGTCAGCCTCTCATTACAGTTGTCCTCCTCTGCTGAACAAAGCTATGCCGCCTGTGTACTCCTCTTACCAATTTTGGACTGCATTTAGCCTACTTTTTTATTTTAGGCCTACTAAGTCTGTTTGTGCAACTTATTACAGTTGTCCTACACTGAACAAAGCAATGCCGCCTGTGTACTCCTCTTACCAATTTTGAACTGCATTTAGCCTACTTACTTATTTGGGCCTTGTAACTCTGTTAGCCTCTCATTACAGTTGTCCTCCTCTGCTGAACAAAGCTATGCCGCCTGTGTACTCCTCTTACCAATTTTGAACTGCATTAGCCTACTTACTTATTTGGGCCTAGTAAGTATGTCAGCCTCTCATTACAGTTGTCTTCCGCTGAACAAAGCTATGCCGCCTGTGTACTCCTGTTACCAATTTTGAACTGCATTTAGCCTACTTTTTTATTTTAGGCCTACTAAGTCTGTTTGTGCAACTTATTACAGTTGTCCTCCACTGAACAAAGCTATGCCGCCTGTGTACTCCTCTTACCAATTTGGAACTGCATTTAGCCTGCTTACTTACTTGGGCCTAGTAACTGTGTGAGCCTCTCATTACAGTTGTCTTCCGCTGAAAAAAGCTATGCCACCTGTGTACTCCTCTTACCAATTTTGAACTGCATTTAGCCTATTTTATTATTTGGGCCTATATCCGTGTTTCCTCATCATCCTGCCCATTGCCCAGCCACTGCTAGATGAGTCTGCTGGTATATTGACCCAGACCACTACATTTCCCTTGCACTCTACACAGCCAGAATCTGACCCTGCTGAAAGTCAGGTTCCCCTTCCCGTATACTATACCACCTTACACAGGGACAAAGAGGAAGGTGCAGATGAAAGTACAGGTTCCTTCATCAGGTGGGGGGGCATACTCGTTGGCACTGACACAGGGCCCCTCATAGTATGCAAAAGTGTCTCTGGCAGTGGGAGGCGGCGCCCGCCGTCAAACACACCCCTGTACTATGAGGGGCCCTGTGCCAGTGCCCACTAGTGGGCCCCCCTGCTTGCTCGGGATCACAGCACTTGCAAAGTTGAAATACTTACCTCTCCCTGCTCCACCGCCATGACGTATTCCATGTTTCCTGGGCCCACGAAAATCTTGAGCCAGCCCTACCCCCCCACAACTTTAGCCAAATGAGCCCCAGTTTTCAATGCCTAACTATTATTATAAAGTAAATTAAGATTGACAAGCTTCAATAATACGAATTGATGTTTTTGGCATTAAAATGGGCACTGTAGGTGTTTTCCTGTCCTCCACTCACTGCCGACTTTGATTCCCCATTGACTTGCATTGGGTTTCGTGTTTCGGTCGGCCCCCGACTTTTCGCAATAATCGGCCGATTTCACCCGACCCGACTTTTGAGAAAGTCGGGTTTCGCAAAACCTGACTCGATCCTAAAAAAGTAAAAGTCGCTCAACTCTAGTAATGACCAGATCAAAAGCAGTTGAAATGGAGCTGCAGGTTTCTGATCAGCATAGAAAGGGTCGTTAACCTCTTCAGCACCAAAAGAAACAGATGGAACCATAGGTGCCACGTATCTCCGCAACAACGACCTATGGAATACATTATGTATGGAAAAGGAGTCTGGGAGGGTCAAACGAAAAGACACAGGATTGAGAACCTCAGAAATCCTATACGGACCAATAAAACGAGGTTTAAATTTAGGAGAGGAAACCTTCATAGGAATATGACGAGAAGATAACCAAACCAGATCCCCAACACGAAGTCGGGGACCCACACGGCGTCTGCGATTAGCGAAAAGTTGAGCTTTCTCCTGGGACAAGATCAAATTGTCCACTACCTGAGTCCAGATCTGCTGCAACCTATCCACCACAGAATCCACACCAGGACAGTCCGAAGACTCAACCTGTCCTGAAGAGAAACGAGGATGGAACCCAGAATTGCAAAAAAATGGAGAAACCAAGGTAGCCGAGCTGGCCCAATTATTAAGGGCGAACTCAGCCAACGGCAAAAAGGACACCCAATCATCCTGGTCTGCAGAAACAAAACATCTCAGATATGTTTCCAAGGTCTGATTGGTTCGTTCGGTCTGGCCATTAGTCTGAGGATGGAAAGCCGAGGAAAAGGATAGGTCAATGCCCATCCTACCACAAAAGGCTCACCAAAACCTTGAAACAAACTGGGAACCTCTGTCAGAAACAATATTCTCAGGAATGCCATGCAACCGAACCACATGCTGAAAGAACAAAGGTACCAAATCAGAGGAGGAAGGCAATTTAGCCAAGGGCACCAGATAGACCATTTTAGAAAAGCGATCACAGACCACCCAAATGACTGACATCTTTTGAGAAACGGGAAGGTCAGAAATGAAATCCATCGAAATATGTGTCCAAGGCCTCTTTGGGACCGGCAAGGGCAAAAGCAACCCACTGGCACGAGAACAGCAGGGCTTAGCCCTAGCACAAATCCCACAGGACTGCACAAAAGTACGTACATCCCGTGACAGAGATGGCCACCAGAAGGATCTAGCCACTAACTCTCTGGTACCAAAGATTCCAGGATGACCAGCCAACACCGAACAATGAAGTTCAGAGATAAGTTTATTAGTCCACCTATCAGGGACGAACAGTTTCTCTGCTGGACAACGATCAGGTTTATTCGCCTGAAATTTTTGCAGCACCCGCCGCAAATCAGGGGAGATGGCAGACACAATGACTCCTTCCTTGAGGATACCCACTGGCTCAGATAAACCCGGAGAGTCGGGCACAAAACTCCTAGACAGAGCATCCGCCTTCACATTTTTAGAGCCCGGAAGGTACGAAATCACAAAGTCGAAGCGGGCAAAAAATAACGACCAACGGGCCTGTCTAGGATTCAAGCGCTTGGCAGACTCGAGATAAGTCAAGTTCTTATGATCAGTCAATACCACCACGCGATGCTTAGCTCCTTCAAGCCAATGACGCCACTCCTCGAATGCCCACTTCATGGCCAGCAGCTCTCGATTGCCCACATCATAATTACGCTCAGCGGGCGAAAACTTCCTGGAAAAGAAAGCACATGGTTTCATCACTGAGCAATCAGAACCTCTCTGTGACAAAACCACCCCTGCTCCAATCTCAGAAGCATCAACCTCGACCTGGAACGGAAGAGAAACATCTGGCTAACACAACACAGGGGCAGAACAAAAACGACGCTTCAACTCCTGAAAAGCTTCCACAGCAGCAGAAGACCAATTAACCAAATCAGCACCCTTCTTGGTCAAATCGGTCAATGGTTTGGCAATGCTAGAAAAATTGCAGATGAAGCGACGATAAAAATTAGCAAAGCCCAGGAACTTTTGCAGACTTTTCAGAGATGTCGGCTGAATCCAATCCTGGATGGCTTGGACCTTAACTGGATCCATCTCGATAGTAGAAGGGGTAAAGATGAACCCCAAAAATGAAACTTTCTGCACACCGAAGAGACACTTTGATCCCTTCACAAACAAAGAGTTAGCACGCAGGACCTGAAAAACCATTCTGACCTGCTTCACATGAGACTCCCAATCATCTGAGAAGATCAAAATGTCATCCAAGTAAACAATCAGGAATTTATCCAGATACTCACGGAAGATGTCATGCATAAAAGACTGAAACACAGATGGAGCATTGGCAAGTCCGAACGGCATCACTAGATACTCAAAATGACCCTCGGGCGTATTGAATGCAGTTTTCCATTCATCTCCTTGCCTGATTCTCACCAGATTATACGCACCACGAAGATCTATCTTAGTGAACCAACTAGCCCCCTTAATCCGAGCAAACAAGTCAGATAACAATGGCAAGGGATACTGAAATTTAACAGTGATCTTATTAAGAAGGCGGTAATCAATACACGGTCTCAGCGAACCATCCTTCTTGGCTACAAAGAAGAACCCTGCTCCCAGTGGTGATGACGATGGGCGAATATGTCCCTTCTCCAGGGATTCCTTCACATAACTGCGCATAGCGGCGTGTTCGGGCACGGATAAATTAAATAATCGACCTTTAGGGAATTTACTACCAGGAATCAAATTGATAGCACAATCACAATCCCTATGCGGAGGTAGAGCATCGGACTTGGGCTCTTCAAATACATCCTGATAATCAGACAAGAACTCTGGGACCTCAGAAGGGGTGGATGACGAAATCGACAAAAATGGAACATCACCATGTACCCCCTGACAACCCCAGCTGGATACCGACATGGAATTCCAATCCAATACTGGATTATGGGTTTGTAGCCATGGCAACCCCAACACGACCACATCATGCAGATTATGCAACACCAGAAAGCGAATAACTTCCTGATGTGCAGGAGCCATGCACATGGTCAGCTGGGCCCAGTATTGAGGTTTATTCTTGGCCAAAGGTGTAGCATCAATTCCTCTCAATGGAATAGGACACCGCAAAGGCTCCAAGAAAAACCCACAACGTTTAGCATAATCCAAATCCATCAGATTCAGGGCAGCGCCCGAATCCACAAACGCCATGACAGAAAACGACGACAAAGAGCATATCAAGGTAATGGACAGAAGGAATTTGGACTGTACAGTACCAATGACGGCAGACCTAGCGGACCGCTTAGTGCGCTTAGGACAATCAGAAATAGCATGAGTGGAATCACCACAGTAGAAACACAGACCATTCAGACGTCTGTATTCCTGCCGTTCAACTCTAGTCATAGTCCTATCGCACTGCATAGGCTCAGGTTTAACCTCAGGCAGTACCGCCAAATGGTGCACAGATTTACGCTCGCGCAAGCGTCGACCGATCTGAATGGCCAAAGACAAAGACTCATTCAAACCAGCAGGCATAGGAAATCCCACCATGACATCTTTAAGAGCCTCAGAGAGACCCTTTCTGAACAAAGCTGCCAGCGCAGATTCATTCCACTGAGTGAGTACTGACCATTTCCTAAATTTCTGACAATATACTTCTATATCATCCTGACCCTGGCACAAAGCCAGCAAATTTTTCTCAGCCTGATCCACTGAATTAGGCTCATCGTACAGCAATCCGAGCGCCAGGAAAAACGCATCGACACTACTCAATGCAGGGTCTCCTGGCGCAAGAGAAAATGCCCAGTCTTGAGGGTCGCCACGCAAGAAAGAAATAATAATCAAAACCTGTTGAATAGGATTACCAGAAGAATGAGGTTTCAAGGCCAGAAATAGCTTACAATTATTTTTGAAACTTAGAAACTTAGTTCTATCTCCAAAAAACAAATCAGGAATAGGAATTCTTGGTTCTAACATAGATTTCTGATCAATAGTATCTTGAATTTTTTGTACATTTATAACGAGATTATCCATTGAAGAGCACAGACCCTGAATATCCATGTCCACACCTGTGTCCAGAATCACCCAAATGTCTAGGGGAAAAAAAAAAAAGTTAACACAGAGCAGAAAAAAAAAAATGATGTCAGAACTTTTTCTTTCCCTCTATTGAGAATCATTAGTTTGGCTCCTCGTACTGTTATGTTTGCTAATGACAGGTGTTATGAAGGCAATCCAGAAACACAGTGTGCTTAGCGATCAGAGCGCACACAGTGATCTGACAAATACCCAAAAATACAAGAACGAGCTCTGAGACGTGGAAACTCTGTAGACTGCACACCTGATCCTATCCTAAACACAACTAAAAGCGGCTGTGGATTGCGCCTAACAACTACCTAGGCAACTCGGCACAGCCTAAGAAACTAGCTAGCCTGAAGATAGAAAAATAGGCCTGACTTGCCCCAGAGAAATTCCCCAAAGGAAAAGGCAGCCCCCCACATATAATGACTGTGAGTAAGATGAAAAGACAAAACGTAGGGATGAAATAGATTCAGCAAAGTGGGGCCCGATATTCTAGGACAGAGCGAGGACAGTAAAGCGAACTTTGCAGTCTACAAAAAACCGTAAAGCAAAACCACGCAAAGGGGGCAAAAAAAACCCACCGTGCCGAACTAACGGCACGGCGGTACACCCTTTGCGTCTCAGAGCTTCCAGCAAAACAAAAGACAAGCTGGACAGAAAAAAAGCAACAAAAAAGCAAAAAGCACTTAGCTATACAGAGCAGCAGGTCACAGGAACAATCAGGAGAAGCTCAGATCCAACACTGAAACATTGACAAGGAGCAAGGATAGCAGCATCAGGCGGAGTTAAGTAATGAAGCAGTTAACGAGCTCACCAGAACACCTGAGGGAGGAAGCTCAGAAGCTGCAGTACCACTTGTGACCACAGGAGTGAATTCAGCCACAGAATTCACAACAGTAAACTACAGGATGCACTTAACAAGTAAGGCCTCTTTAACACTTTCGTTTTTATTTTTCCATCACAATGCGTCACTTTGTGAAAAAAAACGGATCCAGCAAATGTTTCTGCTTGATCCGTTTTTTTCTCATAGACTTGCATTAGCAACGGATTGTGACGGATGGCCTTCCGTTTCATCCGTCGTGCGCTGGATCCGTCGTAAAATTGCTGTCCGTCGGGTGGAGACAACGTACATAGAAACATTTTTGTGAACGTTGGAAAATTGCTCAGCGATGCATCCTGCGCTCTCTGTCGTTGACTATAATGGGAGCCTATGGACATAGGATCCGTTGCTGACTGTCAAAAGCAGGAATCCAACAACGGATGCCGTCTTTTGAAACTGAGCATGCACGGAAGAATTTCCCATCAGGGAATATAATGTTAAAAATAATAATTAAAAAAATTGTGAAATTCTTACCTTCCGGCGTCCCCCACAGCCTTCCCGATGCTCGCGATGCCGCCAGCAGCTCCCATTCCCAGTGATGCCTTGCAACCTAGCGGTCTCATGAGACCGCTACGTCATCACAGGTCATTGTCTCGCAATGCATTTCTGGGAATGGGAGATGCCGGTAGCATCGCGAGCATCGGGAAGGCTTTGGGGGCCGCCAAAAGGTAAGAATATCACAATTTTTTTAATTATTATTTTTAACATGGGTTGTGTTGTGTATAAGTTTTCGCAGCGGATAAATGTGATGAAGATGCATACACAACGTGTGAACATAGCCTCGACGGATTTGTCTAAAAAGCGGACCCAGTGCATCTGTTTCTTACAATCTGCACAGGATCCATCCTTTCAACATTTTGACGGATTGTGACTGACTGTAAAAAACGGAAGTGTGAGAGAGGCCTTACACATTCCTGAATTCTGTGCTTCAGCCTCTACCTTCTGCAGTCTTCAGATTACATAGCAAAAACCTGCTGATTCCCTTTAATGAAATTGGATTTTTATCTTTTCTATATCCTGCTTCATATGAAGAAAAGTTATGAGTGAAAATTGCATGATGTGTGCGTAATTACCGGTACTTGGCTGCTCCTTTTAGGCTTTATAATGTTAGGGCTATGTTTACACAAGAGGTTTAAGACTAGTTTTGTATAATAATTAAGCCACTTTATACCATATAGAGTAGTAGACATAAAAGTGTATCAACTATCAGTATATGTGTATGGACAAAAATAGTCCAATGGGGTGGAAGGAGTGTGGGGGCTATTGCTGGATGAAAACATCGAGAAAACAGAAAAAATAGAATAGAGAATGTGTTAGGTCTGCATAACACTGTCAGTATTAGAAATTATCCTGGTTATCTCAGATAGCAGAATTCCAAGAATTGGTGCAGCTTAATAAAAGTGTTGAAGATAGGAGTGTCAGTTACAGGTTGATGAGGATGCAATAATTAGATCTTTAGAGGAATGGAGCACAATAAGGACTTTTTTAGTTGAATTGAATACCTATTGAATTAGTGTTGGAGCCATTTTCCCCCTCAAAAAAAAAATAAGGACGCCTGCTTTAGAAAAAAGGCAATATCTGCTGGAAAGATAAAACATTCTGTCATCGTCTAAATGGATCATAAAAACCTGGAATACTTTCAAGCTACTTGAAGAGTAAATCTTCAACAAACCTTCTCGTCTCTGTTTTTCATACTTTTCAATCTTACTTTCAGGCAGCCAACAAGAAACTTAGGGCTGATGCTATATCTTGCTTCTTTGACTTTCAGACTCTTGTCTTTCTTATCTCCCACCCATTACTGTATGATCCTGTGTGCAGCGAGTGGCCACTGCAGACAAGAGAGATTGATTGGAGCACGGTGATACTGACACTGAATATGTTCCTGGTGCCTGCAGTGTCAAACCTTATACATTATCATCTCCCATTCCTAACATTATTAACAGTACTGAGCATCCACTAGATCCTGTATGCTGTGACTGGCCACTGCAGACATGAGATTGGTAAAAGAGGGCCCAGGTACTGTCACTGTGTGTCCTCAGCTCTTTTAGTGTCAGTGTGGGCAAGGCTGGGGATTCAAATTAGGCAGCTCTCCACAGGGAGTTCTTTCAATCAACCAAAGAAGAGGTGTGAAAGATATCAGGAGGGCAGAACAATGTACTGTGCTTCTGGCCAAGGCAAGGTGTGAAGAGGTCCTCAAATTTACAAATGTAAAAAAATAGTTTTATTTAATTATTGAAGTATGGAATATTGGTTTGAATTTTTACATAAGCAAAGAATATAAAAATCATCTATCAATCTAAAATCTGGTTCATAGTAACAACCATTTTGCAGCCACAATATGCAGAATAATAATAATCTTTATTTTTATATAGCGCTAACATATTCCGCAGCGCTTTACAGTTTTGCGCACATTATCATCACTGTCCCCGATGGGGCTCACAATCTAGAATCCCTATCAGTATGTCTTTGGAATGTGGGAGGAAACTGGAGTTCCCCGAGGAAACCCACGCAAACACGGAGAGAACATACAAACTCTTTGCAGATGTTGTCCTGGGTGGGATTAGAACCCAGGACCCCAGCGCTGCAAGGCTACAGTGCTAACCACTGCGCCAGCGTGCGAAGCAGAGGCTCCTGCATTGTTTCCTAAATATTAGCGATAATTGAGCGTGCTCGCCACTGCACGATACTCAATCGAGCATCCGAGTGCTCTGGTATGCTTACCGCTCAATCGAGTATCGCGTGTGCTTGAGTGCCAAGCTCAAGTCCCAAACACTCATGTTTCGTGACTGTTAAACAGTCAATAATCATGTGGAGATTGCCTACCATATGTGGTAATGCCGTAGCCATGTTGGCTACTGGCATTATTGTGATTTGCCATTCGCATCGAGTCATCGGGCCCTTCTTCTCACATCTCATGTAATGTGCCATTCTGGGGTTACTGCCGGCTTATATTGTTAGGTTGAGAAGGGCCCCATAACAATGGACCTTCCCAGCCTGATAATATAAGCTTGCAGCTGTCCGTTTTACCTTTACTGGTTATCAAAAATATGTCCATCATATTTTAAACTTATTTATTTATTAAAAATAAGCTAAAAACACCTGCGTAAATGCACTTACATCAAATGTGCTTTTTTAAAACTGTGGATTGTAAATTCCGCACAGATGACTAGATATTTCCTCAAGAGAAATCAACATGCTGTGTCTCGGAAGACTGAATTGCAGGTGAATTTACGTAGCTTAAAAACGATGCATAGTGGGCATTGGATTTTAAGACCATGGACCATGGAGAAATCACCAACCACACAACTGAAGAACCGATATCAAATCTTTGTAGAGGATGAAGATGGCACACCTATTGATGAAGCAATACCAGCAAGCAAAAAAGTAAAGGGCACACAGCAACAAGTGACAGCAAAAAGTACAGCCAAGAAGCAACGAAGAGTGGTGGTGGTGGGAGACTCACTACCGAGAGGCACAGAAGCAGCCATCTGCAGACCGGACATAACCGCAAGAGAAGTATGCTGCCTTCCAGGTGCGATGATCAAGGATGTGACCGATAGGATACCAAAGCTCTTCAGCTCCAAGGACGTCCACCCATTTCTTCTGATACATGTTGGCACCAATGACATGGCAAGGAAGGACCTACCGACAATCTGCAAGGACTTTGAAGAGTTGGGGAAGAAAGTAAAGGAACTGGATGCACAGGTAGTTTTTTCTTCTATCCTTCCAGTAGACGGGCATGGCACCAGGAGATGGAACAGGATCCTTGATGCGAACAACTGGCTAAGACGATGGTGCAGACAACAAGGATTTGGATTCCTGGACCACGGTGTGAATTACTTGTACGATGGACTCCTCGCCAGAGACGGACTACACCTCAACAAACCTGGGAAACACACATTCGCCAGAAGACTTGCTACACTCATCAGGAGGGCGTTAAACTAGAAGAAGAGGGGACAGGAAGAAAAACATTAGACTCAAACAAAGAAGACCCAGGAAAACATACTCAGAAGGGAGGTAAGAACATTTCTAAAACAATCCACAGCGAGGAGATTGGAACAAAACAAAATCCTCTAAACTGCATGCTCGCAAACGCCAGAAGCCTGACAAACAAGATGGAAGAACTAGAAGCAGAAATATCTACAGGTAACTTTGACATAGTGGGAATAACCGAGACATGGTTAGATGAAAGCTATGACTGGGCAGTTAACTTACAGGGTTACAGTCTGTTTAGAAAGGATCGTAAAAATCGGAGAGGAGGAGGGGTTTGTCTCTATGTAAAGTCTTGTCTAAAGTCCACTTTAAGGGAGGATATTAGCGAAGGGAATGAGGATGTCGAGTCCATATGGGTCGAAATTCATGGAGGGAAAAAAGGTAACAAAATTCTCATTGGGGTCTGTTACAAACCCCCAAATATAACAGAAACCATGGAAAGTCTACTTCTAAAGCAGATAGATGAAGCTGCAACCCCTAATGAGGTCCTGGTTATGGGGGAC
This sequence comes from Ranitomeya imitator, assembly GCF_032444005.1. NCBI lineage: Eukaryota > Metazoa > Chordata > Amphibia > Anura > Dendrobatidae > Ranitomeya > Ranitomeya imitator. The sequence goes on along the minus strand of NC_091285.1, from coordinate 310,405,917 downwards.
TTTAACTACCCGGATATTAACTGGGAAACAGAAACCTGTGAAACCCATAAAGGCAACAGGTTTCTGCTAATAACCAAGAAAAATTATCTTTCACAATTGGTGCAGAATCCAACCAGAGGAGCAGCACTTTTAGACCTAATACTATCTAATAGACCTGACAGAATAACAAATCTGCAGGTGGTCGGGCATCTAGGAAATAGCGACCACAATATTGTACAGTTTCACCTGTCTTTCACTAGGGGGACTTGTCAGGTAGTCACAAAAAAACTGAACTTTAGGAAGGCAAAGTTTGACCAGCTTAGAGATGCCCTTAATCTGGTAGACTGGGACAATATCCTCAGAAATAAGAATACAGATAATAAATGGAAAATGTTTAAGAACATCCTAAATAGGCAGTGTAAGCGGTTTATACCTTGTGGGAATAAAAGGACTAGAAATAGGAAAAACCCAATGCGGCTAAACAAAGAAGTAAGACAGGCAATTAACAGTAAAAAGAAAGCATTTGCATTACTAAAGCAGGATGGCACCATTGAAGCTCTAAACAACTATAAGGAGAAAAATACTTTATCTAAAAAACTAATTAAAGCTGCCAAAAAGGAAACAGAAGCACATTGCTAAGGAGAGTAAAACTAATCCCAAACTGTTCTTCAACTATATCAATAGTAAAAGAATAAAAACTGAAAATGTAGGCCCCTTAAAAAATAGTGAGGAAAGAATGGTTGTAGATGATGAGGAAAAAGCTAACATATTAAACACCTTCTTCTCCACGGTATTCACGGTGGAAAATGAAATGCTAGGTGAAATCCCAAGAAACAATGAAAACCCTATATTAAGGGTCACCAATCTAACACAAGAAGAGGTGCGAAACCGGCTAAATAAGATCAAAATAGATAAATCTCCGGGTCCGGATGGCATACACCCACGAGTACTAAGAGAACTAAGTAATGTAATAGATAAACCATTATTTCTTATTTTTAGGGACTATATAGCGACGGGGTCTGTTCCGCAGGACTGGCGCATAGCAAATGTGGTGTCAATATTCAAAAAGGGCTCTAAAAGTGAACCTGGAAATTACAGGCCAGTAAGTCTAACCTCTATTGTTGGGAAAATATTTGAAGGGTTTCTGAGGGATGTTATTCTGGATTATCTCAATGAGAATAACTGTTTAACTCCATATCAGCATGGGTTTATGAGAAATCGCTCCTGTCAAACCAATCTAATCAGTTTTTATGAAGAGGTAAGCTATAGGCTGGACAACGGTGAGTCATTGGACGTGGTCTATCTCGATTTTTCCAAAGCGTTTGATACCGTGCCGCACAAGAGGTTGGTACACAAAATGAGAATGCTTGGTCTGGGGGAAAATGTGTGTAAATGGGTTAGTAACTGGCTTAGTGATAGAAAGCAGAGGGTGGTTATAAATGGTATAGTCTCTAACTGGGTCGCTGTGACCAGTGGGGTACCGCAAGGGTCGGTATTGGGACCTGTTCTCTTCAACATATTCATTAATGATCTGGTAGAAGGTTTACACAGTAAAATATCGATATTTGCAGATGATACAAAACTGTGTAAAGCAGTTAATACAAGAGAAGATAGTATTCTGCTACAGATGGATCTGGATAGGTTGGAAACTTGGGCTGAAAGGTGGCAGATAAGGTTTAACAATGATAAATTTAAGGTTATACACATGGGAAGAAGGAATCAATATCACCATTACACACTGAACGGGAAACCACTGGGTAAATCTGACAGGGAGAAGGACTTGGGGATCATAGTTAATAATAAACTTACCTGGAGCAGCCAGTGCCAGGCAGCAGCTGCCAAGGCAAACAGGATCATGGGGTGCATTAAAAGAGGTCTGGATACACATGATGCGAGCATTATACTGCCTCTGTACAAATCCCTAGTTAGACCGCACATGGAGTACTGTGTCCAGTTTTGGGCACCGGTGCTCAGGAAGGATACAATGGAACTAGAGAGAGTACAAAGGAGGGCAACAAAATTAATAAAAGGGATGGGAGAACTACAATACCTAAATAGATTAGCGAAATTAGGATTATTTAGTCTAGAAAAAAGACGACTGAGGGGCGATCTAATAACCATGTATAAGTATATAAGGGGACAATACAAATATCTCGCTGAGGATTTGTTTATACCAAGGAAGGTGACGGGCACAAGGGGGCATTCTTTGCGTCTGGAGGAGAGAAGGTTTTTCCACCAACATAGAAGAGGATTCTTTACTGTTAGGGCAGTGAGAATCTGGAATTGCTTGCCTGAGGAGGTGGTGATGGCGAACTCAGTCGAGGGGTTCAAGAGAGGCCTGGATGTCTTCCTGGAGCAGAACAATATTGTATCATACAATTATTAGGTTCTGTAGAAGGACGTAAATCTGGGGATTTATTATGATGGAATATAGGCTGAACTGGATGGACAAATGTCTTTTTTCGGCCTTACTAACTATGTTACTATGTATGTATTAATCCAAAACACTGTTCTTATACTGTACAACGAAGCATTTTGGATGCAACGAAAATACTCAGCATCTAGAATGCTACTATTATTGATCTTGGGCATGCCAGTGGCGTATCTAGGGGGGGCAGCCGGGGCATGTGCCCCAGGTGCAGCCGGCAGGGTGGCGCAGTTGGGCCGCCTAAAGAGGCAGTCCGCAGTGTCTCCCCCAGTGGCTGCATTCTGCCGCCCCCCACACTGGGAGTCAGCTATTCTCTGTGCCGAATGTCAAGCTGACAGCCGGCACAGAGAAGCTGCAGCGCGCCGGCTCCCAGTGTTCAATTGTACTGCATCTGAGATGCGAGTACAATTGAAGCTCTGACTGCCGGGTCACAGTGACGCCAGGAGCGTGATCAGGTCATGTGATCACACTGCTGACGTCACTCGCCCACGCTGCAGAGCAGAGGCAGAGACGCAGATCGGTGGTAAGTGCTCCAGTGGAGCTGAAGACACCGAAGGTGCAGGGGGGGGATTTAATGTGAGTGGTAAGGGGGGATATATTGTGGGGGGGGATTTAATCTGAGTGGGGATGCTGGGATTTATTATTGGATTGGGGGATATTTAATATGAGTGGAGATGGGGGGATTTACTGTGGGGAAGGGATTTAATGTGAGTGGAGATGGGGGGATTTATTGTGGGGGGAGATTTAATGTGAGTGGGAAAGGGGGGATTTATTATTGGATGGGGAGATTTAATATGAGTGGAGATGGGGGATTTATTGTGGGGAAGAGATTGAATGTGAGTGGAGATGGGGGGATTTATTGTGTGTGGGGAGAATTGGAGTGGAAATGGGGGATTGAATGTGTGTGGGGGGAGATTTGTCATTGGGATGGGGGGATTTAATGTGTGGGGGAGATTTGTCATGGGGATGGGGGTGTTTAATGTTTGGGGAGATATTTGGAGTGGGGATGGGGGGATTTAATGTGTGGGAGAGATTTGAGGACACAAAATGAAGAGCAAAGGGGGTGATGGGGGGGCATGTATGAGGAAACAATACCGGGGAATTGGGGGGCATATATGAGGAAACAGTATGGGGGATGGGTGCAGACAGTTTGGGGAGCAAACGGGGGAATGTATGCAGACACAGTATGAGTAGCTATGTGAAAAACGTATGTGGACAGAGTACGGGGAGTGAGGGTTTTGGGATGTGTGCATGCATAGCATGGGGGGACAGTGAAAGGGCACAGCCAGGAGGGGACAGTATACCAAGGAGGGGGAGTGTGATGGGAGAGTACAGTATAAATACTGGGCTCTATAGAGGGGGACACAGTATGAGAGGACAGTGTGAAGAGGGGGCCAGTATGGAAAGGAGAGGTCAGTGTAAAGAACATGTACCATAAGAGGGACAGTGTGGGGGTCATATTTTGTGCACACAATATAGTGAGGGGCAATTTTTTATTCAGGAGCATTATAATGACACTTGTATCTTTAAGGGCATAATGTGGAGATTTTCTGCAAAAGAGCGGAGAAGATGGATGTCTGCAGAGACGAGCTGTGGATGAGAAAACTCATCATGGGGTCTGGACAAGATGAAGAAAAGGAGAACGGCTCAAAAGACAACGTCATCTATAAGGTACCTGGATGTAAATGTTATTTGTGATACTGACTAACTCTCATGCTTTTATTTATGTTAGGAGCATTAAAGGGGATGTTCAGGTTTGTAATGAGTCTGCAGTTATTCTTTGTGACTGCAGACTTCTGACTTCTCACAGTGCGCACTGCACGCTGTCAGGATTCTCTCATGCTGGCAATTTACATTCATGAGGTCACATGCTGACTAGACATGTGTGGCCTCACTCAATGAAAATGAACTGAGCGAGGCTGGGCACGTCTAGTCGGAATGTGGTCAGACGTATACAAATCGCATGCTTGTGCTGACATGACTGTCCACCAGCCAGGGAGAATCCTAAAAGTGTGCAGTGCATTAGCTGTGAGAATTCAGAAGCTGCTGCGATGTCAGGATTCAGCTCTGCAGGTTCCAGTAGTTGTCACATGGATACTTCACTCATATGCGACTTTCATACTTGTGGTCCTGTGACATCGACCTTCTCTTCCTGCTTCTCTGTTTTTCACTGAACATTGAGAGCATTCGGGAGAAGAGCTCGTGGGTACATGACTAAGTGTGCAAACCACATGGTTTCTGGGAGAGGGGGGCGCCAAACTGAATTCTTGCCCCGGGTGCCAGAAACCCTAGATACGCCTCTGGGGCACGCAGCCTAAGGGGTGGAGGAGGTTTTTTTAGTTATTATATGGGAAATAATGTTTCCTAACATTTTTTCCTGTAAAGCCATTTTATTTTCAGTTTTGTATGTTTTAGCAGTCAGTAAAAGTGGATTAACACTCTGACAACATTGTTCCCAATAGCGACTTGGGAGTCAGTGATGCATCCAGGCATCTTCCCCATGCTGTTCCCATTTCATTTGAGCACCATTTCCATTAATTTCAGTGATTTTCCTACCTTCCTAGCCTTCCTTATAAGGTCTTTCGGAAAAATGCTTGAGTTTCCAATTGACTTCCATAAAACTCGGTACTCGAGTCGAGCCCGTCCCAGTATCCAACCTGCACGAGTTGAGTATTTAGCATTTTAGCGCTCGATCATCACTACTATATATAAACTGTAGTAAAAAGTATGTGTACTATTTTTTTTTAACAATACTTTTTGTTAAAATTATTGGGACTGTTTGTGGAAATGTTTACTCTATCAAACCTCGATAGAAAAACATATGGCTTAAAAATAACACTTGGTCATTTTGTCCACAACTAGTTTGACATGTGAAAACTTTAACAGCATGACTCATTCCAGTTATATTTTAACATCTGGAAGTAAAACATAACCCATGCGGGGCCACTGAATAAAGTTTAATATTCTGTCTGACATTGAGATCAGAGTCTCATATTAGCTGGAATAACCCCTTGAATGTGTTGTTTTTGAGCATTCTTTATTCCCAGTTCTCCACAATGTATATATTGATGGCAGGAGTGCTGCTTTAATTGACCAAAGTGCCTTTTCTGCCTCCTTTAACTTCAAGAGTGCAATCGTTTTTCATGTTCAAACTGCGTTTAAAAACAACTTAAACTAAATGATGAAAAAACAATCTGACCTTCTTCAACAATTGTGACTTAAGCCATGTCTTATGAGACGTCACAGCTGACCCTTTTTAATTCATAGTCACTGTGGACTCTGTTTCTGCTTTAATTACATATCTGTAGGCTATTTAGTCTGCAGGATTTGGTGCCTACTGAAATGTCTTTTGGCGGCTTCTTTGAAGATGCAGTATAATGATTAGCCCATCTTTCCTATGAAGTAGAAGTATAGCATAGTTATGCTTTTTCATTTTAGCAAAATGAATTTAAATTTGCAATTATGACTTATTAAATAATGACTAAAAGGCAGTACTAATTGCTAGCACGCTGTTAGCTTTTAAATTGAATTATTTCTGCTTGCAGAAGCAAGTGGCTTAAAAACCAGCAAGCTGTTCTTTCATTTGACTTAAATGTTTGTATAAAAGTACAATGGAGCAACATGGCTTAAATATATATTTAACCAGAGACCTATCAAGCAATGTACAAATGTACAAATGTAAAGAATATATCTAAGTATTTTACTGAACAAATGTTTCCAGCATAAAATTGTGTTAGCTATTATGCAAAAATAACTTTCAACTTATTTGCTGAGACGAAGCCCTATGAGGAAGACTGCAGCTAACTGCAAAATGCATGGTAGCTAGAGATGGGTGAATTTATTTGAGTGGAATTGACTTCTAGAATGTTACAAAATCTGCATTATGGAGAACACTGATTGTTTGCAATTCGCTCTTTGCGAATTAAGCAAAATAGCAGCTGGCTGCGGCCACCATTAGGCTGAACAGTAGAAGGCCCGAAAAAGGTCGCAAAGAACCAAAACACACTCACTTCCCCACTCTTTTCTCCACTGCTCCTTGCCTGCTGTAAACTCTTCCATTGTGTTGCATCTGCGATGCCATGTTCACCAGGTTTTTATGACTGCGTGCAGATGCCAGTGTTTTTTACACATGCTCCAGGGCCTATCTGCCACCAGAAGACACAGCCTAAAGGTACCGTCACACTAGACGATATCGCTCGCGATCCGTGATGTTGCAGCGTCCTCGCTAGCGATATCGTCCAGTGTGACAGGCAGCAGCGATCAGGCCGCTGCTGTGCTGTCGCTGGTCGGGGAAGAAAGTCCAGAACTTTGTTTCGTCGCTGGACTCCCCGCAAACATCGCTGAATCGGCGTGTGTGACACCTATTCAGCGATGTCTTCGCTGGTAACCAGGGTAAACATCGGGTAACTAAGCGCAGGGCCGCGCTTAGTAACCCGATGTTTACCCTGGTTACCATCCTAAAAGTAAAAAAAAACAAACACTACATACTTACCTACAGCTGTCTGTCCTCCAGTGCTGTGCTCTGCACTCCTCCTGCTCTGGCTGTGAGCGTCGGTCAGCCGGAAAGCAGAGCGGTGACGTCACCGCTCTGCTTTCCGGCCGCTGTGCTCACACAGACAGTACAGGAGGAGAGCAGAGCGCTGGAGGACAGACGGCTGTAGGTAAGTATGTAGTGTTTGTTTTTTTTTACTTTTAGGATGGTAACCAGGGTAAACATCGGGTTACTAAGCGCGGCCCTGCGCTTAGTTACCTGATGTTTACCCTGGTTACCGGCATCGTTGGTCGCTGGAGAGCGGTCTGTGTGACAGCTCTCCAGCGACCAAACAGCGACGCTGCAGCGATCCGGATCGTTGTCGGTATCGCTGCAGCGTCGCTAAGTGTGACGGTACCTTAAGAGAACACCAGGCCAAAGATTCAATAATACGAAGGCACAGAAGACTGGGCAGTGGGGAGTATACAGCAGGGATTGTCAGAAAGGTGGGCGGTGAGGTGAGATTGTTTTCTTTTCTCTCTTTTTAACTTTTTGTTAAAAAAGCCACCCACCTTTTCTCTCTGATTACTTTACAGTCCTACATGCCTCCTTTCCTCTATCTTAGGTTTGATTCTCAGTATAGACTGAGTCTTCCATCTGCAAGAAGGCCATGAAGTTGACTGTGCATACTTCAGAGCCTACTCATAGCTCAAAGTCTCAGCCTATAGTGAAAAGTGGGCCTGGAAATGCAATGCAACAGAAGCACAGAGGATTGGGCAGGAAGCAAAAGGGGTGACCAGAGAGATGAGCTGTAAGATGAGTATAAGTATTTTTCTTATTTTTCATATCTTACATTTATTATGTTCTTGAATCTGGAAAGACCCTAGAACATACTAAGGGACATTAAATTTGCGAATCATATTTCCCTATAAAACCGAGTGAACAAATACATTTGAATTCTGCCTGAACTGCTTATCTTTACATCATTAATGATAGCTTCTTAACCCCTTTCAGACATGTTCTGTAATAGTACGCACATGTCGGACTCCCCCTGTTTTGTGCGTGCGTATAATTCCATCACCTATGCAATACTAAGGGAAATTCTGAAAACATGACCTGTTGATGGCTCTTGAGAGCTGGAGTTGGGGAACACTGCTATCAGCAAACTTTAGCAATGTAGTTTTCCAAGTTGCTATAAAATTGCTGCCCCCTAAAGAACAATGGACACAAGGTGTTATCTTAAAATCTGGTACAGTGGGCTCCCAGATAAGAGACAGTAATGTCATGAGGCCTCAAAAACAAATTTACTGCAACGTGAAGCACAGAAAAAAAGCAAAAAAACACCAATTATTTCTCAATACAGTTGCATGTGATGCAAAGGGCAGCCGCACCAAGCATGTATGTGTGTGTACATATGTATGTATGAGTATATATACATATGATATGTATATCTATATATAGAGTACATATTTGTGTGTGTGTGTACATATATATACATATGTACATATAGTATATACATATTGTGACAAGGTCACTGGTAAAATCCTGGAAGGGAAATATGTATCACTCAGGATGTTAGCCTCATTGATATGAACCTGCCAAAAATGCTCCAGCATACTAAGTACTGAGAGGGGTTAGTAGGACATATTAAGGGCTGGGTTTTTGTCAACAGCTGAATAGTGAGTGGGAAGCTGTTCATCATATCTCCACCCCAGGGTGTGGTCCAGAAGATAAATGTGGAGCCATTAGGCCATGTGCACACGTTCAGGTTTTTTTGCGTTTTTTTTGCGTTCTTTCGCGCTAAAAATGCTATAAAAACTCATTAAAAATGCATACATTATGCATTCTATCATTTAGAATGCATTCTGCATGTTTTGTGCACATGGATGCATTTTTTTCCGCGAAAAAATGCATCGCGGTAAAAAAATGAGCATGTTCATTATTTTTGCGGATCTTCTGCGTTTTTCCCACAATTCTATGCATTTGGGAAAAAACGCACAAAAAACGCACCAAAAACGCGTCAAAATCGCGGTAAAATCGTGGTAAAAACGCATGCGGATTTCTGGCAGAAATGTCCGGTTTTTGTCAGGAATATTTATGCAAGAAATCCTGACGTGTGCACATACCCTTAGACTCATTCAGTGTTTGATGTGTTTAAAGAGAAATTAAAGTTGTTTGGTTCCTCTGAATGGGCAGAACCCCACAGCCACATAGACTGTACTGTGCGAAATTTTGCTTTTGCCATTATGCCAGAAGGGTCACGTTTGTTTACCTAATTTTGGACTGGTTTATGCAGTACATTTTTAATAAACCAGTTTAAAACTTAAATGGAAAGAATTCCTGTCTAGCAGTTTAAGCAGCCGAGTGAGTTGATCTACCACAGGCGATAATCTGGTAATATGGCCCCACACCTTGCATGAGAAGCAGGCATATAAGCTGGGTTGGCGGTAGAATCAGCCTTGTGTTTAGGGGATCTCATCTATAATCATATGCAGTCGCATTTCTTTACAAAATGTTTTTTTCCATGAGTAGCTTGCACTGTCACTTTGAATTTTTGGGAATGTCTACTGCAAATACGAGATATCTGAGAGGTGGATCATTATGTAATATCTGGCAGTTCTGGTGCTCTAATTAGCAACATATTGTGGTCCCATATTGTGCGGTTTGGTGGTATAATCGTTTTTTTGATCTGATGATCTCATTTATAATTTATATGTATTTGCACCTGACTAAAATATAGTCTACTAATGAGTAATGTGCACTGTCACTTTAACCCCTTAGTGACAGAGCCAATTTGGTACTTAATGACCGAGCCAATTTTTACAATTCTGACCACTATCACTTTATGAGGTTATAACTCTGGAAAACTTTAACGGATCCCGTTGATTCTGAGATGGTTTTTTCGTGACATATTGTACTTCATGTTAGTGGTAACATTTCTTCGATATTACTTGCGATTATTTATGAAAAAAATGGAAATATGGCGAAAATTTTTAAAATTTTGCAATTTTCAAACTTTGTATTTTTATGCCCTTAAATCAGAGAGATATGTCACGAAAAATAGCTAATAAATAACATTTCCCACATGTCTACTTTACATCAGCACAATTTTGGAAACAACATTTTTTGTGTTAGGGAGTTATAAGGGTTAAAAGTTGACCAGCAATTTCTCATTTTTACAACACCATTTTTTTTAGGGACCACATCACATTTGAAGTCATTTTAAGTGGTCTATATGATAGAAAATAACCAAGTGTGACACCATTCTAAAAACAACACCCCTCAAGGTGCTCAAAACCACATTCAAGAAGTTTATTAACCCTTTACGTGCTTCACAGGAACTGAAACAATGTGGAAGGAAAAAATGAACATTTAACTTTTTTTTGCAAACATTTTACTTCAGAACCATTTTTTTTATTTTCAAAAGTGTAAAAACAGAAATTAAACCATGAATTTTGTTGTGCAATTTCTCCTGAATATGATGATATTACATATGTGGGGGTAAACCACTGTTTGGGCGCACCGCAGAGCTTGGAATTGAAGGAGTGCCGTTTGACTTTTTCAATGTAGAATTGGCTGGAATTGAGACTGGATGCCATGTCACGTTTAGAGAGCCCCTGATGTGCGTAAACAGTGGAAACCCCCACAAGTGACACCATTTTGGAAACTAGACCCCTTAAGGAACTTATCTAGATGTGTGGTGAGCATTTTGAACCCCAAAGTGCTTCACAGAAGTTTATAACGTAGAGCCGCGAAAATAAAAAATCCCATCTTTTCTACAAAAATGATCTTTTTGTTCCCAAATTTTTATTTTTATTCACAAGGGTAACAGGAGAAATCAGACCACAAAGGTTGTTGTGCAATCTCTCCTGAGTACGTCAATACCTCAAATGTGGGGGTAAACCACTATTTGGGCGCACCGCAGAGCTTGGAAGAGAAGGAGTGACATTTTTCTTTTTCAATGTAGAATTGGCTGGAATTGAGATCGGACGCAATGTCGCGTTTGGAGAGCCCTTGATGTGACTAAATAGTAGAAACCCCCACAAGTGACCCCATTTTGGAAACTAGACACCCCATGGAACTTATCTAGATGTGTGGTGAGAATTTTGAATGCCCAAGTGCTTCACAGAAGTTTATAATGCAGAGTCGTGAAAATAAAAAATATTTTTTTTTCCACAAAAAATATTTTTTAGCCCCCAAGTTTTTATTTTCACAAGGGTAACAGGAGAAATTGGACCCCAAAAGAGGTTGTCCAATTTCTCCCGAGTACGCAGATGCTCCATATGTGGGGGTAAACCACTGTTTGGGAGCACTGCAGAGCTCGGAAGGGAAGGAGCGCCGTTTTGGAATGCAGACTTTGATAGAATGGTCTGTGGGCGTTATGTTGTGTTTGCAGAGCCCCTGATGTACCTAAACAGTAGAAACCCCCAACAAGTCACCCCATTTTGGAAACTAGACACCCCATGGAACTTATCTAGATGTGTGGTGAGAACTTTGAATGCCTAAGTGCTTCACAGAAGTTTATAATGCAGTGTCATGAAAATAAAAAATATTTTTTTTCCACAAAAAAGATATTGTAGCCCCCAAGTTCTTATTTTCACAATGGTAACAGGAGAAATTGGACCCCAAAAGTTGTTGTCCAATTTATCCCGAGTATGCTGATGCCCCATATGTGGGGGTAAACCACTGGGTGCACGGCAGAGCTCAGAAGGGAGGGAGCACCATTTGACTTTTTGAGCGCAAAATTGGCTGTCGTGTTTGGAGACCCCCTGATGTCCCTAAACAGTGTAAACCCCCCCAATTCTAACTCCAACCCTAACCCCAACACACCCCTAACCCTAATCCCAACCCGATCAATAATCCTAATTACAACCCTAACGATAATCACAACCCTAACCCCAAAACAACCCTAATGTCAACCCTAACCATAACCCTAATCAAAACCCTAAATCCAACACACCCCTAAGCCTAATCTCAACCTTAACCTCAAACCTAACCCTAATCCCAATACATCCCTAATCCCAATCCTAACCTTAACCCTAATCCCAAACCTAACCCTAATCCCAAGCGTAACCCTAATGCCAACCTTAACCCTAATACCAACCCTAATCCAAACCCTAACCCTAATCCCAACTCTAACCCTAACTTTAGCCGCAACCCCAGCCCTAACTTTAGCCCCAACCCTAACCCTAGCCCTAATTCTAACCCTAAATTTAGCCCCAACCCTAATCCTAGCCCTAACTTTAGCCCCAACCCTAACCCTAGCCCTAACTTTAGCCCCAACCCTAACCCTAGCCCTAAGGCTACTTTCACACTTGTGTCATGTGGCATCCGTCGCAATCCATCATATTGGACAAAAAACGGATCCTGCAAATGTGCCCGCAGGATGCGCTTTTTGCCCATAGACTTGTATTGCCGACGGATCGCGACGGATGGCCACACGTCGCGTCCGTTGTGCACTGGATCAGTTGTGTTTTTGCAGACCATCGGCACAAAAAACCATTCAATGTAACTTTTTTTGTACGTCGCGTCCGCCATTTCCGACACCTGCATGCGTGGCCGTAACTCCGCCCCCTCCTCCTCAGGACATAGACTGGGCAGCGGATGCGTTGAAAAACTGCATCCGCTGCCCATGTTGTGCACAATTTTTACAACGTGCGTCGGTACGTCGGGCCGACGCATTGCGACGGCCCCGTACTGACGCAAGTGTGAAAGAAGCCTAACCCTAAATTTAGCCCCAACCCTAACCCTATATTTAGCCCCAACCCTAACCCTATATCTAGCCCCAACCCTAACCATAAATTTAGCCCCAACCCTAACCCTAACCCTAAATTTAGCCCCAACCCTAACCCTAACCCTAAATTTAGCCCCAACCCTAACCGTAACCCTAAATTTAGCCCCAACTACTCCACCTGCTAGCTGGCAGAATATGCGCATGCACCCACCATTTTCTTTCCGGATGAAGAAGCTGGCGGCCAGGAGAAGAAGCAGGAGAACCCAGGGACACCGATAACTATAGCAGGGTCCCCAAATCCCCTTATTTCTCTGTCCTCTGATGTGCGTCCACATCAGAGGACAGAGAATGAAAAATCTGTTGCAAAACAGGGGTCGGTAAAAACCGACCCCGATCATGTTCTTTGGGGTCTCGGATACCACCGGCAGCCGAGACCCCAAAGATCTTCCAGGTGCCGGCCGGTGGGCGCACTGCGCATGCGCCCGCCATTTTTTGGCTGGATCAAGATGGCGGCGCCCATCGGGAGCCACGAGGAGCACCGGGGGAAACAGGTGAGTATCGGGGACCCCATTTCTCTGTCCTCTGATGTGCGATCACATCGGAGGACAGAGAAATTAAATGGGAAATCGCGTTTTTTTTTGCGCCCGCTGGTAAATGGTTAATTACCAGCTATCTCAACCCGGGGGTTGTTAAAGAAAACCCGAATCATGTTCTCTGGGGTCTTGGCTACCCCCGGCAACCGAGATTCCAGAGAAAATCCGACTCTGGGGGGCGCTATTCACTTTTTCCACAGCACCGTTAATTAACGGCGCTGTGGTTTAAGTACCCTTAACTGCCGCTGTTAAAAGGCATATCGGCGGTCATTAAGGGGTTAAAATGCTGAGGTGTCTTTACTATAATAGATGTTTTTATGATCAATGGGTCCCTGTGAATGTTCATGGATATTGATGCATGATAGGGAACAGAGCTGAGTAACCTTACCTGGATATTTATATATTCCTTCGCTTACCTTATATGTATGATTTGTTCTGGTTTTGAGGCACTAATTTTAATTGTATGTATTGTTTATGTGTTAATAAAGTATTTTTTTACCAAATAAAAAACACTTCTTGACTGAGTGCAGTTTAATAACTAGCCTTGCAGTCGGTATGTTCAAGGATTGAGAAAAGGCAGAGGAACAAGACATGTAATTGCTTACATTAAGTGGATAATAGAAAAGGCCAAAGAATACAACAAAGAGATCTGTTTTTACTTCATCGTCTACAGCAAAGCCTTTGACTTTGTTGATCATTGAATATCATAAAAGATATGGGGGTGCTGAACCATCTGATCAGCCTCATTATGACCCTAAGCAGCAGTCCTAACGGAACACTGCAATGCACCATGTTTTAAAGTAAAGCAAGGTGTCAGACAAGGATGCATTTTGTCACCATTTCTCATCAATTTATGCAGAATCTATTTTCAGATAGGCTGGACTTGCCAAAAAAGAAGAAGGAATCAAAATTGCCAGATGAATCATCAACAAACTTAAATAAGCAGATGATACGACATTGATAGCAACAAACGTAGATGTAATAAAGGACTTAAATGGAGAGTCAAGATGGAAACCTTGAACATGGGATTACTACTCAACATGAAGAAGGCAAAGATACTGACTACGGCCAGGTACGACGGAAATACATTTGAGATAGATGACGATGATCTGGAAGTTGTAAAGGACTTCAACCTACTTGGATCAATGATCACTTAAGATGCAGCAAAGACACCGTAAGTCACTAGGACAATAGCTATGGGCAAATAAAAAATGAAGTTACTGAACAAGGTTTTGAAATTGAGTAATATTTCACTGCTGATGAAGACACACATAGACTGGTCTTTTCTATAGTAACACAGGGATGTGAAATCTGGACCATAAAGAAAAAAGACACAACAAAAATCAATGCCTTCGAAATGTGGTGCTTGAGAAGGATGTTATTAATACTAAGGATGGCAAGAAGAACAAACAAATCAATTTTGGAACAAATCAAGCCAGAGATGTCACTCGAAGCAAGTATCACCAAGCTACGACTTGCCTACTTTGGACACATCGCACGAAAAGAGCAGTGACTGCAGAAAGACATCATGGTCAGAAGAGTAGAAGGAGCAAGATGAAAAGGAAAACCAGCAACCCAATGGTTTGATACAATCAAGATAACAAAGACCGTTGTTTATTCATCTTGGCTTGCACAAGATCGATCTTACTACAGAGCATTCATCCATCAAGTCAACATGTTTCGAGATCAGTTTAAAGGGCGGGCGTTAATTAAATAATTAACAAATATGGCTAATGGTTCACAAAAATGGCATTCAGCAGATGTTTATAAAATTAGAGAACAATTCAATTTCACTCGATTATAATTTTTCATCTCTAGTCTCAGCTGAATGAACTCTGTGACCAAGCTGTTGATAACTTGATTCATGCTTTGCTTCACTGTGCCAAATTAATTATCGTAAATCTGACAACTATCATAGTGTAATTTAACAGTCAAGAATATTGGTGGTGTTGAGAGAGAGGGTTGTGTTGTATTGATCTCTTGATCAAATGTAGAACAAGCCCCTAATCTCACCTTCTTTTCTGATTTAGGCATACACATGAATGCAAAGAAAGACATGTGGTAAGAAACTTCAATTAGGTTGTCCTACAATCACAGCTTCTTACCTGATGTATGGGATTAACAATGCTGAGGCCCCCAGCAATCATGAAAATAGAATCCCAAGTCCATACTTGAATGGAACAGTGCTAGCTCTCAATCACTGCTGCTTTATAAAAAGTCTAGGGGACTGATGATAGAGCAAGCCATGTATAGGATTGAGCTTTTTCTATTATTCTCAAAGACTTTGTATAGAGTAGCTTTGTTTGCTTTTTGATTGTCACTAAAATCAAATGATAGCCGGAGTACACCATACCCATTCTCCTGTGGATATCTAATAAGTTTTGATTGCAAGACCGCTGCTTTAATTACATTTAGTTGCTTCAATAGCAACAATATTAGAAAACTTTTCAACTTCTCAAAAACTAAAATCTTTCCATAAAAAAACCTTACAATGCAAACTTCCCCTTGGTAACTCGGTTTCTTTAACAAATACAAAAGAAATAATATACAGTATATTTCCATTATCTTCCAATTTCCTGACAGTGGGGATTCCTAACTCTTTCTTCCTGCCTGCAAGATACTGATTCACTAAATGTGAATAGACAGCATAATGTTTAGTGAGAATAAGAAATCAAGTTACATTTCCGATTAGAAACTTCCATACTGATCCCTTTTCCTTAATGTTTCTCTTGTATTATTCTACTAGCTGAAGAGCCCGGCGTTGCCTGGGCATAGTAAATATCTGTGGTTAGTTATAGCACCTCACTTCTCTTATTTTCCCATCACGCCTCTCATTTTCCCAATCACATCTTTCATTTTCCCCCTCACATCTCTCATTTTCTCCCTCACACCTCTCATTTTCTCCCTCACTCCTCTCATTCCCCCCTAACACTTGTCATTTCAACCTCACATCTGTCATTTTCTGATCACTCCACTATTTTTCCTCACTTCTCTCATTTTGCACTCACACCTTTTCATTTTCACCTCACACCTCTCATTTTCACCTCATCACCTCAGTATATACATGTTTGTCATCTCCCTTATATATAGTATACATCTGTATGTCATCTCCTGTATATAGTATATACCTGTATGTCATCTCCCCTGTATATAGTATATACCTGCTGTGTGTCATCTCCTCCTATATATAGTATATACCTGAATGTTATCTCCTTCTATATATAGTATATACCTGTATGTCATCTCCTCCTGTATATAGTATATACCTGTGTGTCATCTCCCCTGTATATAGTATACAGTGGGGCAAAAAAGTATTTAGTCAGTCAGCAATAGTGCAAGTTCCACCACTTAAAAAGATGAGAGGCGTCTGTAATTTACATCATAGGTAGACCTCAACTATGGGAGACAAACTGAGAAAAAAAAATCCAGAAAATCACATTGTCTGTTTTTTTAACATTTTATTTGCATATTATGGTGGAAAATAAGTATTTGGTCAGAAACAAAATTTCATCTCAATACTTTGTAATATATCCTTTGTTGGCAATGACAGAGGTCAAACGTTTTCTGTAAGTCTTCACAAGGTTGCCACACACTGTTGTTGGTATGTTGGCCCATTCCTCCATGCAGATCTCCTCTAGAGCAGTGATGTTTTTGGCTTTTCGCTTGGCAACACGGACTTTCAACTCCCTCCAAAAGTTTTCTATGGGGTTGAGATCTGGAGACTGGCTAGGCCACTCCAGGACCTAGAAATGCTTCTTACGAAGCCACTCCTTCGTTGCCCTGGCTGTGTGCTTTGGATCATTGTCATGTTGAAAGACCCAGCCACGTTTCATCTTCAATGCCCTTGCTGATGGAAGGAGGTTTGCACTCAAAATCTCACGATACATGGCCTCATTCATTCTTTCATGTACCCGGATCAGTCGTCCTGGCCCCTTTGCAGAGAAACAGCCCCAAAGCATGATGTTTCCACCACCATGCTTTACAGTAGGTATGGTGTTTGATGGATGCAACTCAGTATTCTTTTTCCTCCAAACACGACAAGTTGTGTTTCTACCAAACAGTTCCAGTTTGGTTTCATCAGACCATAGGACATTCTCCCAAAACTCCTCTGGATCATCCAAATGCTCTCTAGCAAACTTCAGACGGGCCCGGACATGTACTGGCTTAAGCAGTGGGACACGTCTGGCACTGCAGGATCTGAGTCCATGGTGGCGTAGTGTGTTACTTATGGTAGGCCTTGTTACATTGGTCCCAGCTCTCTGCAGTTCATTCACTAGGTCCCCCCGCGTGGTTCTGGGATTTTTGCTCACCGTTCTTGTGATCATTCTGACCCCACGGGGTGGGATTTTGCGTGGAGCCCCAGATCGAGGGAGATTATCAGTGGTCTTGTATGTCTTCCATTTTCTAATTATTGCTCCCACTGTTGATTTCTTCACTCCAAGCTGGTTGGCTATTGCAGATTCAGTCTTCCCAGCCTGGTGCAGGGCTACAATTTTGTTTCTGGTGTCCTTTGACAGCTCTTTGGTCTTCACCATAGTGGAGTTTGGAGTCAGACTGTTTGAGGGTGTGCACAGGTGTCTTTTTATACTGATAACAAGTTTAAACAGGTGCCATTACTACAGGTAATGAGTGGAGGAAAGAGGAGACTCTTAAAGAAGAAGTTACAGGTCTGTGAGAGCCAGAAATCTTGATTGTTTGTTTCTGACCAAATACTTATTTTCCACCATAATATGCAAATAAAATGTTAAAAAAACAGACAATGTGATTTTCTGGAATTTTTTTTCTCAGTTTGTCTCCCATAGTTGAGGTCTACCTATGATTTAAATTACAGACGCCTCTCATCTTTTTAAGTGGTGGAACTTGCACTATTGCTGACTGACTAAATACTTTTTTGCCCCACTGTATATCTGAGTGTCATCTCCTCCTGCATATAGTATATACCTGCATGTCATCTTCTATATATAGCATATACCTGTATGTCATCTCCTCCTGTATATAGTATATACCTGTGTGTCATCTCCCCTGTATACAGTATATATCTGAGTGTCATC
Organism: Ranitomeya imitator; assembly: GCF_032444005.1. Lineage (NCBI taxonomy): Eukaryota > Metazoa > Chordata > Amphibia > Anura > Dendrobatidae > Ranitomeya > Ranitomeya imitator. The sequence goes on along the minus strand of NC_091285.1, from coordinate 310,387,661 downwards.
TCCTCCTGCATATAGTATATACCTGCATGTCATCTTCTATATATAGCATATACCTGTATGTCATCTCCTCCTGTATATAGTATATACCTGTATGTCATCTCCTCCTGTATATATATGTACCTATATGTCATCTCCTCCTCTATATAGTATATACCTGTGTGTCATCTCTCCTGTATATAGTATATATCTGTGTGTCATCTCCCCTGTATATAGTATATACCTGTGTGTCATCTCCTCCTGTATTAGACCTCGTTCACACGTTATTTGCTCAGTATTTTTACCTCAGTATTTGTAAGCTAAATTGGCAGCCTGATAAATCCCCAGCCAACAGGAAGCCCTCCCCCTGGCAGTATATATTAGCTCACACATACACATAATAGACAGGTCATGTGAGTGACAGCTGCCGTATTTCCTATATGGTGCAATTGTTGTAGTTTGTCTGCTTATTAATCAGATTTTTATTTTTGAAGGATAATACCAGACTTGTGTGTGTTTTAGGGCGAGTTTCGTTTGTCAAGTTGTGTGTGTTGAGTTGCGTGTGGCGACATGCATGTAGCGACTTTTGTGAGATGAGTTTTGTGTAGCAACATGCGTGTAGCAACTTTTTGTGTGTCGAGTTACATGTGACAGGTTAGTGTAGCAAGTTGTGTGCAGCAAGTTTTGCGCATGGCGAGTTTTGCGCGTTGCGAGTATTATGTGTGGTGCCTTTTGAGTATGTGCAAGTTTTGTGTGAGGCAACTTTTGCATGTGTTGCAACTTTTGTGCATGTGGCAATTTTTCCGCGTGTGCAAGTTTTGCGTGTGGCGAGTTTTTCATGAGGAGAATTTTGCACTTGTGGCGAGTTTTGCAAGAGCCTAGTTTTTGCATGTGGCGAGTTCTGCGCGTGGCGAGTTTTGAGTGGCGACTTTTGTGTTTTGACTTTTATGTGGCGAGGTTGGTGTATTTGTGGTGAAATGTGTGCTGAGGGTAATATGTGTTCAAGCACGTGGTAGAGTGTGGCGCATTTTGTGTGTGTTCATATCCCCGTGTGTGGTGAGTATCCTATGTCGAGGCCCCACCTTAGCAACTGTACGGTATATACTCTTTGGCGCCATCGCTCTCATTCTTTAAGTCCCCCTTGTTCACATCTGGCAGCTGTCAATTTGCCTCCTACACTTTTCCTTTAATTTTTTCCCATTATGTAGATAGGTGCAAAATTGTTTGGTGAATTGGAAAGCTCGGGGTTAAAATTTCACCTCACAACATAGCCTATGACGCTCTCGGGGTCCAGACGTGTGACTGTGCAAAATTTTGTTGCTGTAGCTGCGACGCTTCCAACACTTTTCCTTTCACTTTTTTCCCCATTATGTAGATAGGGGCAAAATTGTTTGGTGAATTGGAACACGCGGGGTTAAAATTTCGCCTCACAATATAGCCTATGACGCTCTCGGGGTCCAGACGTGTGACTGTGCAAAATTTTGTGGCTGTAGCTGCGACTCCTCCAACACTTTTCCTTTCACTTTTTCCCCATTATGTAGATAGGGGCAAAATTGTTTGGTGAATTGGAACACGCGGGGTTAAAATTTCACCTCACAACGTAGCCTATGACGCTCTCAGGGTCCAGACGTGTGACTGTGCAAAATTTTGTTTCTGTAGCTGCGACGCTTCCAACACTTTTCCTTTCACTTTTTTCCCCATTATGTAGATAGGGGCAAAATTGTTTGGTGAATTGGAACGCGCGGGGTTAAAATTTCGCCTCACAATATAGCCTATGACGCTCTCGGGGTCCAGACGTGTGACTGTGCAAAATTTTGTGGCTGTAGCTGCGACGGTGCAGATGCCAATCCCGGACATACACACATACACACACACACACACACACATTCAGCTTTATATAGTAGACTAGCTGAAGAGCCCGGCGTTGCCTGGGCATAGTAAATATCTGTGGTTAGTTATAGCACGTCACTTCTCTTATTTTCCCATCACGCCTTTCATTTTCCCAATCACATCTTTACTTTTTCCCCTCACATCTCTCATTTTCTCCCTCACTCCTCTCATTCCCCCCTAACACTTGTCATTTCGACCTCACATCTGTAATTTTCCGATCACTCCACTATTTTCCCTCACTCCTCTCATTTTGCACTCACACCTTTTCATTTTCACCTCACACCTCTCATTTTCACCTCAGTATATACATGTTTGTCATCTCCCTTATATATAGTATACACCTGTATGTCATCTCCTGTATATAGTATAAACCTGTATGTCATCTCCCCTGTATATAGTATATACCTGCTGTGTGTCATCTCCCCTGTATATAGTATATACCTGTATGTCATCTCCTCCTATATATAGTATATACATGTATGTCATCTCCTCCTATATATAGTATATACCTGTATGTCATCTCCTCCTATATATAGTATATACCTGTATGTCATCTCCTTCTATATATAGTATATACCTGTATGTCATCTCCTCCTGTATATAGTATATACCTGTGTGTCATCTCCCCTGTATATAGTATATATCTGTGTGTCATCTCCTCCTGTATATAGTATATACCTGTATGTCATCTTCTATATATAGCATATACCTGTATGTCATCTCCTCCTGTATATAGTATATACCTGTAGGTAATCTGGTCCTGTATATAGTATATACCTGTGTCATCTCCTCCTGTATATAGTATATATATGCATGTCATCTCCTCCTGTATATAGTATGTACCTGTATGTCATCTCCTCCTCTATATAGTATATACCTGTGTCATCTCTCCTGTATATAGTATATATCTGTGTGTCATCTCCCCTGTATATAGTATATACCTGTGTGATCTCCTGTATTAGACCTCGTTAACACGTTATTTGCTCAGTATTTTTACCTCAGTATTTGTAAGATAAATTGGCAGCCTGATAAATCCACAGCCAACAGGAAGCCCTCCCCCTGGCAGTATATATTAGCTCACACATACACATAATAGACAGGTCATGTGACTGACAGCTGCTGTATTTCCTATATGGTACATTTGTTGCTCTTGTAGTTTGTCTGCTTACTAATCAGATTTTTATTTTTGAAGGATAATACCAGACTTGTGTGTGTTTTAGGGCGAGTTTCGTTTGTTAAGTTATGTGTGTTGAGTTGCGTGTGGCGACATGCATGTAGCGACTTTTGTGAGATGAGTTTTGTGTGGCAACATGCGTGTAGCAACTTTTTGTGTGTCGAGTTGCATATGACAGGTTAGTGTAGCAAGTTGTGTGCAAGTTTTGCGCATGGCGAGTTTTGCGCGTGGTGAGTTTTATGTCTGGTGCCTTTTGAGTATGTGCAAGTTTTGTGTGAGGCAACTTTTGCATGTGTTGCAAATTTTGTGCATGTGGCAATTTTTCCGCGTGTGCAAGTTTTGCGTGTGGCGAGTTTTCCATGAGGTGAGTTTTGCACTTGTGGCGAGTTTTGCGTGAGCCTAGTTTTTGCATGTGGCTAGTTTTGCGCGTGGCGAGTTTTGAGCGGCGACTTTTGTGTTTCGACTTTTATGTGGCGAGGTTGGTGTATGTGTGGTGAAATGTGTGCTGAGGGTGGTATATGTGTTCAAGCACGTGGTAGTGTGTGGCGCATTTTGTATGTGTGTTCATATCCCCATGTGTGGTGAGTATCCCATGTCGGGGCCCCACCTTAGCAACTGTACGGTATATACTCTTTTGCGCCATCGCTCTCACTCTTTAAGTCCCCCTTGTTCACATCTGGCTGCTGTCAATTTGCCTCCAACACTTTTCCTTTCACTTTTCCCCATTATGTAGATTGGGGAAAAATAGTTTGGTGAATTGGAAAGCGCGGAGTTAAAATTTCACCTCACAACATAGCCTATGACGCTCTCAGGGTCAAGACGTGTGACTGTGCAAAATTTTGTGGCTGTAGCTGCGACGCCTCCAACACTTTTCCTTTCACTTTTTTCCCCATTATGTAGATAGGGGCAAAATTGTTTGGTGAATTGGAAAGCGTGGGGTTAAAATTTCACCTCACAACGTAGCCTATGACGCTCTCAGGGTCCAGACGTGTGACTGTGCAAAATTTTGTTGCTGTAGCTGCGACGCCTCCAACACTTTTCCTTTCACTTTTTTCCCCATTATGTAGATAGGGGCAAAATTGTTTGGTGAATTGGAACGCGCGGGGTTAAAATTTCGCCTCACAATATAGCCTATGACGCTCTCGGGATCGTGTGACTGTGCAAAAATTTGTGGCTGTAGCTGTGACGGTGCAGATGCCAATCCCGGACATACACACACACATACACACACACACACATACACACATTCAGCTTTATATAGTAGATATTTCTCCTGTTTTTGGCTCTGCATGTGGACATGGACCAGTGCTCCTTCGTACAGAGATAAATAACTATTTGAATTTGAGACATAAGGAGGTACCTTTGATGCCCTTCTGCATGGCCTGGACAAGGTATTTTGGTGCCCCAGGCAGATCAAGCTGATTGCGCCATCCTTCCCCCGATGAATGCTCAGTCTACATGTAAAGGCGCTTACTAAATAAAGATCTCAATCTGAATTCCCAGGTAAGGTATGCTTCATTTACTCATACAATTCTAGGTGGCGGGAGGTCCATGAAAATTTTGACATTGGAAGGTCCCACAATTAGACCCGGTTTTATTGAATTATTTACCACCCAAACCAGCTATTACCTTTAGATGATGATCCCATGATGTATTGTTAAATAGCCATTATAAAAAGCATCCATATGGATCCCAGGGACCTAATTGGGGCTGTTGTCCCTGCAGAACATGCATCGCATGTCCAAATATAGAAAGAAGAACTACCTTTTTTGATGCTGATGAAAAAAAGACATTTAACTCCTTGCCGACCTGTGACGCCATGTAGGCGTCATGAAAGTCGGTGCCAATCCGACCTGTGACACCTATGTGACGTCATGGAGGGATCGCATCCCTGCAGATCAGGTGAAAGGGTTAACTCCAATTTCACCCGATCTGCAGGGACAGGGGGAGTGGTACTTTAGCCCAGGGGGGTGGCTTTGCCCCCACGTGGCTACGATCGCTCTGATTGGCTGTTGAAAGTGCAAAAGCCAATCAGAGCAATTTGTAATATTTCACCTATGAAATTTGGTGAAATATTACAATCCAGCCATGGCTGATGCTGCAATTTCATTGGCCATGCCTGGAGACCGCGATCTGACCCCCCCACCGACTGACAGCAGCGATCTGCCGCCACTGTCAGTCTTTCCTCCCTTTGTTTTGTGCTCCGCTGCCCTCCGCTGCTTTCCTCTCCCCTCCTCACCTCTCCGGTGCCCCCCCGCTGTCTGATCTAACCCCCCTGTACCGCTGGAGCCCCGGTGACCCTCCCGGTGTCTGTCTGGCATCTTCGATGGGCGCCACCATCTTCCAAAATGGAAACGGCCGGCAGATTCGTTTCAGGTACATTTTGATCAATGTGATATAACTTATAAAACAAAATAGTAAATGAACCCCACCTTTATCACCCCCATAGGTAGGGACAATAATAAAATAAAGAAAATATATATATTTTTTCCCACTAGGGTTAGGGTTAGAACTAGGGTTAGGGTTAGAACTAGGGTTAGGGTTAGAACTAGGGTTAGGGCACCTCAGGGTGGTGCTCATAGCAATCCGGCATTAACAACCATAGAGGTCTCAAGGAGACCTCTGGTTGCAATGCCGACGCATCGCTGACCTCCAATCATGTGACAGGGGTCAGCGATGCGCTCATTTCCAGTCCGATGGCAGGAAGTGGTAGTTAAATGCTGCTGTCAGCGTTTGACAGCAGCACTTAACTAGTTAATAGCAGCGGGTGAATCACGATTACACCTGCCGCTATTGCGGGCAGATGTCAGCTGTTCAAAACAGCTGACGTCCCGACTTTGATGCGGGCTCACAGCCGGAGCCTGCATCAAAGCAGGGGATCTGACCTCGGATGTACTATTCCGTCTGAGGTCAGAAAGGGGTTAAGGATCATCAGGAAGCTGGATAATATGATGCATATGCTGGAGCGGGGGCGCCATTTCTCGTTTAAATGTTTAGGGTGCCAACCTCCGCTGTCAGGCAGACATTCAACATAGGGTTCTGAGTGTAGAGTGAATATAGTGAGCACTATATTTGCACGGTGATTGTGGTCTGTCTATTTATTTTAGAAGATATTTTGAATGAAAGTTTTATTTTAATTTATAAAAAATATACCAGGGTTTTCTTCTTTTGTTTTTCTTTGATTCATTAAAGCCCCATTGATATATGTTTTTTCAAAAAAATTAAGAGACCACCACATCAAAACCCTGTCATGGGCAGCCCAATCTCCAGACCTGAACCCCATTGAAAACCTCTGGAATATAATCAAGAGGATGATGGATAGTCACAAAACATCAAACAAAGAAGAACTGCTTAAATGATTATGAACTTGTTTTCTTTGCATTATTTGAGGTCTGAAAGCACTGTTTTTTTATATTGACCATTTCTCCTTTTCAAAAAAAAAAAAATACAAAATTTATTTCTTGGAAATGCAGAGACACATTGTCAGAAGTTTATAGAATAAATTAACAATTTAAATTTTACTCAAAAATATACCTATAAAGAGAAAAATCGGACAAACTGAACATTTTGCAGCGGTCTCTTAATTTTTGCCAGAGCTGTATGTCCTCACACCGCAGGCATAATTTCCACCACAGACCCCCATATAATATGATGTCCCCACAGTCACCTATTCTGCGGCCAAATAATATAAGAATATTTAGAAAAGCTTATATTCTCCTAATCCAGGCCCCAATCTCCTCTTCTATCTGGAACAGCATTTGTTGCTGTACAGCGTGATGCAGTGATTTCTTTGCTCTGTCCGATGTCTGATGTCCCCGAACAATGAACACCACATATAACAGAGTGTTAAGGGTATGTGCACACGTAGAATGGTCCACTGCGGATTTTTCTGCAGCGGATTTGGTAAATCCGCAGGGCAAAACCGCTGCGGTTTTTATTGCGGATTTATCATGGTTTCTATTGTGGATTCCGCTGCGGATTTACATCTGCAGTTTTCTATTGGAGCAGATGTAAAAACGCTGCGGATTCCGCACAAAGAATTGACATGCTGCGGAAAATAAAATGCTGCGTTTCCGCGTGTTTTTTCTGTAGCATGGACACAGTGTTTTTTGTTTCCAATAGGTTTACATTGTACTGTAAACTCATGGGAAACTGCTGCGGACCCGCAGCTGCGGAAACGCTGCGGATCCGCAGCAAAATCCGCAACGTGTGCACATACCCTAACTCTCTACAAAGAAAGCATTTATTAGATGTCCCCAGCAGTCCTATGTAACACCACAGATAACACATAGATGAATCTCTTAGAAACGAAATTATCTGCTAAATTATCTGTACTGCTATCACTGTGATATTGATGGTGTTACATAGGACTGCAGGTGACATATAGTATATTATTACCATGTAACACCACAAATATCATCATTATGTCAACTGGTTGTGGGGATAAGATCAGGGGTCAGTTCCAGCCTGAATTCATCACAGAGGTAATGACAAGATGCAGCTCTGAGATTGAGTCTGTGATATGGTGACTGTACTCAGAGCTTTGATCCTTCCACCAGAGATCTCAGTGCTGAGGCACCAGAATCACTAAATCACTGACTCTGCTGTGCTGCTATATCTTCTGTGAAGAAGCTGAAAGGCAGCAGTTTGCATAGCAGGCAATCCTAATCTCTTCCTGAAGTGGCTGCTCTCTCTGGGTCTATGTGTTCAGAGTCAGACACCTCTCTGCACAGGCTGGGAGAGGAGAGTGCGAGGGTGTTATTGACTGGCTGAGGAGAGAATGAGCCATGAGAGGAGAAACCTGCATTGCTTGGGACTGGAGGCCGCCATGTCAGAGCAGCTGAAGGCCCCGATTCAAAGTGCCTATCAACGCTATGTGTTAGGCTCTCCATGCATGTGTTGTGACCAGGGTCGGACTGGCCCACTGGAGAACCGGAGGATTCTCCGGTGGGCCCAGGCACTGACATCTGCTGGCATACTGGCCAGCAGGTGCCTAGGGCCCCCACTGCTCCAGGGGCCACCCGTTGCCAGTGGAGCAGCAGCGGGTGACAGAAAGCAGAAGCCCCTGTCCCCGCTTCTAAAGGAAAATGAATATTCACTGCTTCCCATGCCCCCATGTTCGTGGAGAAGGGTGAATATTAATTTCGCTATAGCAGCATGTAGTGTTTGCCGCAGTCTGCACATGAGCGCTGTGTTATTTACAAATCCTGACATGTTAGGCTGCTGCAGACCGCAGCTAAGGATTTGTAAGTAACACAGCGCTCCTGTCCTGATGACTTTTTCTGTCACTCACCACTCTTCCCTGCGGGAAGTGGAGCAGCTCTTAATAAGGTTTAACCCCTTTCTGATGTTGGACGGGATAGTACGTGATCAGGGGTCAGCGGTGCATCGGCATGACAACCAGAGGCCTCCTTGAGACCTCTATGGTTGTTGATGCTGGATTGCAATGAGCGCCACCCTGTGGTCGGCACTCATAGCAATGTTGTAATTCTACGACATACAGGCGATCTGAGCATCACCTCTATGTAGCAGAGCCAATTGAGTTGTGGCAGCTTCGAGCCTCCCATGGAGGCTATTGAAGCATGCCAAAAGTAAAAAAAAATGTGATTAAAAATATGAAAAAATAAAAAAATATAAAAGTTTAAATCACCCCCCTTTCTCGCCATTCAAAACAATGAAAATAAAATCAAACATACACAAATTTGGTATTGCTGCATTCAGAATCTCCCGATCTATCAATAAAAAAGGAATTAATCTGATCACTAAACGGCATAGCGAGAAAAAATCTAAACACCAGAATTATGTTTTTTTGGTAGCCACGACATTGCATTTAAATGCAATAATGGCCGATCAAAAGAACGTATCTGCAAAAAAATGGTATCATTAAAATGTCAACTCAGCAAGCAAAAAAAAGCCCTCACCCAACCCCAGATCACAAAAAATGGACAAGCTACGGGTCTTGGAAAATTGCACAATTTTAATTTATTGTTTTTTAGCAAACTTTGGATTTTTTTTCACCACTTAGACAAAAAAGAACCTAGACATGTTAGGTGTCTATGAACTCGTAATGACCCGGAGAACCATAACAGCACGTCAGTTTTAGCATTTAGTGAACCTAGCAAAAAAGCCAAACAAAAAACAAGCGTGGGATTGCACTTCTTTTTTCCCATTTTCGAGTACAAAATATGCTAAAACCAAAGGTATTGCTCAAAAGTACAACTCGTTCTGCAAAAAAATAAGCCCTCACATGGCCATATTGATGGAAAAATAAAAAAGTTATGGCTCTGGGAAGGAGGGGAATGAAAAACGAAAACCCCAAAACGAAAAAAGCTCCAGTCATGATGGGGTTAAGGTAACACTGATTGGCTGCACTGTGGCCAATCAGTGTTAGCTTTGTTTGTGTCCTCATCTCCCCAGCTGTACAGCCCAGCTCAGGTTATGAGCTGTGCTGTTATCATAATGTGCGCTCCCCTCCCACACATTGTAAGGAGCAGAGGGCGATAGAGGACCCCCTTCTACAGCTGCAAAGGTTCAACAAGGGCCCCATGCCAGCCTAACAGTAAGTGTAAATAGTAACATAGTAACATAGTTAGTAAGGCCGAAAAAAGACATTTGTCCATCCAGTTCAGCCTATATTCCATCATAATAAATCCCCAGATCTACGTCCTTCTACAGAACCTAATAATTGTATGATACAATATTGTTCTGCTCCAGGAAGACATCCAGGCCTCTCTTGAACCCCTCGACTGAGTTCGCCATCACCACCTCCTCAGGCAAGCAATTCCAGATTCTCACTGCCCTAACAGTAAAGAATCCTCTTCTATGTTGGTGGAAAAACCTTCTCTCCTCCAGACGCAAAGAATGCCCCCTTGTGCCCGTCACCTTCCTTGGTATAAACAGATCCTCAGCGAGATATTTGTATTGTCCCCTTATATACTTATACATGGTTATTAGATCGCCCCTCAGTCGTCTTTTTTCTAGACTAAATAATCCTAATTTCGCTAATCTATCTGGGTATTGTAGTTCTCCCATCCCCTTTATTAATTTTGTTGCCCTCCTTTGTACTCTCTCTAGTTCCATTATATCCTTCCTGAGCACCGGTGCCCAAAACTGGACACAGTACTCCATGTGTGGTCTAACTAGAGATTTGTACAGAGGCAGTATAATGCTCTCATCATGTGTATCCAGACCTCTTTTAATGCACCCCATGATCCTGTTTGCCTTGGCAGCTGCTGCCTGGCACTGGCTGCTCCAGGTAAGTTTATTATTAACTAGGATCCCCAAGTCCTTCTCCCTGTCAGATTTACACAGTGGTTTCCCATTCAGTGTGTAATGGTGACATTGATTCCTTCTTCCCATGTGTATAACCTTACATTTATCATTGTTAAACCTCATCTGCCACCTTTCAGCCCAAGTTTCCAACTTATCCAGATCCATCTGTAGCAGAATACTATCTTCTCTTGTATTAACTGCTTTACATAGTTTTGTATCATCTGCAAATATCGATATTTTACTGTGTAAACCTTCTACCAGATCATTAATGAATATGTTGAAGAGAACAGGTCCCAATACCGACCCCTGCGGTACCCCACTGGTCACAGCGACCCAGTTAGAGACTATACCATTTATAACCACCCTCTGCTTTCTATCACTAAGCCAGTTACTAACCCATTTACACACAATTTCCCCCAGACCAAGCATTCTCATTTTGTGTACCAACCTCTTGTGCGGCACGGTATCAAACGCTTTGGAAAAATCGAGATATACCACGTCCAATGACTCACCGTGGTCCAGCCTATAGCTTACCTCTTCATAAAAACTGATTAGATTGGTTTGACAGGAGCGATTTCTCATAAACCCATGCTGATATGGAGTTAAACAGTTATTCTCATTGAGATAATTCAGAATAACATCCCTCAGAAACCCTTCAAATATTTTACCAACAATAGAGGTTAGACTTACTGGCCTATAATTTCCAGGTTCACTTTTAGAGCCCTTTTTGAATATTGGCACCACATTTGCTATGCGCCAATCCTGCGGAACAGACAGTGTCGCTATAGAGTCCCTAAAAATAAGAAATAATGGTTTATCTATTACATTACTTAGTTCTCTTAGTACTCGTGGGTGTATGCCATCCGGACCCGGAGATTTATCTATTTTAATCTTATTTAGCCGGTTTCGCACCTCTTCTTGGGTTAGATTGGTGACCCTTAATATACGGTTTTCATTGTTTCTTGGGATTTCACCTAGCATTTCATTTTCCACCGTGAATACCGTGGAGAAGAAGGTGTTTAATATGTTAGCTTTTTCCTCGTCATCTACAACCATTCTTTCCTCACTATTTTTTAAGGGGCCTACATTTTCAGTTTTTATTCTTTTACTATTGATATAGTTGAAGAACAGTTTGGGATTAGTTTTACTCTCCTTAGCAATGTGCTTCTCTGTTTCCTTTTTGGCAGCTTTAATTAGTTTTTTAGATAAAGTATTTTTCTCCCTATAGTTTTTTAGAGCTTCAATGGTGCCATCCTGCTTTAGTAGTGCAAATGCTTTCTTTTTACTGTTAATTGCCTGTCTTACTTCTTTGTTTAGCCACATTGGGTTTTTCCTATTTCTAGTCCTTTTATTCCCACAAGGTATAAACCGCTTACACTGCCTATTTAGGATGTTCTTAAACATTTCCCATTTATTATCTGTATTCTTATTTCTGAGGATATTGTCCGAGTCTAAATGTGGGGCATTTAGTCTGGGGAAATAAAGGGGGAGGGGCTAGTTAATTAGGGATAAAAGAGGGCCCCATTACCTCATCTCTCCTTTCATTCCTGACTGACTGCACCCCCTCCCTCTATATCACACCTGATTTCATCCCCTTCCCTTGTATCACCCTGACTGCACCCCCTCCCCGTATCACCCCTGACTGAGCCCTCTCCCACTATGTGACCCCTGACTGCAACCCCTCCCACTGTATCACCCCTGACTGCACCCCTCCCCTGCTGAATCCCCTTGCCCCGGAATCACCCTGAATAAGCCCCTCTACCCCTGTATTACCCCTGACTCCACCCCCTCCTCCTGTATCACACCTGACCACCCCCTGCTACATATCACCCCTGCTGAATGCCCTTGCCCTGGAATCACCCTGGCTGAGCCCCACTACCCCTGTACTACCCCTGACTGCACTCCCTCCCCTGTATCACCCCTGAGTGCACCCCCTCCTCCCTATCACCCCTGCTGAACCCCCTCGGCCTGGAATCACCCTGTCTGAGCCCCTCTACCCCTGTATTACTCCTAACTGCGCCCCCTCCTCCTGTATCACCCCTGACTGCACCCCCTCCCCCGTATAACCACTGCTGAATCCCCTCACCCTGGAATTACCCTGACTGAGCCCCTGTATTACCCCTAACTGCACCACCTCCCTCTATATGACCCCTGACTGCACCCTCTCCCCTGTATCACCCCTGACTGCACCCGCTCCCCCATATTACCCCTGCTTAACCCCCTTGCCCCAGAATCAACCTGACTGAGTCCCTCTATTATTATTATTATTATTATTATTATTTATTTATATAGCACCATTAATTCCATGGTGCTGTACATGAGAAAGGAGTTACATACAGGGTTATAGATATTGATTACAGTAAGCAGGTTTACATTGACAGACTGGTACAGAGGGGAGAGGACCCTGTCCTTGCGGACTTACATTCTATGGGATAGTGGGGAAGAGACAGAAGGTAGGGGCGAGGCGGCGGCTCTGGCGATGGCGACGGGGTGGCTCTGGCGATGGTGAGGCGGCAGAATGGTTATTGCAGGCTGTAGGCTTTCTTGAAGAGATGGGTTTTCAGGTTCCGTCTGAAGGAGCCGAGGGTGGCGGATAGTCGGACGTGTTGAGGCATGGAATTCCAGAGGATGGGGGATATTTGGGAGAAATCTTGGAGGCGGTTGAGTGAGGAACGAATAAGTGTGGAGGAGAGTAGGAGGTCTTGGGAGGATTGGAGATTACGTGAGGGAAGATATTGGGAGATTAGTTCAGAGATATAGGGAGGGGACAGGTTGTGGATGGCTTTGTAGATCAGTGTTAGTAGTTTGAACTGCATTCGTTGGGGAATGGGGAGCCAGTGGAGGGATTTGCAGAGGGGAGAAGCAGGGGAATAGTAAGGAGATAAGTGGATTAGCCGCGCAGCAGAGTTGAGGACAGACTGGAGTGGTGCAAGAGAGTTAGCGGGGAGGCCACAGAGGAGGGTGTTGCAGTAGTCGAGGCGGGAGATGATGAGGGCATGCACAAGAGTTTTGGTAGATTGTGGGCTGAGGAAGGAACAGATTCTGGCAATATTTTTGAGATGGAGGCGACAGGAGGTGGCAAGAGTTTGGACGTGCGGTTTGAAGGACAGGGCAGAGTCGAGAGATACCCCGAGGCAGTGGATTTCAGGTGCGGGAGAGAGCGTGATGCCATTTACCATAATAGATAGGTCAGGTAGGGGGGATACGTGAGATGGGGGAAAGATGATGAGTTCGGTTTTGTCTACATTGAGTTTTAGGAAGCGAGAGGTGAAGAAGGAGGATATGGCTGACAGACACTTTGGGATTCTGGACAGCAGAGAGGTGACATCTGGGCCAGAGAGGTAGATCTGAGTGTCGTCCGCATACCCCCTGTACCCCTCTACCCCTGTATCATCCCTGACTGCACCCTCTCCTCCTGTATCACCCCTGACTACGCCATCTCCCCCTGTATCATCTTGACTGAGTCTCTTTCCCCCTGTATTATCTCTGACTGCACCACCTCCCCCATGTCACCCCTGACTGACTGTGTCCCCTTCCCTAGGTATCACCCCTGACTGACTGTGTCCCCTCCTCCTTTGTCACCCTGACTGTACCACCTCCCCCTGTATCACTGACTGCGCCACCTCCCCCTGTATCACCCTGACTGCGCCACCTCCCCCTGTATCATACTGACAGGGCCACCTCCCCTGTATCACCTTGACTGCACCACCTCTCTCTGTATCAACGAGTGTGCCACCTCCCCCTGTATCACCCGATTGACTGTGTCCCCTCCCCCTGTGTCACCCTGACTATGCCCCCACCCCCTGTATTACCCTGACTGTGCCACCTCCCCCTATATTGCCCCTGACTGACTGAGCCCCTGCCCCTGTATTACCCCTGACTGACTGCATCACCTCCCCCTGTATCACCCTGATTGAGCCACTCTCCCCTTTTATCACCTCTAAACTTTTCTTTCCATGCTACTGACAAAATGAGGCCCTTCAGAAAACATTATGGCCTTATAGGTGGCAGAGAGATTTCTGTAAAAAGTGTATGTGAGGATGTGAGGGAAAACTCTATCGATATTACTACAATGTCATACATAAGTGATCTAGGACCCCCACCAATAGAAGAGGGGGCATTCACATAATTTGCTGCAGAAATCAAAAAGCAAATTACAGTGCCTTGCAAAAGTATTTGGCTCCCTGGAATTTTCGAACCTTTTCCCATGTATCATGCTTCAAACATAAAGATACCAAATGTAAATTATTGGTGCAGAATCAACAAGTGCAGCACAATTGTGAAGTAGAACCAAATTTATTGGTTATTTTAAATTTTTGTGGAAATTCAAAAATTGAAAAGTGGGGCGTGCAATATTTTTCGGCCCCTTTACTTTCAGTGCAGCAAACTCACTCCAGAATTCCATTGAGCATCTCTGAATGATCCAATGTTGTCCTAAATGCCTAATGATGATAAATATAATCCTCCTGTGTGTAATCAAGTCTCCGTATAAATGCACCTGCTCTGTGATAGTCTCAGGGTTTTGTTTGAAGCACAGAGAGCATCATGAAGACCAAGGAACACAACAGGCAGGTCCGTGATACTGTTGTGGAGAAGTTTAAAGCCGGATTTGGATACAAAATGATTTCCAAAGCTTTAAACATCCCAATGAGCAATGTGCAAGAGATCATATTGAAATGGAAGGAGTATGATACCACTGCAAATCTACCAAGACCCAGCCGTCCCTCTAAACTTTCATCTCAAACAAGGAGAAGACTGATCAGAGATGCAGCCAAGAGGCCCATGATCACTCTGGATGAACTGCAGAGATTTACAGCTGAGGTGGGACCATCTGTCCATAGGACAACAATCAGTCGTACACTGCACAAATCTGACCTTTATGGAAGATTGGCAAGAAGAAAGCCATTTCTCAAAGATATCCATAAAAAGTGTTGTTTAAAGTTTGCAACAAGCCACCTGGGAGAAACCCCAAACATGTGGAAGAAGGTGCTCCAGTCAGATGAAACCAAAATCGAACTTTTTGGCAACAATGCCAAATGATATGTTTGGCGTAAGGGCAACACAGCTCATCACCCTGAACTCACCATCCCCACTGTCAAACATGGTGGTGGCAGCATCATGGTTTGGGCCTGCTTTTCTTCAGCAGGGACAAGGAAGATGGTTAGAATTGTTGGGAAGATGGATAGAGCCAAATACAGGACCATTCTTGTAGAAAACCTGTTGGAGTCTGCAAAAGACCTGAGACTGGGACGGAGATTTGTCTTCCAACAAGACAATTATCCCAAATATAAAGCAAAATTTACAATGGAATGGTTCACAAATAAACGTATCCATGTGTTAGAATGGCCAAGTCAAAGTCCAGACCTCAATCCAATCGAGAATCTGTGGAAAGAGCTGAAAACTGCTGTTCACAAATGATTTCCATCAAACCTCACTGAGCTCGAGTTGTTTGTCAAGGAAGAATGGGCAAGAATTTCAGTCTCTCGATATACAAAACTGATAGAGACATACCCCAAGTGACTTGCAGCTGTAATCGCAGCAAAAGGTGGCGCAACAAAATACAAAGTTAAAGGGGCCGAATAATATTGCACGCCCCACTTTTCAGTTTTGGAATTTCAGCAAAAATTTTAAATAACCAATACATTTTGTTCAACTTCTCAACTATGTTCCACTTGTTGTTGATTCTTCACCAAAAAGTTACATTTGACATCTTTATGTTTGAAGCATGATATGTGGGAAAAGTTTGAAAAGTTCCAGGGAGCCGAATACTTTCCCAAGGCACTGTAACAGCGGAAATATCCAGACAGACATTGTGCAGATATTGCTGCATTTACTACTAGCGCTGTGGATTTTCTCAGAGTATAGATGAGATGTCATAAAATCCCCTCCTCTACACTGGTGCTATAACACATTGGCCTAGTGGTTAATAAACACCAGGGAGCATTTACCAGTGAGTTTGAACCAAAATGTGGGCACAATTGGTGGTTTTGTAGTTATTTCTATGTAGCTACATAGTGGGCCCCAAGGATGATTTTCTCTGGTGGACCCAGGGTGCTCCGACGCTGGTTGTGACTGTGATCCAGCTTCTCCACATGCAGCTGTGGAGCCGTACAGCTGATAACCTGGCACGCTTCACGTATCCAGGTTCCCGCTGCAGCTTATTCGGTAAGTGCTATAGCTCGCCGAATAAGCAGGGACTCGGTCAAATTTGCTCATCTCTAGCTAGAGCCAAGAGAGCAGGAAAACTACAAAATTAGAATTCATAAGAAAATAGAAAAATAGTCAGAAACACAAGCCATGGTCAAAACATGGGGCATTGAATACAAGGTGCTAAATAAACAGGTCTGAACCAGAAATGCACAAGACTATATTTGGCAGCTTCCAGCAGTAAGCTGGAAGCTTAAATAGAGTGGGGTGCTGTTTAATTGGCTGGAGCAGGGAGCTCAGAACTCCATCTAGAGACCACACATACCCAGGGGCCAGTTTTAGACAGAGTGAGGCCCTGGGCAAAAGTTTAAAGTGGGGCCCCAAATTCTAACATATGGCTTCAGCACAAAGAAACATTGCAGCTGCATTTACAAGCGCTAAGTTCAGGCTGCTAAGCGAGCGACCTCTTTAGGGTAGGTGCACATATTCAGTAATTGGCAGCTCTTTGGAAACAGCACATGTCCGCTGCCGGCTATTGATCGCAGGTGAATCCGCAT
Source organism: Ranitomeya imitator (assembly GCF_032444005.1). Lineage (NCBI taxonomy): Eukaryota > Metazoa > Chordata > Amphibia > Anura > Dendrobatidae > Ranitomeya > Ranitomeya imitator. The sequence continues at coordinate 310,370,645 of NC_091285.1, read as the reverse complement.
GTGTTCATTGAACCGTGCAGATTCACTGCATCCAATACATTGTACGGGTGAAATTTATCTTGCAGAGACAAATAAAGATAAATAGACATGCTGCGATCTGGAAAGACGCACCGCATGTCAACCTCCATGGAAATCCCATCCACTATGCTGTAACATCTGGTTGCTGCACAAGTACAAAATGTCCAACCCCGCATCATTTACTCACCGTGTGCACCTACCGTTACTCCAGCTGAGGAAAAATGATTGGTACAGATAGTCCTCAATACAGTATAATGCTGGTCCCATATAGGACATATAGTAAAATGCACTCCTCATGGTCCTTGGTAGAGTATAATGCAGCCCCCCTCATAGAGTATAGTTCAGCCCCCTCATAGATTATACTGCAGCCCCACCATAGAGTACACAGCAGCCCCCTCATAGAGTATTCTGCAGTCCCCCTCATAGAGTATAATGAGGTCCCCTCAGAGTATAATTCAGCCCCCTCAGAGTATAATGCAGCATCACACACAGTATAATGCAGGCTCCACCCCCACAAACACACACAGTATAGTGCAGTCCTCTTCACCCACAGTTTAATGCAGCCCACCGCACACACAGTATAATTCAGCCCCCTCAGAGTATAGTGCAGCCCCATACACAGTATAATGCAGGCCCCACCCCCGCAAACACACACAGTATAGTGCAGTCTTCTTTACACACAGCATAATGCAGCCCCCCACACACACAGTATAATGCAGCCCCCGAGTATAAAGTAGCTTCCTCAGAGTATAAAGCAGCTCCCTCAGAGTAAAAAGCAGCCCACCTCAGAGTATAATGCAGCCCTACACAGTATAATGCAGCCCCCACAAAAACACACAGTATAGTGCAACCCCCCACACAGTATAATGCAACCCCCTGCACAAAGTATAGTTCAATCCCCCCACACACAGTTTAGTTCAGCCCCTGCACACAGGATAATGCAGCCCCACACACAGTATAATGCAGTCCCACAGAGTATAAAGCAGCCACCTCAGAGTATAATGCAGCCCTACACACTGTATAATGCAGCCCCCCACAAACACACTGTATAGTGCAGCCACCCCCGCACACACACAGTATAATGTAGCCCCCCCACCCACAGTATAATGCAGCCTCCTACACACACAGTATAGTGCAGTCCCCCCACACACAATCGTGCAGCAGACTCATACACACTATAATCCAGACAGGCACACGCACACTATAATGCAGACAGACAAACAGACACACACAATACTTAGCTCTCCTCTTCTTTACCCAGCTGCTATTATTACTTCTGCAGAACATCTCAGTGTCTCATCAGCTTCACTGCTGAAAGACTCTGAGTCACAGGCAGAGGGGGAGTGATGGGAGAGGGAGCGTCACAAGACATTCTCTCCACCATCACTGCTTTCAACTTTATCGGCATGCCGATAAGTTCCATGCACAATATGGGGAGTGGGCGGTGCCTGACCCCTCTTACTCAGGGGCCGCATAGTGGCCACTGGCAGGGGGCTCCTGGAGGAGTGGGGGCCCTAGGTGGCTGCCTGGTCTGCCTGCCCCTAACGCCTGCCCTGCACACACAAATACTGTCAGACTGGACATTACTGCAGGCCCCAACCACCCAAATCTAAATGGCTGAACAGAGCCTGCACCATCCAGAACTTCTGGTTCCAACATCTCTTCTATCACCAGTATTGCTCTCAGAATGAAAAAAGCTGCGCTTGGCAACAGAAGAAAACATTGTAGGAAGAAGTCCTTGTGGAGATATGCCAAACTGCTGCTCTGTTGAAAAGTGGCGAGTTGAAGGAGCAGAATTGCCAGCTAAGTCAGTCTAGCAGGGGGTTGTATCTGTGCAGAATAGGCAGGTTACTCACAGAATCATCCAGGTGTTCAGTGGCAAACTTCAGATGTACCTTCTTGAGCAGTGGGACCTTGCGGGCACTGCAGGATATGTAACCTTTATGGCGTAATGCTTTACCAATGATTTTCTTGGTGACTGTGGTGCCAGCTGCCTTGCGATCATTAACAAGTTCGCCCGTGTAGGTTTGGGCTGTTCTCTCACCTTCCTCAAGATCAAAGATACCCCACAAGGTGAGGTTTTGCATGGTGCCCCAGATCGATGTTGATTGACAGTCATTTTGTATTTCTTCTATTTTCTTACTATTGCACCAACAGTTGTCTCCTTCTCACCCAACATCTTACTTATGGTTTTGTAGCCCATTCTAGCTTTGTGCAGGTCTATTATTTTGTCCCTGACACCCTTATAAATCTCTTTGGTCTTGCCCATGTTGTAGAGTTTAGAGTCTGACTGATTAATTGATTCTGTGGACAGGAGTCTTTATAAAGGTGACTATGCTAATTGTGCAATTGTCTCTTCAGAGAGGAAGAGAGGTAGAACTCTAGTGCCACCTATTGGAAGGTAGCAGGTCAATGTTGACCCTTTAACGAGCCTTGTCACATGACTTAGGATAATAGTCAAGCCAGAATCTCAATTTGCAGACACTGTGTTTCGGGGTACTGCCCCTCGTCAGTGCAAAGCTGACATCGGGATAGGCTGTGTGAGAGGTGTCAGACTGTTATCCAAGAAGTATCGTTTCTCCTTGTGGAGATCGACATACTAAGCATGCTGAGATGAGGAGACTTAACATGTCGATCTCCACAAGGAGATACGATACTTCTTGGATAAAGGTGACTATGTAACACAGCTGTCTTTAATGCAGGTAACAAGTTGACTAGGAGCATCTAACTGGTCTATAGGAGACAGAATTCGTAATGGTTGGTAGGGGATCAAATACTTATTGCTCACTGCAACATGCAAATAAATTTATATAATTTATACAATGCTAATTTCTGGATTTTATTTTTGATATTCTATCTCTCAATGTTAAAATAACCTACCCTTAAAATTATAAACTGTCCATGTCAGTGGGCAACATACAAAATCAGCAAGGGATCAAATAATTATTTCCCCCACTGTATATATACTGTATGCTATGTATAATAATGCTACTGTACAGTATTTATTTACTACTATATATATGTATATAAACATAAACAATTCTATATGAAACACAGTTGTGTCAAGTTTTATGAACTCACAGAACCCGACAAATTAGAACAATTTACAATTCACTTCTCACAAATTGCCTAAAATAGTCAACACAAAATTATACATTGCAGAACATTGCATCAGCCAGAAAACGATCACGTAAGTTCAAAAGAGCATTCACATAATGCCTTGCAGATATTACATTATTCTGAAGAAACTTTACAGTGTATGTAGCAGAACAGCAGCGAAGAATAGTGTGCGAGGAAAAAAGAATAGTGATTTTTTAAGAGCAATTGGATCTATATACTGCAGATATTTACTGTATATCTAGCTATTGCAGGATGTTTAAAAAAGTAGAAAAAAAGAAAGTTTTTGTTTTGTAATGCTCAATAAATAAAAACCTAATGAATAATGCCTCCAAAATAGTGAGTGAGTGCAAGATGACCATTTAACAACATGATCACCATGATACTATGGTAAAGTAAAATAAAAAGAATATAAACAGTTCTACATTCCTAAAGTCAGAGATTAAAAATTAGTTTGGTCCTATAGGGTTTAAATCATAACCTTGTGGATGAATAGTAACTAAACTTTCATTATTTTTTCATTTTGTCCAGCATTGAAACTTTGCAAATCACTCAATGGGATTTTTGTAAAAAAAAAATTGTGTGCAAGTGGTTTTCAAACCCCTGCTTTTCCCCATTATGTTTGTTTGCCTTCACCTGCATTGATTTCAGAATGTAATTATTTGGCAGAACTTGTTGGGAGTACATATGATGACAATGGAAAAAAATTACAGACAGGTTTTGGGGACTGTGATGGATACACACTGTGCCCCTTCCTATGCCAGCCTTTGGGTTGGTGGGAAGCAGTGCAAGTGCAACCTCACCATAGTTTCAATATGTTTTGAAATGGTTTTGTTATATAGTTGATGGTTAATTACCCCGTACCTTTCAGATAAGTGATTCAGTGGTCTTTATTTAATGCAATGCTGATTTAAAAAGAAAAATCACACCTACAGTACTTAGCATATTGTGCACTATGAAAGTCATATAGAATAAACTATGAGAGCATCTTCACGTGTCGGATGCACAGCAGATTTTGTGAAATGTCATCCCCAGCATATATCAATATATACTGGGGAATATTTACTGCATATTTCACCTTTTGCAATACAGCTTGTTAAATTTGTCAGAAATCCACACAAGAGTAATGTTCAATCACCGCACACTCTTGATAGATGCTTGTGAAGCTTGTATTATACAGGTGTAGATGCAGTGATAACACATTTCATGAGTAAGGAATTGGTGCAGGGATAGAGAAAATGGTAAGGCGACAAGAACATAACATTTTGACCCTCATAATGTCTTATTCATATAATCGCTGTTGGCAAAACTCACTGAACAGTGTAAAGGATATCCTGCTTGCAAAAGGACCCCTGGATCCTGGGTTGGTCCGGCGCACCTGCACCTTGGATTGTAGGCTGCAATGTGACGTTGTAGCCTACAATCCAAAGCACAGGTGCTCTGGACCTAACCAGGACCCAGGTGTCCTTTTGCAAGCAGGATATCCTTTACACTGTTCAGTGAATTTTGCCAACAGCGACTATATGAATAAGACCCTATGAGGGTCAAACGTTATGTTCTTGTTGTCTCACCATTTTCTCTATCCCTGCACCAATTCATTATTCAAGAATTGTGTTATCGTTGAATCTACAGCTGTATAATCAAGGTTTCACAAGCATATCTCAGGAGTGTGCGGTGATTTAACATTACTCTATTGCGGTGATTGCCATCCCACTTAACCAGCACCTTGGATCTCAACAAGAGTGCTCGCCACTAGGGTTGAGCGAAACGGGTCGGCCAGATTCAGAAGTCGCCAACTTTTGGCAAAGTCGGGTTTCATGAAACCCGACCCAACCCCTGTGTGGGGTCGGCCATGAGGTCGGCGATCTTCTGATCTGGAATCGGAATTCCGATACCGAGTTCCAATATGTTTAAGATATCGGGAATCGGTATTGGAATTCATATTTAAGTTTAAAATAAAGAATAAAAATAAAAAAATATTGATATACTCACCCTCGGATGCGCCCTGGTTCTAACCCGCAGCCTTCCTTCCTAAGAATCATCGCCTGAAGGACCTTAGATGACGTCGCGGCTTGTGATTGATCGCGTGACGCCCATGTGACCGCTCACACGACCAATCACAAGCCGCGACGTCATCGAAGGTCCTTCAGGCGCTCATTCTTAGGAAGGAAGGCTGCCGGTGAGAACCAGGGCGCGTCCGAGGGTAAGTATATCAATATTTTTTATTTTGATTCTTTATTTTACACTTAAATATGGATCCCAGGGCCTGAAGGAGAGTTTCCTCTCCTTCAGACCCTGGGAACCATTAGAAACCCAATGCACTGCATTGGGTTTCGTGTTTCGGCCGACCCCGACTTTTCTATAGGATCGGCCGATTTCACTCGACCCGACTTTTGAAAAAGTTGGGTTTCGTGAAACCCGACCCGATCCTATAAAAAGAAAAGTTGCTCAACCCTACTCGCCACTAGGTTTGAGCGAAACGGATCGGACAAATTAAAAAATCGCCGACTTTCGGCAAAGTCGGGTTTCATGAAACCTGACCCGATCCTAGTGTGGGATCGGCCATAAGGTCGGCGATCTTCGCGCCAAAGTCGCGTTTCATATGATGCTTTCAGCACCATTTTTCAGCCAATGAAGGAGGACGCAGAGTGTGGGCAGCGTGATGACATAGGTCTCGGTCCCCACCATCTTAGAGAAGGGCATGACAGTGATTGGCTTGCTTTCTGCAGCGTCACAGGGGCTATAAAGGGGTGTGCACACCTACCGCCATCTTACTTCTGCCGATCATAGCATAGGGAGAGGTTGCTGCAGCTGCATCAGAAGAAGGGATATAGTTAGGGAGGGAAGATTAAGCCCCGAAACTGCTTGTACTGTAGCGATTTCCACTGTCCAACACCACCATTTGTTTGCAGGGACAGTGGAGGCTATATTTTTGTGCATCAGCTCTGTAGCTTATTAGGCTGCTTTATAAGGCTCCCTGATAGCTGCATTGCTGTTTGCATGTCGCTGTGCAAACCAACTGCTTTTTTAAAAGCAAAAATCCTGTTGCTCCTTTCTGCACAGTTATCTTGTTTATTTGTCCACACTTTTGTGTGCAGCAGTCCTTTTTATTGCTGCCATACTTTTCCTGAGATCATTATAGGGAGATTGAAATTGTACTATAGTCCTTGTATTTTTTCATATATCTTCCAGCCACTTTCTGCCACTGCATCGATTCAAAGTGACAGGAGACAGCATTTGTCCAGTATGGTTACGAACTACTTTTCCTCCCTTATCGATGTTCTCCCTCACAGGTCATTCCCCTTTGATTACTGGGCATCTAAAATAGACACCTGGCCTGAATTGGCAGAATATGCATTACAGGAGCTCGCTGGCCCTGCTTCTAGTGTGCTATCAGAAAGAGTCTTCAGTGCTGCTGGTTCAATACTGACCGAAAAAAGGACACATCTGGCTACCAAGAATGTTGATGATCTCAGCTTCATTAAAATGAACCAATCATGGATTTCAAATTATTTTGCCCCACCTTCTCCTGCTGACACGTAGCCTGCCTGAAAAATGTCTTGCTTTTGGCCTCCACTTACTGACTTCTCCATTTCCGCCATTTGCAGCTGCTGAATGTCCACCATAGGCCATTTTTATACCTCCCTAAATGGGTTGACTCCCCCCACAGGGCTGTGGTCACCACCTGGCGCAAGCACCCGTGCGAGTGCCGTTTGCCTGGACAGGTGGGCGCACCCACTCTTGGGCGACGGCACTGGCACAGGGTCCCTCATAGTACAATGAAGTGTCTCTGATGGTGGTGGTGCACAACCAACGTCAGACACACCATCGTAATATGAGGGGCCCTGTGCCAGTACCACCACCCACGAGAGAGTGTTCCCCCAGCTCGAACAGTGCTCTACCACTTGCAATACTTGCCTCTCCCTGCTCCACCACTGTGTAGTCTGTGCTGTTAAATCCTTCAATGGCGCTGCCAATACAAATTTGTTGAAATGATAGATGTTAGTTAACATATACAGGGACCCCGGCCTCCATTTAGACAAGTTATTAATTTGCGCCTACTACCACTGTCTGCTACTCAGCAGAGGAGCCCATCCCAGTACCTAGCTATGCCGCCTGTTTAGTCCTGTTACCAATTTTGAACTGCTTTTAGCCTACTTTTGTACTTGGGCCTACTAACTGTGTCTGCGCCACTCATTACAGTTGTCCTCCACTGAACAAAGCAATGCTGCCTGTTTAGTCCTGTTACCAATTTTGAACTGCATTTAGCCTACTTTTTTATTGTGGGCCTACAAACTGTGTCTGCGCCACTCATTACAGTTGTCCTCCACTGAACAAAGCAATGCCGCATGTTTAGTCCTGTTACCAATTTTGAACTGCATTTAGCCTACTTTTTTATTGTGGGCCTACAAACTGAGTCTGCGCCACTCATTACAGTTGTCCTCCACTGAACAAAGTTATGCCGCCTGTTTAGTCCTGTTACCAATTTTGAACTGCATTTAGCCTACTTTTGTATTTGGGCCTACTAAATATGTCTGCGCCACTCATTACAGTTGTCCTCCACTGAACAAAGCTAGGCCGCCTGTTTGGTCCTGTTACCAATTTTGAACTGCATTTAGCCTACTTTTTTTTATTTTGGGCCTAATAACTGTGTCTGCTCCACTCATTACAGTTGTCCTCCACTGAACAAAGCTATGCTGCCTGTTTAGTCCTGTTACCTATTTTGAACTGCTTTTAGCCTACTTTTTTATTTTGGGCCTACTAACTGTGTCTGCACCACTCATTACAGTTGTCCTCCACTGAACAAAGCTATGCCGCCTGTTTAATCCTGTTACCTATTTTGAACTGCATTTATCCTACTTTATTTTTTGGGCATATATCTGTGTTTCCTCCTCATCCTGCCCATTGCCCAGCCACTGCTGGATGAGTCTGCTGGTACATTGACCCAGACCACTACATTCCCCTTGCACTCTGCACAGCCTGAATCTGACCCTGCTGAAAGTCAGGTTCCCCATCCCGCATACTATACCACCTTACAAGGGGACAAAGAGGAAGGTGCAGATGAAAGTGCAGGTTCCTTCATCAGGTAGGGGGGCATACTCGTTGGTGACATCACTGGCACAGGGCCCCTCATAGTACACAAAAGTGTCTCTGGCAGTGGGAGGAGCCACCCGCCGTCAAACACACTGCCGTACTATGAGGGGCCCTGTGCCAGTGCCAATGAGTGGGCCCCCCCTGCTTGCTCAGGATCACAGCACTTGCAAAGTTGAAATACTTCCCTCTCCCTGCTCCATGAAAATCTTGAGCCAGCCCTACCCCCCCACAACTTTAACCAAATGACCCCCTGTTTTCAATGCCTAACTATTATTATAAAGTAAATTAAGATTGGCAAGCTTAAGAAATAAGAATTGATGTTTTTGGCATTAAAATGGGCACTGTAGGTGTTTTCCTGTCCTCCACTCACTGCCAACTTTGATTCCCCATTGACTTGCATTGGGTTTCGTGTTTCGGTCGGCCCCCGACTTTTCAAAATAATCGGCCGATTTCACCGACCCGACTTTTGACAAAGTCGGGTTTCGCGAAACCCGACTCGATCCTAAAAAAGTAAAAGTTGCTCAACTCTATTCACCACACTACCTGTATAAATCCACACAATGCAGCCCAAACACCTACTTCTCAACCCACAACACCCGATCACCCAGAGCCTGACAACAACAGCAAAGGACCCTTGTGAAGACCTTGTGTCTGAGGCCTCCGCCCTGCCTCTTCCAGGTATACACAACCATATAAGAAATACATATATGCACATTTCAGGGCACCTATAAAGTACATCACACACATATATATTACATGTATATATATTTTATTTTGAGTTTAATACAAAAAAACTCCAAAACCCAAATTCACCAATTTTACACATTTACCACTCAACATAAATATTTTGTTCACAGTATTGTACCTAATATATCTATATTTTTTACTGGTTTGTAATATTATTTAAATAAGTGTATTACAAAGATGTGTTTATTGCATTGTTTTGGATTTTCATTTTTAATAGTAATTTTATCGGGAGAAATATTGACATCATGTTGGGGGTTCCATCGAATCTTGCTTATTGGGAATTAATTTGAAACTTTAAATATCCTGTTTAAACTCGGTGTGAACCTGGTCTTATATGGTCTAGTTATAGAGGAGAGACATTCCCCCCTTTTCTGACAAAACTAGCACTGAACTCAGTGGAAACTATGCCTACATTTGCAAATACCCTTAGCACCCTAATTCTTCTCTTTTTACTACATTTCTTTCACCTGTCGAATGATACCGTGAAAAAAACACAAAAATCACAAATTACAGTAGATGTAATTGAACTTTATGGATGTTACTTTTAATTTCCTTCCAGAAGAATTGCAGTAAACATATTCTATATCTTTGAACTTTAAATAGTTTCCTGTCACAAGCTATTACATAAATTTAAAAAAATTTGATATAGGAAAACTTGTGAACAAATACACATTACACAATAATGCACTTAGATGTCAAGAAATGTCTACAAAAATCATCATAAAGCATGACGTTGGGCTTTGAGCCAGATATACAATTACAGGTGTCCTCACATCACCACTGTAAAAAAAACTATTATGGTGCAGAGCAAGATATCATTGGAAGCTGGAATGGAGGTCTATCTTCTTCAGTGATGAGTCTCATCTATGAGGAAGACCATTCTGGACATGCGCAGTACACATCTGAAGCTGGGAAGCATACACCCACCTTCAGAGAAGCAATGATGTGGCTAAGAAAGCCAAGCATATACAGAAGTTTTGCAGAGAGCTGGCAATGATGGCTACTCTTGCAAATCCTATTATCATGCCCACAGGCCATTGTGGAAAATATGTTGAAAATATTCCCATCAGACAATGCTAGTGGCACAGGACAAGCTTCCTCCTTGCCCAACCAAGGAGGTGAGGCGAGGGAGACACACCGCAGAGGCATGACACCAACTCAGCATCCAGGGCCTGATGACCGGGAATTTTTGACAAGGAGGGAAAAAGTTTTCAAAGATGGTCAAGCAATACCTGGCCAACCAAAGCAGCATACTCCATAATTCCTCTGTGAAATTCAACTATTGGGTCTGTAAGCTGGACACCTGGTATGAGCTGTCCTTCTGTGCATTTGAGGTGTTGTGCTGCTTTGCTGCTAGCGTCTTGTCTGAGATGGCTTTTAGTGCAGCCAGGGGGCCAAAACAGACAAGCGCTTTCGCCTGTTAACAGAGAATGCTGACAGGCTCACTCTGGTAAAAATGAACAAAGCATGGATTAACCCCCACTTTTCCACAGCACCAGATGACAGCAGCGCATAAGATGTTTTTAATGTCATCGTCATAATTTTTTCCTGGCTTTGCACTTTCGGCTAAGCCTTTATGAATGTAGAAGTAAATCAACTACACTTTCAAAATATTTAAATTCAATAGTTTTTTCTTTATTGCAATAGTCCTCCATATAGTTTTACATGGTTACTGTTACACTATAGTGCTATGTAAAACAGCTCAAAAGCGTTCAAAAATTGTTCTGGATTCAATTAGTGATATATAGAGTATTAGGTCCTCTCTGCTACATTTCATTGGTATATAACACTATAAAAAGTGTTGAAATATCTGGATTCAATTAGTCATCCATAGAGTATTACGTGTTTTAGTGGGGGACAAAGACTGCAGCATACCATGAAACTACCAAGGGAGAAGCCAGATGAATGTCAGAGGCAGACCAAGCTGGTGCAAAAGTGGAGGTGACAGGAGCTTGTGGTCCAGAACTGACTGCTTTCCTTGAATCACCAAGGCCCGAACCCAGTCTGCAGCATCACCACTAGGGTTCTTGCATACTGCAGACCGGAGAGCCAGGATCCAGAAACTAGTGAGCAGACTGCCAGGCCTAGGCTGCTCAGAAGAGAGAAGGAGGCAAACCAAGACTAGGTCAGGAGACATGCTAGCAGGCCAGCTAGTGACATGGTATCGACAGTTGGCATTCCTGGGGACATCGTTATCTACAACCCGCAGCAAAGATAGGAGTCCATCGAAGAGTTTTGGACCTGTCATCACATCTCATTCAACTAGTGAGCAGTAGAGATGGAACAAAGGCTCAAAGGTAGCAAAAAGGCTGGGACCAGTTTCACCTTCCTCAAAATGGAGGCACAACATCACTGGTTTGCGGTGGTTGTGATGTGATGAGAAGGAAGCGAGCAGGATCAACCCTTCTTGAGAAATAAACATGACTGGGAGAGGCTCCCCGAGGTGACTTGAGATTGGGCTACCACCCCTAAGAGATTGCACTGTCGATAAGGTTTTTCACTACCTTTGTGGGAGGAGGCGATGGTGCAAGTGACACAAGGGGGCTGTCGACCCATTTCAATTTGTTGGGGGCTCTGGCACTACCTGATCACTTACAGCCCAGGTACCTTGGAATCGGGCTGTAGGAAGCAGGTGGAGGCAGTCCCCCAGCCTCCCGAGGAAGTAGAAGAAGAAACGGACAGCTGAAGAGGATTACTGTATTACCGTCATCATATTTTTTTCTGACTTTACACTTTCTGCAAAGTGTTTATGAGTGTAGGAGTACATCAACCACACTTTCAAAATATTTATGTTCAAAACATTTTTTCTGGATTCAGGTAGTCATTTTACTTCACGGTGGTATCAAAAGTTTCCAAAAAAGTAAAAAAAAGTTCTGCATTCAATTAGTCATCTGTACTGTTTAATGTGCTTTGTGTAAAATAACGTGATTAAAATTTTAAAAACAGGTCTGGTATAGTTCACAAAATTTTTTTGCTACAAACATTTATTACTGTCATATATACTGTAGAACTTGTTTTGTGTGAAATTTTGTTGATTTGAAATAAAAAACAAAATTAGCCTGCTACAGGTGTACAAATTTGGTCCCTCGGTACTTGGTCCCCAGCCACCACTTTGTACCAACACATGTCCAGGAACATCTACAGGTATATAGGTACTACAGGTGTAAAAATTTGGTTGTTGAAAAATTGACTGTTGTCATTTGGCGTCCACACCTTGTACCGCCACTTGTCCATGAACATCACCCGTATCGTTACCCTGCCAGAGCAGTGGCAGCTGAAGCCAACTTGTGGAAATGGGCCCTGATGCGGCATATCTTAAACAAAATCTCTGGGCAGGTGTTCAGAAACCACTAAACTTCCAAGTTGAGAACCTGTGCCAAGCATGATACATTTTTGAGCTTGTGAAGCTTCACAGCCGCCGCCAGGTAGCGCCCATTATAACATGTGACTTTGCCTGGTTGGAGGTTCAGGGACAAAAAGCCCAGATCTGTCTGGTCTGTTTTTTTTAAGTAATTCTACAATTTATCTCCTAGACAGATTATCCTCAGCAGAGACTTTTCCTCTTGACTTCGTGACTTAACAATATTAAGACTTAGTGACAAATGTGTCTAATCATCATCTTCCTCCTTAGACTAGGGTCACATTGCGTTAGGGCAGTCCGTTTAGCGCATAGCACTACGGACTGCACTAACGCAATGTCCCAAAAGGGATCGCGTTAGCCGATCCCACTAGCGCAGATCCCAGATCTGTGCTAGCGAGGAACGAACCGCGAACGCTGCAAGCAGCGTTCGCTGTCCGTCACTCAAATGTTGGCACATCGCTAGCGCACGCCCAATGTGGGCGTGCGCTAGTGATGCGTTCGCCATAGACAGTAATGGCGGCATTAACGGACTATGTTACACCGCGTTATGCCGCGGTGTAACGTAGTCCGTTAACCTTCGTCCGGCTGAATAGGTACAATTGTAACTATTCCGTTTTAAAATTGCAATAATTTTTTTTTTAGAAACGCCAAAGAGGGCTGAAATTTCGTGACATCTCTGCAGTTTTGGTCCAGAATATATTGGCCATATTTCAATAAAATATATATGAAGGTACAATTTTACCTCTGCAGCCTCTTAACGTTGTAAAATTATGCAGCCTGATGAAGGTTAAACATACCGCCATAACGCAGTGTGACCCTAGCCTTAGCCAAAATTTGCCATTTCCTACCATCATTTTCTTGGCTGCTCTAATTTTTTTGCATCAGTAAACAGCATGTCCTTCTTTCCCTCTTGGAGCATGCAGGTTGAGATGCTGCAATCAAGAAATATTAAAGAGTTTCTTTTGTTTAGGCCCTGTCTATATTCCCTGTAGTGTATAATCTGTGATACAAAGGCATATATGCTTCTGGGGTTAAGATTGGTATTATGAATTTTGGTTTATTGTGCATCTCCCTTATAGGGATCACTAGGGAATCTAGGGCGAGCAGTCGCTGAGGGGGGGTGCCATTTGCGTTTCAAGAGGGTGCCAACCTCCGCTGATAGGCAAGGGTTTAGTTAGGGCGAATTAGGGTCAAATAGGCCTATCAGTACACCGGCTGGTATACTAAGGCTACGTTCACATTTGCGTTGTGCGCCGCTGCGTCGTCAAAGCAACGCACAACGCAAATAAAAATGCACCAAAACGCACACAAATATGCTGCGTTTTGCGACGCATGCGTCCTTTTTTGCCAAAATTTGGACGCAAGAAAAATGCATACGTCGCACAACACAGCACAACGCATGTCCATGCGTCCCCCATGTTAAATATAGGGGCGCATGACACATGCGTCACGGCTGTGTTGCCCGACGCAAACACGCAAAACGCTAATGTGAACGTAGCCTAACTGGAGGCTACAGATCCGCAAATAATTTTTGTTTGTTTCGACTTTTTGCTCGTTTGTTTTTTTTACATTTTGTGTTTTTTTTTTTTTTTAATTATACCAAATAAAGAATTTTTTAAGGGTCTTAGTCTTTTTTGATGAGCCAATCTTTCAATTAATCATTACAATCATGAATTATAAATTTTTGTAGTGCTGTCAAGCCTGCTGGAAGCATTATCTGCTATTTAACCAACCACCTATTTGCACTGTTTTTGATTCAGAAGTGGTTTACTGTACCTTCCTGCAAAGTGAGACAGGAAACTGTGTCGTGGATGCTCCAGTAACAGGTGTAGGCACACCTGCCACACATCGCACCATCATCAGCACTTTCATTTTCCCATACCTTACCGCACCCTTTACAAATTTTTGTACTTGCTAGGTCTCTTGAAACCCGGTTTATTTTTAAGAAAAGAAAAAAATTGGTCTCCTGCAGCAGTCAAACTGGTGTTTGGGAGTTGAATACCTCCGTAACGTAACAGAAAGAACGCAAAAGCGTATCAATGACAAATTCAATTGAAAAAAAATGTTTCAACATTTTTTGGAGTGTTGTATGCCACAGAAATGTACTACAAAGCATGTAATAATGTACGAGTGCCAAATTTAACCCAGCAAAATATTTAAACAATTTTTGGGAGTTTTGTATATCAAAGAAAAGTACACCAGACCATGTAATACTGTATGGTTGAGAAATGCAAGCTTCCAAAAAATCTTAATGCTTTTTCAGCTTTATAGATCACAGGAAATGTACCCAAGATCACCAAATAATGTATGGATGAGAACTGTAATCCAGCCAATTGTATTAACACCTGTTGGAGTGTTGGATAATATCACAGAAATTTGCCACAGTCTATGGGAGAAATGTAATACAGCTAATTTTTCTACTCTTTTTTTGGAGTGTTGAATATCACAGAAATGTACCAAAAAACACGTGAAACTATATGGCTGAGAAATGTAAGCCTGACAAATTTTTTAACACTTTTTTCAGTTTTATATATCACAGGAAATGTCCCATATACCATGGAATCGTGTATGGATGAAAACTAATTCAGCCAATTTTTTTGACATTTTTTTACAGTGTTAGACAATTTCACAGAAATTTACCCCAGACTACAGAATAGTGTATGGGTGACAAATGTAATCCAGCTATTTTTTTAATGCTTTTTTGGAATGTTAGATATATGTCACGATCTGCTGCAGCCGCAGATGCGGCCCAGCCCATTGACGCCCCCAAGCCGACCAATCTCAGAAGGCGTGGGGCGTGCGTCCCCGGGGACGAAATACGGACCCTTTAAACCGCAGATGGGGACCTAGGCCTACCCAAACTAGGGGAGGGCAGCGACCGGGGTTCGGTGGCAGCTGAGCATGTGGACAAGGAAAGAGACATGTAGGATTTGATTACACCGATACTTCAGGTATAGAGAAAGTAAAGTTTACTAAAGCAAAGTCACACAGTACATAAACAAAACATGATGATGTCAGGCTCCCGATTCCACACCTCAGAAGGGTACCACCCATTGGCCCCTTGGCACCAACGGATCACCGAGGCACAGATAGGCGGGACATCAGGACCCAGGCAGGACATCAGGGTACATGAGGACATCAGGTTACAGGCAAGACATCAAGATACAAACAGGACATCAGGACATCTGGACTCAGGAAAGACCTCAGTACATCAGAACACAGGCAGGGCATCAGGACACAGCAATACTGGATAGACATCTGGGACACTGGCGTGGCAGCCCAGGTCATCAAACACAGGAAGGACATCAGGACATTAGGGAACAAGAGGTCATCAGGATGCAGGTAAGACATCAGGACTCACGAGAACATCAGGACATCAGGGTCCATGAGGTCATCAGGACACAGGCAGGACATCAGGGTACAGACAGGACATCAGGACATCTGGACCCAGGGTCACCGGCAGACATCAGACAGGAGTTGTTCGGTTCTGGACATCTGACACGACCTACAAGCACCCCCAGAGACATCAGGCTCCAAGCTCCAGACAGCGGTCATCAGGTTCCAGACTGCGGTCGTCAGGCTCCAGGCATAGGACCTAGGAAGGAACTCAAGCGTGATGGTGCAGACACCGCCGTACAGGACATGAGCCAGATGGGGTGAACACCGCATGGTAGTCAGAGCACAGAGTAGTAGATGCTCAGCAGAAACACTGGTTTCAAGAGGAAGGTATGCAGCAGGGCAAATACCTAAACACCCATGTACGACTGCGCAGCAGAGCAGGGAACTGAGAAAGCTCCATTCAGGTAAAAGCCATTAGCATCCTAGCTCAAATTTTGGGGAAAAGAGTAAAGGGTTAAAGCAAACATATGCATTGTCATGCCAAAAACCAGAAACAGACAGAATGACATGACAATATAACATAAATGTACCACAGTGTTAGGGGTCGAGTTCCTGCCTCTGCACAGGGGGAATCTCGAGCCATCTCCGCTGCGGTCTCCCATTCTTCTCCTGCCGCAGTGGAGCCTGCTCAGTGGAGGCGTCGGTCCCAGCGTCCTTGTAGGGCCTGCCTGAAAAATCCTCAGATTTCCCATTGACTCCCATTATACTCGTGAGTCGTGACTCAAAATGAGCATCCAAGCATTAGGAATTGCTCAGTTGGAGTAATGACTATCTACGCATTTTAGTGCTCACACATCTCTAAAAAAAATGAATATACAGAAATAGCAGATGTCACATCAAATGGTAATACAAGTAAAAAAATAAGTTGAAAAACATTTTATGGAAATTAAACCTAATCACTCCATATTATTACATACAGAATAAAACTGGAGCTCAATCTCCTATTGGATAGACCATATATCATACAACCCCTGGCAAAAATTATGGAATCACCGGCCTTGGAGGATGTTCATTCAGTTGTTTTTTGTGAAAAAAAAGCAGATCACAGACATGGCATAAAACTAAAGTCATTTCAAATGGCAACTTTTTGGCTTTAAGAAACACTAACAGAAATCAAGAACCAAAAATGTGGTAGTCAGTAATGGTTACTTTTTGTAACCAAGCATAGGGAAAAATTATGGAATATCTCATTTCTGAGGAAAAATTATGGAATCATGAAAAACAAGCAAAAAAACAATCCAAAACATCACTAGTAATTTATTGCAGCAACTCTGGCTTTTATAACAGCTTGCAGTCTCTGAGGCATGAACTTAATGAGTGTCATACAGTACTCTTCATCAATCTGGCTCCAACTTTCTCTGATTGCTGTTGCCAGATCAGCTTTGCAGGTTGGAGCTTTGTCATGGACCATTTTCTTCAACTTCCACCAACGATTTTCAATTGGATTGAGATCCGGACTATTTGCAGCCCATGACATTGACCTTATGTGTCTTCTTTGTAGCAATGTTTGCACAGTTTTTGCTCCATCGCAGGATGCAGTATGATCTTGAAAAATGATTTCATCATACCCAAACATCCTTTAAATTGATGGGATATGAAAAGTGTCCAAAATATCAACATAAACGTGTGCATTTATTGAAGATGTAATGACAGCAATCGCCCCAGTGCCTTTACCTGACATGCAGCCCCATATCATTACTGACTGTGGAAATTTGCATGTTCTCTTCAGGCAGTCATCTTTATAAATCTCATTGGAACGGCACCATACAAAAGTTCCAGCATCATCACCTTGCCCAATGCAGATTCGTGATTCATCACTGAATATGACTTTCACCCAGTCATCCACAGTCCACGATTGCTTTTCCTTAGCCCATGGTAACCTTTGTTTTTTTCTGTTTAGGTGTTAATGATGGCTTTTGTTTAGCATTTCTGTATGTAAATCGCACTTCCTTTAGGCGGTTTCTTACAGTTCGGTCACAGATGTTGACTCCAGTTTCCACCCATCCATTCCACTTTTGTTTTGTTGTGCATTTCCTGTTTTGGAGACATATTACTTTAAGTTTACGGTCTTGACACTTTGAGGTCTTCCAGTATGTTTCCCTTTAACAACCTTCCCATGTTGTTTGTATTTGGTCCAGATTTTAGTATCTAAATATAGTATGCTCCATTGGAGTGCACATATCTAGAGGTGTTCTACTTTAGAACCCTTGCTGTATTTTGCCAAAAATACCAAATATTGTTTTCTGGTAGTTAACAATAGGCATAGTCTTCAGGTTTGAAAATATTTTATAGTATTTTATAGTATTTACCAGACAGTGTGATACTGTATGAGTAGGGTGTTGACACCATTTATATAATAAACTAATATTACAATGAACTTCAGCAATAAATATCCTGATATTATTACAATTTCTACATTTTTCCATTGATTTGGGGAACTTCAGTTCAACATGCATGTACTCTTTGTATATTTTTAACTGTAGAGATTGCAAAAGATCGACAACCAGAGCTTAACAACATTTGTCATTTAGGTCAATGGGCGTATGTTTAATCAAATCCCAATGTGCTCTATCTGCATTTGGTTCTGGATTTCCACTGAAGTTTAGAAAAGGTCTTTGAACAATCGGCACATTCATCACTGAAATATAATTTCATGCTTGATTCACATTTCCTTGAACCAGTAGATGAAATTAAACTTTTCTAACAATGGGATACATATCATGGGAACTATGTAGCTTTATATAGAAAGTTGAACAATGATGAATAACCATAAATTCATTCGTTACTATCATGAAATCTATGCTGAAATACAGTATAGTAAATAAACATTCATCTGAAAGCTGTACTATAGAAGTAATTTTGTGAGAATCTCGGATTGCTCAAAGTATTTACAATGTACTTTAAAGTGTCTTTTAGCATCTTTTAAGGTATGTTCTAATATATCCAGGCAAATGTTGGAGCATTGGCTCCGATATCAATTCTCGTCTAGAGTTTAATGTAATGGAAAATGTATGTGAGAGCAACAAAATACAATTGCTCTATATACAGTATGTTCATTACTTTAACCTCTTCATGATAATATAACAAATTTACATCAAATGGTCATGGAAGATGTATAGAACGCGCTGAAGAACTTAGCCTGCTCCATGTCAGGCTGACGCCAGTTGTTTTGAACAGCTTTCTTGGCAAAGAAATAAGAAAGTTACATGTCTGCGATATTGGAGACACAAACCAATATTTTTTAAAAGGTTCTGAATTTTTTTAACCAGTAAAACTTCTTGGTATCACCATAATTGTACTGATTTGAAGAATCATAATGCTAGGTCATTTTTTGTTGCAAAATGTAAAAACAAAAAACTCAAAAAACAATGCTGGAATTGAGTTTTATTTTTTCACCATTTTACTTCACTTGGAATTTTGTTCCTGTTTTTCAGTAAATACTATCGTAAAGTGAATATGGTTATTTTTGCTGAAAAATAAAATAGTTATGGCTGTTAAATAAAAGGGAGGAAAAGACTGAAAGCCCCAAAATGGAAAATTCTCTTTTTATGAAGAGTTAGCCCACATACATTTCTCTGGTGTTGTTTATTAGTTAGGAGTATATAGGTAGACAGAAAGCTAAACTTTATGACAAATGTATAGAAAGGACATCTTGAAGTAATTTAAATTAAAGGTGGTGTCTGGATTGGAGACAAAAGTCTAGACTACCAGACTACTAAATTATGACAGTGGTTCACACACACTGTCATAGAATCATGGAATGTTAGTGTTGGAAGGAACCTACAGGGTCATCATGTCCAACTCCCTGCTTAATGCAGGATTCACTAAACCATCTCAAACAGATGTCTGTCCAACCTCTGTATGAAGACCTCCATTGAAGGAGGACTCACCACCTCTCGTGGCAGCCTGTTCCACTCATTGATCACCCTCAAGCATTCAATGATATTCCTTATGCAAGTAAGCTGTCATGTGATTGCATGACATGCATACTTGTGGTCACATGTGTGAACCTTTTTCTTTCTGAACCTCAGTTTTTGGTACTCCTAAGGAATTTTCTTTTCCCCAGTACCTTCTCCTTCTGAACTTGGATCTGCTGGAATGCTTTCCTTGGATTTATGCTGAACCCTTGGATTTATGCTGAACCCTTGGATTTCCCCTTGGCTGGTTGCTTCTGAACCTGGGATCCTATGATTTGTTTCCCCTGGATGCATACTGCTACCCACAGCTTTCTGGATGTATGCTTCTGATCCCTGGCTCCCCTGAAAGGTTTCCCTTGGATGTTTGCTGCTACCTGCAGCTATCTGGCTTTACAGTGCATTTGTGATCACCTTGCAATCTAGGACTGGTATTATACGCACCTACTGCCAGGCGGCCACTACCTGTCTGGGAATTGGCACAGCTATGTCTGGAGGAGTGCACTGTATGCCTCCCTACACGGACAGGCTTAGTGCGACTAACATGGGCAAGGTTTTGATTGATGTCCCTAAGTCTGTTCATAAACGTGTTGCTTACTTAAGGGGCCGACTTCTGGAGCTGCGCAGGCTAATGCCTTCTCCTGCAGTGGGTAGACCACGTGTCCCGTGTGAGGTAAGGCGACCCTACAGAGGCTGCAGAGCGGGCAAAAAACTTAAGGCAAGGCGAAGACGGTTTAAACTTGTTCCGTCCATCATCATGGGGAATGTTCAATCACTGGGTAATAAGTCGGATGAACTGTTGGCATTAATACAGACCCAGAGGGAATACAAGGAATGCAGTTTGATGTGTTTTACTGAAACATGGTTACGTGGCGAGATCCCAGACTCAAGTGTCTCAGTACCAGGATTTCACATGGTCCGGGCGGATAGAGACACTATGAAGAGCGGCAAAAAAAAGGGCGGTGGAGTTATATTCTACATAAACAATGGTTGGTGCAATCAGGGGCATGTGACTGTAAGGGAGCGCCATTGTTGTCCGAACATTGAATTGCAAGCTGTTGGCCTCAGACCTTACTATATTCCTAGAGAATTCTCGCTTGTTATTGCAATAGTGTTGTACATACCACCAACTGCAAACCATGAGGCTGCAGGTGAAGTGCTGTCAGGTGTCATTGCTCGGCTCCAGCTGAAACACCTCAACTCGCTTACTGTAATCTCTGGGGATTTTAACCGAGCTAAAATTTCTACTGCCTTACCTAAATTCTATCAATTTGTTAAATGTACAACACGTGACAAAATTACTTTGGACTTACTCTATGAGAATGTCAAGAATGCTTATTCATCCTCTACCCTGCCGCCCTTGGGGAAGTCTGATCACAATCTTGTACTATTGTCACCAGTCTACCAACCTGTTGTTAGTACACAGCCTGCTACCATTAAATTAGTTAGAATGTGGAGTCCAACAAATGAACAGGCTTTGCAGGATTGCTTTCATCTTACAGACTGGGATGTGCTGCTTGGGACAATGGACGAGTATACAAATGTTAATGAAGTGGTTGGTAGAGTGACTGACTACATTAACTTCTGCACTGATATGTTGGTGCCGGCTAAAAAGATTAGGTGTTTTGCAAACAACAAGCCATGGATAACAAAGGAATTGAAGCATTTGCTCAACAGGAAAAAAAAAACATTTAAATTAGGTGACAAAGAGGAAATTAAAATGATACAGCATGAATTGAAGCATAAAATAAAGGAGGCTGTTGTGAATTCTGTTGTCAAGCTCCCTCCTGTGGTCATGAATGGTACTTCGGCTGGTTCTGTCCATGGGCTTCCTCTGTTGGTTGTGAGTGGGGCTGCGGCTTCTGAGTTTCCTTCCACAGGTGACGAGGTTAATTCGTTAGCTGGCTGCTCTATTTAACTCCACTTAGATCATTGCTCCATGCCACCTGTCAATGTTCCAGTATTGGTCTAGTTCACTCCTGGATCTTTCTTGTGACCTGTCTTCCCAGCAGAAGCTAAGTTCCTGCTTGTTTTTCTTCAGTTTGCTATTTTTCTGTCCAGCTTGCTATTTTGATTTTTGTCTTGCTTGCTGGAAGCTCTGGGACGCAGAGGGAGCGCCTCCGCACCGTGAGTCGGTGCGGTGGGTCTTTTGCGCCCTCTGCGTGGTCTTTTTGTAGTTTTTTGTGCTGACCGCAAAGTTACCTTTCCTTTCCTCAGTCTGTTCAGTAAGTCGGGCCTCACTTTGCTAAATCTATTTCATCTCTGTGTTTGTATTTTCATCTTTACTCACTGTTAGGAGTCGAGTTTCCTCTGCTGCACAGGGGGAATCTCGATCCGTGTCTGCTGCAGTCTCCCATTCTGCTTCGGCCGCAGTGGGCTCTGCTCAGCGGAGGCGTCGCTCCCAGCATCTCGCTGGGACTGATTCTGTGCAAAGGGTTACTGCTGCCTTTCCCGGCTCTCCTGTTGTACCCTGCACTGATCTGCGGCGAGCGGGCTTCCCTGGGACTAAGTCCTTATTTGCACACACTGAGCATGCCCAGGACAGGATCTCCCGTTGGAGATCGAAGGGTCACATGCTCAGGTGCTGCAGCACATCCCATTGGTCCTCTTGGCAGGTCCTGAAAGGGCAAAACTTCTGTAGCAGCTTCCTGTGCTGCAACTATATAAACTGCGCATGACCGCACGGCCATGCGCTAGTATTGTCTTTAAAATACCCTCCCTATTGGATGACTGTTCGCGGAAGGTGTATGTTTGCTATCTAGCGCCCGACTTATCCAACAGCACGTTACACACATAACAGCGTCTTGTTGCTGAGACCGCCTGTACGGCGCCGTGCGCTTCCTCTGCGCTTTCCTTACCCAAGCCTGGGTGGTTAGTGGCGTCCGTCAGTGAGGCACTGCATGCACTCTCGTGCCTTTGTATACTGTTTTATAGTTTCTTTACACACCCAGTTGCGGTGTTGTGCCAGCAAGTGGTCTAATCGGACTTCAATCCTGTGTTGGGGTTGTGTTCGCTGACTTCTTGCTCGTGCTCTATGTGCGGTACCGCGGTCCTGTGACTCAACAGGATCGCTTCCTTCACACAGGGTGAAGTTAACCCGTGCGTGTATACTTATAGTACCGTCATATAGTCCGTCTTACTAGCAGCAGGGTTTTTACCTGCATGGTGGACCTCGGACTGCGAACGCACCTAGTTTCATATCATCTATACTTGGTGCGTTCCGCCAGTCCTTAACACTCACAGTCATTATATGTGGGGGGCTGCCTTTTCCTTTGGGGAATTTCTCTGAGGCAAGGTAGGCTTATTTTTCTATCTTCAGGGCTAGCTAGTTCCTTAGGCTGTGTCGAGTTACATAGGGAGCGTTAGGAGCAATCCATGGCTATTTCTAGTGTGTGTGATAGGATTAGGGATTGCGGTCAGCAGAGTTCCCACGTCTCAGAGCTCGTCCTATATTATTTTTAACTATCAGGTCATTCCGTGTGCTCTTAACCACCAGGTCCATTATTGTCCTTACCACCAGGTCACAACAGGAGGCCCAGGAAGCCTTCAGAATTAAACTTGAAAAGAAACTGTCCCACAATAATACCAGGGAGGTTTGATCAGGAATGAAATTACTGACTGGGCTTAAGGTGAGGCCTGAAAATGATCGAGGAACAATGGACAAGGCTAATGAGATGAACGAGTATTTCAATAGATTTAGCAGTACATGTGTACTGCCAACTGATAGTGGATGGGAACTGGGTGCAAATTCTGCAACATCGATATTGAAGGATGAGCAGACTAATTTTAGAGTATCCAAAAATGATGTGAGGAGGCAGTTTAAGTCACTTAACATTGGTAAAGCTGCAGGACCAGATGGACTCAGCTCACGTGTCCTTAAAGTATGTGCAGACCAGCTGTGTACTGTCTTTACACGCCTATTTAATGGAAGTATACAAACACAGAGGGTACCAGTGTTATGGAAAACTTCCTGTCTGGTGCCGGTACCCAAGACTTCTTCTCCTGCAACCCTAAATGACTATCGTCCTGTAGCCTTAACATCTCACGCTTGGAAAGATTAGTGCTTGCTCACTTAAGACCAAGGGTCAATGCTTTTATCGATCCCCTTCAGTTTGCTTACCGACATAGATTGGGGGTGGATGATGCTATTCTTTCTCTGTTACATAGGGTACATTCATTTCTGGAGATTGACGGAACCATGGTGCGAGCGATGTTCTTCGATTTCTCGAGTGCATTTAACTCCCTGCAGCCACTTTTACTACACAAAAAGATGACTGATATGAAGGTTGAGGAGGGGATGAGAAATTGGATAACTGACTACCTATCAGATCGGCCACAGTTTGTACAGATGGGAGCAGTGGTGTCAAGCAGATTACTGAGCAGTGTAGGTGCCCCCCAGGGAACGGTGCTTGCGCCCTTCCTATTCACACTGTATACTTCAGACTTTCAGTATAAATCTGAACTTTGCCACCTTCAAAAATTTTCGGATGACTCCGTGGTTGTGGGATGCATTAGGGGAGATCAGGGGGATGAGGAATATAGAAGGGTGGTGTCAAATTTCGTGGATTGGTGCATTGGTAACTATCTACAACTAAATGTTAATAAAACCAAGAAGTTGGTGGCCAACTATAGCAGGATTAAGTTGGAATGCTTACCGATCACTATTGCTGGTCAGGAGGTCGAGCAGGTGGAGAGTTACAAATATTTGAGGGTCCATTTGGATAGCAAACTGGACTGGAGATGCCACTCGGAGTTTGTCTACAAGAAGGGGATGAGCAGATTGTATTTCCTAAGGAAACTGAGGTCTTTTAATGTGTGCAGCAAAATGTTAGAAATGTTCTACCAGTCTGTGGTGGCAAGTGCCATCTTTTTTGCAATCACGTGCTGGGGTAGTAGTGTGCGGGCCTCTGATGCTAATAAGCTGAATAAGATTATTAAGAAGGCAAGTTCTGCTGTGGGCTGCAAGCTGGACTCTTTTGGGGAGGTAGTGGAGAAAAGAACTCTGAGAAAGTGTATGGCGATGATGAACAATAATGCACATCCATTATATGAGCTATTCATGAGACAGAAGAGCACCTTCAGTAACCGGCTAATACTTCTGAGATGTAAGAAGGAAAAATATAGGAAATCGTTTGTGCCAACTGCCATGGGAATGTACAACAATAACATTAGGGTTAAACCACCAAGGTGAAAGTCTACTTATTTCTCTACATTTCAGTTCACTCGTTGTGTATGTCCTATTCTAATGTATAATGTATAATGTTCTTCTGTCAACTCCACTGTCATGTCAACTATGTAATTCTTTTATGATTTTTATGATTTGATTTAAGTTGTGCTGCTGTGATACCATAATTTCCCACGGGATTAATAAAGTGTATCGTATCGTATCGTATCGTACATGCTGACCAGTCTCATCCCACTTATCTCAATTCACTTCTAATGAGAGAAAATAATAATGAGTATGCAGTCAAGGCCAAAAATTTTGAGACTGACACAAATTTTGACTTTCACAAAGTTTCGGTTTTTATACTTACAATTTTTATTAAACACTGGATCGTTATGAAGAGTTCAAGAGCAACTTCTCCCAAATTCAAGAGAAATTTGGTGATGATGAATGAGCAATACTTTTTGTAGCATGATGAAGCACCATGTCACAAGGGAAAATTGATAGCTAAGTGGCTTCGTAAACAATAAATTGAAATTTGAAGGTTACAGCCAGGAAACTCCCCAGACTTCAATCCCATTGATAGCCTGTGGTCAATCCTCAGGTGGGTGGGCAAAGCAACACTGAAATTGTGATAAACTCTATAGACTGAATATACAAGAGCGTTTAAACTTTGATCAAGATTTGCCACAAAAGCTAATATCCAGCATGCCGCGGCGAATTTCAAATGTCTAGAAAAATAAGGGACTACACTGGAAATATCGAGTCTTTGCACAAACCTGATGTATTTGGGAAAAAAAGTATAAAAACTTATGAAGTTATCATAATTGTACTTCAAATACATAGAAACATCTGGCTAAAAATTCTAAAAACACTGATGCAGCAAACTGTGGCCCAAACGTTGGTTTTCAGTCTTAAAACTTTTGGCACAACTTCAATTGGCACGTGATTGTAAGTATGCAAGTCACCTAAATGCAGTCTTGTGAATGCCAATCTGCATTGGAAATAGTGGCAAATTATGATATCATGTGCACCACAAACTGTCACAATTCAGCAGTCTGCAGTCAGCCCCTTTAAAAAGGCAGGCTAGAGAAGCCCATGATATACAGTGTACACCGTGGGAAAAAGAGATGTTACTGTTATGAATAATGACAATAAATACATTAATATGTAAACAAAACTATAAAAATGTAAAAAAATAATTATACCAAAGTTCAAGGGATTCCACAAGTAGAGAAAATGAAAATAAAGTACAGTAAAGAGACCTGATATTTGGCAAGTGTGAGGCAGTGACCCCTGTTACAGCTAGGGGGTGCTGTTTGTGCTCCCTAGATTGCGCACAGAGGCGTATGAAGGCCATAGGTGTGCATGGCAGTCGCAGGTGTAGCTATGATTGCAATGTGAGGCAGTGACTCATGTCACAGGTAGGGGTCACTGTGTGTTCTCCCCAGGTTGTGCATGCAGGCGGATGAAGTCCATAGGTGTGCATGGGAGTCATGGATTTCTCATCTGGGTTTTCCACATGGCTAAAGGCCACAGGTTTGTGTGTTAAAAGCCCTGCAGTAAGATGTATGGGTGTGTCAGGTGTACACCAGTGTCAGTCTCGTGTGTGCTGGTGTGCAGAGCAGAGGCCTGCAGAGCACTGGCTGAGTGCAGGAGTCACAGGCCAGTGGAGCCAACACCCAGGGCAGCTGAATAGCCTGGTATTCGCAATGTATAGAGCGATGCAAGTCATCCATTGTTCTGGTCTCGGATGTGAACAGTCCTGTGCCTGGAGGTGGATGTCCTGTGCCCGAAGGAGATGGATGTGGACAGTTCTGTGCCAGGAGGTAGATGTCCTGTGCCACAAAGAGACGGATGTGGACAGTCCTGTGCCCAGAGGTGGATGTCCTGTGCCCGAAAGAAGACTAGCATGTGTAACGATTACAAACAGGTGGATATGGTGCCCGGCTGCTATCCGGAGGATATCCTGGGCTGTGTACGGCTGTGTGAGTAAGAGACTCTGATACAGTGATGCAGGACACCCATGGGAACTAGTCAGAGAGGGCTGGCGTGTGTAGTGTCTGCAACATATGAGGTTGTGTATATGGAGACTGTAATATAGCGTGCGGTCGCCCAAGGAAACTGGACAAGAGAAGTCTAAACTGTTTAGGGACTATAAATCTAAAGCCATATGATATGTATTGCTATTAACTGATGTGAACTAAACACTGATAATATACACTGAAGTTATATGCATGTGTGTGAATTGGACTTTAATGCTGTGAGGAAACACATTAAACAGACTTTTGCGTTAGAACCTTTTGGGTCACTGCCTCTTCACTGCGTATGATGCTACTACAATGTTACACAAGCTATATTTTTCTAAGGGTCAGTTGATGTTATTTGGGTATTCCAGGGAAAGACATAGTATCTACTATATAATTGTCTAAGGGTCACTTCCGTCTTTCTGTCTGTCCTTCTGTCTTTCACGGATATTCATTGGTCGCGGACTCTGTCTGTATTGGAATCCAAGTAGCTGATTGGTCTTGCCAGCTGCCTGTCATGGCTGCCACGACCATTCAGCGATGGCCACAGTCCGATTAGTCCCTCCCCTGCAGTCAGCGCCCAGCACCCGCTCTATACTCCCCGCAGTCACCACTCACACAGGGTTAATGCCAGCGGTAATGGACCGCATTATACCTTGGGTAACTCACTCTGTTACCGCTGCTATTAACCCTGTGTGACCAAGTATTTACTATTGATGCTGCCTATGCAGCGTCAATAGTAAAAACATCTAATATTAAAAATAATTTAAAAAAATAAAAAATCATTATATACTCACCTTTCGCGATGCTCAGGTAACCGCTCCATGCAAGCGGCAGGTTCCGGTGCCAAGGATAGTATGGGAGAAGGACATGCCATGACATCATGGTCATGTGACCGCAACGTCATCACAGGCCCTGCGCGCCTGCACGAGAAGGACCTGCCATGACGTCACGGTCATGTGACCGTGATGTCATCACAGGTCCTGCGCGCCTGCGCGAGGAGGACCTGCCATTACGTCACGGTCATGTGACCGCGATGTCATCATAGGTACTGCGCGAGAAGGACCTGCCATGACTTCACGGTCATGTGACTGAACTACAAGGGGCCCTTGGAAGGTGAGTATATGTTTATTTTTTATTTTTTAACCTGTGACATAGGTGGCTGGGCAATATACTACGCAGCTGGGCAATATACTACGTGGCTTGGCAATATACTACGTGGCTCTGTGCTGTATACTACGTCACTGTGCAATATACTACGTGGCTCTGTGCTGTATACTATGTCACTGGGCAATATACTACATCACTGGGCAATATACTACGTGGATGGGCAATATACTACGTGACTGGGCAATGTACTACATGACTGGGCAATATACTACGTGGTTGGGCAATATACTACGTGCCTGGGCAATATACTATGTGACTGGGCAATATACTACACGGCTGGGCAATATACTACGTGGCTGGGCAATATACTATGTGACTGGGCAATGTACTACATGGCTGGGCAATATGCTACGTGGCTGAGCAATATACTACATGGGCTGTGCAATATACTACGTGGCTGGGCAATATTCTACGTGGCTGGGCAATATACTACGTGACTGGGCAATATACTACGTGGCTGGGCAATATACTATGTGGGCTTTGCAATATACTACGTGGACATGCATGTTCTAGAATACCCGATGTGTTAGAATCAGGCCACCATCTAGTATACAATAAATGTCTGATTGTAAGGAGGCGAAACCAAGCCAAAGTGGATAGAGAAAGCTTCTCTTATATAGGAGTCTTTGAAAATGCGCTTGCTAGGTTGACCTTCCATGAACTGTGTTTGCAGCAGACTAATTTTTTGCTTCATCCTCCTACTATATGTAGTCACACACCAGTTGATACAACATATGTTTCCACCATTCATTCTTTCTTCTATGAAAAACTTGAGACTGAGGGAAAAAAATAGCTTGACATAAGGTCAGGGTAGGGGTATAACTAGGAAACCATAGACTACTGTGGATAAAGATTCAAGGTTCGAGCTGGCTATCCCTAGAAGCAGAGGCGTAGGTAGGGTTTTGGTTTGGGGCGGGGGCGAAACTTCTGAGTGGGCCCATAACCAGGTATCCTTGATTACAACTCGGTGACGCACCCTAATAGTGGAGGAGAACCTCAGCAGATGATTGCGCTATTACTGAAGATAATCTCTATTTCAGGACCAACATAGATATTACCGCCATATTGTCATTGGTAAATACTAGCCCTACAGAACATATAAGTGATCACTGCACATTTACAGATAATGACTTACCGCTGACGTTCTTTCTGATGGAATCGTTCACTTTTCCCATCTTTTCCATCTGGCCTAGACCGGCACAACTTCTTCTAGCAACGGCTCACCTGCAGAGAATACAATAAAGACACATTTCACTTCTCACTTTCCAGCCCAATCACCATCTATTCCCAACCTGCACAAACTCCTCATCCTGCTGATACCCCAATACTGAGCTGTTGCTGCCGTATGTGCCCCTATTACTGCCCCTGATACCCCAATACCAAGCCACTGCTGCAATATGTGTCCCTATTACTGCACCTGATACCCCAATACTGAGCCGCTGCTGCCGCATGTGTCCCTATTACTTCCCCTGATACCCCAATACTGAGCTGCTTCTGCCGTATGTGTCCTTATTACTGTACCTGATACCACAATACTTAGCTGCTAGCGCCATATGTGTCCTTATTACTGCACCTGCTGTATGATTCTCTGTGCCCTCTAAATTCTAAAGCACCCCTCTATAATATAGTAATGCTGGGTGCCAGTGCCCTAGAAAACAGTGCTCACATTTTGCCCCCTAGAAAGGAATATTGCCCTGTGTGTTAGGGCTAGCGGAACGCACCAAATAATAAGACAGATAGAGTATGGTGCGTTCGCAGCCCGGGGTCCACCGTGCAGAGATGGAACCTGCTGCCAAGTAATGACGGACTATATGGCGGTACAAAGTGAATACACACATGGGCTAACCTCACCCTGTGTGAAGGAAGCGAACCCTGTTACGTCACAGGGCCGTGGTACCGCACCAAGAGCGCAAGCAACGAGTCTCAGAACTCAATCCCAAGACACAGGATTTGAGTACATAGACCTCATGCGCTCGACACCGCTACTGAGGTGTCAGAGTGACAGCAATAGAAGCACGAGAGTGCATGCAGTGCCGCACTGGCGAACGCCACTAACCACCCAGGCTTGGATCAGGAAAGCGCTGTGAAAGCACAAGGCGCCGCACTGGCGGTCACAGCAATAAGATGCTGTATTGTGTGTTTACGTGCTGATGGCTAAGTCGGGCACTAGATAGCAAACATACACCTTCCGCGAACAGTCATCCAATAGGGAGGGTTATTTAAAGAGCGACTTTCACTCACAACACACACACATTTACAAATGTACACTAGCGCATGGCCGTGCGGTCATGCGCAGCTTATATAGTTGCAGCACGTTCAGGACCTTCCAATAAAGGACCAATGGGAAGCTGCTACCAAAGTTTTGCCCTTTCAGGACCTTCTTGGAGGACCAATGGGATGTGCTGCAGTACCTGAGCATGTGACCCTCGATCTCCAATGGGAGATCTTGCCCTGGGCATGCTCAGAAAGAGAAAAGCAGGACTTAGCCCCAAAAGCATCTGCTCGCCGCTGCCCAACACTGACTTCAATGGCAGAAGCAGGAAAAGCAGCAGTAACTCTTTGTACAGAGTGAGACTGAGCAAGACGCTGGGACCGACGTCTCCGCTGAGCAGACTCCACTGCGGCTGGATAAGAATGGGAGACCGCAGCGGAGATGGCTCGAGATTCCCCTTGTGCAGAAGCGGGAACTCGACACCTAACACTGTGTGCCCCTTTAATAGTCACAGTAACCCGAGTTCCCCTATAACAATAAGTTCACACTTCACATTGAGTAATGTCCCGAGTCTCCCCCCGTACAGCTCCCATATACACGGTATGATGCTCTCTTATACATACCATGATGCCTCCTCACTGTAATGCTCCCTCACACAGTACACTGACCCCTTAGTAGCCCCCAAACTGTTTAATGGCTCCAGCACTGTATGATGGCCCCTTCACTGTAATCCCCACACTGTACGATGGCCCCCTCACTGTAATCCCCACACTGTACGATGATTCACTAGACAGCCTCCATATAGTATAATGCACAAGATAGTCCTCAATATAGTCTAATGCACTCCCCATAGGCAGACTCTACAGCACAAGGTAGGGCCCATAGGCAGACTCTATAGCACAAGGCAGAACCCCTTAGATAGACTCTGTAGTATAAGACAGCACCCCTTTAAGCAGACCCTGTAGTATAAGGCAGCACCCCATAGGCAGACCCTGTAGTATACGACAGCACCCCATAGGTAGACCCTGTAGTATAAGGCAGCACCCCTTAGGCAGACCCTGTATTATAAGACAGCACCCCATAGGCAGACATTGTATTATAAGGCAGCACCCCATAGGCAGACTATGTAGTGCAAGGCAGCACCCCATAGGTAGACTCTGTAGTATAAGGCAGCACCCCATAGGCAGACCCTGTAGTATAAGGCAGCACCTCACAGGCAGACCCTGTAATATAAGGCAGCACCCATAGGCAGACCCTGTAGTATAAGGCAACACCCCCATAGGCAGACCCTTTAGTATAAAGCAGCACCCCATAGGCAGACCCTGTAATATAAGACAGCACCCCCATAGGCAAAACCTGTAGTGTAAGACAGTACTCCTATAGGCAGACCCTGTAAGTATAAGACAGTACCCCCATAGGCAGACCCTGTAAGTATAAGACAGTACCCCCATAGGCAGACCCTGTAATATAAGGCAGCACTCCATAGGCAGACCCTGTAGTATAAGGCAGCCCCATAAAAAAAAATAAATAAATACTCACCTCTCTTCCTCCTTGTTCCAGCGGTGCTCTGAGCTCTCGCTCATCTCCTGACAGCGGGTGCTGGGTGGTGACGTCAGCTGACCTTGTGGTCACGGGTGGCTGGCCCACTGCTGGCACTGGGCCCCCCGCCTGCTCAGGAGCCCCATAGCAGCCGGGCGGCAGAGCAGGGAGACCGATTCTCCAGGCTCTGCCACAGAATGTAACTAGATCGGTGTGCTGCGTCGGGTGGGCCCCCTATGAGCTCTGGGCCCTGGGCGCTGGCACCTTCTGCCCCACGGTAGCTACTCTACTGCCTAAAGGTAAACCTGTGTCATTAAGCTTCTAATACTGAGTCAGAGGTAGACAGTAATGACATTCATCCTATCTTCCCCGACCATGGTCAAGTTGAACCGACTATATAAATGCTGAATATTATTGAGATCTGGCGCTGGTACTTGCTATTCTAGTAGATAGATATACACAATCTGAGGTCAGTAATTGGCTATATTGGTCATGTGACATGATATCATTACTGCAGGCAAGTGAATAAAGACCAGAAGGAACCTCCAAATCATCATCATAGGAGCGATGGGTTTAAAGGGCTACTACTTTTTTCTGCAGATACTGTAATTTCATCACTTCCAGGCAACCTGATGAACTAAGGTGCGCTTGTTCTTTATATAAAATAAGTACTTGTAATATGTGATTTCCAGACATTCACTACTAGCAGTTACATTATGCAGTCCATTTCTGACTTTATAAGATATGGCTTTTATGCATCAGTGTTCAGGTAAACGGAGTAAACAGTGTAAAACATTGCAGAACATTAATTACTTAGCGATGTAATTTAGAATACAGGAAATATAACTAAATGAATTAACTAAAACCAGTATGAATTGCACAACCATTCATTGTGGACAGTAGTAGGAAACACAAAGGAAATGCAAAACAGGAATTTAATTAATAAGGGAAACATCTGCTATTGATTCATAAAAAGTCACTGACCACTTCTTCTTTTGTGTGAAATAAGTACCGTATTGCATTGCAATAGGTCAAAACCCAGGGAACATGTCCTATTACCTGTCTTTTCTTTTTTTTTCCCTTAGAAATGTTGATTTGTGGTCATATTAACTTGCAGCAAATAAAAGTCAGAGTTTTTTGGATTTGCAGTAGTGTACAACGCAATGATTTAGGTGTACAATGAGGAAGATGCGTTGTTATTCTTTTATCAAGTCTCAATGATTGTTTTAAGGCTGTGGTACAATTACAGTCATGCTCAAAAGTTTACATACCCCAGCAGAATTTTTGCTTTCTAGTCCTTTTTTTCAGAGAATATGAATGAGAACACCTAAACTGTTTCTCCACTCATGTTAGTTGTTGACTGAAGCCATTTATTGTCAAACTACTGTGTTTTCCCTTTTTAAATCATAATGACAACTGAAAACATCCAAATTACACTGATCAAAAGTTCACATACCCTGGTGATTTTGGCCTGATAACATGCACAAATAGGTTTGAATGCTAGTAAAGGTAGCATCCTCACCTGTGACCTGTTTGCTTGTAATCAGTGTGTGTGCATAAAAGCTGAGTGAGTTTCTGGGAACTAGACAGACTTTTGCATCTTTCATCCAGCCACTGACATTTTTGGATTGTAAGTCATGCAGAAAGCAAAAGAATTGTCAACGGATCTACGGGAAAAGGTAGTTGGACTGTATAAAACAGGAATAGAATACAAGACCATGGTCAGATAGTTCAACAAAAATGCTGCCAGGGGGGCATCATGTTATAGTGTAAGATCGCTGATCTGACACTTTACTGTGCACGGTGTCAGATCAGCTATCCCGGCTCCTGCTCTGAGCAGGTGCAGTGAAGCCACCTCCCTGCAGGACCCCGATGCTGTGGCCATCTTGGATCTGGGCCTGCAAGGAGGAGGTAAGAGACCCTCGCAGCAACGCGATCACATTGCGTTGCTGCGGGGGTCTCAGGGAAGCCCGCAGGGAGCCCCCCTCCGTGCGCGATGCTTCCCTATACCGCCGCCACACTGCGATCATGTTTGATCGCAGTGTGCCGGGGGTTAATGTGCCGGGGGCAGTCCGTGACTGCCACTGGTAAATAGTGCTGGATGTCAGCTGCGATAGGCCCCGTGAGCGCGGCCGATCACGCTGGACATACTATTCCGTCCTTGGGAAGTAAGGCCCATCCCACATGGACGGAATAGTACGTCCAATGTCAGAAAGGGGTTAAAATCACATTGCAATTGGATTGCAATCACACTGCATTAAGATGTAAATCGGATGCTAGGTGGGTAAAATCGAATTGTACTTGCATAAAAAATGCATGACACTCACATGACACTTGTCCGACTCTCCTGCATCAAATTTGGACTGATTTTAAAATCGCTAGTGTGTCTCCAGTCTAATAGAAATGATGGCTAGACAACTCCTTTAAGGGGCTGTCCAAATTTGAGGACTTTTTTTACTTAAAGGGAATGTTATAGAAAAACAAAGCCAATCCTGTCAGTGCAACAGCCAATGCCAGACACCGGATACTGCTGTACAGACTTGCTGAAGGACCCAGGGAAGGTGAGTACAGCATGATGTTTTTTCATGGCATAGAGCAAACTGCAACCAAGGGAGGATTTTAATTCCTTAGGAAGAACTCCTTACAGTAATTGAATTTGGGGCTAAAAATCATTTTTGTAGTTGGGTTTAATTAAAAATGGTGTACTGTTTGGCTTTTGAGCTCTTTGATTTGTTGCATATTCAACTTTGAAGTGGTATATATCAGCTGAGGGGAGCTTAGTACAAACCAGATAAAAGAAATACTGATTCTCCTTTAAGACATATAATGAGTTCACTGACAAATTCTCAAGTAACTCATTATACATCCAGCAACATACAGAGCAGCACAGAGGCAATAGAGAGCAAAAGGTGCAAATTTCTTCATGAAGCCTATTTGCTAAAATTATTTTTAGGCACAAATACATATATTTAAAGGGAACCTGTCACCAATTTTGTGACATAGCAGCTAAAAATATCACCTTATTCAGCGTCTGCTAAGCATTCTCTAAATCCTTATATAACTCCCTGACTCCACTTGTACACTCCCAAAAAAAACTTTCTAATTTCTCCCATGCTGTATGGTAATCTTCTCAGTCTGGTCCAATGGGCATGGTTTGAGGCCTCTACATCGCTTCCATCAATTTTTGCTCGCCATCCTACTTCATGGATGATGCCACTTGTGCCGTGCGACATCTCGCTCCTTCTCAAAAATATTGTGTTTTGCGCTTGCGCAGTATTCTTTGCCTAACTGCAAGCACAGCCAAAAAACAGAAGTGTCATGCGCCGACACATGTACTTCTGGATCATTTAGCAGAACTACGTTTGCCAGCACTTGCAAACTTTTGTTTTTCAGCTTTGCTAACAGTTGGGCAAAGAATACTGCGCAAGCACAACACGCAATATTTATGAGGAGGCGCTATGTGTTGCATTGTGATGTGGATCGTTATCCATCAGGAGGACAGCGAGTAGAAGCCGGGGGGAGGGATGCAGAGACCGAAAACCACACCCATTGGACCGGACTGAAAAGATTACCATACAGCACGGGATAAATTAAAAAAGGTTTTTCGGAGTATGCAAGGAGAGATAGGGGGTTATACAAGGATTTAGGGAATGCATAGCAGACACTGAATAAAGTGATATTTTTAACTGCTATGTCACAAAACTGGTGAAAGGTTCCCTTTAAGGAGAAAAGTATCCCTAATGGTGGAGAACACCTTTATGATGATCAAGTTCATGTCTATAGGACCTGGAAGTATGAAAGTAGTATTTCTTTTCTACGATGCCTCTGCTATTGTGGGAAGCAAGGTTCTGCATGTTGAAATCTAACATGACGGTTTCTTTCTTTAACCATGTCATAAATGTTATCATAGCTTCTTTGTAATACTGCTTATTACTAAGTAGACTCATATCTACTAAAGTGTAAAGATCATACAATTTATACTTTTTTTTATTATTGCTGGTAGCCTAGTCTTCCATTTAAAACAATCTGGCAAGTTATGTGCTAAAGAAGCTCAATTTGCTAATAATATTCTTCAATTTATTAAGCATTTTGTACCTCTAAAACACTAAACCAATTTTCCAGTTTACTTGATTATCATCCTGTGATTTTGGTTAATTTTTTTATTTAAAACCTCACAATAATAACAGAGGCCACCTAGTTTTCTCCTTTTTTTCCTTAGAATTTGACCTTTAATACAGTAGGAAATCCCTCTGATATGCTGAAGTATACGATGTGCTGCTTTGTCCTTTAACTGTGTTCTTGTTTTTTTTTGTTCTATTTTCCTTTACAAAATGCATAGTCATGTCTTCCATTTAACCTATTGCAGCTCGATTTTAGGAAATGCACTTATCAGTCACTTCTCTTTTCTTCTCTCACTCTGAATCTACTGTGCTTTGGTACTGGTGAGTGACATTAGCAAAACTACCTCTGCTGCTCTGCCTTTGGTGTTGCTTTTTTTAATAAAAATGGTCACTCTGCTACGAATCCAGTCTCTAACAGTAAGTACTAGAATATTTTGTAGTCCACTTTTGATTGCAGTTATATTAATCAAATATATTTTCAAAATATTTTGGTAAATAATGAGATCTTTTCTGTTAAACTATCTCATTATCTTTTGAAATTGCTTAGCTGTGTTTATACATTTGCGTGTCCCTCTTAGGATTTGTTAATTGAGTGTTGTTGTTTTTTGCACTCAAACCAGGCATGAATTCCAGAGGAGAAAAAAAAAAGATTTTATTTCCCTTGGATCTGTTCCTGGTTTAGCTTTGCTAAATACGTAAAATGTGCATGGACTGTGTCATTTCTGCGCATTGTAGACTTAAAAGAAATCCTGTGTTTAAATTGCATACTATAGCATCTTTTTAACTGGTCTCCAAGAAATCAATAATATAAATAATATATTCTTCACTATTGGCACTTTTGGGGTTGTATAATTTGATATCTGTGTATAAATGCAAATTGGAGTACTGAGTATGGGGCATGCTGCCATCACAAAAAAAAGCAAACTGAAAATTGATGTGCATGTTCTTTATTGTCAATGGATATCTGTGCCCGAATAAGAATTAGAGTGCTAATATAAGAGTACTGCTTTACTCACTACATAACTAGATTATCCACATAACTCGATTTAACACATACAGTGCAGACTAGGTCATTTATCTCGGGTGTAGGGGTAGTGAAGTGTCCTATATGTAATATAGACTAGACGACTTATCTTGGCTGCCAAGGTGCACGGGTAGTGAAGGATCATGTACAGGGAATAGACTAGATCACTTATCTTGGCTGCTGAGGTGAAGGGGTAATGAAGTATTACATACAGGTAATATAGAATAGATCATTTATTTTGGCCGCTGAGTCATATGGGTAATGAAGCATAACATACAGGTAATATACCGTAGACTAGATCATTTATCTTTGCTTCTGAGGTGTATTAGTAGTTAAGTATCACTTACAGGTAATATAGACTAGATCACTTATTTTGGCTGCTTAGGTGTAGGAGTACTGAAGCATCATGTACAGGTAATGTAGACTAGATCACTTATCTTGGCTGCTGAGGTGTAGGGGTAATACTGTATCACTTGCAGGTAATGTAGACTAGATCACTTATCTTGGCTGCTGAGGTGTAGGGGTAATACTGTATCACTTGCAGGTAATGTAGACTAGATCACTTATCTTGGCTGCTGAGGTGAAGGGGTAATGAAGTATTACATACAGGTAATATAGAATAGATCACTTATCTTGGCTGCTGAGTCATATGGGTAATGAAATATAACATACAGGTAATACAGACTAGATCACTTATCTTTGCTGCTGAGGTGTAGGAGTACTGAAGCATCATGTACAGGTAATGTACACTAGATCACTTATCTTGGCTGCTGAGGTGAAGGAGTAATGAAGTATTACATACAGGTAATATAGAATAGATCACTTATCTTGGCTGCTGAGTCATATGGGTAAAGGTACCGTCACACTAAGCGACGCTGCAGCGATACCGACAACGATCCGGATCGCTGCAGCGTCGCTGTTTGGTTGCTGGAGAGCTGTCACACAGACAGCTCTCCAGCGACCAACGATGCCGGTAACCAGGGTAAACATCGGGTTACTAAGCGCAGGGCCGCGCTTAGTAACCCGATGTTTACCCTGGTTACCATCGTTAAAGTAAAAAAAACAACCACTACATACTTACCTTGCGCTGTCTGTCCCCGGCGCTGTGCTTCTCTGCTCTGGCTGTGAGCACAGCGGCCGGAAAGCAGAGCGGTGACGTCACTGCTGTGCTTTCCGGCTGCCCGGCGCTCACAGAGGGACAGACAGCGCAAGGTAAGTATGTAGTGGTTGTTTTTTTTACTTTAACGATGGTAACCAGGGTAAACATCGGGTTACTAAGCGCGGCCCTGCGCTTAGTAACCCGATGTTTACCCTGGTTACCAGCGAAGACATCGCTGAATCGGTGTTACATACGCCGATTCAGCGATGTCAGCGGGAGAGCCAGTGACGAAATAAAGTTCTGACCTTTCATCCCCAACCAGCGACATCACAGCAGGGGCCTGATCGCTGCTGCCTGTCACACTGGACGATATCGCTAGCCAGGACGCTGCAACGTCACGGATCGCTAGCGATATCGTCTAGTGTGACGGTACCTTAATGAAATATAACATACAGGTAATACAGACTAGATCAATTATCTTTGCTGCTGAGGTGTAGGGGTAATAATGTATCACATAGAAGTAATACAGACTAGATCAATTATCTCGGCCACTGAGTTGTAGGGGTAGTGAAGGATCACATGCAGATAATATATGGTTCTCCAAAAGGAGAATATAGTAATAATAATGATGATAAAAATATGACAGTAAAATAATTCTCCAAAGAGAAGAAGTGGCAAAGTGGAATAGAGAAGCTTCCAAAACTGGAAGTTTAAAACCTGGGCTTCTCTCCTGTCTTGTGATGTGTAGTGGTGAAGTGGAAATACTCACATATTGTATACCGGGTTGATGACACGCTATCATCCATCTCACAAGCACTCTGACACTGTGTAAGTACATTTATTTATTTATTTATGGGAAACCCTCTTTTCTGTTGCACCTAATAGGTACCTCTCTACTTCAAGAAACACAATGATCATGTCTAAAGCATTAGAAATAATTATATGCACATGCACTTTGTAATGGAAAGCTGCAGTGCTGACCTTTTGATATGTGAACTCAGAAGAAGTAGGAAGTGTCAGATCCAATATTTCCTTTTTTTGTCACTCTGTTATTTATACCCATACAAGATGTCTGCTTGTGATGTTGATTCTTAATAGGATTTATTTAGCATGCCATCAATAATCTTGTGCCACTTTGTTTGTGTTTCCTTCTGCTTGGATTTTTAATATTTGAGAATTATGAATTAAAATGTAAAGATTTTAAATATTTTTTTTGCAATGGATACTCATTTCCCTAAATTATTTTTTTAGGGTTGTGGTGTTAACATATTGTACACATATCTAGGTGGGACATATCTAATGGAAGCCTGATTTTTTACTATTCAGTTAGAAGGTCTAGAAGTGGAAAATCCCTTCAACCATTATTATCATTTAAAATTCTAAAATGAAAGACGATGTATCAATGGTGAATTCCAAAACTATCACTGAAAATTATGTTTACATTTAATCAATATGCAGCCATACTGGTTGTCACCGCATACATTGACTTTCTTAAAAAATGATGTTACAGCTATAGCTTGTTATTGGTTAAACATGATGATGAAAAGTGATTGATCTCTGATTTTGGAAAAACTAATTAGAGATGTAATTGTGAACATGACAGGGGAACTGAACTGAGAAGGGTCTTCACTGAGAGTCAACAGGTACTGTGAATTTACTGTGCTTCTTGTCATAAACTAGGCAGTAATGCATGCGACATTGAGGCACTAAGAGTCATGTTCCTGTGAAACTTATGGGGCAGTATATCATTCCTCCAAAGCAAGTCCCAAATTATGACACATGCCATATTTTCATAATATTTTGTATTTTTTTTTCCACTCATGACACTTTACAAATAGTGGGGGGAGCATAGTGGTTTGATTTCTCCCACCAGGCAGGACCTGTACGGTTTGACTTCTTGCCACCTGACTACTTTATTATACTTTACACTAGGAGCTGACGTAGTATAGAGCTCAATATTTTTCGGTGATAGAAATAGAGATAAGTGTCATTTTTTAAGATGTTTGGGCTCTTAATAATATAGGCAAATCTTACTTTAGCAAGCTTTTTGATCATGCCAGTTTATAAAATTGTCTTAATACATTCTCCCATTAAACAAGTTTTGAACTATAGACAGTAGGAGATTAGGAATGACACAATTCATGATTGTATTAGTTTTTGATTTTCTAGTATTGCCCCGTACTAGTGTTTGTGTAAAATGTTCAGACAACTAAACACACTCCAAGCGTCATGGCATTGGCTATGATGCTCAGTACAAATGTAAAGAATTCACAATCTTTGGAGTTTTCATGTCTCAGTATGAGACAGTATTGAGTTACTGTAGAATTCATGATGTTAAGTAGGTAGAATGATGGGAGTATGACTATAAATTGGCCTAAGTGAATGACCTGAGTCTGTAACCATGCATTTACATAGGTCTGCTTAGAGCTTTAGTCGTCAAACACAAGTTTTAGTCCAGTCTTTTCCACAAGTTTTAGATGCATTGAAGTATATATTTAAATGTTTAGTTTAAAAAATTACAAACTATTTCCTTTTTTTAATTTAATATTGTTCATGGTATATATAATTATACGAATATCCACATATAACAATATTGCAATATTCCAGTTTTCAAACCGACCACTACTTGAAATGAGTGAATCAATTTAAAGCACATTAAATTTGCTTCAAATTTCACAAAAAAATTTGATTAGATCTAAACCACTTTTTTTTTAGTTTCCTTAACTCAAATCCAGCAAAATGGCAGCGACCTGGCATTTTTGTGGATCACTTTTGCAGATGAGAAGGAGGAAATACAGTATATTCTAAAATTATATCCCCCATCCCCTTTGCCACATCCTTCCCCCCTGCTTAGGTCACTCTCAGGGGCTCTCAGGTGCCTCTAACGCTGACTTGGCAACATGGCATTGATTAGTTCTTACGACGCGATGATGTGCATTGCCTTACGATGTCACATCATTGTTAGGCCTAGTCAGTGCCAATGAGCCCTGAATAGTGACTACAGCCAGAGGGAGCTAAGTGGTGGGACACATGAGCTGTGAAGAAACATATATTTATTTATTTTTTAACTTTACATATATTATGCCCTGGGATCTCGAGAGATCTCTGAGAATGATGAATGTCTTTAATGGGCACATTTGATTCAAACCAAATAAATTCAATAGGAATTGATTTTCTCTGCCAAATTCAAACACATCTGGAGGACTTCAATTCTATACACTAAAGCAAAACAACACTCTTAAAAATATATTTAATTGACCATATTAAAAATAGACTATAATAATAATAATAATTTTATTTATATAGCGCCAACATATTCCGCAGCGCTTTACAAATTATAGAGGGGACATGTACAGACAATAGACATTACAGCATAACAGAAATCACAGTTCAAAATAGATACCAAGAGGAATGATGGCCCTGCTCGCAAGCTTACAAACTGTAAGGGGAGACACGAGAGGTGGATGGTAACAATTGCTTTAGTTATTCGGACCAGCCATAGTGTAAGGCTCGGGTGTTCATGTAAAGCTGCATGAACCAGTTAACTGCCTAAGTATGTAGCAGTACAGACACAGAGGGCTATTAGCTGTATAAAGTGTATGAGAACATGATGCGAGGAACCTGATTATGGTTTAAGATTTTTTTTTTTGAATGGGCCACACAGGGATAGTTAGGTTAATGCGTTGAGGCAGTAGGCCAATCTGAACAAATGAGTTTTTAGGGCACGCTTAAAACTGGGGGGATTAATCGTATTAACCTGGGTAGTGCATTCCAAAGAATTGGCGCAGCAGGTGTAAAGTCTTGGAGACGGGAGTGGGAGGTTCTGATTATTGAGGATACTAACTTGAGGTCATTAGCGGAGTGGAGGGCACGGGTAGGGTGGTAGACTGAGACCAGAGAGGAGATGTAGGGTGGTGCTGAGCCATGGAGTGCTTTGTGGATGTGGGTAGTAGTTTTGTACTGGATTCTGGAGTGGATGGGTAGCCAGTGTAATGACTGGCCCAAAGTAGACGCATCGGTGTAACGGTTGGTGAGGAATATGATCCTGGCTGCAGCATTCAGGACAGATTGGAGCAGGGAGAGTTTGGTAAGAGGGAGGCCGATTAATAGAGAGTTACAATAGTCCAGACGAGAATGAATAAGCGAAATAGTAAGAGTTTTTGCAGAGCCGAAAGTAAGAAAGGGGCGAATTCTAGAAATGTTTTTGAGATGCAGATAAGAAGAGCGAGCCAGTGATCGGATGTGAGGGGTGAATGAAAGCTCGGAATCAAGTATGACCCCAAGGCAGCGGGCATGTTGCTTTGGAGTAATGGTGGAACCGCACACGGAGATGGCAATGTCAGGCAAAGGTAGGTTAATAGAGGGAGAAAACACAAGGAGTTCAGTTTTTGACCGGTTCAGTTTCAGATAGAGGGAGGACATGATGTTAGAGACAGCGGTAAGACAATCACTGGTGTTTGCTAAAAAGGTTGGCGTGATATCAGGAGAAGAAGTGTATAATTGGGTGTCGTCAGCATAGAGATGGTACTGGAAACCAAATTTACTGATTGTTTGTCCATTAGGGGCGGTATACAAAGAGAAGAGGAGGGGGCCTAGGACTGATCCTTGAGGAACCCCTACAGTAAGGGGAAGGTGAGAGGAGGAGGAACCAGTAAAAGATGCAGTGAAGGATCGGTATGAGAGATAGAAGGAGAACCAGGAGAGAACGGTGTCCTTGTGGCCAATGGTGCGGAACATAGTGAGGAGGAGCTGATGATCCACAGTGTTGAATGCTGCGGAGAGATCCAAGAGAATTAA
Source organism: Ranitomeya imitator (assembly GCF_032444005.1). Classification (NCBI taxonomy): domain Eukaryota; kingdom Metazoa; phylum Chordata; class Amphibia; order Anura; family Dendrobatidae; genus Ranitomeya; species Ranitomeya imitator. The sequence goes on along the minus strand of NC_091285.1, from coordinate 310,327,842 downwards.
CATGGAGTAGTGACCATTAGATTTAGCTGTTAGTAGGTCATTAGAGACTTTAGTGAGGGCAGTTTCAGTAGAGTGTAAACAGCGGAAACCAGATTGAAGAGGGTTGAGAAGTGAGTTATCTGATAGATAGCGGGTAAGACGGGAGTGGACCAGGCGTTCGAGGAGTTTAGAGATGAAAGGAAGATTAGAGACAGGTCTATAATTAGCGGCACAGTTTTGATCGAGGGATGGTTTTTTAAGTAATGGATGTATGATGGCATGCTTAAATGAGGATGGAAAAATACTAGAAGTGAAAGAAAGGTTGAATATTTTTGTTAGATGAGAGGGGACAGCTGGGGAAAGGAACTGGATTAGATGTGACGGAATGGGGTCACTGGTGCAAGTGGTTGGGCGAGAAGATGCAAGGAGCCTGATTACTTCTTCTTCTGTAACTGGTTCAAAGTCAGAGAGTGAACTAGATGCAGTGGGGGAGGGAGGGCAGTGCATGGTATGAAGAGATTGGGAGATGATTTCCTGTCGAATGTGGTCAATTTTTTCTTTGAAGTAATTTGCCAGATCATCAGTGCGGAGATCCGTGGTTGGGGCCTGCACTCTTGGGTTGAGTAGGGACTGGAAAGTGTCAAAGAGATGTTTGGGGTTATTGAACAGCGAGGTGATGAGTGTGTTGAAATAGGTTTGTTTGGAGAGGTGAAGGGCAGAGTTGTATGTTTTTAGCATGAACTTATAATGGATGAAATCTTCGGGTAGATTAGATTTTCTCCACAGACGTTCGGCGCACCTGGAGCACCGCTGCAGGAAATGTGTTTGCAGCGTGTGCCACGGTTGCCGCCGTCTGTTCCTAGTTGTCCTATGTATAGGAGGTGGAGCTTCATCCAGGGAACTTTGCAGGGTTTCATTGTAATGCTTCACAGCAGAATCAGGACATGAGATGGAGGAGATTGGGGCCAATGAGGACTGCAAGTTCTTCATAAGTTTCTGGGTGTTAATGGCCTGCATGTTTCTATAAGTGTGGAAAGTGAGGGTGACCTGAGCGGGATGGCAGTTCTTGATAGAGAATGAAAGAAGGTTGTGGTCAGAGAGCGGGAGAGGGGAGTCTGTGAAATCATCCACTGAGCAAAGCCAGGAGAAGACCAAGTCGAGGGAGTTTCCATCTTCATGCGTTGGAGAGTTAGTATGCTGCGAGAGGCCGAAAGAGGAGGTTAGAGATAAAAGGTGAGAAGCAGATGGGGAGAGGGGAAAAGCAATGGGGATGTTGAAATCACCCATGATGAGGGTGGGGGTGTCACAGGAGAGAAAATGTGGAAGCCAGGAGGCAAAGTGATCCAGGAACTGATGAGAGGGGCCGGGAGGATGATACACCACCACCACTCGCATGGAGAAGGGGATGTAGAGTCTGACAGCATGGACCTCAAAGGAAGGGAAGACAAGTGAGGGCACTTGGGGGATAACTTGGAAGGTACATTTGGGTGAAAGGAGCTGACCAATGCCTCCACCTGCTCTGTTGTCTGATCTTGGGGAATGAGAAAAGTGTAGTCCACCATATGAAAGAGCAGCAGCGGTGGTGTCTTACTGCTGGATCCAGGTTTCGGTAAAAGCCAGTAGATTAAGAGAATTAGAAAGGAAGAAGTCATGGATGAAGGAGAGTTTATTACACACAGAGCGAGAATTCCAAAGGACACAATTCAAAGAGACAGAAGGCATGCAGGGAATATTAACCCCTTTACCCCCAAGGGTGGTTTGCACGTTAATAACCAGGCCAGTTTTTACAATTCTGACCACTGTCCCTTTATGAGGTTATAACTCTGGAATGCTTCAACGGATCCTGGTGATTCTGACATTTTTTTCTCATGACATATTGTACTTCATGATAGTGGTAAAAGTTCTTTGATATTACCTGAGTTTATTTGTGAAAAAAATTTAAATTTGGTGAAAATTTAGAAAATTTTGCAATTTTCCAACTTTGAATTTTTATGCAATTATAACACAGAGATATGTCACACAAAATACTTAATAAGTAACATTTTCCACATGTCTACTTTACATCAGCACAATTTTGGAACCAACTTTTTTTTGTTAGGGAGTTATAAGGGTTAAAAGTTGACCAGCAATTTCTCATTTTTACAACACCAATTATTTTTAGGGACCACATCTCATTTGAAGTCATTTTGAGGTGTCTATATGATAGAAGTTTATTAACCCTTCAGGTGTTTCACAGGAATTTTTGGAATGTTTAATTAAAAATGAACATTTAACTTTTTTTCACAAAAAATTTACTTCAGCTCCAATTTATTTTATTTTACCAAGGGTAACAGGAGAAAATTGACCCCAAAAGTTGTTTTACAATTTGTCCTGAGTACGCCGATACCCCATATGTGGGGGTAAACCACTGTTTGGGCGCATGGCAGAGCTCGGAAGCAAAGGAGCGCCATTTGACTTTTCAATGCAAAATTGACTGGAATTGAGATGGGACGCCATGTTGCGTTTGGAGAGCCCCTGATGTGCCTAAACATTGACACCCCCCACAAGTGACACCATTTTGGAAAGTAGACCCCCTAAGGAACTCATCTAGATGTGATGTGAGAGCTTTGAACCCCCAAAGTGTTTCACTACAGTTTATAACGCAGAGTCACTACAAGTGACACCATTTTGGAAAGTAGACCCCCTAAGGAACTTATCAAGATGTGTGGTGACACTTTGACCCAATAAGTGATTCACAGAAATTTATAATGCAGAGCTGTAAAAATAAAAAATCATATTTTTTCACAAAAATTATCTTTTCGCTCCAAATTTTTTATTTTCACAAGGGTAAGAGAAGAAAATGGACCCCAGAAGATGTTGTACAATTTGTCCTGAGTATGCTGATACCCCATATGTGGGAGTAAACCACAGTTAGCGCGCATGGGAGAGATCAGAAGGGAAGAAGCGCCGTTTGACTTTTCAATGCAGAAGTGACAGGAATTGAGATGGGACGCCATGTTGCGTTTGGAGAGCCACTGATGTGCCTAAACATTGAAACCCCCCACAAGTGACACCATTTTGGAAAGTAGACCCCTTAAGGAACTTATCTAGAGGTGTGGTGAGCACTTTGACCCACCAAGGGCTTCACAGAAGTTTATAATGCAGAGCCGTAAAAATAAAACAAAAAGTTTTTCCCACAAAAATTATTTTTTAGCCCCCAGTTTTGTATTTTTCCGAGGGTAACAGGAGAAATTGGACCCCAAAAGTTGTTGTCCAATTTGTTCTGAGTACGCTGATACCCCATATGTTGGGGGGGACCACCGTTTGGGCACATGGCAGAGCTTGGAAGGGAAGGAGCGCCATTTGGAATGCAGAGTTAGATGGAATGGTCTGCAGGCGTCACATTGCATTTGCAGAGCCCCTAATGTACCTAAACATTAGAAACCCTCCACAAATGACACCATTTTGGAAAGTAGACCCCCTAAGGAACTCATCTAGATGTGTTGTGAGAGCTTTGATCCCCCAAGTGTTTCACTACAGTTTATAATGCAGAGCCGTGCAAATAAAAAAAAATTTTTAGATTTTCCCAAGGGTAACAGAAGAAATTGGACCCCAAAAGTTGTTGTCAAATTTGTCCTGAGTACGCTGATACCCCATATGTGGGGGGGAACCACCATTTGGGTGCATGGGAGGGCTCGGAAGGGAAGTAGCACCATTTGGAATGCAGACTTAGATGGAATGGTCTACAGGCATCACATTGCGTTTGCAGAGCCCCTAATGTACCTAAACATTAGAAACCCCGCACAAGTGACCCATGTTGGAAACTGGACCCCCAAAGAACTTATCTAGAAGTGTTGTGAGAACTTTGAACCCCCAAGTGTTTCACTACAGTTTATAACGCAGAGCCGTGAAAATAAAAAATCTTTTTTTCCCACAAAAATTATTTTTTAGCCCACAGTTTTGTATTTTCCCAAGGGTAACAGGAGAAATTGGACCCCAAAAGTTGTTGTCCAATTTGTCCTGAGTACGCTGATACCCCAAATGTTGGGGTAAACCCCTGGTTGGGCACACGTGAGAGCTCGGAAGGGAAGGAGCACTGTTTTACTTTTTCAATGCAGAATTGGCTGGAATTGAGATTGGACGCCATGTCGCGTTTGGAGAGCCCCTGATGTGCCTAAACAGTGGAAACCCCCCAATTATAACTTAAACCCTAATCCAAACACACGCCCAACACTAATCCCAACGGTAAACCTAACCCTAACTTTATCCCCAACCCTAACCCTAGCCCTAACCCTAGCCCTAACCCTAACCCTAGCAATAGCCCTAACCCTAGCCCTAGCCCTAACCCTAGCCCTAGCCCTAACCCTAGCCCTAACCCTAACCCTAGCCCTAATCCTAGCCCTAACCCTAGCCCTAACCCTAGCCCCAACCCTTGCCCCAACCCTAACCCTAGCCCTAACCCTAGCCCTAACCCTAAGGGGAAAATGGATGATTGGCAGCCGTCACACACTTAAAGACGCATTTTATTGCAAAAAATATTTTTTGCGTTACCACATTTTGAGAGCTATAATTTTTCCATATTTGAGTCCACAGAGTCATGTGAGGTCTTGTTTTTTGCAGGACGAGTTAACATTTTTATTGGTAACATTTTCAGGCACGTGACATTTTTTGATCGCTTTTTATTCCGATTTTTGTGAGGCAGAATATTCAAAAACCATCTATTCATGAATTTCTTTTGGGGGAGGCGTTTATACCGTTCCGCGTTTGGTAAAATTGATAAAGCAGTTTTATTCTTCGGGTCAGTACGATTACAGCGATATCTTATTTATATCTTTTTTTATGTTTTGGCGCTTTTATACGATAAAAACTACTTCATAGAAAAAATAATTATTTTGGCATCGCTTTATTCTCAGGACTATAACTTTTTTATTTTTTTGCTGATGATGCTGTATGGTGGCTCGTTTTTTGTGGGACAAGATGACGTTTTCAGTGGTACTATGGTTATTTATATCTGTCTTTTTGATCGCGTGTTATTCCACTTTTTGTTCGGCAGTATGATAATAAAGCGTTGTTTTTTGCCTCATTTTTTTTTTTCTTACAGTGTTTAATGAAGGGGTTAACTAGTAGCGCAGTTTTATAGGTGGGGTAGTTACGGACGCGGTGATACTAAATATGTGTACTTTTATTGTTTGTTTGTTTTTATTTAGATAATGAAATGTATTTATGGGAATAATATTTTTTTTTCTTTATTTAGGAATTTTTTTATTTTTTTTTTTTACACATGAGGAAATTTTTTGTTAACTTTTTTACTTTGTCCCGGGGGGGACATCACAGATCACTGATCTGACAGTTTGCACAGCACTCTGTCAGATCAGCGATCTGACTTACAGCGCTTCAGGCTTACCAAGCGCCTGCTCTGAGCAGGCACTTGGTAAGCCACCTCCCTCCCTGCAGGACCCGGATGCCGCGGCCATTTTGGATCCGGGTCTGCAACCAGGAAGGAAGGTAAGAGACCCTCACAGCAACGCGATCACATCGCGGGGGTCTCAGGGAAGCCCGCAGGGAGCCCACTCCCTGCGCGATGCTTGTCTATACCGCCGGCACACCGCGATCATGATTGATCACGGTGTGCCGGAGGTTAATGTGCCGGGGGCGGTCCGTGACCACTCCTGGCACATAGTGCCGGATGTCAGCTGCGATAGGCAGCTGACACCCGGCCGCGATCGGCCGCGCTCCCCGCGTGAGCGCGGCCGATCGCGTATGACGTACTATCCCGTCGGTGGTCATACGGGCCCACCCCACCTCGACGGGATAGTACGTCATATGTCAGAAAGGGGTTAAAAGATGCTCTCAAAACTAAGAACAGCTCAAATGCAATCAATGAGTACGATGAACACACCAAAGCCATCTTTATGAGGATGCAGGTCATAGATAGCTGAATAAAATGATAACTTGATATCTGTAATTCAATGCATTATTCCAGTGAAATCCACAATTTTCTCCATCTATGGGCCTGGTAGTTATCTGCATGAGAATCTGACTCCAGAGCTTATTTTAAATGCCGTGAGATCAGGAGAGCAGACTGTCAATCATTACATGTCTCACACTGGTAATGCCTCCTTTTATTTAACCCCTTCATGACCTTGGGATTTTCCGTTTTTCCGTGTTTGCTTTTTGCTCTCCTCCTTCCCAGAGCCATAACTTTTTCATTTTCTGTCAATATGGCCATGTGAGGGATTATTTTTTCCAAAACAAGTTGTACTTTTGAACAAAATCATTGGTTTTACCATGTCGTGTACTAGAAAACGGGAAAAAATTCCAAGTGCGGTGAAATTGCAAAAAATGTGCAATCCCACACTAGTTTTATGTTTGGCTTTTTTACTAATTTCACTAAATGCTAAAACTGATGTGCCATTATGATTCTCCATGTCATTACGAGTTCATGGACACCAAACATGTTTACGTTCTCTTTTATGTAAGTTGTGAAAAAAAATTCCAAACTTTGCTAAAAAAACAAAAATTGCGCTATTTTCCGATACCTGTAGCTAGGGTTGAGCGAAACGGGTCGAACATTTTCAAAAGTCGCCGACTTTTGGCGAAGTCGAGTTTCATGAAACCCGATCCGACCCCTGTGCGTGGTCAGCCATGCGGTACGCGACTTTCGCGCCAAAGTCGCGTTTCAATGACGCGAAAAGCGCCATTTCTCAGCCAATGAAGGTAAACGCAGAGTGTGGGCAGCGTGATGACATAGGTCCTGGTCCCCACCATCTTAGAGAAGGGCATTGCAGTGATTGGCTTGCTGTCTGCGGCGTCACAGGGGCTATAAAGGGGAGTTCCCGCCGACCGCCATGTTACTGCTGCTGATCTGAGCTTAAGGAGAGGTTTCTGCCGCTTCGTCAGAAGCAGGGATAGCGTTAGGCAGGGTCCATTAACCACAAAACCGCTTGTGCTGTAGCGATTTCCACTGCCCAACACCACCTTCGGTGTGCAGGGACAGTGGAAGCTCCTTTTTTTTTTTTTTCCTCAGCGCTGTAGCTCATTGGGCTGCCCTAGAAGGCTCCCTGATAGCTGCATTGCTGTGTGTACGCCGCTGTGCAAACCAACTGCTTTTTTCAAAGCACAAATCCTCTTGTTCCTTCCTTTCTGCACAGCTATCTTGTTTGTTTGTCCACACTTTTTATTTAATTTGTGCATCAGTCCACTCCTTATTGCTGCCTGCCATACCTGGCTGAGATTACTGCAGGGAGATAGTAATTGAAGGACAGTTCCTTTTTTTTTTTTTTTTTTTTTGTGGGAGATTAAGATTGACATTTCTGCTAGAGTGCCATCTCTGTCTGTGTCATCTCTCACTCAGTGGGCCATAGAAAGCCTATTTATTTTTTTGCTTGATTTGGGTTCCAAAATCTACCAGAAAAAATCACAACATCAATCAGTGGGAGAAAAATATTGGCCTCAGGGCTTGTGTGCCACTCCTTACTCCTGTGTGTGCCATCTCTCACTCAGTGGGCCATAGAAAGCCTATTAATTTTTTTGCTTGATTTGGGTTCTAAATTCTACCTGAAAAAATCAATAAATCAATCAGTGGGAGATTAATATTGGCCTTTGGGCTTGTGTGCCAGTCCTAAGCGTGCCATCTCTCTCTCTCTCAGATAGTGGGCCATAGAAAGCCTATTTTTTTATTATTTTATTGGGTTTATAAATTTTCCCTGGAAAAAAAAAAAAGTGGGAGATTAATATTGGCCTCTGGGCTTGTGTGCCAGTCCTGAGCGTGCCATCTCTCTCACAAATAGTGGGCCATAGAAAGCCTATTTATTTTTTTGGTTGATTTGGGTTCATAATTCTACCTGAAAAAAATCAATCAATCAGTGGGAGATTAATATTGGCCTTTGGGCTTGTGTGCCAGTCCTAAGCATGCCATATCTCTCTCTCAGATAGTGGGCCATAGAAAGCCTATTTATTTTTTTGGTTGATTTGGGTTCATAATTCTACCTGAAAAAATCAATCAATCAATCAGTGGGAGAAAAATATTGGCCTCAGGGCTTGTGTGCCACTCCTTACTCCTGTGTGTGCCATCTCTCACTCAGTGGGCCATAGAAAGCCTATTAATTTTTTTGCTTGATTTGGGTTCTAAATTCTACCTGAAAAAATCATTAAATCAATCAGTGGGAGATTAATATTGGCCTTTGGGCTTGTGTGCCAGTCCTAAGCGTGCCATCTCTCTCTCTCTCAGATAGTGGGCCATAGAAAGCCTATTTTTTTATTATTTTATTGGGTTTATAAATTTTCCCTGGAAAAAAAAAAAAAGTGGGAGATTAATATTGGCCTCTGGGCTTGTGTGCCAGTCCTGAGCGTGCCATCTCTCTCACAAATAGTGGGCCATAGAAAGCCTATTTATTTTTTTGGTTGTTTGGGTTCATAATTCTACCTGAAAAAATCAATCAATCAATCAGTGGGAGATTAATATTGGCCTTTGGGCTTGTGTGCCAGTCCTAAGCGTGCCATCTCTCTCTCTCTCAGATAGTGGGCCATAGAAAGCCTATTTATTATTATTTTTATTGGGTTTATAAATTTTCCCTGGAAAAAAAAAAAATGGGAGATTAATATTGGCCTCTGGGCTTGTGTGCCAGTCCTGAGCGTGCCATCTGTCGTGATCCCAATGGCAGGGGATCACAAAAAGGACAAGCACAGATACAAACAAGCTCTAGGGCGATGGAACCTGAGCTGACCGCGACCCTGAACCTAACACACAAATAAAAGTAGCCGGGGAACGTGCCTACGATGATCCTAGACGTCTCGCTCCAGCCGAAGATCTAACTTCCCCTATCAGAAGAAACACAGACCTCTCTTGCCTCCAGAGAAATACCCCACAGCAAATAGCAGCCCCCCACATATAATGACGGTGAAATGAGAGGAAAGCACATACGTAGTATGAAAACAGTTTCAGCAAAATGAGGCCCGCTAAAGCTAGATAGCAGAGGATACAAAAGTGAACTGCGCGGTCAGCGAAAAACCCTTCAAAAATCCATCCTGAAATTACTTGAACTCATGTGCCAACTCATGGTACATGAAAAGCAATTTCAGCCCACTAGAGCAACCAGCAGCAGAGAATCACATATCTGCAGGCTGGACTAAAAACCAAATTAAGCAAAACACAAAACAGGAAAATCCAAACTTAGCTTGTCCAGAAGGTTCTAGGAGCAGGGAGCAGAGGTAACAAGACACACTGGATACATTGATAACCGGCGAGGAAATGCCAGCAAAGCCAGGTTAAATAGGAAACTCCCATATGCTGATGGAACAGGTGGAACCCAGAAACCCAGGAAAGACAAGTCACCCAGTACCATCAGTAACCACCAGAGGGAGCCCAAAAACAGAACTCACAACAGTACCCCCCCCTTGAGGAGGGGTCACCGAACCCTCACGAGAACCACCAGGGCGACCAGGATGAGCCCTATGAAAAGCGCGAACCAAATCATCAGCATGAACATCCGAGGCAACCACCCAAGAATTATCCTCCTGACCATAACCCTTCCACTTGACCAAATACTGGAGTTTCCGTCTGGAAACACGAGAATCCAAGATCTTCTCCACAACATACTCCAATTCTCCCTCCACCAGCACTGGAGCAGGAGGCTCAAGAGAAGGAACAACAGGTACCTCATACTTCCGCAACAACGACCGATGAAACACATTATGAATAGCAAACGATGCCGGGAGATCCAAACGAAACGACACAGGGTTAAGAATTTCCAAGATCCTATAGGGACCGATGAACCGAGGCTTAAACTTAGGAGAAGAGACCTTCATAGGAACAAAACGAGAAGACAACCACACCAAGTCACCAACAAGAAGTCGAGGACCCACGCGGCGACGGCGATTAGCAAACTGCTGAGCCTTCTCCTGGGACAACTTCAAATTGTCCACCACATGACTCCAAATCCGATGCAACCTATCCACCACCATGTCCACTCCAGGACAATCAGAAGGTTCCACCTGACCAGAGGAAAAACGAGGATGAAACCCCGAATTACAAAAGAAAGGAGAAACCAAGGTAGCAGAACTAGCCCGATTATTAAGCGCAAACTCGGCCAGCGGCAAAAAGGTAACCCAGTCATCCTGATCAGCAGAAACAAAACACCTTAAATAAGTTTCCAAGGTCTGATTAGTTCGTTCAGTCTGGCCATTCGTCTGAGGATGGAATGCAGACAAAAAGGACAAATCAATGCCCATCTTAGCACAGAACGTCCGCCAAAATCTAGACACAAACTGGGATCCCCTGTCAGAAACGATGTTCTCAGGAATCCCATGCAAACGAACCACATTCTGAAAAAACAGAGGGACCAACTCAGAGGAGGAAGGCAACTTAGGCAAGGGTACCAGATGAACCATTTTAGAAAAGCGATCACACACAACCCAGATGACGGACATTTTTTGAGAGACAGGGAGATCCGAAATAAAGTCCATGGAAATGTGCGTCCAAGGCCTCTTCGGGATAGGCAAAGGTGACAACAATCCACTGGCCCGAGAACAGCAAGGCTTAGCCCGAGCACAAACCTCACAAGACTGCACAAAAGAACGCACATCCCTCGACAAGGAAGGCCACCAAAAAGACCTGGCCACCAAGTCTCTAGTACCAAATATTCCAGGATGACCTGCCAACGCAGAAGAATGGACCTCGGAGATGACTCTACTGGTCCAATTATCCGGAACAAACAGTCTCTCAGGCGGACAACGATCAGGTTTAGCCACCTGAAACTCCTGCAAAGCACGTCGCAAGTCTGGGGAGACAGCAGACAAAATCACCCCATCCCTAAGGATACCAGAGGGCTCAGAATTTCCAAGGGAGTCAGGCACAAAACTCCTAGAAAGAGCATCCGCCTTCACATTCTTTGAACCTGGCAGGTATGAAACCACAAAATTGAAACGAGAGAAAAACAGTGACCAACGAGCCTGTCTAGGATTCAGACGCCTGGCAGACTCAAGGTAAATCAAATTTTTGTGATCAGTCAAGACCACCACACGATGTCTAGCACCCTCTAGCCAATGACGCCACTCCTCAAATGCCCACTTCATGGCCAAAAGTTCCCGATTACCAACATCATAATTCCGCTCAGCCGGCGAAAACTTTCTAGAAAAAAACGCGCATGGCTTCATCACTGAGCCATCGGAGCTTCTCTGTGACAAAACCGCCCCCGCTCCAATCTCGGAAGCATCAACCTCAACCTGAAAAGTGAGCGAAACATCTGGCTGACGCAACACAGGAGCAGAAGAAAACCGGCGCTTAAGTTCCTGAAAGGCCTCCACAGCCGCAGGAGACCAATTAGCAACATCAGCACCCTTCTTAGTCAAATCCGTCAAAGGCTTAACAACACTAGAAAAATTAGTTATAAAACGACGATAGACATTAGCAAAGCCCAAGAACTTCTGTAGACTCTTAAGAGATGTAGGCTGCGTCCAGTCACAAATAGCCTGAACCTTGACGGGATCCATCTCAATAGTAGAAGGGGAAAAAATATACCCCAAGAAAGAAATCTTCTGGACTCCAAAGAGACACTTTGAGCCTTTTACAAACAAGGAATTGGCCCGCAGGACCTGAAACACCTTCCTGACCTGCTGAACATGAGACTCCCAGTCATCAGAAAAAAACAAAATATCATCCAAATACACAATCATAAATTTATCCAGATATTCACGGAAAATATCGTGCATAAAGGACTGGAAGACTGAAGGAGCATTAGAAAGTCCAAAAGGCATTACCAAATACTCAAAATGGCCCTCAGGCGTATTAAATGCGGTTTTCCACTCATCACCTTGCTTTATTCGTATAAGATTATACGCACCCCGAAGATCAATCTTAGTGAACCATTTAGCCCCCTTAATGCGAGCAAACAAATCAGTCAACAATGGCAAAGGATACTGATATTTTACGGTAATCTTATTCAAAAGACGATAATCTATACAAGGCCTCAAGGAACCATCTTTCTTGGCCACGAAAAAAAAACCTGCTCCCAAAGGGGACAAAGATGGACGGATATGTCCCTTTTCCAAGGACTCCTTAACATAATCCCGCATAGCAGTATGCTCTGGCACTGACAGATTGAACAAACGACCTTTAGGAAATTTACTGCCCGGAATTAAATTTATAGCACAATCGCAATCCCTGTGAGGAGGAAGCGAACTGAGCTTAGGCTCCTCAAAAACATCCCGATAGTCAGACAAAAACACAGGAATCTCAGAAGGAGTAGATGAAGCGATAGAAATCGGAGGTGCATCATCATGAACCCCCTGACAACCCCAGCTTAACACAGACACTGATTTCCAGTCAAGGACTGGATTATGAGTTTGTAACCATGGCAGACCAAGTACTAGAACATCATGCAAATTATACAGTACCAGGAAGCGAATCACCTCCTGATGAACGGGAGTCATACGCATGGTCACTTGTGTCCAGTACTGAGGTTTATTCATAGCCAAAGGTGTAGAGTCAATTCCCTTCAAAGGAATAGGGACTTCCAGAGGCTCCAGACTAAACCCACAGCGATTGGCAAATGACCAATCCATAAGACTCAGGGCAGCGCCTGAATCCACATAGGCATCGACGGAAATGGATGATAATGAACAAATCAGAGTCACAGACAGAATGAACTTAGACTGTAAAGTACTAATGGCAACAGACTTATCAACCTTTTTTGTGCGTTTAGAGCATGCTGATATAACATGAGCTGAATCACCACAATAAAAGCACAACCCTTTTTTCCGCCTATACTTTTGCCGTTCACTTCTGGACTGAATTCTATCACATTGCATTATCTCAGGTGACGGTTCAGACGACACCGCCAAATGATGCACAGGTTTGCGCTCCCGTAAACGCCGATCAATCTGAACAGCCATAGTCATAGACTCATTCAGACCAGCAGGCGCAGGGAACCCCACCATAACATCTTTAATGGCCTCAGAAAGGCCATCTCTAAACTTTGCAGCCAGAGCGCACTCATTCCACTGAGTAAGTACCGACCACTTCCGAAATTTTTGACAATAAATTTCTGCTTCATCTTGCCCCTGAGAGAGGGCCAACAAAGCTTTTTCAGCCTGAATCTCTTGGTTAGGTTCCTCATAGAGCAAACCCAATGCCAGAAAAAACGCATCTGCATTAAGCAACGCAGGGTCCCCTGGTGCCAATGCAAATGCCCAATCCTGAGGGTCACCCCGCAGGAAAGAAATAATTATCTTGACTTGCTGAGCAGGGTCTCCAGAGGAGCGAGATTTCAAAGAAAGAAACAACTTGCAATTGTTCCTAAAATTCAGAAAACGAGATCTATCTCCAGAAAAAAACTCTGGGACAGGAATTCTAGGTTCAGACATAGGAGCATGTACAACAAAATCCTGTATATTTTGAACCTTAGTGGCAAGATTATTCAGGCTGGAAGCCAAACTCTGGACGTCCATGATAAACAGCTGAGATCAGAGCCATTCAAAGATTAAGAGGAGGAGGAAGTAGCCAGGCTGCAATAAGGCTAGGCAGCAAACTCTGAGGGGAAAAAAAAAAAAAACTTCCTCAGACTACTTATCCTCCTACTTCAGCCAATACAATTAACACTTTGTGGGCCGGTTATACTGTCGTGATCCCAATGGCAGGGGATCACAAAAAGGACAAGCACAGATACAAACAAGCTCTAGGGCGATGGAACCTGAGCTGACCGCGACCCTGAACCTAACACACAAATAAAAGTAGCCGGGGAACGTGCCTACGATGATCCTAGACGTCTCGCTCCAGCCGAAGATCTAACTTCCCCTATCAGAAGAAACACAGACCTCTCTTGCCTCCAGAGAAATACCCCACAGCAAATAGCAGCCCCCCACATATAATGACGGTGAAATGAGAGGAAAGCACATACGTAGTATGAAAACAGTTTCAGCAAAATGAGGCCCGCTAAAGCTAGATAGCAGAGGATACAAAAGTGAACTGCGCGGTCAGCGAAAAACCCTTCAAAAAACCATCCTGAAATTACTTGAACTCATGTGCCAACTCATGGTACATGAAAAGCAATTTCAGCCCACTAGAGCAACCAGCAGCAGAGAATCACATATCTGCAGGCTGGACTAAAAACCAAATTAAGCAAAACACAAAACAGGAAAATCCAAACTTAGCTTGTCCAGAAGGTTCTAGGAGCAGGGAGCAGAGGTAACAAGACACACTGGATACATTGATAACCGGCGAGGAAATGCCAGCAAAGCCAGGTTAAATAGGAAACTCCCATATGCTGATGGAACAGGTGGAACCCAGAAACCCAGGAAAGACAAGTCACCCAGTACCATCAGTAACCACCAGAGGGAGCCCAAAAACAGAACTCACAACAGCCATCTCTCTCACAAATAGTGGGCCATAGAAAGCCTATTTATTTTTTTGGTTGATTTGGGTTCATAATTCTACCTGAAAAAATCAATCAATCAATCAGTGGGAGATTAATATTGGCCTTTGGGCTTGTGTGCCAGTCCTAAGCGTGCCATCTCTCTCTCTCAGATAGTGGGCCATAGAAAGCCTATTTATTATTTTTTTTTTTATTGGGTTTATAAATTTTCCCTGGAAAAAAAAAAAATGGGAGATTAATATTGGCCTCTGGGTTTGTGTGCCAGTCCTGAGCGTGCCATCTCTCTCACAAATAGTGGGCCATAGAAAGCCTATTTATTTTTTTGGTTGATTTGGGTTCATAATTCTACCTGAAAAAATCAATCAATCAATCAGTGGGAGATTAATATTGGCCTTTGGGCTTGTGTGCCAGTCCTAAGCGTGCCATCTCTCTCTCTCAGATAGTGGGCCATAGAAAGCCTATTTATTATTATTTTTTTTATTTGGTTTATAAATTTTCCCTGGAAAAAAAAAAAATGGGAGATTAATATTGGCCTCTGGGCTTGTGTGCCAGTCCTGAGCGTGCCATCTCTCTCACAAATAGTGGGCCATAGAAAGCCTATTAATTTTTTTGCTTGATTTGGGTTCCAAAATCTACCAAAAAAAATCACTAAATCAATCAGTGGGAAATTAATATTGGCCTCTGGGCTTGTGTGCCACTCCTGACTCCTGCGAGCGTCATCTGTCACTCAGTGGGCCCTAGAAAGCCTATTTTTTGTTTTATTTGTTTTCTAAATTCTCCCTGAAAAAATCATTTTATTTTCTTTGGTTTCTAAATTATTCCTGAAAAAAATCATTTTTTTTGTATTTTTTTTTCTCTAAAGTCTCCCTGAAAAAAAAAAAAAAAATCTGTGGGAGATTCATATTGCCCCTTCTGCTTGTGTGCCAGTCTTGACTCCTGGGTGTGCCATCTCTCTCTCTCTCCCCAATTGTGGGCCATAGAAAGCCTATTAATTTTTTTGCTTGATTTGGGTTCCAAAATCTACCCCAAAAAATCACTAAATCAATCAGTGGGAGATTAATATTGGCCTCTGGGCTTGTGTGCCACTCCTGACTCCTGCGAGCGTCATCTGTCACTCAGTGGGCCCTAGAAAGCCTATTTTTTGTTTTATTTGTTTTCTAAATTCTCCCTGAAAAAATCATTTTATTTTCTTTGGTTTCTAAATTATTCCTGAAAAAAATCATTTTTTTTGTATTTTTTTTCCTCTAAAGTCTCCCTGAAAAAAAAAAAAAAAAATCTGTGGGAGATTCATATTGCCCCTTCTGCTTGTGTGCCAGTCTTGACTCCTGGGTGTGCCATCTCTCTCTCTCTCCCCAATTGTGGGCCATAGAAAGCCTATTAATTTTTTTGCTTGATTTGGGTTCCAAAATCTACCAAAAATAATCACTAAATCAATCAGTGGGAGATTAATATTGGCCTCTGGGCTTGTGTGCCACTCCTGACTCCTGTGTGCGTCATCTGTCACTCAGTGGGCCCTAGAAAGCCTATTTTTTGTTTTATTTGTTTTCTAAATTCTCCCTGAAAAAATCATTTTATTTTCTTTGGTTTCTAAATTATTCCTGAAAAAAATCATTTTTTTTGTATTTTTTTTTCTCTAAAGTCTCCCTGAAAAAAAAATAAAATAAAAAATCTGTGGGAGATTCATATTGCCCCTTCTGCTTGTGTGCCAGTCTTGACTCCTGGGTGTGCCATCTCTCTCTCTCTCTCCCCAATTGTGGGCCATAGAAAGCCTATTAATTTTTTTGCTTGATTTGGGTTCCAAAATCTACCAAAAAAAATAACTAAATCAATCGGTGGGAGATTAATATTGGCCTCTGGGCTTGTGTGCCACTCCTGACTCCTGTGTGCGTCATCTGTCACTCAGTGGGCCCTAGAAAGCCTATTTTTTGTTTTATTTGTTTTCTAAATTCTCCCTGAAACAATCATTTTATTTTCTTTGGTTTCTAAATTATTCCTGAAAAAAATCATTTTTTTTGTATTTTTTTTTCTCTCAAATCTCCCTGAAAAAAAAAAAAAAAAAAAAATCTGTGGGAGATTCATATTGCCCCTTCTGCTTGTGTGCCAGTCTTGACTCCTGGGTGTGCCATCTCTCTCTCTCTCCCCAATTGTGGGCCATAGAAAGCCTATTAATTTTTTTGCTTGATTTGGGTTCCAAAATCTACCAAAAAAAATCACTAAATCAATCAGTGGGAGATTAATATTGGCCTCTGGGCTTGTGTGCCACTCCTGACTCCTGTGTGCGTCATCTGTCACTCAGTGGGCCCTAGAAAGCCTATTTTTTGTTTTATTTGTTTTCTAAATTCTCCCTGAAAAAATCATTTTATTTTCTTTGGTTTCTAAATTATTCCTGAAAAAAATCATTTTTTTTGTATTTTTTTTTCTCTCAAATCTCCCTGAAAAAAAAAAAAAAAAATCTGTGGGAGATTCATATTGCCCCTTCTGCTTGTGTGCCAGTCTTGACTCCTGGGTGTGCCATCTCTCTCTCTCTCCCCAATTGTGGGCCATAGAAAGCCTATTAATTTTTTGCTTGATTTGGGTTCCAAAATCTACCAAAAAAAATAACTAAATCAATCAGTGGGAGATTAATATTGGCCTCTGGGCTTGTGTGCCACTCCTGACTCCTGTGTGCGTCATCTGTCACTCAGTGGGCCCTAGAAAGCCTATTTTTTGTTTTATTTGTTTTCTAAATTCTCCCTGAAACAATCATTTTATTTTCTTTGGTTTCTAAATTATTCCTGAAAAAAATCATTTTTTTTGTATTTTTTTTTCTCTCAAGTCTCCCTGAAAAAAAAAAAAAAAATCTGTGGGAGATTCATATTGCCCCTTCTGCTTGTGTGCCAGTCTTGACTCCTGGGTGTGCCATCTCTCTCTCTCTCCCCAATTGTGGGCCATAGAAAGCCTATTAATTTTTTTGCTTGATTTGGGTTCCAAAATCTACCAAAAAAAATAACTAAATCAATCGGTGGGAGATTAATATTGGCCTCTGGGCTTGTGTGCCACTCCTGACTCCTGTGTGCGTCCTCTCTCACTCAGTGGGCCCTACAAAGCCTTTTTTTTTTTTTTTTCCTAAATTCTCCCTGAAACAATCATTTCATTTTATTTGTTTTATAAATTCTTCTGTAAAAAATAATTTTTTTTTAATTTTTTTTTTCTGAAGTCTCCCTTTAAAAAAAAACAAACACAAATCAGTGGGAGATAAATATTTACATTTGCGCTTCAGTGACAGTCCTGCGTGTGTGCCATCTCATTTGTTGCCAACAACAACAGAGTGTGTAACATTGTGGCTGATTTTCGTTGTGGTCTCACCCACCTGTAAAGGGGTAGCTAAATCATACTGAAGTTATAGCTCACCGTGTAAGTTGTGTGACAGCAACAAATACCGTTCATTTGGTAACGTTTTTAAAACAATGAGGAAGTCTGGTGGAAGAGGTCGTGGCTGGGGGCGTTCATTGTCAGCTGGTAATGAGGGTAGTGGTAGTGGTGGAGCATCAGGTGGTCGTGGGAAAAAAAATATTGCACCTAAGTCTGGAGCTGTGGAGCCAGGTTCGTCGTCTGGCTACACAAGGCCTCGAACCCTCCCTTTTCTGGGAGTAGGAAAACCGCTTTTAAAGCCGGAGCATCAAGAGCAAGTTTTGGCTTATCTTGCTGACTCAGCCTCTAGCTCATTTGCCTCCTCTCGTGAAACTGGTAAAAGTAAAAGCAGCGCGTCGTTAGTGGATGTTCACGGTCAGGGACAAGTCGCTTCCTTGTCCTCTTCAGCAAAAACAACAACAGAGAAGAATGCAGCAGGCGACACAACGGGTTACTCCATGGAGCTCTTTACACATACCGTCCCTGGCTTAGAAAGTGAAGCAGTTAACAGTCCATGCCCATTACAAGTTGAATCTGACATGGAGTGCACTGATGCACAGCCACAGCCAGACTACTATGCTGGTCCTTTGACTCAGACCACAACATTGCCCTCGCAGGGTGCTGATCAAGAATCAGACCCTGATGAGACTATGTTGCCCCATCACGAACGCTATACCACCGACCGACACGGTGACACAGACGAAGTTGCACACGAGCTACAAGAAGAGGTAATAGATGACCCAGTTCTTGACCCCGATTGGCAGCCATTGGGGGAACAGGGTGCAGGCGGCAGCAGTTCTGAAGCGGAGGAGGAGGGGCCGCAGCAGGCATCAACATCGCAACAGGTTCCATCTGCCGGGCCCGTATCTTGGCCAAAACGCGTGGCAAAGTCAAAACCTGTTGGAGGACAGCGTGGCCATCCGGTTAAAGCTCAGTCTGCAATGCCTGAAAAGGTATCCAATGCTAGAAAGAGTGCAGTCTGGCATTTTTTTAAACAACATCCAATTGATCAGCACAAAGTAATCTGTCAAAAATGTTCAACTACCTTAAGCAGAGGGCAGAATCTGAAAAGTCTCAATACAAGTTGCATGCATAGACATTTAACCACCATGCATTTGCAAGCTTGGACTAACTACCAAACGTCCCTTAAGGTTGTAGCACCCTCGGCCAATGAAGCTACTCATCAACGCAACATCCCTTCCGGCAGTGTAGGGCCACCATTTTCTGCACCACCTGCAGTATCTGTGCAGGTTTCTTTGCCAGGCCAAAGCAGTCAGGGTCAGGGAATCTCCAGTTTCGTAGTAGGAAACACTGCATCTAGGGCACCGGCGGCAACAATACCATCTCCCACCGTCTCTCAGTCTGCCATGTCCACCGGCACCCCCGCTAGTTCCACGATCTCCAGCTCTCCAGTCCAGCTCACCCTACATGAGACTATGGTTAGAAAAAGGAAGTACTTAGCCTCGCATCCGCGTACACAGGGTTTGAACGCCCACATAGCTAGACTAATCTCGTTAGAGATGATGCCCTACCGGTTAGTTGAAAGCGAAGCTTTCAAAGACCTGATGGACTACGCTGTACCACGCTACGAGCTACCCAGTCGACACTTTTTTTCCAGAAAAGCCATCCCAGCCCTCCACCAGCATGTTAAAGAGCGCATCGTCCATGCACTCAGGCAATCTGTGAGCACAAAGGTGCACCTGACAACAGATGCATGGACCAGTAGGCATGGCCAGGGACGTTACGTGTCCATCACGGCACACTGGGTAAATGTGGTGGATTCAGGGTCCACAGGGGACAGCAAGTTTGGGACAGTTCTGCCTAGCCCACGGTCTAGGAAACAGTTGGCTGTAGCCGTTCGCACCCCCTCCTCCTCCTCCTCGTCCTCCTGCAGAAGCGAGAGCTCGTCCACAGACCGCAGTCGCACAACCACTCCATCCGCAGCTGCCACTGTTGCACACCAGGTCTCCCATTATGGGGCAGCTACTGGCAAACGTCAGCAGGCTGTATTGGCTATGAAGTGTTTGGGCGACAACAGACACACCGCGGAAGTTCTGTCCGAGTTCTTGCAGCAAGAAACGCAGTCGTGGCTGGGCACTGTAGATCTTGAGGCAGGCAAGGTAGTGAGTGATAACGGAAGGAATTTCATGGCTGCCATCTCCCTTTCCCAACTGAAACACATTCCTTGCCTGGCTCACACCTTAAACCTGGTGGTGCAGTGCTTCCTGAAAAGTTATCTGGGGTTATCCGACCTGCTCCTCAAAGTGCGTGGACTTATCCGCCGTTCGCCTGTACACTCCAGCCGTATGCAGACCTATCAGCGTTCTTTGAACCTTCCCCAGCATCGCCTAATCATAGACGTTGTTACAAGGTGGAACTCAACACTGCACATGCTTCAGAGACTGTGCGAACAGAGGCGGGCTGTTATGTTTTTGTGGGAGGATACACATACACGGGCAGGCAGTAGGATGGCAGACATGGAGTTGTCAGGTGTGCAGTGGTCGAAGATTCAAGACATGTGTCAAGTCCTTCAGTGTTTTGAGGAATGCACACGGCTGGTTAGTGCAGACAACGCCATAATAAGCATGAGCATCCCCCTAATGTGTCTGCTGATGCAAAGTTTGACGCACATAAAGGATCAGGCGTCTGCACCAGAGGAAGAGAAAAGCCTTGATGACAGTCAGCCATTGTCTGGTCAGGGCAGTGTACAGGACGAGGTAGCGGGCGAAGAGGAGGTGGAGGATGAGGAGGATGATGGGGATGAGTATATTTTTAATGAGGAAGCTTTCCCGGGGTCATTGGAAATTGGTGGCGTGGCAAGGGCGGGTTCTGGTTTTTTGAGGGACACAAGTGACGTAGATTTGCCTGCAACTGCCCCTCAACCAAGCACAACCGCAGATTTGACAACTGGAACTTTGGCCCACATGGCGGATTATGCCTTGCGTATCCTCAAAAGGGACACACGCATTACAAAAATGATGAACGATGACGATTACTGGTTGACCTGCCTCCTTGATCCTCGCTATAAAGGCAAATTGCAAAATATTATGCCACATGAGAACTTGGAACTAATATTAGCAACAAAACAATCAACTCTTGTTGACCGTTTGCTTCTGGCATTCCCTGCACACAGCGCCCGTGATCGTTCTCACACGAGCTCCAGGGACCAGCAGACCAGAGGTGTTAGAGGGGCAGAAATCAGAAGTGGCGTTGGCCAGAGGGGTTTTCTGACCAGGTTGTGGAGTGATTTTGCTATGACCGCAGACAGGACAGGTACTGCAGCATCAATTCAAAGTGACAGGAGACAACATTTGTCCAGTATGGTTACAAACTATTTTTCATCCCTTATCGACGTTCTCCCTCAACCGTCATTCCCATTTGATTACTGGGCATCCAAATTAGACACCTGGCCAGAATTGGCAGAATATGCATTGCAGGAGCTTGCTTGCCCGGCAGCTAGTGTCCTATCAGAAAGAGTATTCAGTGCTGCAGGTTCAATACTAACTGAAAAAAGGACTCGTCTGGCTACCCAAAATGTAGATGATCTAACCTTCATTAAAATGAACCACAACTGGATTTCGAAATCTTTTGCCCCACCTTGCCCGGCTGACACCTAACTTTCCTATGAAAAGGTCTTGCCTGTGGACTCTTCTGAATGACTTTTCCAATCTCGTAATTTTCTGCACCTGATTGTCCAGCATACGACATGTTTACTCCTAACAAAATGGCCAAACTCCCCACACGGGGCCGTGGTATCGCCACTTTGCGCCAGCACCCGTGAGAGTGCTGTTTGTCTGAAGAGGTGGGTGTGCCCGCTTTTGGTCGACGGCACTGCCACTGGGTCCCTCATAGTACAATAAAGTGTCTCTGGCGGTGGTGGTGCGCACCCAACGTCAGACACACCATTGTAATATGAGGGGCCCTGGGCCTGTACCGCCGGCCACAAGACAGTTCCCCCCCCCCAGCTCAAACAGTGCTCTACCACTAGCAAAATTATCTCTCACAGCTTCACCAATGTTTAGTCTATGCGCTGACATCCGTCAATGCCTGGCACTGACAATACCATTGTTTTGACATTTTTGTTATGTTAGGCCTTCGAAGCCTGTCTGCGGTCCGTTCTTTCTACAACTACTACACTGACCAGGCCACTGCTGGCCGTGTTCCCCTGGAACCAATTTAAACTTGCCTACAGCCAGCCCAATTTTGTTATGTTAGGCCTTCTTAGCCTGTCTGCCGTCACTCCTTCCACTAGACTTCCACTGACCAGACCACTGTTGCCCGTGTACCCCTGGAACCAATTTTAAATTGCCAACAGCCAAATGTTATTATGTTAGGCCTTTGATGCCTGTCTGCCGTCACTCCTTCCACTAGACTTCCACTGACCAGACCACTGTTGCCCGTGTACCCCTGGAACCAATTTTAAATTGCCAACAGCCCAATGTTATGATGTTAGGCCTTTGATGCCTGTCTGCGGTCCCTCCTTCCACTAGGCCTCCACTGACCTGTCTACTGCTGCCCGTGTTCCCCTGGAACCAATTTTAAATTGCCTACAGCCAGCCCATTTTATTATGTTAGGCCTCCGAAGCCTGTCTGCGGTCCCTCCTTCCACTAGGCCTCCACTTACCTGTCTACTGCTGCCCGTGTTCCCCTGGAACCAATTTTAAATTGCCTACAGGCAGCCCAATTTATTATGTTAGGGCTTCGAAGCCTGTCTGCGGTCCCTCCTTCCACTAGGCCTCCACTGACCTGTCTACTGCTGCCCGTGTTCCCCTGGAACCAATTTTAAACTGCCTACAGGCAGCCCAATTTATTATGTTAGGGCTTCGAAGCCTGTCTGCGGTCCCTCCTTCCACTAGGCCTCCACTGACCTGTCTACTGCTGCCCGTGTACCCCTTGAACCAACATCATAAAATAAAATAAAAAGTTTTTTGCTTATAAAAAAGAAAATACTGGTGAGATATCAAATGCAGACATTTTAACATTAAAAACAAACACACAACTAAAATCTGGTACAGTACTAAAAATGGCCACCAGCTACAATTACTTTATCCTGCAAGTATTTAACTGAAAGGTTTTTTAAATTGAAAACACAGATATGGCATCCACCGAGTGTTGTCCTGTCGCGTCTTCTTTATATTATTGCCGAGAAGATGCAAAACAATGAAAATAATAAAATCATTAATTACCAAAATAATAGAGAAAGTCAACACCACATTGCAAATAAACATTCATTCCAAATAAAGAAGCAGGGCGCGTCCGAGGGTGAGTATATACCTAATAAGAATATAATCACCCTCGGACGCGCAATGCTTATTTCCAACAGCCTTCCTTCCTAAGAATCAGCCCTTCCGTGGTGTAGAGAGACGTTGTGTTACACTTCAAGGTGTTCCCCAGGTTGTCTTTCCTGAGCTTCGATCTTCCGGCTCTCGTTTAGTAGTTCTTGGAAACTACACTGCATTAGGCCTTCAAATTGGGTATGGGGTGTAGAGAGAGGGTGTGTTACACTTCAAGGTGTTCCCCAGGTTGCTTTTCCTGAGCTTCGATCTTCCGGCTCTCGTTTAGTAGTTGTTGGAAACTACGCTGCATTAGGCCTTCAAATTGGGTATGGGGTGTAGAGAGAGGGTGTGTTACACTCCAAGGTGTTCCCCAGGTTGCCTTTCCTGAGCTTCGATCTTCCGGCTCTCGTTTAGTAGTTGTTGGAAACTACGCTGCATTAGGCCTTCAAATTGGGTATGGGGTGTAGAGAGAGGGTGTGTTACACTCCAAGGTGTTCCCCAGGTTGCCTTTCCTGAGCTTCGATCTTCCGGCTCTCGTTTAGTAGTTCTTGGAAACTACACTGCATTAGGCCTTCAAATTGGGTATGGGGTGTAGAGAGAGGGTGTGTTACACTCCAAGGTGTTCCCCAGGTTGCCTTTCCTGAGCTTCGATCTTCATGCTCTCGTTTAGTAGTTGTCGGAAACTACGCTGCATTAGGCCTACAAATTGGGTATGGGGTGTAGAGAGAGGGTTTGTTACACTCCAAGGTGTTCCCCAGGTTGCCTTTCCTGAGCTTCGATCTTCATGCTCTCGTTTAGTAGTTGTCGGAAACTACGCTGCATTAGGCCTACAAATTGGGTATGGGGTGTAGAGAGAGGGTTTGTTACACTCCAAGGTGTTCCCCAGGTTGCCTTTCCTGAGCTTCGATCTTCCGGCTCTCGTTTAGTAGTTGTTGGAAACTACGCTGCATTAGGCCTTCAAATTGGGTATGGGGTGTAGAGAGAGGGTGTGTTACACTCCAAGGTGTTCCCCAGGTTGCCTTTCCTGAGCTTCGATCTTCCGGCTCTCGTTTAGTAGTTCTTGGAAACTACACTGCATTAGGCCTTCAAATTGGGTATGGGGTGTAGAGAGAGGGTGTGTTACACTCCAAGGTGTTCCCCAGGTTGCCTTTCCTGAGCTTCGATCTTCCGGCTCTCGTTTAGTAGTTCTTGGAAACTACACTGCATTAGGCCTACAAATTGGGTATGGGGTGGAGAGAGATGGTGTGTTACACTCCAAGGTGTTCCCCAGGTTTCCTTGCCATTGCTTCGGTCTTCCGACTCTCGTTTAGTAGTTGTAGAAAAGTACACTGCATTAGGCCTACAAAATGGGTATGGGGTGGAGAGAGATGGTGTGTTACACTCCAAGGTGTTCCCCAGGTTGCCTTTCCTGAGCTTCTATCTTCAGGCTCTCATTAAATTGTGGTTAAATGGAACAACTGCATTTGGCGTACTAGTTGGTTTGGGGCCTACTATCGGTGTCTGCCACTCCTTGCTGTTCTCCTGGTTTCCTGTCCTGAAATTCCATTTTCAGGCTCTCGTTAAGTAGTTGTTAATGTTAGACTGCATTTGGCCTACTAGTTGGGTTGGGGCCTACTATCGGTGTCTGCCACTCCTTGCTGTTCTCCTCCACTGAACAAAGCTGTGCCGCCTGTTTACTACGGTTGCCAATTTTGAACTGCATTTCGACTACTTACTGATTTGGCCCTACTCTCTGTGTCAGCCTCTCATTCCAGTTGTCCTCCACTGCAATGCCCCCTGGTTATTCCTGTGTTACCAATTTTGAACTGCATTTAGCCCACTTTATTCTTTGGGCCTACATCTGTGTTTCGACTTCATCGTGCCCATTACCCAGCCAGTGATAGATGAGTCTGCTGGTACATTGACCCATAACGCAACATTCCCCGTGCATGCTACACAACAACATTGTGACCCTGCTGAAAGTCAGGTTGCTCTTCCCGCATACCATACCACCTTACACGGGGACAAAGAGGAAGGTGCAGATGAAAGTGCAGGTTCCTTCATCAGGTGGGGGGAGGAATACTAGTTGGCGACGTCACTGGCACAGGGCCTCTCATAGTACGCAAAAGTGTTGCTGCCGGTGGGAGGCGCCCCCGCCGTGCAAACACACCGCTGTACTTTGAGGGGCCCTGTGCCAGTGCCAATGCCCCCCCTGCTTGCTCAGGATCACAGCACTTGCAAAGTTGAAATACTTACCTCTCCCTGCTCCACTGCCGTGACGTGGTCCAGATTTCCTGGGCCCACTAATTACTTGAACCAGCCCTACCCCACACAACTTTAGCCAAATGACCCCCAATTTCAAATGCCTTCCAATTATTATAAGGTAAATTACGCTTGACAAGCTTCATTAAGAAGAATGGATGGTTTTGACATTAAAATGGGCACTCTAGGTGTTTTCCTGGCCCCCACTCACTGCCGACTATGCTGCCCCATTGACTTGCATTGGGTTTTGTGTTTCGGTCGATCCCGACTTTTCGCCATAATCGGCCGATTTCACTCGACCCGACTTTTGAGATAGTTGGGTTTCGCGAAACCCGGCTCGACTCTAAAAAGGTCAAGGTCGCTCAACTCTACCTGTAGCATCTCCTTTTTTTATGATCTTGGGTCGGTTGAGAGCTTATTTTTTGCATTCCAAGCTGATGTTTTTATTGTTACCACTTTTATGCAGATACGTTTTTTTGATCGCCCGTTATTGCATTTTAATGCAATGTCGCGGCGACCAAAAAAACGTAATTCTGGTGTTTAAAATTTTTTTCTCGCTACACCATTTAGCAATCAGGTTAATGTTTTTTTATTGATAGATCGGGCGATTCTGAACACGGCGATACTAAATATGTGCAGTTTTTAATTTTTTTTATTGTTTTATTTTGAATTAGGCGAAAGGGGGGTGATTTAAATTTTTATCTTTTTTTATTTTTTTCATATTTTTAAAAAAAAAAATTTTTTACTTTTGCCATGCTTCAATAGCCTCCATGGGAGGCTAGAAGCTGGAACAACTGGATCGGCTCAGCTACATAGCAGCAATCATCAGATTGCTGCTATGAAGCTGAATTGCAGGCTTGTTATGAGCGCCGACCACAGGGTGGAGCTCACAGCAGGCCGGCATCAGTAACCATAGAGGTCTTAAGGACCTCTATGGTTACTATCCTGATGTATCGCTGACCCCCGGTCATGTGACAAGGGTCGGTGATGCAATCATTTCCGGCTGCGCAGCCGGAAGCGCCGGTTAAATGCCTCTGTCAGAGTTTGACAGCGGCATTTAACTGGTTAATAGCAGCGGATGAATCGCAATTTCACCCGCCGCTATTGCGGGCACATGTCAGCTGTTCAAAACAGCTGACATGTCCCGGCTTTGAGGTGGGTAACAGTACGGCGGAGGTCAGGAAGGGGTTAATAATCTCACCCAGCCTGGTACCCTTTATTTTATAATATGCCCCAGCCTTTCCCCCATGTCCCTTGTCTAGCCTGGCCCCAATATCTGCAGCCTGAGACCCAGATATCCATTCTGCCCCCAGGCTATCCATACAGGACCCCTGTCTATCCTGGCCCCCATATGTCCAACATGGTCCCTTGTCCTGGCTTACATATATCAATCATGGCCCCATATGCTGCTCCCCCCATGTTTCCATCGTCTTTTGTGCTGCTTCCCACCATGTATCCATCTTGGTCCCTTATGCAGCTCCCCCCATATATCCATCCTGCTCCATTGTGCTGCTCCCCCCATATATCCATCCTAGCCTTTGGTGCTGCTCTCCTTCATATATCCATCTTGGTCCTTTATGCAGCTCCCCCCATATATCTATCCTGCTCCATTCTGCTCCGCCCCTTGTATATCAATCATGGGCCCATGTGCTGCTCCCCTCCATATATCCATCCTGGTCCCTTGTGCTGCCACCCCTATATATCCATCCTAGCCTTTGGTGCTTCTCTCCTTCATATATCCATCCTGGCCCCTTGTGCTGCCCCCCCCATATATCCATTCTGGTCCCTTGGCTGCTCCCCTCCATATATCATCCTGGTCCCTTGTGCTGCCACCCCTATATATCCATCCTAGCCTTTGGTGCTGCTCTCCTTCATATATCCATCCTGGTCCCTTGTGCTGCTCCCCCCATATATCCATTCTGGTTCCATGTGCTGCTCCCTCCATAAATCCAATCTGGTCCCTTTTGCTGTTTCGCCCTCATATATCCATCCTGGCCTTTTGTGCTGCTCCCCCGTATATCCATCCTGGTCCCTTGTCCTGGCCACATGGACAGAAGAAACAACAACAAAAAAAAGATTCCTCTTACTTGCCTGCTCTCCTAGTGCCGGGCTGCATCCTCTTCCCCTGCAGGTCTGGAATGCTCGTATTAAGATGGCCGCTGACCTAGCTGAGACCGACGGCTGACTTGTGTGCGCCCGTCGCATGGGGCGCATGACACTGATGTGCATCGTGACGGTTCAGGTAATGAACTCTGCATACGCACACCCCTGCACAGACTGTGCCTGTGCTTTAAAAGGGCCCGCACCCCTAAAAATCACAGACTTTTTTTTTCTTTACTTCTCTTCTTTCATTCCCACCACCATCTCCCTGGTCCACTGCAAGGGCCCACCAGGGATTTCCCCAGTTCCCTGCCAGTCCAGTCAGACCCTGGGTGCAGACCTTTGGATCATCAGCCAGAGTCTCTGCTTCTGTCTCTTCACCTTCAGTCTCTCTGAGTGCACAAACTGTACACACCAAAGTCTGTGGATTTTTGTTCACTTTGATGATCATGACTATGATTATCTATTCTAAACAATTCCTCTGAAACTTTTCATATAAGGGTCAAAATTATTCTGGATAAAAAATTATTCAATAAGTACTCAATTTGTTTGTGCTATTTTTTGTAAAGATTTGACTATACGTCTGCTGTTTTGTTTCCTCTGGTGTAATTTACAAATGATGCCATTTTTTTGGTTTTTGACCATTTAGTTTAATAGCTCAGCAGAACTATGATAATAATGTACATGACAGGCAGCTTACTGTATGTTCAGAATGTCTTCTTTCTTTGTTTAAACATATAAAATATAAAGAATTGAAACTGAAAATGTATTTTTTATTATGACATTAAGAGTACAGATTGCAGCAATAGCTATAAACCCTGTTGAAGTGAAACTATTTCATAATCTCTCTACTCATAGAGAAACAGATGAGAAAGGGTTTTTTTGCAGTCTTTATAAAATGTGATTATTTTACTCTAGTAAAACATGTATCTTGCAGTTTTGAAACGGAACAAAAGCCAGGTTTACATGATGTTTGTGGTGGCTTTAAAAAAAAATGGGTCGCTTTGTTCTGTTTTACTTTTTCTTTCCCCTTTTTTCTTTTTTTCCCTATGTACTAACACAACATCGGAAGTTAGTCAATCTTTGTCAATTGTCAAAGAGCAAGTTAGATGAGAGGTGGGAGGAAAGTTCAGTGTGGACATGCTGCTCCAGGAGTTAGGAAGCGAATGGGAGCAGCGATATTGGGCGATAGCTGGACATAGCAGTTGGAACGAGGGTTGAATTTTTAACCCCTTCCTGACATGCGCCGTACTAGTACTGCTCTGCGGGAGCTGAGTTCCCGCAAACCGCAGTACTAGTACGGCGGCACGATCGCTCGGCCTCACAGTGAGCGCCGCGGCGATTGTGTGCAGGTGTCAGCTGTATATGACAGCTGACACCCCGCAGCAATGCCCACGATCAGCGCTAGCACCGATCGTGGGCATTTAACCCCTCGGATGCCGCTGTCAGTAGTGACAGCGACATAGAGGGGCATCGCGCAGGGACAGGGGCTGCCCTGCACTTTCCCACCGGAACAACGTGATGCGATTACGTTGTTCCGGTGTTCCGGAAGGAGTCTCCAGATCCAAAATATCCACGGGACTCCTTCCGTGTCATGAAGTGAGGTGGCTAGCCGGCGCCTGCTCAGAGCAGGCGCCGGAAAGCCTCCTGCACTGCCTGTCAGATCGCTGATCTGACACAGTGCTAAGCACAGTGTCAGATCAGCGATCTGATCTAATCTAGTGATGTCCCACCCTGGGAAATTTTAGAGAGTAAAAAAAAAAATCCCCAAATAAAGAAAAAAAAATTCCCAATAAATCCATTTATTTATGTAAATTAAAAAAAAAAACAATAAAAGTACACATATTTGATATCGCCGCGACCGTAACGGCCCGCTCTTTAAAACTATCCCACTAGATAACCCCTTCAGTGAACACCGCAAAAAAAAAATGAGGCAAAAAACAACGCTTTATTATCATACCAGTGAACAAAAAGTGGAATAACACGCGAACAAAAAGACGGATATAAATAAACATGGTACCGCTGAAAATGTCAACTCGTCCCACAAAAAACAAGACCTTACATGACTCTGTGGGCCAAAATATGGATAAATTATAGCTTTCAAAATGTGGTGATGCAAAATCTATTTTTTGCAATAAAAAGCATCTTTTAATGTGTGACAGATGCTAATCATGAAAATCCGCCAAAAAACGCTAGAAAAGTAAATCGAACCCCCCTTCATCATCTCCTTAGTTAGGGAAAAATAATAAAATTTAAAAAATGTATTTATTTCCATTTTCCATTAGGGTTAGGGTTAGGGCTAGGGTTAGGGTTAGGGTTGTGGTTAGGGTTAGGGTTGGGGCTAAAGTTAGGGTTAGGGTTAGGGCTAGAGTTAGGGTTAGGGCTAGGGTTAGGGTTTGGATTACATTTACGGTTGGGATAAGGGTTGGGACTAGGGTTAGGGGTGTGGTTAGGGATATGGTTGAGATTAGGGCTAGGGGTGTGTTTGGGTTAGGGTTTCAGTTAGAATTGGGGGTTTCCACTGTTTAGGCACATCCGGGGCTCTCCTAACGCGACATGGCATCCAATCTCAATTCCAGACAATTCTGTGTTGAAAAACTAAAACAGTACTCCTTCCTTTCCAAGCTCTCCCGTGCGCCCAAACAGGGGTTTACCTCCCCCATATGGAGTATCACCGTACTCAGGACAAATTGGACAACAAATTTTGAGGTCCAATTTCACCTGTTACAGTTGGAAAAATACAAAATCGGTGGCTAAAAAATAATTTTTGTGGAAAAAAAAAGATTTTTTATTTTCACGGCTCTTCGTTATAAACTGTAGTGAAACACTTGGGGGTTCAAAGTTCTCACAACACATCTAGATAAGTTCCTTGGGGGGTCAGGTTTCCAATATGGGGTCACTTGTGGGGGGTTTCTACTGTTTAGGTACATCAGGGGCTCTGCAAATGCAACGTGACGCCTGCAGACCAATACATCTAAGTCTGCATTCGAAATGGCACTCCATCCCTTCCGAGCTCTGCCGTGTCTCCAAATAGTGGTTCTTCCCCACATATGGGGTATTAGCAAACTCAGGACAAATTGGACAACAACTTTAGCTGTCCAATTTCTCCTGTTACCCTTTGGAAAAAAAATTGCGGGCTAAAAGATCATTTTGTGGAAAGAAAAGATGATTTTTTAATTTTCACGGCTCTACATTCTAAACTTTAGTGAACAAGAGGAGATTATAGGGAGAGAAATGTGAAGCGCAGACTTCTGAGTGTAGTAGTTAGTTTCCAAAGGTGTGTACTCAGTGTGTTAGGTGTCGGGTTCCTGCCTCTGCAAAGGGGGAATCATCTCGGCTGCAGTCTCCCATTCTTCTCCAGCCACAATGGAGTCTGCTCAGCAGAGACATCGTTCCCAGCGTCTTGCTCAGTCTCACTCTGTGCATAGGATTACTGCTGCTTTTCCTGCTTCTGCCATTGAAGCCAGTGCTGGGCAGCGGTGAGCAGATGCTTTTGGGACTAAGTCCTGCTTTTTCATATCTGAGCATGCCCAGGGTGAGATCTCCCGTTGGAGATCGAGGGTCACATGCTCAGATGCTGCAGCGGTTCCCATTGGTCCTTTATTGGAAGGTCCTGAACAAGCGGCAGCTACATAAGCTGCGCATGACCGCACGGCCATGCGCTAGTGTACAATTGCATACGTGTGTTTGTTGTGCAAGTCGTCCTTGGATACCCCTACCCTATTGTATGACTGTTCGCGTAAGGTGTATGGCTGCTATCTAGCACCCGACTAACCTCACTACGTCTTACACACGAATCAGTATCCATTGCTGTGACCGCCAGTGCGACGCCACATGCCAGTAGTGCGCTTCCTACCCACGTCCGGGTGTCTGGTGGTGTCTGCCAGCATGGCACAGTTCGCACTTCAGTGCTCTCAAACTATTTGTTGTTGCACCCAGTTGCGGTGTTGTGCGCAAGTAGTCAGAACGGACTTCTACCCTGAGTCTTGGGACTGAGTTCGCTGACTCCTTGCAGTGTGGTATTGCGGTCCTGTGGCTTAACCTCCATAACCTCCATATAGTCCGTCATTACTTGGCAGCAGGTTCCATCTCTGCATCGTGGACCCCGGGCTGCGAACGCACCTTAATCTATCTTATTATTTGGTGCGTTCCGCTAGCCCTAACATTACACTAGCACCAGGGTCTCGCAAGTAATGACGGACATACAGCAATCCTTGGGGTATATCCAGCAGCTGGAGGGTAGGTTAGTGGCTCTTGAGAGCTAAACCTCAGCTGTGGATGTTACTGCAGTTGCTGTACAGGCTGCTAGCGTGGCTGCAGCTACCTTGTCCACTGCCACCCCTGTTCCGACATTATCTCGCCTCCCGCTGCCAGAAACATTTTCTGGTGATAGCAAATCTTGTAGGGGATTCGTGAGTCAGTGCTGTATTCACCTCGAGCTCCTGGCTGCACATTTTCCCACAGAGCGGGCTAAGGTGGGATTTTTTGTGTCTCTCTTGTCGGACAGGGCATTGGAATGGGCTACGCCGCTGTGGGAGCGTGGTGATCATGTGGTGCAGAGTGCTCCGCTGTTCCTGAACACTCTGAAACAGGTCTTTTTAGGACCTCAAGTTACCCATGATACTGCGCTCCAACTGCTGGCATTAACTCAGGGTGAGTCCTAGGTCAGCCATTTTGCTGTCCACTTTCGCACT
Source organism: Ranitomeya imitator (assembly GCF_032444005.1). Classification (NCBI taxonomy): domain Eukaryota; kingdom Metazoa; phylum Chordata; class Amphibia; order Anura; family Dendrobatidae; genus Ranitomeya; species Ranitomeya imitator. Next base: position 310,295,814 of record NC_091285.1, on the reverse strand, counting down.
TTAGCTTCTGAGCTGTAGTGGTCGGATAAAGCCCTTATCCCCATATTTTGGAAGGGGCTGGCTGATCACGTGAAGGACGCTCTGGCCACTAGGGAGATTCCTGCCACACTGGAGGAGTTAATAACTGTCTCTACTTGTATTGACCTCCGTTTTAACGAGCGGAGGTTAGAATGAGCCCAGTGTAGGCAGAGGTTTCGACTGGCGCCTACCTTCGCCAAACCTCTGGAATCTCCGGTCCTGGTTCCTGAGTCACATGAGGCCATGGAAGTGACACGAGCAGGATCTAAGTCCCGGACCGCTTGTGCACTCAAGGTCTGTCATGTTTGCCAGCAGTCAGGACATCTTGCCACCAGATGTCCCCAGCGGTCGAGGAAACGTCAGCGTCTAGTGGTAGTGGGTAGAGGTACACTAGACACGGCGACGTTTGCCTCCAAATTGTCCTTTAAGGGGACAATTATTATAGGCTCATCCTCCCACTCGGTAGAGCTCTGCGTGGATTCTGGGAGGGAGGGCAATTTTATGTCTTCTGCCTTCGCCCAATGTCACGCAATACCCCTGGTTATGCTAGCTCAACCAGTAACAGTACGAGTGGTGAATGGGTCGACACTACCCTCACAGATAGCACACCAGACCATACCTTTTACTCTGTCCATGTCGCCATCCCATCAGGAGATTATATCTCTGCTCGTCATTCCTGAGGGAATTGATGAGGTCCTGTTGGGAATATCTTGGCTACGGTACCACTCTCCTCATATCGAGTGGTCCTCAGGCAGAATTCTGGGATGGGGTGAATCTTGTGGGGGTAGGTGTCAGAGGGAGTGCTTTCAGGTTGCTACTACAGAGGTACACGCAGATCTTTCTTCTCTCCCCAAGCAATATTGGTCTTATGCAGACTTGTTCTCCAAAAAGGCGGCGGAGACCCTTCCGCCCCATCGCCTCTATGACTGTCCTATTGATCTCTTGCCTGGTGCTGAGCCTCCCCAGGGTCGAGTCTATCCGTTATCTCTCCCGGAGACGGAGGCAATGTCACAGTACATCCAGGAAAATCTGGCAAGAGGATTCATTAGGAAGTCAGTGTCACCTGCTGGGGCAGGGTTCTTCTTCGTGCAGAAGAAGAATGGGGAATTGCGTCGATGCATAGACTACAGGGGTCTTAACACCATCACCGTTAAGAATAGGTATCCTTTGCCCTTGATATCTGAGCTCTTCGATAGGCTTCGGGGAGCAAGGGTATTTACTAAATTAGATCTGCGGGGTGCTTACAACCTGATTCGCATCCGTGCGGGGGACGAATGGAAGATGGCTTTTAACACCAGGGATGGGCACTATGAATATCTGGTGATGCCCTTCGGGCTCTGTAATGCCCAAGCTGTTTTCCAAGACTTTGTGAACGACATCTTCCGGGATATGCTCTCCACCTTGGTCATAGTCTATCTGGATGATATTCTCATCTACTCTCCAGATATTGACTCCCACTGGAGAGATGTTTGCAAAGTCTTCGACCTCCTACGGGCAAACACCCTCTATGCCAAGTTGGAGAAGTGTATGTTCGAGCAGGAGTCCTTACCTTTCCTGGGCTATATCATCTCCGCCCAGGGATTGGCTATGGATCCTGCCAAACTACAGGCTGTGATGGACTGGCAGGAACCCCATTCTCTTAACCCCTTCATGACCCAGCCTATTTTGACCTTAAAGACCTTGCCGTTTTTTGCAATTCTGACCAGTGTCCCTTCATGAGGTAATAACTCAGGAACGCTTCAATGGATCCTAGCGGTTCTGAGATTGTTTTTTCATGACATACTGGGCTTCATGTTAGTGGTAAATTTAGGTCAATAAATTCTGTGTTTATTTGTGATAAAAGCGGAAATTTGGCGAAAATTTTGAAAATTTCGCAATTTTCACATTTTGAATTTTTATTCTGTTAAACCAGAGAGGTATGTGACACAAAATAGTTAATAAATAACATTTCCCACACGTTTACTTTACATCAGCACAATTTTGGAAACAAAATTTTTTTTTGCTAGGATGTTATAAGGGTTAAAATTTGACCAGCGATTTCTCATTTTTACAACGAAATTTACAAAACCATTTTTTTTAGGGACCACCTCACATTTGAAGTCAGTTTGAGGTGTCTATATGGCTGAAAATACCCCAAAGTGACAACATTCTAAAAACTGCACCCCTCAAGTTGCACAAAACCACGTTCAAGAAGTTTATTAACCCTTCAGGTGCTTCACAGCAGCAGAAGCAACATAGAAGGAAAAAATGAACATTTATCTTTTTAGTCACAAAAATGATTTTTCAGCAACAATTTTTTTATTTTCCCAATAGTAAAAGGAGAAACTGAACAACGAAAGTTGTTGTCCAATTTTTCCTGAGTACGCTGATACCTCATATGTGGGGGTAAACCACTGTTTGGGCGCACGGCAGGGCTTGGAAGGGAAGGAGCGCCATTTGACTTTTTGAATGAAAAATTGGCTGCACTCTTTAGCGGACACCATGTCACGTTTGGAGAGCCCCCGTGTGCCTAAAAATTGGAGCTCCCCCACAAGTGACCCCATTTTGGAAACTAGACGCCCCAAGGAACTTATCTAGTTGCATAGTGAGCCCTTTAAACCCCCAGGTGCTTCACAAATTGATCCGTAAAAATGAAAAAGTACTTTTTTTTCACAAAAAAATTCTTTTAGCCTCAATTTTTTCATTTTCACATGGGCAACAGGATAAAATGGATCCTAAAATTTGTTTGGCAATTTCTCCTGAGTACACCGATACCTCACATGTGGGGGTAAACCACTGTTTGGGCACATGGTAAGGCTCGGAAGGGAAGGAGCGCCATTTGTCTTTTTGAAAGAAAAATTATCTCCATCGTTAGCGGACACCATGTCGCGTTTGGAGAGACCCTGTGTGCTTAAACATTGGAGCTCCCCCACACGTGACCCCATTTTGGAAACTGGACCGCCAAGGAACCTATCTAGATGCCTAGTGAGCACTTTAAACCCTCAGGTGCTTCACAAATTGATCCGTAAAAATGAAAAAGTACTTTTTTTTCACAAAAAAATTCTTTTAGCCTCAATTTTTTCATTTTCACATGGGCAACAGGATAAAATGGATCCTAAAATTTGTTGAGCAATTTCTCCCGAGTACGCCGATACCTCATATGTGGGGGTAAACCACTGTTTGGGCACACGGCAGGGCTCGGAAGGGAAGGCGCGCCTTTTGACTTTTTGAATGGAAAATTAACTCCAATTGTTAGCGGACACCATGTCGCATTTGGAGAGCCCCTGTGTGCCTATGCAATGGAGCTCCCCCACAAGTGACCCCATTTTGGAAACTAGACCCCCCAAGGAACTTATCTAGATATGTGGTGAGCACTTTGAACCCCCAAGTGCTTCACAGACGTTTACAACGCCGAGTCGTGAAAATAAAAAATCATTTTTCTTTCCTCAAAAATGATGTTTTAGCAAGCAATTTTTTATTTTCTCAAGGGTAACAGGAGAAATTGGACCCCAGTACTTGTTGCGCAGTTTGTCCTAATTATGCTGGTACCCCATATGTGGGGGTAAACCACTGTTTGGGCACACATCGGGGCTCGGAAGTGAGGGAGCACCATTTGACTTTTTGAATACAAGAATGGCTGGAATCAATGGTGGCGCCATGTTGCGTTTGGAGACCCCCTGATGTGCCTAAACAGTGGAAACCCCTCAATTCTAACTCCAACACACCCCTAAACCTTATCCCAACTGTAGCCGTAACCCTAATCACAACCCTAACCCCAACACACCCCTAACCCCAACACACCCCTAACCCTAACCACAACCCTAATTCCAACCCAACCCTAACCCTAAGGCTATGTGCCAACGTTGCGGATTCGTATGAGATTTTTCAGCACCATTTTTGAAAAATCCGCGGGTAAAAGGCACTGCGTTTTACCTGCGGATTTACCGCGGATTGCCAGTGTTTTTTTGTGCGGATTTCACCTGCGGATTCCTATTGAAGAACAGGTGTAAAACGCTGCGGAATCCGCACAAAGAATTGACATGCTGCGGAAAATACAACGCAGCGTTCCCGCGCGGTATTTTTCGCACCATGGGCACAGCGGATTTGGTTTTCCATATGTTTACATGGTACTGTAAACCTGATGGAACACTGCTGCGGATCCGCAGCCAAATCCGCACCGTGTGCACATAGCCTAATTCTAAAGGTATGTGCACACGCTGCGGAAAACGCTGCCGATCCGCAGCAGTTTCCCATGAGTTTACAGTTCAATGTAAACCTATGGGAAACAAAAATCGCTGTACACATGCTGCAGAAAAACTGCACGGAAACGCAGCGGTTTACATTCCGCAGCATGTCACTTCTTTCTGCGGATTCCGCAGCGGTTTTACAACTGCTCCAATAGAAAATCGCAGTTGTAAAACCGCAGTGAAATGCACAGAAAAACCGCGGTAAATCCACAGCGGTTTAGCACTGCGGATTTAACATTAGTGTTTCCAGCCATGGCCGATGATATTGCAGCATCGGCCATGGCTGGATTGTAATATTTCACCAGTTTTTTAGGTGAAATATTACAAATCGCTCTGATTGGCAGTTTCACTTTCAACAGCCAATCAGAGCGATCGTAGCCACGGGGGGGTGGAGCCACCCCCCTGGGCTAAACTACCACTCCCCCTGTCCCTGCAGATCGGGTGAAATGGGAGTTAACCCTTTCACCCGATCTGCAGGGACGCGATCTTTCCATGACGCATATGCTGCGTCATGGGTCGGAATGGCACCGACTTTCATGACGCAGCGTATGCGTCAAAGGTCGGGAAGGGGTTAAAGCGGTGCAGCGCTTTATGGGGTTCATTAATTATTATCGCCAGTTCATTCCGCACTTCTCAACTTTGGTAGCTCCCTTGGTGGCCCTCACCAAGAAGGGAGCAAATCCCAAATTGTGGTCTGAGGAGGTCTCCAAGGCCTTTAACTCCATAAAGTCACATCGCTCCGATGTAGATAAACCATTTATCATGGAGGTGGATGCCTCATCTGTTGGTGCTGGAGCAGTCCTCTTCCAAAAAGATGCTCAAGGTCGGAAGCATCCTTGCTTCTTCTTTTCTAAGACCTTCTCACCAGCAGAGAGGAATTATTCCATCGGGGACAGGGAGTTGTTAGCCATGAAGTTGGCTTTCTCGGAGTGGAGACATCTCTTGGAGGGAGCTCGTTTTCCCTTCCAAGTCTTCACAGATCATAAAAATTTGGTGTACCTGCAGACAGCCCAGCGGTTAAATTCTCGCCAGGCCAGATGGTCCTTGTTCTTCTCCCGGTTTCATTTCACCCTCCATTTTCTTTCTGGGCAGAAGAACATTCGTGCCGACGCTCTCTCTCGCTCCGTTGTGTCATCTGTGGAGGAGGAAGAGGAGCCTCGGCTTATTGACCCCACCGAGAGCTTGAGAACTGTGGCCCCGGTTTCGCTAGAGTCTGTGCCTCCGAGCAAGACTTTTGTACCATCCAGTTTGCGACCAGAGGTTCTCTCTTGGGCACACTCGTCCAGGGTGGGTGGATATTTTGGTTCCAAAAGGAAATCCGAGTTACTGGCGAGGACATACTGGTGGCCGCATATGGCTCGTGATGTCGCAGAATATGTTCGGGCATGTGTCTCTTGCGCCAAGAACAAGTCCCCTCAGCAACGGCCAGCTGGTTTGCTTTACCCTCTGCTGGTGGCGGACAGGCCCTGGGAGATGGTCGGGATGGACTTTGTAGTGGGCTTACCCAAGTCTCGGATCTGCACCATTATCTGGGTGATCACCTACCATTTTTCCAAAATGGTGCACTTGGTGCCTCTTCCACGGCTACTTTCTGCACGGGCTCTGGCTGTGTTGTTCATCAAACATATCTTTCGCCTACACGGTATGCCAGACAAAATTGTTAGTGACCGGGGTCCCCAGTTTGCGTCTCGATTCTGGAGAGAGCTTTGTCGTCTACTCAGTATTGAGTTGAATCTCTCTTCAGCATATCATCCCGAGACGAATGGGTTGGTAGAGAGGGCCAACCAGACCTTGGTCACATATTTAGGACATTTTGTTTCTGCCAGGCAGGATGACTGGGCATCCTTGCTACCATGGGCAGAGTTTGTGCTTAACAATGCCGTAGCCGACTCCACCAGTAAGACTCCATTCCTCCTAAATTACATCCAGCATCCGCGTGTTCCTGTGCCCATGCCTGTGTCTTCCGCCGACTCCAGGGTGGCAGATTGGGCTGTGGAGGCACGGAACATTTGGGACCGCACTCAGGATGCCATTTGGGCCTCCAAGGAGAGAATGAGGTCCTCCGCCAATGCTCATCGGCGCCCCGCTCCGACCTTTGCTCCTGGCGACTTAGTGTAGCTCTCCGCCCGTAACATCAGGCTGTGTGTTGAGTCCACTAAGTTTGCACCTCGCTACTTGGGTCCCTTCAAGGTCCTCAAACAGGTTAACCCTGTGGTCTACCGTCTGGTCCTTCCTCCTCGCTTGGGTATCACCGACACCTTTCATGTGTCCCTCTTGAAACCCGTATACATGTCCCGGTTTTCTAAGTCATCTGCCGGGACATCGGGTTCATCTACGGATGATTACGAGGTGAACGCTATTTTGGGGTGCAAGGTGGTACGTGGCAAAAAATTCAATTTGGTGGATTGGAAGGGTTATGGCCCAGAGGACAGGAGCCTGCTGAACACATTCAAGCTCCACAGCTCATTGCTGCCTTAGAGCATAGCGAGGTCCTAGGAGAGGGGGTAATGTTAAGTTCCCACCTCTGCACAGGGGGAATCTCAAACCATCTCTGCTGCGGTCTCCCATTCTTCTCCAGCCGCAGTGGAGTCTGCTCAGCGGAGACGTCGTTCCCAGCGTCTTGCTCAGTCTCACTCTGTGCATAGGATTACTGCTGCTTTTCCTGCTTCTGCCATTGAAGCTAGTGCTGGGTAGCAGCGAGCAGACGCTTTTGGGACTAAGTCCTGCTTTTTCCCTTCTGAGCATGCCCAGGGTGAGATCTCCCATTGGAGATCGAGGGTCACATGCTCAGATGCTACAGCGGTTCCCATTGGTCCTTTATTGGAAGGTCCTGAATGTGCTGCAGCTATATAAGCTGCACATGACCGCACTTGGCCATGCGCTAGTGTACAATTGCATATGTGTGTTTGTTGTGAGTGCAAGTCGTCCTTGGATACCCCTACTCTATTGTATGACTGTTCGCGTAAGGTGTATGGCTGCTATCTAGCACCCGACTAACCTCACTACGTCTTACACACGAATCAGCGTCCATTGCTGTGACCGACAGTGCGGCGCCACGCGCCAGTAGTGCGCTTCCTACCCACATCCGGGTGTCTGGTGGTGTCTGCCAGAACGGCACAGTTCGCACTTCGGTGCTCTCAAACTATTTGTAGTTACACCCAGTTGCGGTGTTGTGCGCAAGTAGTCAAAACGGACTTCTACCCTGAGTCTTGGGACTGAGTTCGCTGACTCCTTGCAGTGCGGTATTGCAGTCCTGTGGCTTAACAGGGTTCGCTTCCACCGCCATATGGTCCGTCATTACTTGGTAGCAGGTTCCATCTCTGCACGGTGGACACACCTTAATCTATCTTATTATTTGGTGCGTTCCGCTAGCCCTAACACAGTGTGAATCCACTCAACTTTTTGGTGTCTTGATATACTGTGTATAGATCAAATCCATGGATCACTCCATTCCTCTTTCCACTCAGTTTGCTGCAAAAGATCTGGGAACTGATGAGCGCACTGAACAGTGCTTTCATAGGCGATAACACTTTATGAATGTTTTTCCCATCAATATGCGCTCCTGAAGGATGATGATGGAACTCGATATTCTGATTCAAGGATGATTTTTATTTCAAACTAAAATACAACCGGTTTCGACTTCTTAGAGTCTTCCTCAGGTATAATGTCATGCATATAAACAGATCTATCTGAACACATTTTATAGCAGATATCCCTGCATGTCCATTTGGGTGGGGGCTGACAGGTCTATTCGTCAGACACACCCAGGTACTCAGATATGAAAGAATTTGCACTCTGAGGAATCTAACAAAATTCATATATCAAATGAATTTTATACTTTTCTTTTTTTCCCCACACAAGGAAGAAAAAAAGTGTTAAAGAAATTCCACACTAAAAATTTTTTTTATACAAATTCTTCACTAAAATGATTTTTTCTTTTCTAAGAGCACTATAAATATTATAATTATACTATATATAAAATTTCTGTTAAAATGTTATTAACCCCTTTACCCCCAAGGGTGGTTTGCACGTTATGGACCAGGCCAATTTTTACAATTCTGACCACTGTCCCTTTATGAGGTTATAACTCTGGAACGCTTCAACGGATCCCGGTGATTCTGACATTGTTTTCTCGTGACATATTGTACTTCATGATAGTGGTAAAATTTCTTTGATATTACCTGCGTTTATTTGTGAAAAAAATGGAAATTTGGCGAAAATTTTGAAAATTTCGCAATTTTCCAACTTTGAATTTTTATGCAATTAAATCACAGAGATATGTCACACAAAATACTTAATAAGTAACATTTCCCACATGTCTACTTTACATCAGCACAATTTTGGAACCAAAATATTTTTTTGTTAGGGAGTTATAAGGGTTAAAAATTGACCAGCAATTTCTCATTTTTACAACACCATTTTATTTTAGGGACCACATCTCATTTGAAGTAATTTTGAGGGGTCTATATGATAGAAAATAACCAAGTGTGACACCATTCTAAAAACTGCACCCCTCAAGGTTCTCAAAACCACATTCAAGAAGTTTATTAACCCTTCAGGTGCTTCACAGGAATTTTTGGAATGTTTAAATAAAAATTAACATTTAACTTTTTTTCACAAAAAATTTACTTCAGCTCCAATTTGTTTTATTTTACCAAGGGTAACAGGAGAAAATGGACCCCAAAAGTTGTTGTACAATTTGTCCTGAGTACGCTGATACCCCATATGTGGGGGTTAACCACAGTTTGGGCGCATGGCAGAGCTCGGAAGGGAAGGAGCGCCATTTGACTTTTCAATGCAAAATTGACTGGAATTGAGATGGGACGCCATGTTGCGTTTGGAGAGCCACTGATGTGCCTAAACATTGAAACCCCCCACAAGTGACACCATTTTGGAAAGTAGACCCCCTAAGGAACTTATCTAGAGGTGTGGTGAGCAGTTTGACCCACCAAGTGCTTCACAGAAGTTTATAATGCAGAACCGTAAAAATAAAAAATCATTTTTTTTCACAAAAATTATCTTTTCGCCCCCAATTTTTTATTTTTCCAATGGTAAGAGAAGAAATTGGACCACAAAAGTTGTGGCACAATTTGTCCTGAGTACTCTGATACCCCATATGTGGGGGTAAACCATTGTTTGGGCGCATGGGGGAGCTCGGAAGGGAAGGAGCGCCGTTTGACCTTTCAATGCAAAATTGACAGGAATTGAGATGGGACGCCATGTTGCGTTTGGAGAGCCACTGATGTGCCTAAACATTGAAACCCCCCACAAGTGACACCATTTTGAAAAGAAGACCCCCTAAGGAACATATCTAGATGTTTGGTGAGCACTTTGACCCAATAAGAGCTTCACAGATGTTTATAATGCAGAGCCGTAAAAATAAAACAAAAATTTTTTCCCACAAAAATTTTTTTTTTATCCCCCAGTTTTGTATTTTCCTGACGGTAACAGGAGAAATTGGACCCCAAATCTTGTTGTGCAATTTGTCCTGAGTGTGCTGAGACCCTATATGTGGGGGAGAACCAGCATTTGGGCGCATGGGAGGGCTCGGAAGGGAAGGAGCGCCATTTGGAATACAGACTTAGATGGAATGGTCTGCAGGCGTCACATTGTGTTTGCAGAGCCCCTAATGTACCTAAACAGTAGAAACCCCCCACAAGTGACCCCATATTGGAAACTAGACCCCCCAAGGAACTTATCTAGATGTGTTGTGAGAACTTTGAGCCCCCAAGTATTTCACTACAGTTTATAACGCAGAGCCGTGAAAATAAAAATAAAAAATTCCCCATAAAATTATTTTTTAGCCCCCAGTTTTGTATTTTCTCGAGGGTAAAAGGAGAAATTGGACCCCAAAAGTTGTTGTCCAATTTGTCCTGAGTGCGTTGATACCCCATATGTGGGGGGAACCAGCGTTTGGGCGCACGGGAGGGCTCGGAAGGGAAGGAGCGCCATTTGGAATGCAGACTTAGATGGAATGGTCTGCAGGCGTCACATTGCGTTTGCAGAGCCCCTAATATACCTAAACAGTAGAAACCCCCCACAAGTGACCCCATATTGGAAACTAGACGCCCCCACGAACTTATCTAGATGTGTTCTGAGAACTTTGAGCCCCCAAGTGTTTCACTACAGTTTATAACGCAGAGCCGTGAAAATAAAAAATCTCTTTTTTTCCCACAAAAATTATTTTTTAGCCCCCAGTTTTGTATTTTCCCAAGGGTAACAGGAGAAATTGGACCCCAAAAGTTGTTGTCCAATTTGTCCTGAGTACGCTGATACCCCATATGTTGGGGTAAACTCCTGTTTGGGCACACGGGAGAGCTCGGAAGGGAAGGAGCACTGTTTTACTTTTTCAATGCAGAATTGGATGGAATTGAGATCGGTCGCCATGTCGCGTTTGGAGAGCCCCTGATGTGCCTAAACAGTGGAAACCCCCCAATTATAACTGAAACCCTAATCCAAACACACCCCTAACCCTAATCCCAACGGTAACCCTAACCACACCTCTAACCCAGACACACCCCTAATCCTAATCCCAACCGCAAATGTAATCCAAACCCTAACCCTAACTTTAGCCCCAACCCTAACTGTAGCCTTAACCCTAACCCTAGCCCCAACCCTAGCCCTAACCCTAACCCTAGCCCCAACCCTAACCCTAGCCCTAACCCTAGCCCTAACCCTAACCCTAGCCCTAACCCTAGCCCTAACCCTAATGGCAAAATGGAAATAAATACATTTTTTTAATTTTTTAATTTTTCCCTAACTAAGGGGGTGGTGAAGGGGGGTTCGATTTACTTTTATAGCGGGTTTTTTAGCGGATTTTTATGATTAGCAGCCGTCACACACTGAAAGACGCTTTTTATTGCAAAAAATATTTTTTGCGTTACCACATTTTGAGAGCTATAATTTTTCCATATTTTGGTCCACAGAGTCATGTGAGGTCTTGTTTTTTGCGGGACGAGTTGACGTTTTTATTGGTAACATTTTCGGGCGCGTGACATTTTTTGATCGCTTTTTATTCCGATTTTTGTGAGGCAGAATGACCAAAAACCAGCTATTCATGAATTTCTTCTGGGGGAGGCGTTTATACCGTTCCGCGTTTGGTAAAATTGATAAAGCAGTTTTATTCTTCGGGTCAGTACGATTACAGTGACACCTCATTCATATCATTTTTTTTTATCTTTTGGCACTTTTATACGATAAAAACTATTTTATAGAAAAAATTATTATTTTTGCATTTCTTTATTCTGAGGACTATAACTTTTTTATTTTTTTGCTGATGTTGCTATATGGCATCTCGTTTTTTGCGGGACAAGATGACGCTTTCAGCGGTACCATGCTTATTTATATCCGTCTTTTTGATCGCGTGTTATTACACTTTTTGTTTGGCGGTACGATAATAAAGCGTTGTTTTTTGCCTCGTTTTTTTTTTCTTACGGTGTTTACTGAAGGGGTTAACTAGTGGGACAGCTTTATAGGTCGGGTTGTTACGGACGCGACGATACTAAATATGTGTACTTTTATTGTTTTTTTTTTTATTTAGATGAAGAAATATATTTATGGGAATAATATTTTTTTTTTTTCATTATTTAGGATTTTTTTTTTTTTTTACACACTTGGAAATTTTTTTTTTAACTTTTTTACTTTGTCCCAGGGGGGGACAATACAGATCGGTGATCTGCCAGTTTGCACAGCACTCTGACAGATCACCGATCTGTCTGAGAGCAGTGCAGCGTTACCAAGTGCCTGCTCTGAGCAGGCACCTGGTAAGCCACCTCCCTCCCTGCAGGACTCGGATCCGCGGCCATTTTGGATCCGGGACTTGCTGCAGGAAGGACGTGGGAGACCCCCGGAGCAACGCGATCACATCGCGTTGCTGCGGGGGACTCAGGGAAGCCCACAGGGAGCCCCCTCCCTGCGCGGTGCTTCCCTGCACCGCCGGCACATCACGATCATCTTTGATCGCGGTGTGCCAGGGGTTAATGTGCCGGGAGCGGTTCGTGACCGCTCCTGGCACATAGTGCCGGATGTCGGCTGCGATAAGCAGCTGACACCCGGCCGCGATCGGCGGCGCTCCCCCCGTGAGCGCGGCCGATCGCGCTGGACGTAATATTCCGTCCTTGGGAATTAAGGCCCACCCCACATGGACGGAATATTACGTCCAATGGCAGAAAGGGGTTAAACATACTGAAGTGTGATATTAAAATGTAAAATCCTACAAATATATACATTACTAGCTGAAGAGCCCGGCGTTGCCTGGGCATAGTAAATATCTGTGGTTAGTTATAGCACCTCACTTCTCTTATTTTCCCATCACGCCTTTCCCATCACGCCTCTCATTTTCCCAATCACATCTTTCATTTTCCTCCTCACATCTCTCATTTTCTCCCTCACACCTCTCATTTTCTCCCTCACTCCTCTCATTCCCCCCTAACACTTGTCATTTCAACCTCACATCTGTCATTTTCTGATCACTCCACTATTTTTCCTCACTCCTCTCATTTTGCACTCACACCTCTCATTTTCACCTCATCACCTCAGTATATACATGTTTGTCATCTCCCTTATATATAGTATACATCTGTATGTCATCTCCTGTATATAGTATATACCTGTATGTCATCTCCCCTGTATATAGTATATACCTGCTGTGTGTCATCTCCCCTATGTATAGTATATACCTGAATGTCATCTCCTTCTATATATAGTATATACCTGTATGTCATCTCCTCCTGTATATAGTATATACCTGTGTGTCATCTCCCCTGTATATAGTATATATCTGTGTGTCATCTCCTCCTGTATATAGTATATACCTGCATGTCATCTTCTATATATAGCATATACCTGTATGTCATCTCCTCCTGTATATAGTATATACCTGTAGGTCATCTGCTCCTGTATATAGTATATACTTGTGTGTCATCTCCTCCTGTATGTAGTATATGCCTGTATGTCATCTCCTCCTGTATATATATGTACCTGTATGTCATCTCCTCCTCTATATAGTATATACTGTACCTGTGTGTCATCTCTCCTGTATATAGTATATATCTGTGTGTCATCTCCCCTCTATATAGTATATACCTGTGTGTCATCTCCTCCTGTATTAGACCTCGTTCACACGTTATTTGCTCAGTATTTTTACCTCAGTATTTGTAAGCTAAATTGGCAGCCTGATAAATCCCCAGCCAACAGGAAGCCCTCCCCCTGGCAGTATATATTAGCTCACACATACACATAATAGACAGGTCATGTGACTGACAGCTGCCGTATTTCCTATATGGTACATTTGTTGTAGTTTGTCTACTTATTAATCAGATTTTTATTTTTGAAGGATAATACCAGACTTGTGTGTGTTTTAGGGCGAGTTTCGTTTGTCAAGTTGTGTGTGTTGAGTTACGTGTGGCGACATGCATGTAGCGACTTTTGTGAGATGAGTTTTGTGTGGCAACATGCGTGTAACAACTTTTTGTGTGTCGAGTTGCATGTGACAGGTTAGTGTAGCAAGTTGTGTGCAGCAAGTTTTGCGCATGGCGAGTTTTGCGCGTGGCAAGTTTTATGTGTGGTGCCTTTTGAGTATGTGCAAGTTTTGTGTGAGGCAACTTTTGCATGTGTTGCAACTTTTGTGCATGTGGCAATTTTTCCGCGTGTGCAAGTTTTGTGTGTGGCGAGTTTTCCATGAGGTGAGTTTTGCACTTGTGGCGAGTTTTGCAAGAGCCTAGTTTTTGCATGTGGCGAGTTCTGCGCATGGCGAGTTTTGAGTGGCGACTTTTGTGTTTTGACTTTTATGTGGCGAGGTTGGTGTATTTGTGAAGAAATGTGTGCTGAGGGTAATATGTGTTCAAGCACGTGGTAGTGTGTGGCGCATTTTGTGTGTATGTTCATATCTCCGTGTGTGGTGAGTATCCCATGTCAGGGCCCCACCTTAGCAACTGTACAGTATATACTCTTTGGCGCCATCGCTCTCATTCTTTAAGTCCCCCTTTTTCACATCTGGCAGCAGTCAATTTGCCTCCTACACTTTTCCTTTCATTTTTTCCCCATCATGTAGATAGGGGCAAAATTGTTTGGTGAATTGGAAAGCGCGGGGTTAAAATTTCACCTCACAACATAGCCTATGACGCTCTCGGGGTCCAGACGTGTGACTGTGCAAAATTTTGTGGCTGTAGCTGCGACGCCTCCAACACTTTTCCTTTCACTTTTTCCCCATTATGTAGATAGGGGCAAAAAATTGTTTGGTGAATTGGAAAGCACGGGGTTAAAATTTCACCTCACAACATAGCCTATGACGCTCTCGGGGTCCAGACGTGTGACTGTGCAACATTTTATGGCTGTAGCTGCGACGGTGCAGATGCCAATCCCGGACATACATACACACACACACACACACATACACACACACATTCAGCTTTATATATTAGATAACCCCCCCAAAAAAAAACACTTGCTATTTTCATATTGGGACTACAAAACCAAAAACCCCTGGTCATGTCAACTATACAGGAACCGCATCATGGGGAGACAATAATAGGTTTGTGAAAAAACAAAATGAAATAGTAAATGGTTTGCGTACCTTTTACAATTCTAAGACAAATTCTGCCCTTGCAGAGGGCTCATTTAAACCATGAAGAACCTTTACGGCTTTGGAAGCAGGGCCATTCCTAAAACAAACATTAAAAACAGCATAAATAAAAATGAAAATGGGGAACCAGTGAAACATATCACTAGAGTCATATCTTTCACTCCCGCTGTGATTCCTCTACCAATACGTAGGAAAGGAACTTATGGGGTAGCTAGTGAGGAGACTAGTACCCATAATTCTGAGGGGGATATGTCAAGCAGGGAGGAAGAGGAATTTAACAATTCATTCTTCTCGTTTCTTTCCCCCAAATCAGTAAAGTCTAATACAAAATTACAGGAAACAGTACAACCTCAGAATTACATATCTGAACTTTGCCCTAATTATAGTATTTTTACAATACATGACACTACTGAATCACCTAATCTTTACACCACAGTAGCACAAGGACCATCTCCTTCTCCAGCAAATGCCAATATATCTTTTTTAGAGATTGTACCAGGAATAACACAACCACCCACAGAGGTAATTTTACCCAGTCTGGAGACAGGCTCGTTGGTAACGCCTCCAATAGAGGCACAAAAGAAGAATTTGATCACAAGGTATTTTCCTCCAACACCATTGCAGTCCTCAAAAAGAAAAAGAGGACCAGAGGCTCTAGAGGAGGGAGGAAAGAAAAAAACTATGGTCTCTCTAAAAGAAGGAGGTTTTTAAAAAAGAATACTGAACGGAATATAAAGAATAGTACGATTAAATTATTCAATTTATCAAAACATCAACTCTCTAAGGCTGAAGAAGCAATTCTATCTAAAGGTCTAGGCTTCTGTCCCACACAAAGAGCCAGGCCTTATGATTTATTTCTTGATCTAAATAAGTATGTCCGCAAATTAACACTTATTAGACATTTTGCCATAATGGATCGAACAGCAGGGTGTAAAGACAAGGATGAAGTAAAAACTATTGAAAAAGCAGATACCATTCCATCCAGTAAAAGTATACATAAAAATGTCTGTCCCATCCGGACTTGACATCTTGGATAGGGCATGGTTGATTGCAGATGGGAAACCAGGACCCAATCCCCCCCCCCCTTGTTCCTCCTCTCTCTTCCCCCTCTTCTCTCTTCTCTTTTTTCTTCTCTATCTTCTCTCAAACATAAACAAAGTTTAAGCTATTTTGAAATTATTACATAACGTTATCATATAGTTGTTCCAACTCTTACAGCTTAACCGACTCCTTATGTTCACACTAAGGAGGACAGAAAGAATTTTAACAACTCAAGTTACTTCAAACCATAACGCATTTTATTGTTTAAAAGTGCTTGCTCCGAAGCTGTTTAATCGCATATTTGTCTGATGTTGATTTGATCGGTATTGAATATTTTCATGCAATTTGCTTCAATAAAAAAGATTTACACAAAAAGTCTGTCCCAAATCTAATTTTAACCCAACCCACCATCAAGGCAGTCATTTGGACACTTTTTATACTTTAGTATCCGAGAAATTTCGGGGATTAAATAAGACTGGAAAAACTATACAAAAAGGGAAAATAGAAAATACGAGTTCTGTAGGTAGAAACAGACTAAGTAATAGAAGAACCATTCAGAAAATGAATATTTCAAAGGAAGAAAAAGAAGCTTTAGAAAAACTAAAGAACAATGAAAAAATTGTGATTCAAGGGGCAGATAAAGGAGGGGGTATTGCCATTCAGGACCGAGAGCACTATTTGGAGGAAGCATATAATATATTATCGGATGTAAAATACTATAAAAAGTTAGATGTTGACCCATCCAAAAGAGATATTGAAGAATATCATAGGTCGATAGACACTGCCTTTAATCAAAACATCCTAAATAAAAGGGAAAAACGGCTCCTGACTAACAAAAATCCAAATACAGCCCTATTTTATCATCTGCCCAAGGTGCATAAAAATCCTGTGAAACCTCCCGGACAACCGATCATTTCGGGGATAGGATCACTAACTAGTCAGCTGTCTCATTACATTGATCTGTACCTGCAGGATCTAGTTAGAAAATTACCTTCTTTTCTCCTAGACTCCAGCCAATTAATAAAAGAATGTGAACATTTTGTTTGGGAAGAAGATTACATGTTCATAAGTTTAGAAGTACACACTCTTTACTGCAATATTGATCATAGATTGGGAATAAATCCAGTTTCACATTATTTAAATGAAGTAAATGATATGCCAGAACATCAAAGACAATTTTTAATAATGGGTCTAAAATTCATATTGGAACACAATCTTTTAACTTTCCAGGGGCAAATGTATACACAGCGGCTTGGCACCGCGATGGGGACTCGGGTAGCCCCAAGTTTCACTAATCTTTTCATGGGGTGCTTCGAGTCCTCATCCCCCTTATGTCAGCTACCTTACTGTAACAATATATTATATTATCGACGCTTCATTGACAATTTAATTGTATTTTGGAAAGGCACTGCAGTTGAAGCTCAAGAATTTATTGTGGCATTAAACAGGAATGATTGGGGTATCACTTTTTCTGCAGAGGTTAATAAAGAAAAAATAAATTTTCTTGATCCAGAAATATCTCATAAAAACAAAAAAATTAGCACTAGAACTTACTTCAAGAAAACTGACACCAATGGTTTCCTCGATTATCGGAGCGCACACCACCAAAAATGGAAGCAAAACATTCCTTATAGCAAGTTCCGTCGAATCAGGAGAAATAATACAAATAAGAAGGATTATGTGGAACAATCGAAAATTTTGATCGATAGGTTTACGGATAATATCCAAAGCGATTAATTATGGCAGCATATAGAACTAATCTGGAAAGAACTCAGCAGGAGTGCTTATCCAGAGAAAATAATAAAAATAAGGAAGTGGAAGAGGGGATAACTAAGGAAGGAGGAGAAAAACCGGAGCAGATAATTAACAAAAATAATAATAAAAATAAAAACAAAAATAATAAGTATAGAAAAAAAGATGGGTGGCAGTATAATTTATCACTGCTTTTAATAGTAGTAATACAGAGATAAGAAGCATTTTAAATAAATATTGGTACTTATTGAAAAAAGATACATTTTTGAAGAAACTTTTACCAGACAAACCCAATATTACTTTTCGTAGGGGCCAAACAGTGAAGGGTATAATTGCCCCTAGTAATCTCAGAATGACCAAAGATGAGGAATGTGAATGTATAAAGAGAAAAGAAAAAATCAGGATAAACAAAATGGATGCTTCCAAACCGGGTATTTATCGATGTGGTTCCCGAAAATGTTGTACCTGCAAAATTATCACCCATATGACTCATCACATCACGTCGTATAGTATGGGTGAAACCATAGCGATCACACAAAAACTAAAGTGTGATAGTGATTTTGTGATATATGTTATTACCTGTACCTGTGGCCTGCAATACGTGGGTCGGACTATTCAGTCCTTACGATCCCGGATGAATGGCCACAGACACACTACAAAAAATGGCTTTTTAAAACAGAGCTGATCCCGGCATTTATGTTTGAAGCATAATAAAACATTCAATATTTCTGTAACCCTGTTGGAGCAAATACCTGTGAATTGTACTAATAGGGTACAAAAGTTAAACTGGAAAGAATCATATTGGATCTTCCGTCTGGGAACATTATACCCAGATGGATTAAATGATGTTCTAGAAGGTATATGATGTACAAAGCAAATAAATTGATACGTACAAGATTGCACATTAGTTTTTTCAGTTTTGATATGAATGAAATTTTGAAAATTTGTATTTGGCATTTGGAAATAGTCCCAATATGAAAAAAGCAAGTGTTTTTTTTTTTGTTATAATGTATATTTGTAGGATTTTACATTTTAGTATGAAATCACACTTAAGTATGTTTAATAACATTTTAACAGAAATTTTATATATAGTATAATTATATTTATAGTGCTCTTAGAAAAGAAAAAAATCATTTTAGTGAAGAATTTGTGTAAAAAAAATTTTTAGATTGGAATTTCTTTAACACTTTTTTTCTTCCTTGTGTGGGGAAAAAAAGAAAAGTATAAAATTTATTTGTTATATGAATTTTGTTAGATTCCTCAGAGTGCAAATTCTTGCATATCTGAGTACCTGGATGTGTCTGACGAATAGATCTGTCAGCCCCCACCCAAGTAGACATGCAGGGATATCTGCTATAAAATGTGTTCAGATAGATCTGTTTATATGCATGACATTATACCTGAGGAAGACTCTAAGAAGTCGAAACCGGTTGTATTTTAGTTTGAAATAAAAATCATCCTTGAATCAGAATATCGAGTTCCATCATCATCCTTCAGGAGCGCATATTGCTGGGGAAAACATTCATAAACTTTAGTGAAACAATTGAAGGATAAAAGTGCTCACTGCACATCTAGTTAAGTTCCTTAGGGGGGTCTTCTTTCCAAAATGGGGTCACTTGTGGGGGTTTCTACTGTTTAGGTACATCAGGGGCTCTGCAAATGCAACGTGACGCCTGCAGACCAATCCATCTAAGTCTGCATTCCAAACGGCGCTCTTTCCCTTCCAAGCTCTGTCGTGCATCCAAACAGTGGTTTCCCTCCACATATGGGGTATCAGCATACTCAGGACAAATTGGACAACAACTTTTGGGGTCCAATTTCTCCTGTTACCCTTAGGAAAATAAAAATTTAGGGGCTAAAATATCATTTTCTTGGAAAAAAAAAATATTTTTTATTTTCACTGCTCTGCGTTATAAACTTTACCAGTCCTAACGCTAAACATTTATGATTAAATATACCCCCAGGCTCATAATGCAAAGTGTCCAAGTACCATGTCCTGGACACTATAAATCCTACTCCAAAAGATACTGCTATAATTCAAGGAGAACAAAAGGAGCGTTCAAAAAGCAAACGTAAAAAAGTACAAAATTTATTGAAACATACAACAGACAACATATACAAACACATATATGAAATCAAGGACACTAAAACCACCCCAAACACCCACACTGGTCATCAGAACTATGTAAAGTGTATATGATACCAGAAAAAGTGTCACGCAAGTGGTACAGAATGGATAACCATGTCCATATCCAGCCCCATGGACCCCAGCTTAAATCCCTCTGGTCCCAAAGTATAGACCTAGATGGGGCTTGCAGAAAGTACTGCAATACTAACAGTCCATAAGACCGGACACACTCCAGGAGACTGATAACACTGCCGGTCTAATAAAAGCATATAGCGTCACAGGCACAGTGAGACCAGTAACCAAAAGGTACCTCTTACCCGGGTGCAGGGATCGAAAAGAGTAGGGCGACACCCCCGACGCGCGTTTCGCTCCATCGTTGTTTGCTTTATCAAGGGGAAGTGTCTCAAACTCCACCAAAGGAGCCTTATATCCCCCACTTCTGGTCACGTGAAGATCACGTGACCCGGAAGTCAGTACGGCTGCTCGTAAGTGGCGCATGCGTCCATGGCTCCCGACGCCACAACCACCCCGCCCAGCCAGGCTCCCGAGCCAAGTGAGTGGGAGCAGGGAATTACCATGGTACCCAGTCACAGACCCGGAATGCCAAACGGCCGGACTGAGGAGGGGCGGAGCCAAGAGCAAACGGGCGCATGCGCACTGCAGACCGGAACATAACAAGGCATGTAACTACTAAGGAAAAACATGTATGTGACAAGCACACAATTATGGCAGAATTGGTCACAATCAATAAGAGAATAATCATAAAGTATAAACAATTGGCATATAAACAATTATAACAATAATTCATATGACAAACATATATTGAATCCATATGGTATTTTGACATGTCAGTCAAGGTCCAAAGATATTTTCAAGGGATATCAGGAACGTCATGGAAAATATTCGAAAAGTAGCAGGAACATCAAAGAACAACTATAAAAAACACAAAAGGACAAAGAGTTAAAACCAGAATTAAAAAGGTGAAGCAGACACCTAATACCGGAGGGAAGCCAAAAGATCTTAAAAAGAGCTACAAGAACGGGGCAAAGTTGAGAGATTCGTTAAGACCACCAGGTCTAACAGTGCCCAAGGTCACAATCCACTTGAGTTCACGTTGGGCAAGGAGTTGTTTGATATTACCCCCTCGTATACCCGTGTGGACAACATCAATACCCCTTACCAAAAACTGGCTGGGGTCACAGTTGTGGTACTTTTTAAAATGCCTCGCTATAGTTTTTAATTGAGAGACATCCTCTACTGTCCTGGCTGCGCCAATGTCCCGCACATGCTCCCTCACCCTCACTCTTAATTCACGCAATGTTAAGCCTACATAAATGAGACGGCAGCTGCAGGTAGCATAATAGATCACATTTTTGGTACCGCAGGAAATGTAGTGTCTTATGTCAAAATTTCTTTTACCGTCTGCCGAGGAAAATGAGGGGCTGCGCAGGACATTGGCGCAGGCAACACAGTGTCCACACATGTAGCAGCCCACAGTACGACGGACCGAACCAAAAAGGGGCATCTTAGGTGCCACATAGTGACTCCTAACTAGGAGATCTTTTAAACTCCTAGCTCTCCTGGGAGTCATCAGGGGGCGATCAGACAAAAAGGGGCTCAAAGACGGCTCGGTACTTAAAACCCGCCAGTGTTTGTTCAGAATGGTACGTATACTATCCCACTCATGGTTAAATTCAGATATGAATCGTATCGACTCATCTGTCTTTTGTTGCTTTTTTGAATATAAAAGCCGATTACGCGAGGTATTATTAGCCCTGTTATACCCATATCTCACACACCGATGGCTGTATCCCCGCTGCTCAAAGCGTTGTCTCAGATCGCTAGCCTGCTGTTTAAAGGTATGGTCATTAGAGCAGATCCGCCTAACCCGGAGAAACTGTCCGACCGGGACGGCCCTAATTGTGGCTTGACTGTGCCCAGAGGTGGCATGTACCAAAGCATTAACAGCCGTAGCTTTTCTAAAAACCTCTGTCTCTATAAGCTGATCATCTCCTACCCTCAAAAGTATGTCCAAAAGATCAATTTCACGAGGGTCAGACTTATAGGTAAGCTTGATGTTAAAGGTATTAGAATTGAGCACAGTCATAAAATCCCCGAGCTGCTGCTCCGTTCCGCGCCACAAAAACAAAACATCATCAATGTATTGCCACCAGCACAGCACATGGTTGGCGGCCTCCCCCCCAGCACCCCCAAACACCAACCTCTCCCAAAAGCCCAAAAAGAGGTCGGCGTAAGCGGGTGCACAGGCCGCCCCCATGGCTGCGCCGCGCTTTTGATGGAAAAAACAGTCTCTAAAAGTAAAAAAATTATGCGTCAGAACGAATTCCAGCAGCTCGAGGATAAGCTCACACAATGGGCCGTCCAGGTCGGAGGCCTCCAGGAAAAAGCGGACTGCTCGCAGCCCATCGGTGTGGTCGATACAGGTATACAGGGCCTCCACGTCCGCCGTAACCAATAGAACATCCTGGTCCACAGAGACTCCGTCAACCCTCGTCAGGACGTCCGTTGTGTCCTTCACAAATGATGGAAGTGTTTCCACCAGTTTTTTAAGATAAAAATCAACAAACTTGCATATTGGGTCACATAGACCTTGCATGCCCGACACGATATGATGTCCTGGAGGGCTGACTTGGTCTTTGTGGACTTTAGGAAGAAGATAAAAAGTGGGTACTTTTGGGAACCTAACCGTAAGACCATCCAGAACTTTCTTATTAATGGTCCCCTCCTCGAAGGCCCTAAGGAGAATAGCTTGTAACTGCACCGAGAAGGAAGCGACCGGATTATGGGTGAGCCTGGAGTAAACATTGTCATTACGTAGTTGTTTAAAAGCCTCTTTCTCATACATCTCCATCGGCCAGACCACGATGTTTCCCCCTTTGTCTGCGGCCTTAAATACCACATCATTGAGGGACTGCCTCCCTCTCCTTCCAAGTTAGATTGTCATAACGTCTCCTCGTGGAGAGTTCCCTAAAATCCTCCGTTACCAACTTAGTGAACACCTCCACGGCAGGGCACAGAGACAAAGGGGGAAACCTCGTGGACTTGGGGAGTATTGCCGGTGGGAACTCACCTTTCTCAGGAGCAGACTGCTCCTCCAGTAACTCCTCCAAAATTCGGAGGGCCTCCCCCTCAGTGCAGTCCAGACCATCCGATCCCTGTCCACCTCTGGAGTGTAATTTTTTAAGGATCAGCTTACGTGAAAATAAATGTAGATCTTTTAAAGCTGTAAAAAAATTAAACCCATTAGTAGGTGCAAACGATAAGCCCTTCCCTAATACACTCAATTGGCTCTCAGAGAGGACATGGTCCGACAGGTTAATTATCTGGAGCCCCCCCTGATGACTCCGCCCATCCGACTGTTTGTTCATCGGGCCCCTTTTACCATTTTGTCTTGTAGTCATTTTTGTGCTAGTTTGGGGATCCTCTTTATCCCTGTCCAGAGCACCCTTTCTGGCTGCAGGCCTTTCATCAGTGGGTATAGAGGATTTTTGCGATATAGATCGGGATCTTGACCTTGACTCGTTCCTATAGTAGGGGCGTGACCGGTCATTCCCACTTCTCCATTTATACATTTTGTTGGTTTGTTTGTCATTAATATCTCGTTGAAACTTCTTAGTTTTGACTTGCTGGATATCCTCCACCCATTTCTGAACCTCAGCCTCTACTTCATTATTAAATTTGGCAAGAGCCTCACCAGACATGTCCTTTTTAATCACACTTTGTAGGGTTTCAATTTCACTCTCAATTTCTCTGATAGAGACGGAATTCATATCCTTAAGGATCTCCATAAAGCCCCTTGAGCATTTATTAGCACAATCCTCCCATCTTTCTATAATGCCAGCGTCCTCCACTGGAAAGGAGGGGAACACCTGCACCCGGAGGCCCCTCGGGATTAATCCTTTACTTAAGTATCTATCCAAAAAGGCGTGATTCCACCAGATCTTAGTTCGTTTTCTCAATAGATCTTTAAACCCTAATACCGTATCCTGTAGCCCCACATTACTCCCCTCCGAGCCCAACTCATTAGTGTCCTTAAAAACATCATTTAGCTGTGTGAGCCATGCACCATCGCGGGCCCGAAAATCCATCCTAGTAGTGCTGGGACCTGCTGTGAGAAGCACAGAAACATATATGATTAAATATACCCCCAGGCTCATAATGCAAAGTGTCCAAGTACCATGTCCTGGACACTATAAATCCTACTCCAAAAGATACTGCTATAATTCAAGGAGAACAAAAGGAGAGTTCAAAAAGCAAACGTAAAAAAGTACAAAATTACGCTAAACATTGAATAAAAGCTCACCGACACAAAAAGAGGACTTAAAAATCCTCCAAGAAATTTAAAAAAGTGACAGAGAAAAAAGCAGAGATGTTTACGTGCTGAAGCCTCCAACTGAATGCACCAGCAGGGTGCAGCGGACCCGATAAATGATAGCAAACACACAGGTGCAAAAAATACCGATGAAACAACCACTTTCAATCCAGTGTTGGCTGTTTGGCATTAGTGCACAAAAAGATAAGAGATACTAGTCTGTATATGGCATAATTCACCCACGCAATGCAGAGCATCTGGTTTGCAGCCTATTAGTAACGCACATACAGGCGGGCTGCCCAGTGCTACAAAATGCATGCTGTGTGAACAGAGGCCAATAGTTTACAGAGCCATCTTGGTCCGACTGCGCCCTGCAAGATAAAGTGCAAAAAGAAAACCACATATCAATATATGTAAGGTATTAGTTTATATTGGGGCCTCAATACGTAAGCTGGCAACCCACGTCACGGGTCCTTACAATTTGCCAGTCCTAATGCTAAACATTGAATAAAAGCGACACAAAAAGAGGACTTATTTTTTGCACCTGTGTGTTTGCCATCAGTTATCGGGTCCGCTGCGCCCTGCTGGTGCATTCAGTTGGAGGCTTCAGCAGGTAAACATCTCTGCTTTTTTCTCTGTGACTTTTTTGAATTTTTGGGAGGATTTTTAAGTCCTCTTTTTGTGTCGGTGAGCTTTTATTCAATGTTTAGCGTTAGGACTGGCAAATTGTAAGGACCCGTGACGTGGGTTGCCAGCTTACGTATTGAGGCCCCAATATAAACTAATACCTTACATATATTGATATGTGGTTTTCTTTTTGCACTTTATCTTGCAGGGCACAGTCGGACCAAGATGGCTCTGTAAACAATTGGCCTCTGTTCACACAGCATGCATTTTGTAGCACTGGGCAGCCCGCCTGTATGTGCATGACTAATAGGCTGTGAACCAGATGTTATAAACTTTAGCGAAACACTTGGGGGGTTCAAAGTTCTCACAACACATCTACATAAGTTCCTTGCTGAGTCTAGTTTCCAGTATGGGGTCATTTGTGGGGGGTTTCTACTGTTTAGGTACATCAGGGCTCTGCAAATGCAACGTGACGCCTGCAGACCAATCCATCTAAGTCTGCATTCCAAGTGGAGCTCCATTCCTTTACGAGCTCTGCCGTGTGCCCAAATAGTGGTTCCTCCCAAAATATGGGGTATCAGTGCACTCAGGACAAATTGGACAACAACTTTTGCTGTCCAATTTCTCCTGTTACCCTTGGGAAAAAAATTGCGGGCTAAAAGATCATTTTGTAGAAAGAAAACATTATTTTTTAATTTTCACGGCTCAACATTCTAAACTTTAGTGAAACAATTGGGGGTTAAAAGTGCTCACCACATATCTAGATAAGTTCCTTAAGGGGTCTTCTTTCCAAAATGGGGTCATTTGTGGGGGGTTTCCACTGTTTAGGCACATCAGGGGCTCTACAAACGCGACATGGGTTCCGATCTCAATTCCAGCCAATTTTGCATTGAAAAGTCAAACGGTGCTCCTTCCCTTCCGAGCTCTGCCATGCGCTCAAACAGTGGTTTACCCCATAAATAGGGTATCAGCATACTCAGGACAAATTTATCAACAACTCTTGGGGTCCAATTTGTCCTGTCACCCTTGGGAAAATAAAAAATTTGGGGCGAAAAAATAATTTTTTGTGAAAAAAATGAATTTTTTTTTATGGCTCTACATTATAAACTTCTGTGAAGAACTTGGGGGTTCAAAGTGCTCACCACACATCTAGATTGGTTCTCTAGGGGGTCTACTTTCTAAAATGGTGTCACTTGTGGGGGGTTTCCACTGTTTAGGCACATCAGGGGCTCTCCAAACGTGACATGGTGTCCGATCTTAATTCCAGCCAATTTTGCATTGAAAAGTCAAATGGCGCTCCTTCCCTTCTGAGCTCTGCCATGTGCCCAAACAGTGGTTTATCCCCATACACAGGGTATCAGCGTACTCAGGACAAACTGCACAACAACTATTGGGGTCCAATTTGTCCTGTTACTCTTGGGAAAATAAAAAATTTGGGGCGAAAATATCATTTTTTGTGAAAAAAATATGATTTTTTTTTTACGGCTCTACATTATAAATTTCTGTGAAGCACTTGGAGGTTCAACGTGCTCACCACACATCTAGATTAGTTCCTTAGGGGGTCTACTTTCCAAAATGGTGTCACTTGTGGGGGGTTTTCACTATTTAGGCACATCAGGGGCTCTCCAAACGCGACATGGCGTTCAATCTCAATTCCAGCAATTTTGCATTGAAAAGTCAAATGGCGCTCCTTTCCTTCCAAGCTCTGCCATTTACCCAAACAATGGTTTACACCAATATATGGGGTATTGGCATACTCAGCACAAATTGTACAACGACTTTTATGGTCCAATTTCTCCTGTTACCCTTGGTAAAATAAAACAAATTGGATCTGAAGTAAAAATGTTGTGAAAAAAAGTTAAATGTTCAAGCTTTTTTAAACATTCCAAAAATTCCTGTGAAGCACCTGAAGGGTTAACAATCTTTTTGAATGTGGTTTTGAGTACCTTGAGGGGTGCAGTTTTCAGAAAGGTGTCACTTTTGGGCATTTTCTGTCATATAGACCCCTCAAAGTCACTTCAAGTGTGAGGTGGTCCCTAAAAAAATGGTTTTGCAAGTTTTGTTGTAAAAATGAGATGTTCTGGATCACTGCGTTGAGAAACACGTGATGGTGTCTCCGCGGTGTTGGATGTTTTGATCTCCCCGAGGTCATTCATGCTTATGTTTATAGTCCTTTTACTAGGCACTGCTCCTAATAGCCAGTTTCCTACTCCACAGTGATGAGGGGCAAATACCCCAAAACAGCTGTCTGTGGATGGATACCATGTCTTGGCATAGGTGGTTTTCCTTTTTGGATGCTGCCCTTCCCGTGGTTGTTCCTTCCCGGTGAAAGAGCTGGCTATTTGTTGCTTGCGTTGAGAAACACATGATAATGTCTCCGTGACTTTTCTACATGCATTTGCATATTTCCCATAAGGGATGGGAGCAGTGTTCTGGATCACTGCGTTGAGAAACACCTGATGATGTCTCCGCGGTGTTGAATGTTTTGATCTCCTCGAGGTCATTCATCCTTATGTTTATAGTCCTTTTACTAGGCACTGCTCCTAATAGCCAGTTTCCTACTCCACACTGATGAGGGGCAAATACCCCGAAACAGCTGTCTGTGGATGGATACCATGTTTTGGCATAGGTGGTCTTCCTTTTTGGATGCTGCCCTTCCCGTGGTCGTTCCTTCCCAGTAAAAGACCTGGCTATTTATTGCTTGCGTTGAGAAACACGTGATGGTGTCTCTGTGGCCTTTCTACATGCATTTGCATATTTCCCATAAGGGATGGGTGCAGTGTTCTGGATCACTGCATTGAGACACACATGATGGTGTCTCTGCGGTGTTGGATGTTTTGATCTCCCCGAGGTCATTCATCCTTATGTTTGAAAATCTATAGCATCCCTGGAGGAAAAAGAAATAGTAATCACAAAAATCTTTTTTTGAGACAGATACCAAAAACTGTGATTCTATGCTTTGTGGACAATGAGGCCTTCAGCGGAAGTTATCAGTAAAACCGGCTTTGTTTTCACCACTATCGGATCAATCGCGCAGCTCTGTACTTGGACGGGCAGCAGATTCCCGCCACGCCATTTCACCCTAATTTTGATGCTGAACATGCTGTGAGGAAATATATGGCGCTCGTTCACATCTCCGGAAATCAAAAAGCAGACGTCGGACTAAGCGTAGACCGTGACGATTTTATGAGCTGCTACACTTTCTTCACGCTCGATTTATCGCTGGATCAGAAGCCGAGTGCTCACTTTTCGCTCTTTAAAACGGGTAACCTACAGGCTGAAATTCATTTTGCGTATGTTACACCCCACACGGTAAATATGATCGTTTATGCGGTCAACACGGCCGTACTGGAGATTAACCATTGTCGAGAAGTCCTATGCGACTTTAATTAAACTTTTGTGTCTCCACCGCGACCTTTGTCTACGCAAACTCGGCTTCAGGAAAATGGCCGCCGCGATCTCTTCTGCGCACGCGCGGCAGCCCGCGGCCATTTTCCTGAAGCCCGGTGCAGCAGAGCACTCCATCTGCGCACGCGCGGCCCCAGGAAGATGGCCGCCCCCACCGAAGACAGTAATAGCGCAGATCGTACGCTGTTTCTTAACGTGTGCGCAAGTGGATTCGGCACTGGGACATGCGCACACCACTACGCCACCAACGTAAAGCTGGGGAAGAAACAGCGCTGTGACCACGCCCACCCGACCTGACCAGCCTGATTTGACCACGCCCACCCGACCTGAACAGCCTGATTGACAGGCGAAAACGGCGACTTTGGTAATGTATTTTGCAGCATAGGTGGGGAATCAGGGTACACTACATACACTATTGTAACGCACAGCGCAGGCCCTATTTAACAGTATTTTTATCTCAATCTGAAAAAACGCGGTGACAGGTTCCCTTTAAACACCCTGGAGGTTTTATGAACACTACAGCCTGTTGTCATTAACCCTAGGGATCCTGGGACTGCCTTCTCTCACAAAACATGTCAAGTCATGTTTTCTTACACACTGGAGAGGTTTAGACAGGAAGTGGGGCAGACTTGGTCTCTCCACCTAACAAGGACTGACACATAAGCCCAATCTTACACACTGGAGAGGTTTAGACAGGAAGTGGGGTGGACTTGGTCTTTCCACCTATCAAGGACTGACACATAAGCCCACAAGATGGGCGGCGAATGGGCGGTCATGAGGCACGTAACAGAGGCTGAACAGGGTGGCTTCCGGGGCAGGGACGGAACTGACGTAACAGGTATTGACACACTCAGGGCAGCTTCTGGGGCAGGCACGGAACTGACGTAATAGATATTGGCACACAGAGGGGCGGAGAGCGGGAGGAGAATGAGGAGGAGAGAGGAGGGGAGGGGTTTAGACAGGCTTATTGTTAGAATGTGTCAAAAAGGGGTGGGGCACCTGTCAGAAAATGGAAGTGGGCCTTTTGACTAGAGGTGGGTGCTCCTACTACTCAATTATTACCTTAATGACCAAGACAAATTTTACAATTTTGACCAGTGTCAATTTATGTCATAATAACTCTGGAATGTTTCAACATATCCCACTGATTCTGAGATTGTTTTTTTGTTGCCACATATTGTACTTCAAGATAGTGGTAAAATTTATTTGATATGACTTTCGTTTATTTATTAAAAAAAATGGAAATTTGGCAACATTTTTTAAAATTTAGCAATTTTCAAACTTTTAATTTGTATGCCCTTAAATTACAGAGTTTTGTAACACAAAATAGTTTATAAATAACATTTCCAACATGTCTAATTTACATCAGCATAATTTTGGAAAAATACTTTTTATTTGTTAGGAAGTTAGAAGGGTTAAAAGTTAACCAATGATTTCTAATTTTTTCAAGAAAATATACTAGACCATTTTTTTAGAGACCACATCACATTTGAAGTGAACTTGAGGGGTCTATATGAAAACAAATACTCAAAAGTGACACCATTCTAAAAACAATACCCCACAAGGTGCTCAAAACCACATTAAAGAAGTTTATAAACCCTTCAATTGCTTCAGGAGAACTGAAGCAATGTGGAAACAAAACTTGAACATTTAACTTTCTGCATCAAAAATTTACTTTAGACCCAAACGTTTTTATTTTCACAAGGGTAACAAGAGAAAATAGACAACTAAATTTGTTGTGCAATTTTTCCTGAGTATGCCGATTCCCTCATATGTGGGGGAAATTTTTTATTTTTCGAAGGGTAGCAGGACAAATTCGACCGCAAAAGTTGTTGTGCAATTTGTCCTGAGTACGCTGATACCCCGTGTGTGGGGATAAACCACTGTTATGGCACACGGCAAAGCTCAGAAGGGAAGGAGCACCGTTTGACTTTTTGAATGCAAAATTGGCTGGAATCGAGAGTGGATGCCATATCACGTTTGGAAAGCAACTGATGTGCCTAAACAGTTGAAACCCCCCACAAGTGACATTTTGGAAAGTCACCCCTCAAAGATATTATCCAGGGGTATAGTGAGCATTTCGAACCCACAGGTACAGCACAGAATTTGATAACATCATGTTCTTATATTGATTATACAGCTCTTGCAAAATTTAAGAGACCACTGCAAAATGTTCAGTTTGTCTGAATTTAAATTTAAGCAGTTCTTTGCTTGATGGCTTGTGACTATCCATCATCCTCTTGATTACATTCCAGAGGTTTTCAATGGGGTTCAGGTCTGGAGATTGGGCTGCCCATGACTGGGTTTTGATATGGTGGTCTCTCAATTTTTGCCAGAGCTGTATGTTGGCATTAGATTTTAGCGCAAGTGCTCACTACTTTAGATTGCATCGGGTAGTCAAGCGTGCACCAAATGTCGCAGATGCTCAAGCGACATGTTCGTGTCCCTGCCCTGCATGTTTCGTGGCTGTTAGGCACACCCGAGCAACCAATGCAATCCCGAGTAGCGAGAACTTGTACTCAACAATAGCATCATATCATCATCATTTTCTTTATTTTACTTTTGAAAAAACCCAATTCTAATGCCAACCCTTACACAACCCTAACTAAAGCCCTACCTTGAATGCAACCCGAACAACAATCCTAACCCTAACACAACCCTAACCTCAACCCTAACACTAATGCCAACCCCAACCCTAACTGCGAAAAATGGAAAAAAAAAATTATTTTATAATTTATATCTAACTAAGGGACCAAAAGGAACTAATAGGAAAAGTTCCCTGTTGTTGCCCGGCACCAGACAGCAGATCTCGCTAATTTTTTCAATGAAAATAATGCAGAAGGCCAGGGGATAGAGCAGGAAGACCGGGGGATTAATCAGGAAGGCCCGGGGTTGGCGTAGGTATTGGGGGGCTCATGCTACCCTAATTCTCTCTTCTCTGATGTGTTAGATCATATCAGAGGAGAGAGAAATATATTTTAAATCAGCCTTTTTTTGTGATCGCCGTTATTCGACAGGGAACCAAAATAACGGCCCTGATCATGTTCTCCAGGGTCTCAGCTATACCCTGGCAGCTGAGACTACAGAGATTTTCCAAAAGGGGGGGTGCTGTACCCTTATCTCTCAGCGCCATTAAAAAGCGGTGCTGAGGAATAATTAAGTACCCTTAACTTCCGCCGTTAAAAGGCGTATCGGTGGTCATTAAAGGGTTAAACATTGGTGATCAATCACATAAGCACAGTGTTAATAGACCACAAAATGAAATGTAAATAAAACAAGAACGCAATGATTTGGAAATCTCTTATAGCCATTCTTTACTCACAACACAGCACAGAACACATGAACATAGAACATCAGAAGTTGACATTTTTCCATTTCAATTGAAAAAATAACTCATTTAGAAATTGATAGTAGCAACACATGTCAAAAAAGTTGGGACGGACCATGTCTAACATTGTGTAGCATGACCATCTATATATATAATCGTCTAAGGGGCACTTCCGTCTGTTTCTCTGTCTGTCTGTTTGTCTGTCTGTCACGGAAATCCCGCATCGCCAATCAGCGACGGGCACAGTACAGCCGCAAATTCACCCCTTCCTACTCTGTCAGTGCCCCCTCCATACTCCCCTCCATTCAGCGCTCACACAGGGTTAATGGTTGCGTTACACCGCGTTATGCCTATGCAGCATCAATAGTAAAAAGATCTAATGTTAAAAATAAGAAAAAATAAAAATCATTATATATCCACCTTCCGGCGCCTTTCCCGCTTATCGCGATGCTCTGGGCCATGCACTGCGGTCTCGCGAGATGATGACGTAGCGGTCTCGCGAGACCGCTAAGTCATCTGGGTAATTTCACAATGCTTCGCTGGGAACGGAAGCTGGCAGATGCATAGGGACAGCTTCGCTGGACGTCGGAGGGTGAGTATATAACTATTATTTATTTTCATTCTTTTTTTAACAGGGATAAGGTGCCCACAGTGCTATATAGCACTTGGGCTGTGCTATATACTGCGTGGGCAGTGTTATATACTACGTGGGAAATTTTATATACTACGTGGGCAATGTTAAATACTAGGTGGGCTGCATTATATACTGCGTGGGCAGTGTTATATACTACGTGGCAGTGTTATATACTACGTGGGCAGTGTTATTTACTACATGGGCAGTGTTATATACTACGTGGGCATTGTTATATACTACGTGGGCAGTGTTATATACTACGTGGGCTGTGTTATATACTGCGTGGCAGTGTTATTTACTACGTGGGCTGTGTGATATACTACGTGGCAGTGTTATATACTACGCGGGCAGTGTTATATACTACATGGGCAGTGTTATATACTATGTGGGCTGTGTTATATACTGTGTGGGCTGTGTTATATACTACGTGGGCTGTGTTATATACTATGTGGCAGTGTCATTTACTACTTGGGCTGTGTGATATACTATGTGGCAGTGTTTTATACTATGTGGGCTGTGTTAAATACTACGTGGGCTGCGTTATATACTACATGGGCAGTGTTATAGACTACGTGGGCAGTGTTATATACTACGTGCGCAGTGTTATATACTACGTGGGCAGTGTTATATACTACGTGCGCAGTGTTATATACTGCATGGGCAGTGTTATTTACTACGTGGGCAGTGTTATTTACCATGTGGCTCCTATATACTACATGGCTGGGCTATATACTACGTGGCTGTCTGTGTTACATGGCCTCTGCTATATGCTATGTGGCTGCTATATATATATATATATATATATATATATACATACATACATACATATTCTAGAATACCAGATGTGTTAGAATCGGGCCACTATCTAGTGTTTTTTATAACAATCTGTAAATGTTTAAGGGGTAACGTTTCTCCATGTGGAGAGTGACATACCAGCTCTGGCTTGTCAAGGTAAAGAGGCTTATTCGCTGTGCTATGCTCCTCTGGGAAATATAATATACAGCGACTTGTTAAAGGGTTGATTGTGACTTGTAGGATCGCTACTTCCAACAGGTGGCGCTATAGAGTTTAAGTCCTCTTTTTCTCTGAAGAGGCAATTTACATGTAAATGTTTAGGAAGTCCAGAGACCAATTGCTGGAGTTTTCAGAGAGGAATATTATTCTGTTATTGCCTGACATAGGATTCTAGCTCTTCAAAAGTCCTGGGTCATCTTTGTCATATGTTAACTGTTGGATATGAGTTGTATATTTTCACATCATGGATGTGCAATGCTACAAAAGCAGAAGGAAACGTCCCTGAGGACCAGGTGGAGGGCAGCAAGCAGAAGTGCCTACAGTCTGGACTTTGTTTTTCCATGTGCCAACCTATTCACTCTAGGCTGGGATTTCCAGCAGCTACTAGATCTCTTGACATTGCCAGAAGTCCTGGCCTAGAATTAGCAGGCTAGGAGATGTAGTGTATGATAGGGGAAAGAAGAGGAGACCAGAAGGAGGGCAGCGAACATTTGAGGGGCTGGAAAGATAAGGTGATTATAAGTTTATTTGTTTTTTTAACTTTTGCTGGACATCTACATTTCGTTGAAGCCATGCCAAGTGAATTTACAAGAATCTGTTTTCTGATAATTGCAGATTTTTTGTATATTTAAGTAGAATTCATTTAAACTTGAATAAATGCACTCTTACGTAGTTGCTATCTTCAATTAGTAATTTTTTTTCAAATAAAATAGAAAAGTAGAAAAAATGTCTAACTTCTAAATCTATCTGTCTGTCTATTTGTCTGTAAATATGCCTGTCTATCTATCTAGGAGAATAAGCACCCAAAGGATCATCTTATGAATTCTAGTGTATACCACAATGATAGAACAATAGTCATTCAAAGGCAAAACACATTTGTTCATAGAGCCAGCAGCATTTAAGTAAGCAAATAAGAAAAAAAAATGAATAGCCCTGATTCATCAAGAATGGCATTGTTCGGGCTTGTCTTAATGAAGGCTGTGTTGGAGTCTGATTCTCCTGATTCATAAATAGGTGCATACAGCGCAACTGGGCAAAACTAGCATACAAGCGGCAAAATAACCAACAACATTTTTGCTCAATCCAGAGATTTTGGGCAAAAAAACTTGAATGAATCAGGGCCGTAGTACAGGTAACAGGTATATCCAATGTTACAATGCACGGATGCAAGATAATTGGTGGGTAGCACAAAAGTAGCAAAATGAATGTTCAACGACTAATATCAAAGTTGAATACATCAAAAATAAGTAAGACGTACTAAAATAAAGATTAGGTAGTATAAACACTCTATAAGCTTTCAAAGATCATCTTTGCATATAAATGGCAATATTGAAGTTTGTGAATATAAAGTATAAATTTGTTTCAAATACATCAAAACAAAAGAAAAGTCCTTGTTATAATGCAAGGATG
This sequence comes from Ranitomeya imitator, assembly GCF_032444005.1. Classification (NCBI taxonomy): domain Eukaryota; kingdom Metazoa; phylum Chordata; class Amphibia; order Anura; family Dendrobatidae; genus Ranitomeya; species Ranitomeya imitator. Next base: position 310,261,313 of record NC_091285.1, on the reverse strand, counting down.
CAATAGCGCAATGCAGAATCAATCAAAATTTACCCAAAATTTAGATACTGAGTCACATTAATGAGGCCAATAAAGTGAATAACATGCAATCATCAAACTTTCATAGCTTACACAGTGACATAGTTGTTGATCAGAATCTGAAATGTTTACAACACGTATTTCGCTAGCTCTGCAGCTTTGTCAGGAGCCTTTCCTCATATTTGTCTACTTCCTTTCTCTCCATACTATTTTGGGATACAATTATGCCTCCAAAGCTAACTTTCCTGTCATGGTCAAGCTATACATGAATTTTATTTTTGTTTCAGAATAAGATTTTCCATAATTCCTATTTGATTAGGAATTCTCAAATGTTAATACTTATAATTACACAAAGCAGAAAAAAAACATAAGCTTGTACCTCAGTTTGATGCAATGTATATAATATCTTATGTAATTATCAATTTGGTGAGAAGTAAAATTATAAAGGTTACTTACTAGTTATAGCAATGGCCATAAAAAGCATGTCTTGGTAGGGAAAGATTATTCTGTTCAAGATATATATTGAATCTCAGTGCTGGAATTGTCTTTTTACAGGACTACTGAATTTACTGAAATTAACCCCTTCGCACTCCCTGATGTACAAATATGTCAACCTTCAGCTTGTGTATGTATTAAATGGGCTCAGGAGCTGTGCCCGATGCATGTAGGGCAGATAACTGCTGTAATACGTAACTGGCATCTGCCTTAAACAGCATTGATCAGCAATAGCTGAGCACCAACCATTTAAAATGCCGCTGTCTGTCACTGACTTAGGCATTTAAATAGTGTGTTCACCGATGCTCCCACTCTTTAGCACCCATGACTAGGGTTGAGCGACTTTTACTTTTTTAGGGTCGAGTCAGATTTTGCGAAACCCAACTACCTCAAAAGTCGAGTGAAATTGGCCGATTATCGTGTAAAGTCGGGGTCGGGATCGACCGAAACACGGAACCCAATGCAAGTCAATGGGGGAGCATAGTTGGCAGCGAGTGGAGGCCAGGAAAACACCTACAGTGTCCATTTTAATGGCAAAAACATCCATTCTTGGTACTGAAGCTTGTCAATCTTAATTTACCTTATAATAATAGTTAGGCATTGGAAATTGGGGGTCATTTGGCTAAAGTTGTGGGGGGTATGGTGGTTCAAGTATTTAGTGGGCCCAGGAAATGTGGACCACGTCACGGCAGTGGAGCAGGGAAAGGTAAGTATTTCAACTTTGCAAGTGCTGTGATCCTGAGCAAGCAGGGGGGGCCCACTCGTTCGCATTGGCACTGGCACAGGGCCCCTCAAAGTACGGCGGTGTGTTTGCACGGCGGTGGCGCCTCCCACCGGCAGCGACACTTTTGCGTACTATGAGAGGCCCTGTGCCAGTGACATCGCCAACGAATATCCCCCCCCCACCTGATGAAGGAACCTGCACTTTCATCTGCACCTTCCTCTTTGTCCCCGTGTAAGGTGGTATAGTATGCGGGAATGGGAACCTCACTTTCAGCAGGGTCAGAATCTGGCTGTGTAGCGTGCAAGGGGAATGTAGCAGTCTGGGTCAGTGTACCAGCAGAGTCATCTAGCACTGGCTGGGCAATGGGCAGGATGAGGAGGAAACACAGATATAGGCCCAAATACAAAAGTAGGCTAAAAGCAGTTCAAAATTGTTAACAGGACTAAACAGGCAGCATTGCTTTGTTCAGTGGAGTACAACTGTAATGAGACACAGTGAGTAGGCCCAAATCAGTAAGTAGTCAAAATGCAGTTCAAAATTGGTAACAGTAGTAAACAGGCGGCACTGCTTTGTTCAGTGGAGGAGAACAGCAAGGAGCGGCAGACACCGTTAGTAGGCCCCAAGCCAACTAGTAGGCCAAATGCAGTGTAATATTAACAACTACTTAACGAGAGCCTGAAAATGGAAGTTCAGGACAGGAAACCAGGAGAACAGCAAGGAGCGGCAGACACCGTTAGTAGGCCCCAACCAAACTAGTAGCCCCACTGCAGTTGTTCCATTTAACAACTATTTAACAAGAGCCTGAAGATAGAAGCTCAGGAAAGGCAACCAGGAGAACACCTTGGAGCGGCAGACACTGTTAGTAGGCCCCAACCAAGCTAGTAGCCCCACTGCAGTTTTAAAATTCCGATAGGCTGAAAACCTGATAATTGCAGTTTTTTTTAAAGAGGACAGCTTTATTGAGTGGCGCAGCCAGACACTGCTAGTAGGCCTTACACCACAAAGTTGGCTCGATGCAGGTTTAAAAAAGGTTACACGGTCAGCATTGGTGTGGTCAGTGGAGGACAGTTGGAAGGAGGGACCGCAGACAGACTTAGTAGGCCAAAAATAAAAAAAAAGGTGGCTCTATGCACTTTTAAATAGGATCCAGGGGTACACAGGCAGCATTGGTGTGGTCAGTGAAGGACTATTGGAAGGAGGGACCGCAGACAGACTTAGTAGGCCTAACATAAAAAAAAGGTGGCTCAATGCAGTTTCAATTATCTTGCAGGGGTACACAGGCAGCATTGGTGTGGTCAGCGGAGGACTATTGGAAGGAGTGTCTGATACAGTTAGTACTTCAAAAGAATACATAGATGTTAATGTCTCGCAAAAAAACAGAACCCAAAAAAATGGGTGGCATACTTAGGTACAGGGGTGGGCTCCTCTGCTAACTTTCAGACATTGTTATTTGGCGCAAAGTATTTACTGGTGTACATGTAGGACAGGGCCACTGAATATTTTAAGTAGCATCATACATGTCAACAAATTGGTATTGTCAATGCCAGGCATTGAAGGATTTCACCGCATAGACTAAACAGTGGTGGAGCAGTGACAGATAATTTTGCAAGTGGTAGAGCACAGTTTGAGCTGGGGGGTGGGGGCACTCTCTCGTGCCCAGCGGTACTGGCCAAAGGCCCCTCATGTTACAACGGTGTGTCTGACGTTGGGTGCGCGCCACCACCGCCAGAGACACTTTATTGTACTATGAGGGACCGGTGCCAGTGCCGTCGACCAAAAGTGGGCACACCCACCTCTTCAGAAAAAAAAGGCACTCTCATGGGTGCTTTCGCCAAGTGGCGAGACCACAGCCCCGTGGGGGGAGTCAGCCCATTTAGGGAGGTGTAAACATGTCATATCCTGGACATACAGCAGCTGCAAATGGAGAAATTGGAACACTCAGTAAGACCAGTCCAAAAGCAAGACCTTTTTAAAGGAAAGCTAGGTGTAAGCCGGGAAAGGTGGGGCAAAATAACTAGAAATCCATGAGTGGTTCATTTTAATGAAGGTTAGATCATCAACATTTTGGGTAGCCAGACGACTCCTTTTTTCGGTCAGTATTGAACCAGCAGCACTGAATACTCTTTCTGATAGCACACTAGCTGCTGGGCAAGCGAGCTCCTGCAATGCATATTCAGACAATTCAGGCCAGGTGTCTATTTTGGATGCCCAGTAATCAAATGGGAATGACGGGTGAGGGAGAACATCGATAGGGGAGGAAAAATAGTTAGTAACCATACTGGACAAATGTTGTCTCCTGTCACTTTGAATTGATGCTGCAGTACCTGTCCTGTCTGCGGTCATTGCAAAATCACTCCACAACCTGGTCAGAAAACCCCTCTGTCCAACGCCACTTCTGATTTGTGCACCTCTAACACCTCTGCCCTGTTGCCCCCTGCAGCTCGTGTGAGAACCATCACCGGCGCTGTGTGCTGGGAATGCCTGAATCAAACGGTCAACAAGAGTTGCTTGTTTGGTTGCCAATATTTGTTCAAGGTTCTCATGTGGCATGATGTTTTGCAGTTTCCCCTTATAGCATGGATCTAGGAGGCAGGCCAACCAGTAATCGTCATCGGTCATCATTTTTATAATGCGGGGGTCCCTTTTTAGGATATGCAAGGCATAATCCGCCATGTGGGCCAATGTTCCAGTTGTCAATTCACTGCTTGTTCTGGGTTGAGGAGCACTTTCAGGCAAATCAACGTCACTTGCCTCCCTCATAAACCCTGAACCTGGCCTTGCAACGCCACCAGTTTCTATTGCCCCCTGAGAAGCTTCCTCATCCAAAAAATACTCATCCCCATCATCCTCCTCCTCTTCGCCCACCACCTCGTCCAGTAGACTTCCCTGACCAGACAATGGCTGACTGTCATCATGGCTTCCCTCGTCCTCAGCTGCAGACACCTGCTCCTTTATGTGCGTCAACCTTTGCATCAGCAGACACATTAGGGGGATGCTCATGCTTATTATGGCGTTGTCTGCACTAACCAGCCATGTGCATTCCTCAAAACAGTGAAGGACTTGACAGAGGTCTTGTAGCTTTGACCACTGCACACCTGACAACCCCATGTCTACCATCCAACTGCCTGCACGTGTATGTGTATCCTCCCACAAATACATAACAGCACGCCTCTGTTCGCACAGTCTCTGAAGCATGTGCAGTGTGGAGTTCCACCTTGTTGCAACGTCGATGATTAGGCAATGCTGGGGAAGGTTCAAAGATCGCTGATGGTTCTGCATACGGCTGGAGTGTATGGGCGAATGGCGGATGTGCGAGCAAAGTCTGCGCACCTTCAGGAGCAGGTCAGGTAATCCCGGATAACTTTTCAGGAAGCACGGCACCACCAGGTTTAAGGTGTGAGCTAGGCAAGGAATGTGTTTCAGTTGTGAAAGGGCTATGGCAGCCATAAAATTCCTTCCGTTATCACTCACTACCTTGCCTGCCTCAAGATGTACACTGCCCAGCCATGACTGAGTTTCTTGCTGCAAGAACTCAGATAGAACTTCCGCGGTGTGTCTGTTGTCGCCCAAACACTTCATTGCCAATACAGCCTGCTGACACTTGCCACTAGCTGTTCCATACTGGGACACCTCGTGTGCAACAGTGGAAGCTACGGATGGAGTGGTCGTGCGACTGTGGTCTGTGGACGAGCTATCGCTTCTGCTGGAGGATGAGGAGGAGGAGGAGGGGGGCCAACGCCTACAGCCAACTGTTTCCTAGACAGTGGGCTAGGCAGAACTGTCCCGCTATGGCTGTCCCCTGTGGACCCTGCATCCACAACATTAACCCAGTGTGCAGTGATGGACACGTAATGCCCCTGGCCACCTGGCCATGCCTACTGGTCCATGCATCTGTTGTCAGGTGCACCTTTCTACTCACAGATTGCCTGAGTGCATGGACAATGCGGTCTTTTACGTGCTGGTGGAGGGCTGGGATGGCTTTTCTCGAAAAGAAGTGTCGACTGGGTAGCTCGTAGCGTGGTACAGCATAGTCCATCAGGGCTTTGAAAGCTTCGCTTTCAACTAACCGGTAGGGCATCATCTCTAACGAGATTAGTCTAGCAATGTGGGCATTCAAACCCTGTGTACGCGGATGAGAGGATGAGTACTTCCTTTTCCTAACGAGAGTCCCTTGTAGGGTGAGCTGGACTGGAGAGCTGCATATGGTTGTACTAGCGGGGGTGCCGGTGGACATGGCAGACTGAGAGAGGGTTGGTGATGGTATTCTTGCTGTTGGCCTACATACAGTGTTTCCTACCAAGAACCCGGTGATTCCCTGACTGCTTTGGCCTTGCGACAAAACCTCCACATTTGCTGCAGGTGATGTGGTAAACGTTGGGCTTACAGTGAGGGAAGGGATGTAGCGTTGCTGACTAGCTTCATTGTGAGAGGGTGCAACAATGTTAAGGGACGTTTGGTAGTTAGTCCATGCTTGCAAGTGCATGGTGTTTAAATGTCTATGCATGCAACTTGTATTTAGACTTTTAACATTCTGACCTCTGCTGAAGGTCCTTGAGCATTTCTTACAGATGACTTTGCACTGATCATTTGGATGTTGTTTAAAAATATGCCAGACTGCACTCTACAACTGGTTTTGGTTTAGCCACACGTTTTTGGCCAGATACGGGCCTGCCAGATGGAACCTGTTGCGATGTTGATGCCTGCTGCGGCTCCTCCTCCTCCGCTTCAGAGCTACTGACGGCTGCACCCTGTTCCCCCAATGGCTGCCAATCGGGGTAAACAACTGGGTTATCTATGACCTCCTCTTCTATGTCCTGTGCACCTTCCTCTGTGTCACCGTGTAAGCCGGTGCTATAGCGTTCGTGACGGGGCTCCATAGTCTCATCTGGGTCAGATTCTGGATCAGTACACTGCGAGGGCAATGTTGTGATCTGAGTCAAAGGAACAGCATAAGAATCTTGCTGTGGCTGTGCATCTGCGCACTCCATGTCCGATTCATCTTGTAATGGCATTGACCTGTTAACAATTTTCCTTTCTAACACAGGAACGGTATGTGTAAAGAGCTCCATGGAGAAACCCGTTGTGTCGCCTGATGCATCCTTCTCTGTTGTTCTGTGTGAAGAACGCAAGGAAGCGACTTGTCCCTGACCGGGAACATCCACTGACGACACACTGCTTTTACATTTTGCAGTTTCCGAAGAGGAGGCAAAAGATCTAGAGGCAGAGTCAGCAAGGAAAGCCAAAACTTGTTCCTGCTGCTCTGGCTTTAAAAGCGGTTTTCCTACTCCCAGAAAAGGGAGCGTTTGAGGCCTTGCCAGACGATGACGGTGGCTGAACAACTCAAGACTTAGGTGCTATATTACTTTTCCCACGACTACCTGATGCTCCACCACCACTACCATCATTACCAGCTGGCAATGACCGCCCACGGCCACGACCTCTTCCACCAGACTTCCTCATTCTTGGAAATATGTAACCAAACTTACAAACGTTATTTGGTATTGTAAAACCTGTTACAAGGTGGACGCAAAATTGTTGTGAATTTAAATCTCCCTTTATAGGTGTGTGAGAGTGCAGGGAAAATCAGGCCCACTGTATTACAGTGCACAGTTTCAGTGGCACACAGTGGCTGACAGATATGCCACTAACAGGACTGACGCAGATGCACAGATTTGCCAATATTAATCTCCCCTTCTTTTTTGGGGGGATGGGAGACTAGTGAATCAATCTGGCCCACAGTTTTACAGTAGTGTTTCAGTGGCAGCCAGTGGCTGACAGATATGCCACTAACAGGACTGACGCAGATGCACAGATTTGCCAATATTAATCTCCCCTTCTTTTTTGGGGGGATGGGAGACTAGTGAATCAATCTGGCCCACAGTTTTACAGTAGTGTTTCAGTGGCTGACAGATATGCCACTAACAGGACTGACGCAGATGCACAGATTTGCCAATATTAATCTCCCCTTCTTTTTTTTGGGATGGGTGACTAGTGAATCAATCTGGCCCACAGTTTTACAGTTGTGTTTCAGTGGCACAAAATGACAGACCGATACCACAGACTGGACTGGCACAGATACACAGATTTGCCAATATTAATCTCCCCTTTTTGTTTTTATATGGAAGACTAGTGAATAAATCTCGCTCACTGTTTTACAGTATTGTTTCTGTGGCAGAAAATGACTGACAGATACAACAGACTGGACTGGCACAGATGCACTGATTGGCAATATAAATCTCCCTTTTTAGGTGTGGGACAGTGCAGAAGAATACAGGCCCACTGTTTCACACTACACAGTTTCAGGGGCAGAAAGTGGCTTGAAGATATATTAAAAAAAAAAAAGGGACTGTTCTGAGATTACTGTAGGGAGATAGTAATTGTAGTAAAGTATGGCAGGCAGCAATAAAAAGGAGTGGACTGCTGCACGCAAAAGTGTGGACAAACAAACAAGATAGCTGTGCAGAAAGGAAGGAACAACAGGATTTGTGCTTTGAAAAAAGCAGTTGATTTGCACAGCAGCGTATAAACAGCAATGCAGCTATCAGGGAGCCTTATAAGGCAGCCTTATAAGCTACAGAGCTGATGCACTGAAATCTAGCCTCCACTGTCCCTGCAAGGAAAAGGTGGTGTTGGACAGTGGAAATCGCTACAGCACAAGTGGTTTGGGGGTTTATATTCCCTGCCTAACGCTATCCCTGCTTCTCCCTATGCTCAGATCAGCAGCAGTAAGATGGCGGTCAGTGTGTACGTCCCTTTATAGCCCCTGTGATGCCACAGAAAGCAAGCCAATCACTGCCATGCCCTTCTCTAAGATGGTGGGGACCGAGAACCATGTCATCACGCTGCCCACACTCTGCGTCCTCCTTCATTGGCTGAGAAATGGCGCTGAACGCGTCATATGAAACGCGACTTTGGTGCGTCCACACAGGGATCGGGTCAGGTTTCATGAAACCCGACTTAGCCAAAAGTCGGCGACTTATGAAAATGACCGATCCGTTTCGCTCAACCTTACCCATGACCCTTTGTGGTTTGATTGTAGGAGACTGAAGGGTTACCATGGCAACTGAACCCTGCTTAAAGCCCCCGTCATTGCTGCAAATGTCCTCCTATGAAGTTTAACAATAGGCTGACCTTCAAAGGAGACCACAAATTATATAATTTACTGAAATTATGTGGTATAGCTCCATTGGCAGAAACAGTTTTACTGCATAAAGGAATGTACTAAAAACTCCAGGACCTTGAAATGCTTCTTACGGAGTCACTCCTTAGATGCCCTGGCTGTGTGTTTTGAGTCATTTTCATGCTGGAAGATGCAGCCACGACTCATCTTTATTGATCTTACTGAGGGAAGAAAGTTGTTGGTCAAAATCTTGCAATATATGACCCCATCCATTCTCCCTTTAATACTGTGCATTCATCCTATCCCCTTTGTAGAAAAGCACCCCTTCACCATGCTTCATGGTTGTGATCTTGGGGTTGTACTCATCCTTCTTCCTCCAAACAAGGCAAGTGGAGTTAACACAAAAAAGTTCTATTTTGGCCTCATTAGACCACATTACCTTCTCCCATGCCTCCTCTGAACCATCCAGATGGTCACTGGTTAAATGCACCTGGACATGTTCTGACGTGAGCTGGTGAACCTTGCCTTCCCTGCAGAATTTTAATCCATGACAGCATAGTGTGTTACTAATGGTAATGTTTGAGACTGTGGTCCCAGCTCTATTCAGATCATTGACTAGGTCTTCCCATGTAGTTCTGGGATGATTCCTGACCTTTCTCAGAATCATGACTACCCCACAAGGCGGGTCCTTGCATGGAGCCCCAGACCAAGGAAGATTGACATCATCTTGTGTTCATTCCAATTGTGCCAACAGTTTTTACCTTCACATCAAGCTTCTTTTCCATTGTCTTGTAGCCCATCCCTTGTGAAGGTCTACGATTTTGCCTCTGTGTCCTTGGTCTTGACCATGGTGGAGAGGTTGGAGAGTGATTGATTGAGTGTGTGGACAGGTTTCTTTTATACAGGAAACAAACAGGTGCAATTAATACAGGTAATGAGTAGTGTTGAGCGATACCGTCCGATACTTGAAAGTATCGGTATCGGATAGTATCGGCCGATACCCGAAAAATATCGGATATCGCCGATACCGATATCCGATACCAATACAAGTCAATGGGACATCAAGTATCGGAATGTATCCTCATGGATCCCAGGGTCTGAAGGAGAGGAAACTCTCCTTCAGGCCCTGGGATCCATATTAAAGTGTAAAATAAAGAATTAAAATAAAAAATATTGTTATATTCACCTCTCCGGCGGCCCCTGGACATCAGCGGGAGGATCCGGCGTCCGGCACGGCTTCTTTCTTCAAAATGCGCGCCTTCAGGACCTGTGGAATGACGTCCCGGCTTCTGATTGGTCGCGTGCCGCCCATGTGACCGCCACGCGACCAATCAGAAGCCGCGACGTCATTCCTCAGGTCCTAGAAGGCGCTCATTCTAGGACTTTAGCTGAGGAATGACGTCGCGGCTTCTGATTGGTCGCGTGGCGGTCACATGGGCGGCACGCGACCAATCAGAAGCCGGGACGTCATTCCACAGGTCCTGAAGGCGCGCATTTTGAAGAAAGAAGCCGTGCCGGACGCCGGATCCTCCCGCTGATGTCCAGGGGCCGCCGGAGAGGTGAATATAACAATATTTTTTATTTTAATTCTTTATTTTACACTTCCGATACCGATACCCGATATCACAAAAATATCGGATCTCGGTATCGGAATTCCGATACCGCAAGTATCGGCCGATACCCGATACTTGCGGTATCGGAATGCTCAACACTAGTAATGAGTGAAGAGTAGGAGGGCTTCTTAAAGAAAACAGGTCTGTGAGAGCCAGAATTCTTGTTGGTTGGCAGGTGATCAAATATTTATTTTATTAAATAAAATACAATTTAATTATTTAAAAATCCTACAATGTGATTTTCTGTTTTTTTTATTTTTAGATTCTGTCTCTCTCATTTGAAGTGTACCTACGATAAAAATGACAGACCTCTCCATTCTTTGTAGGTGGGAAAACTTGCAAATTCAACAGTGTATCAAATACTTATTTTCCCCAATATACAGGTCCTTCTCAAAAAATTAGCATATAGTGTTAAATTTCATTATTTACCATAATTTAATGATTACAATTAAACTTTCATATATTATAGATTCATTATCCACCAACTGAAATTTGTCAGGTCTTTTATTGTTTTAATACTGATGATTTTGGCATACAACTCCTGATAACCCAAAAAACCTGTCTCAATAAATTAGCATATTTCACCCATCCAATCAAATAAAAGTGTTTTTTAATAACAAACAAAAAAACCATCAAATAATAATGTTCAGTTATGCACTCAATACTTGGTCGGGAATCCTTTGGCAGAAATGACTGCTTCAATGCGGCGTGGCATGGAGGCAATCAGCCTGTGACACTGCTGAGATGTTATGGAGGCCCAGGATGCTTCAATAGCGGCCTTAAGCTCATCCAGAGTGTTGGGTCTTGCGTCTCTCAACTTTCTCTTCACAATATCCCACAGATTCTCTATGGGGTTCAGGTCAGGAGAGTTGGCAGGCCAAATGAGCACAGTAATACCATGGTCAGTAAACCATTTACCAGTGGTTTTGGCACTGTGAGCAGGTGCCAGGTCGTGCTGAAAAATGAAATCTTCATCTCCATAAAGCATTTCAGCCGATGGAAGCATGAAGTGCTCCAAAATCTCCTGATAGCTAGCTGCATTGACCCTGCCCTTGATGAAACACAGTGGACCAACACCAGCAGCTGACATGGCACCCCACACCATCACTGACTGTGGGTACTTGACACTGGACTTCAGGCATTTTGGCATTTCCTTCTCCCCAGTCTTCCTCCAGACTCTGGCACCTTGATTTCCGAATGACATGCAAAATTTGCTTTCATCAGAAAAAAGTACTTGGGACCACTTAGCAACAGTCCAGTGCTGCTTCTCTGTAGCCCAGGTCAGGCGCCTCTGCCGCTGTTTATGGTTCAAAAGTGGCTTTACCTGGGGAATGCGGCACCTGTAGCCCATTTCCTGCACACGCCTGTGCACGGTGGCTCTGGATGTTTCCACACCAGACTCAGTCCACTGCTTCCTCAGGTTCCCCAAGGTCTGGAATCGGTCCTTCTCCACAATCTTCCTCAGGGTCCGGTCTCCTCTTCTCGTTGTAAAGCGTTTTCTGCCACATTGTTTCCTTCCAACAGACTTAAGGTACCTTCACACATAACGATATTGTTAACGATATCGTTGCTATTTGTGACGTAGCAACGATATCGTTGAGGAAATCGTTATGTGTGACAGCGACCAACGATCAGGCCCCTGCTGGGAGATCGTTGGTCGCTGAATAAAGTCCAGAACTTTATTTCGTCGCTGGATCTCCCGCGGACATCGCTGGATCGGCGTGTGTGACACCGATCCAGCGATGTCTTCACTGGTAACCAGGGTAAACATCGGGTAACTAAGCGCAGGGTCGCGCTTAGTAACCCGATGTTTACCCTGGATACCATGCTAAAAGTAAAAAAAACAAACACTACATACTTACCTACCGCTGTCTGTCCTCCAGCGCTGTGCTCTGCACTCCTCCTGTACTGGCTGTGAGCCGGAAAGCAGAGCGGTGACGTCACCGCTCTGCTTTCCGGCTCACAGACAGTACAGGAGGAGAGCAGAGAAGCAGAGCGCAGCGCTGGAGGACAGACAGCGGTAGGTAAGTATCTAGTGTTTGTTTTTTTTTACTTTTAGCATGGTAACCAGGGTAAACATCGGGCTACTAAGCGCGGCCCTGCGCTTAGTTACACGATGTTTACCCTGGTTACCGGCATCGTTGGTCGCTGGAGAGCGGTCTGTGTGACAGCTCTCCAGTGACCAAACAGCGACGCTGCAGCGATCCGGATCGTTGTCGGTATCGCTGCAGCGTCGCTTAATGTGAAGGGGCCTTTACCATTGAGGTGCCTTGATACAGCACTCTGGGAACAGCCTATTTGTTGAGAAATTTCTTTCTGGGTCTTACCCTCTTGCTTGAGGGTGTCAATGATGGCCTTCTTGACATCTGTCAGGTCGTTAGTCTTACCCATGATGGGGGTTTTGAGTAATGAACCAGGCAGGGAGTTTATAAAAGCCTCAGGTATCTTTTGCATGTGTTTACAGTTAATTAGTTGATTCAGAAGATTAGGGTAATAGGTCGTTTAGAGAACCTTTTCTTGATATGCTAATTTATTGAGACAGGTTTTTTGGGTTATCAGGAGTTGTATGCCAAAATCATCAGTATTAAAACAATAAAAGACCTGACAAATTTCAGTTGGTGGATAATGAATCTATAATATATGAAAGTTTAATTGTAATCATTACATTATGGTAAATAATGAAATTTAACACTATATGCTAATTTTTTGAGAAGGACCTGTATATATAAAAACATTGGCTCTGAAAGAAAGGGAAGAAAAATTTAAAGAGCAAAAGTGAAAAGTGAAGAATCAGCAGGGCTGAGGGGTTTAAAGGAATTTTTGGAGACTAAACTTTTTAGACACAAAGTGATCTCTGCTATGAGGTTCAGGGAGGGAGAGTTTCATTGCAGGATGGTGGATGTTATATAAGTTTTCTCCACAAGTATTACAGTGCTAGCAATTAAGGAAGAAAAAAATGTTTCTACAATTATATTTTTTTATTTGCCGTTCTCCCCTAAAAAAAAAGCCTCACCAAAGTTACAAATACAAAGAATAGCCTTTCATACTTTAACACTGAATGCAAATGCTACTGTAGTATTATACAGCTTGACTCTAAAATGGACCTCATGCTGCTGCCTTGAAAAATAAAAAACATGGCTCTCAGATGGTTTGGATGAATCTTGCATCCTGTAGGCCAAAGTAGCCGTTTGTAATGAGTTAAAGTTGTTGCTTTCCACAAAGTGTCTGCTGTCATGTAGTATATTTAGCTGGACAAATATTTTTCTGATTCCGGTTGAACTGCATGCCTATTACATTTACACTTGCCTCTTCTAGATATCTTAGTGTTAAAATGTTTCTGATATATTTTGTGTGACATAAGACAATGAGGAATATTGTTCTGATTAGACAGCAAGGGCTGTTATGTTATGGTAATGCTATTTAGTACATTTTGTGTGAAACGATCCATTATCTGCCCATTTAATACATTCCAATGTAATAAACGTGCATTTGAACGCACATGCATCCTTGAATCGTGTCCCTTGTAGCTCGGCAAACAATATCCAAATGGAGGATTCTTTACTATTTCTATGCAGGCCTCATATTTCACACATTTCTCTTTACATCGGAATTCACTTGAACAATCAAGGACAAGTGTACATTATCATAGTTTTCAACTGCTGTAGACACTGTTGTCAGTAAATATTCAAGTGGGTTGTTATACGTCCTCAACTATGCAAAGTACTAAAAGAAAAGATATCACATATACAACATTATTACTTCATTTCAGTAATACCACATTTTTTTGACTATTAGGTGGATTTATATTCCGCCTTTTTCTGCCATTTTTTAATGAGGAAATCGCAATAAAAAAAACTGAAAAAACTCAAACATTAATTTATATGTAAAAATGACTTTCTGTTCATATGTTCAGGTTTTTGAGCTGTCTTCAAATGCTTAAGGCCATGTGCACACAAAACAAGGAGTAGGTGATAAATACAGACGTGGTGATTGACGTGTTTCTATTATACTGTTCCTCACCTGGTTGTGGCTTATAAATACTGTTGTAAAATACTGACCAATTATTGAACGTGTGAATGTGGCCTAATGGGAAGGCTGCTCTATAAAAAGTGGAGAGTGAGAACATATAAGGCTAAGTTCACACTGGATGTTTTTGCTGCAGTTTTAATGCTTTTTTATGCTAATTTTCAGCTGCTTTTTACAGTACCAGCAAAGCCTATGAGATTTCAGAAATCTCATGCACACACATTGTTTTTTTTTTTGTCTTCAGTATTTTGTGTTTTGCATGCTTTTTTTTGGACATAGAGTAGAGTATGTCACTCCTTTCAGCGTTTTATCAGCTTTTTTTCATAGTTTTTTCACCCATTGACTTGAATGGGTGGTGAAAAAACGCACCAAAAACAAATGTATCATGTTTTACAGTAATTTTTGTGCCAAAACCTTATTCTTTGGAATAGGACTTTTTTCATTTCTAAACTTTATCAACATGCACAAGAGACAAATCTAGCATGCCAAAACTGCCACAAAAAATGCACAAAAAAATGTACAAAAACGGCACAAAAAATGCAAGAAAACCCTAGGAAACCATGTTTTTTTCTGCAGCTTCTTTCCTCCCAAGAGATCAGGCTTTATTAAAGAAAAAAAGACAGAAAAATATGACTAGTGTGAACTTACCCCAATAATTATTTATTAGTACGTGCTACAATGTCATGTCTGCAACACATGCAGGTGCTGCTCACAAAATTAGAATATCATCAAAAAGTTAATTTATTTCAATTCTTCAATGCAAAAAGTGAAATTCCTATTATATAGAGTTATTATAAAAAGAGTGATCTACCATATTTTGCGGATTATAAGATGCACCCCAAATTTAGAGTAGAAAAATTGGATAAAAAACTTTTTTTTTTTTAATAAAATGGTGATGCTTCTTACAATCCATGTGTCTTACTGCCTAACAGGGTTGGTGGCTGCGGTGAAGGAAGGTCCGAGGGTCGCTGCTGGCGGAAGCAGGAAGGGGGAGATGCTGAGGACCCCAAACTGGGAGAAAGGGGTGTTCGGATATGCGACGCTGTGGGTGTTCGATGGTGCGGGGGCTCCGCTGACATTTTGTGAAAGCCCTGAGCCCCCGTAATTCCATAGTTTACTTTGCGATGGACGCTGGGAAAATGGCTCCCGGGGTGGGCATGCTCAGATGGAGATCATGGCGCTGAGATCTCATCTCCCGAGATCTTGGTGCCGAGATCTCCATTTGTTCATACGCTGAACCCGGGAGCCATTTTTCCAGAGTCCACTGCAATGTAAACCATGGAAGTGATAGGGTCGCAGGTTTTCAAAAAATGTCAGCGGGGCCCCAGCACCAACGAATACCTGCAGTGTCACACCTCCAAACACCCCTTCATCCCAGCCTTCGGCCTGCAGCAATGCGCCACTCTTGCCTCCTCCAGCAGTGACCCAGGGACCCTGCTCCACCACAGCCGGTAAGGTATATTCGAATTATAAGACGCACACCCATTTTCCCCCAAAATTTTGGGTGAAAAGTGCATCTTATAATCTGAAAAATAGGGTATTTCAAGTGTTTATTTCTGTTAGTGTTGATTATTATGGCTTACAGCCAATGAAAACCCAAAAGTCATTATCTCAGTAAATAAGAATATTTGATACCACCAGATTGAAATGCGATTTTAAAATCCAAAATGTTGGCCTACTGAAGTGTATTGCTCAGTAAATGCACTCAATACTTGGTCGGGGCTCCTTTTGCATCAATTATGGCATGGCATGAAGGCGATGAGCCTGTGGCAGTGCTGAGGTGTTATGGAAACCTAGGTTGCTTTGATAGCAGCCTTCAGCTTGTCTGCATTGTTGGGTCTGGTGTCTCTCATCTTCCTCTTGACAATACCAGATAAATTCTCTATGGGGTTAAGGTCAGGCGAGTTTGTTGGCTAATCAAGCACAGTGATACTGTTGTTTTTAAACCAGGTATTGGTACTTTTGGCAGTGTGGACAGGTGCCAAATCCTACTGGAGAATTAAATTTCCATCTCCAAAAAGTTTGTCGGCAGAGGGAAACATGAAGTGCGCTAAAATTTTCTGGTAGATGGTTGCACTGACTTTGGTCTTGATAAAACACAGTGGACCTACACCAGCAGATGACATGGCTCCCCAAACCATCACTGGTTGGGGAAACTTTACACTAGACACTTTACACTAGACCTCAAGCAGCTTGGACTGTGTGCCTCTCCACGCTTCCTCCAGACTCTGGAACCTTAATTTCGAAATGAAATGCAAAATGTGAAAACAACACCTTGGACCACTGAGCAACAGTCCAGCTCTTTTTCTCTTTGGCCCAGGTAAGACGCTTCTGGCGTTGTCTATTGGTCATGAGTGGATTGACACAAGGAATGCGACACTTGTAGCCATGTCCTGGATATGTTTGTGTATGGTGGCTCTTCAAGCAATGACTCCAGCATCAGTCCACTCCTTGTGAATCTCCCCCAAATTTTTGAATGACCTTTTCTTAACAATCCTTTCAATGCTGCAGTTATCCCATTTGCTTGTGCACCTTTTTCTACCACACTTTTTCCTTCCACTCAACTTTCCATTAATATGCTTGGATACAGCACACTGTGAACAGCCAGTTGATTTAGCAATGACCTTTTGTGGCTTAACCTCCTTGTGGAGTGTGTCACTGACTGCCTTCTGGACATCTGTCAAGTCAGCAGTCTTCCCCATGATTGTGGAGCCTACTGAAACAGACTAAGGGACTATGGGGAACGGGGTGTCGACAGGCGCCCAAGTCTGCTAGCCGAAACCACATGGACCAGGGATCGTCACGCCTAATGCACACTCTCCCATTAAGCGTGGGCATAACGCTACACAGGGTTAGGGTAAAACAGTGTGGCAATACTTTACTGAACCACAACACACTATAGCAAACAGAACAGTCCCAGCAATTACCCCCAAGTTGGTGCACATTGCAGGGTCCCACCCTTCCGCTGACTGGCCGGGATAATGGTAGATGTTACGTCAGAGCTCCCAGGGATGCTACTTCACCTGTGATATAAAAACAGAGAAAAGATATCTACAAGCGTGGTGAGATGACCGAGAACAGTCCATAGAGTCCGTACCAGGTCCAAAGCCAGTTGACACAATGTCAGAGCTCCCAGGGTCCCTATTCCACCTGTTATGCACACACAGAGAAGAGGTAGCAACAAGTGTCGGGAGATGACAGAGAACAGTCCATAGAGTCCGTACAATGTCCAAAGCCAGTTGTCACAAGAGTCACCACCTGGCTTATCTGACCATCTCTGTGGAACCAGGTGACCAGCGGGTCCCAAACCTGGCTTTCTCCAAACAAATCCATGGTTCAGAGATAGTCACTAGATCAGATTTGTGTCCTTCCAACCGGAGCCGAAAACCCTATAGAATCATTGATTCGTGTCCCTTGAAATAGTGCCATGATGTATTGGCTACAGTCCTGCCTCTCGTCCGTTGGGTGGTTTGCAGAATGTCTTGCTGGTAGCTCTGTGTTTATTAGCTCTGCTCCCTGAGACTTTTTATACCCAAGGCCTGTAAGCTATTTTTAGAATTGCTCAGTGTTCTTCAGTCCCCCTCACAGCCTTTCCCTATCACCACCGGACACCCCCACAGCACCGCCGAACACCCGCAGTGCTGCACATCCGAACACCCCCTCATCCCAGCCTGCGGCCTGCATCATCGCACCACTCCTACCTCCACCAGCAGCAACCCTGGGACGCCGCTTTACTGCAGCCACCACACCCAGTAAACAATAAGACGCATGGATTATGAGAAACACCATTTTCTTAAAAAGGTTTTTTTCTATTTTCCCCTCAAAATTTGGGGTGCGTCTTATAATCCGGAGCGTCTTATAATTCGCAAAATATAGTATACATTTTAGTCATTGTAAAAAGAGGAAACAAGTAAACTGTAAATATACTATACAAATAAGTGAAGAAAGGAACATTTGCAATGAATTATACAAGGCCTATGAATAAATTCATAGACAAAGCTGCAGCCATCATTCTGCTATAATAGTACATTGTCATTTGTGACTTTTCAGTTCTGCTCCCCGTTAATTCTGAATTAGTACTGTCAAACTCTGAACCAAATATAGTTTCCTTTTTTTTATTTTCATCCATGAAAAATTGAGTGTCACTGTAGTATAAATCTATCCTAACATGAATATAAAATAGCAATATAAATATCAAATCCAAAAATAGGGACAAAAGCCTATAAATATATTTATACTTTATGTTTAATAATCCCCAACAGGCATGACTGCTGCTGTAAGATTTTATGTCATACTTCATCATTTATAGCTTTCTGAGTTATTTTAGGTCATTCATTTACCAAAATAGAGGAGGCAGTGGTAAATATGGGAGATATTTAAAGCTTGACCTTTGTTAAGACGGACCCAGCGCAGCTGCTGCTTTAGACAGTCAATTCCTGGAAGAAACTGCACTTCTTAAAAGGGTTTTCTGTTAAAAGGATAAATCAATAGGATATGTATGTGCACAAAACATGCTCGCAGCTCAAAAGAAATTTATAATCAATATGCATGTTATGGTGATTATACTACACAGAGATATCACTCTCAGTCCAGGGGCGGACACTGACAGCTAGGGGCCCTTGTACAAGAAATGTGTCTAGGCCTCCTTCCTTTTAATATACCGTATATACTCGAGTATAAACCGACCCGAGTATAAGCCGACCCCCCTAATTTTGCCACAAACAACTGGGAAAACTTAATGACTCGAGTATAAGCCTAGGGTGGAAAATGCAGCAGCTACTGGTAAATGTAAAAAGTAAAAATAGATACCAATAAAAGTAAAATTAATTGAGACATCAGTAGGTTAAGTGTTTTTGAATATCCATATTGAATCAGGAGCCCCATTAAATGCTCCATATTAAAATATGCCCCATATAATCCTGCATAAAGGGTAATAAGGGCCCCATAAGATGCTCCATAGACACATTTGCCCAATATAATGCTGCACAAACGTTATGGCCCCATAAGATTCTCCAAACAGTCACTTGCCCCTCATAGTGCTGCACAATCATTATGGCCCCATAACATGCTCCATACAGTCACTTGCCCCCTTATAATGCTGCACAATCGTTATGGCCCCATAAGATGCTCCATACAGTCACTTGCCCCATTATAATGCTGCACAAGAGTTATGGCCCCATAAGATGCTCCGTACAGTCACTTGCCCCTTACAGTGCTGCATAATCGTTATGGCCCCATAAGATGATCCATACAGTCACTTGCCCCATTATAGTGCTGCAGAAACGTTATGGCCCCATAAGATGATCCATACAGTCACTTGCCCCCTTATAGTGCTGCACAATCGTTATGGCCCCATAAGATGATCCATACAGTCACTTGCCCCAATATGGTGCTGCACAATCGTTATGGCCCCATAAGATGCTCCATACAGTCACTTGCCCCATTATAATGCTGCACAAGAGTTATGGCCCCATAAGATGCTCCGTACAGTCACTTGCCCCTTACAGTGCTGCATAATCGTTATGGCCCCATAAGATGATCCATACAGTCACTTGCCCCATTATAGTGCTGCAGAAACGTTATGGCCCCATAAGATGATCCATACAGTCACTTGCCCCCTTATAGTGCTGCACAATCGTTATGGCCCCATAAGATGATCCATACAGTCACTTGCCCCAATATGGTGCTGCACAATCGTTATGGCCCCATAAGATGCTCCATACAGTCACTTGCCCCCTTATAGTGCTGCACAATCGTTATGGCCCCATAAGATGCTCCATACAGTCACTTGTCCCCTTATAGTGCTGCACAATCGTTATGGCCCCATAGATGCTCCATACAGACACTTGCCCCTTATAGTGCTGCACAATCGTTATGGCCCCATAAGATGATCCATACAGTCACTTGCCCCATATGCTGTGGCTGCGATAAAAAAAAAACACATACTCACCTCTCCGTCGCTCAGGACCCCGGCACTTTCACCTGCTCCTCGTTCAGGTGCGGCTCCGTCTAGCACTGACATTCAGCAGAGAGCGTGCACTGACCACGTCATCACGCCCTCTGACCTGAGCGTCACTGCCAGAGGACGCTGATGACAGAGCCGCACCGGAACGAGGAGAGGTAAATATCGCGCAGCGCTGCGCTCCCCCTCTCCATATACTTACCTGCTCCTGGCACGGTGCAGTCCCTGCTTCTCCCAGCGCTGCATATTCTTCCTGTACAGAGCGGTCACCGTTACCGCTCATTACAGTAATGAATATGCGGCTCCACCTCTACGGGAGGTGGAGCCGCATATTCATTACTGTAATGAGTGGTACCATGTGACCGCTCAGTACAGGAAGAATATGCAGCTCCGGGAGAAGCAGGGATGTGCAGGGACCACGCCAGGAGTAGGTATGTATAATTAAATAGCCTCTGCTCCTCCTCCCCTGCCGACCCCTGGGTATGACTCGAGTATAAGCCGAGAGGGGGACTTTCAGCCCCAAAAAATGGGCTGAAAATCTCAGCTTATACTCGAGTATATACGGTGTATATATATTATATATATACACACAGTATATATACAGGGTTGGACTGTGGTGTCTGGGGCCTACCAGGGGAATGGACTCTAGGGGCCCACCCTACAGCTATATGCAAATATCTGTCAGTAGTTATCCTGATTATAGTGGAGCATCGGCTGTAAAACATAGGCGGCTCCTGCACATCTACTGTGTGCCCTCATAACTGGGATGTACAATTACGGTAGTTTATATTAATGGGGTTCTTTGGCTAAAACAAGTTATCACCGATCCATGGGCTCCACAGGATTGGTGATCACTTAGGCCCGACCATTAGAAACTACACTGCACCATCGGAAGAATGAGGAAGTTTTATCGTTGATAGGACACTTTTCCCCATTTTAAAATGGAACGGCAGGTGGGATATCTGACTGCATCTCCATTTGTTCTCTTTGGGGCTTCTATAAAAAAACAAGTGCAGCCACTGAGGGAATTAATGGATCAGTGGTCAAGTGGGACATGCCACTCCAGTCTAATGGGGATAAAAATTTCCACATTTTGCTGAATGGGTCCAAGTAGTCAGACTCCCACCAATCAATATGTTATCACTTATCCTGTGGAGAGGTGATTACTTTTTTTCCACAGGAAACCACTGTAAGTGCTACTCTGCCGCTGTGTACAAAGTATTTAATCTCTAAAGGAAATAAAGAATCTTCTCCTAATTGACATCAGAGAGAACAAATTACCACCATACACAACACAATCCCCTATACCAAGACCAATACCACCACATACAGGAGGAAATACCACCACACCATGACCAGACCACAAATTACCACCACATAGTGACTGAATACTACAACACTGATTATGAATATAATCCATAATACTAACAACACTGTTATTACCACCAGTGACATTATGCACAGTACCTCTGTGTATAGTGTCAGTGTCCAGGTAATATAGTGATAATTGGTGACATTATACACTGGAGCTCTGTATATAGTGTCAGTGTACAGATAATACAGTGGTCACTAGTGACATTATACAGAGGAGCTCGGTATATAGTGTCAGTGTACAGGCAATACAGTGATCACTAGTGATATTATACACAGGAGCTCTTAATATAGTGTCAGTGTATAGGTAATACAGGGATCACCAGTGATATTATACACAGGAGCTTTGTATATAGTGTCAGTGTACAGGTAATACAGTGATCACCCATGATGTTATGCACAGGAGCTCTGTGTATAGTGTCAGTGTACAGGTAATACAGGGATCTCCAGTGATATACAGTACAGACCAAAAGTTTGGACACACCTTCTCATTTAAAGATTTTTCTGTATTTTCATGACTATGAAAATTGTACATTCACACTGAAGGCATCAAAATTATGAATTAACACGTGGAATTATGTACTTAACAAAAAAGTGTGAAACAACTGAAATTATGTCTTATATTCTAGGTTCTTAAATAAGAAGGTGTGTCCAAACTTTTGGTCTGTACTGTACACTGGAACTGAATATATAGTGTCAGTGTATAGGTAATACAGTGATTAGCAGTGACATTATACACAGGAGATCTTTATATAGTGTCAGTGTACTGGTGATACAGGGATCACCAGTGATATACACAGGATCTCTGTATATAGTGTCAGTGTATAGGTAATACAGTGCTTACCAGTGACATTATGCACAGGCACTCTGTGTATAGTGTCAGTGTACAGGTAATACAGGGATCACCAGTGGCATTAAACACAGGAGCTCTGTACACAGTAAATAGTGTATAGTGTGCGTGTACATGTAATACACTGACTCACCAGTGACATCTATAGTTGAAGTCCTTCATCTTCGCTTTTCTTCTTCAAGCAGCACAGTTCTCCTTCACTTCTTCCAGCCAAGACTCGTCTCTGCAAAAAATAACACACAGTCATCAATAGCTGATCACTTCCAGAGCACTTTTCCCTCTTTTTCCCTGACTTCTATACTGCGTCAAATGAAGAAGAAAGGCGACATATTGACGCCCTGCACGGTAACAGGAACACCATTTTGTTCCCTCCATGGAAAACGGTTTCCTGAAATGTAAATTGTATTACAGTAGTAATAATGTCCCTAATTGGACCCTAAACAAATTATGTTCCCCACTTGTCACCATAAACTAATATAGCATAATCATAATCTCGCCCATCCTCGCCCCCTATATTTTGTAATATGCCCCAGCCAGGCCCCCAGATATCCATCCCGCTTCCCCAGCTATAC
Source organism: Ranitomeya imitator (assembly GCF_032444005.1). Lineage (NCBI taxonomy): Eukaryota > Metazoa > Chordata > Amphibia > Anura > Dendrobatidae > Ranitomeya > Ranitomeya imitator. The sequence goes on along the minus strand of NC_091285.1, from coordinate 310,238,562 downwards.
ACACTAGTCCTCATATTTCCCTTTTCCTGCCTCACCATATATCTCTCCTGGACCCTCATAGATCCTTCCTGGTCCCTTGTCCTGGATCCCCCAAATCTCCATCCTGGCCCCCATATATATATGCATCCTGCCCACCCATATATAGGCTTCCTGGTCTTTTGTCCTGCCCCATGATATATCAATCCTGGCCCCTGTAAAGCTGCAGTAGCATCGTACGCAGTGAAGAAGCAGTGACCCACAAATTCAAACACAAAAGTCTCTTTTAATGTGTTTCTTCACAGCATTAAAGTCCACTTTGCATAAATACATATAACTTCAGTGATCAGTTTACACCAGTTCAAAGTAATACTTATCACATGGCTTTAGATTTGCGGTCCCTAAAGAGGCCAGATTTCCCTTGTCCAGTTTCCCTGGGCGACCGCACGCCATCTCACAGTCTCTATACGTCTCCGTACACACAGCCTCATATGTTGCAGACACTACTCACGCGAGCCCTCCTCTGACTAGTTCTCGTGGGTGTCCTGCATTGCTGTATCACAGTCTCTTACAGACTCATTACTCACACAGTCGTACACAGTTCAGGATATCCTCCGGATAGCAGCCGGGCACCATATCCACCGGTTTGCAATCGTTACACATGCTAGTCCTCTTTCGGGTACAGGACATCCACCTCCGGGCACAGGACTATCCACATCCGACTCCTACGGGCACAGGATATCCACCTCCGGGCACAGGACTATCCACATCTGAGACCAGTACCATGGATGACTTGCATCTCTGTGTACGCTGCGGGTGCCAGGCTATTCAGCTGCCCTGGGTGCTGGCTCTGCTGGCCTCCATGCACTCTGCAGACCAGCACCCACCAGACTGACACTGACGTGCACCTGGCCTCTCCTGGCCAGACACCTGACACGTCCTGCACGGCCTGACACACCCATGCCCCTTACTGCAGGGTTTTTAAACACACAAACCTGTGGCTTTCAGCCACTTGGAAAACCCGGACCAGAAATCCATGACTCTCATGCACACCTATGGACTTCATCCGTCTGCATGCACATTCTGGGGAGAACAAACAGCGCCCCCTAGCTGTATCAGAGGCCACAGCCTCACACCCCACATACATGCAACCTGGCTCCTCCAAATACTGTATACTGTATACTAACAATTAAGTGCACAACATTAAAGAATCGTCTTTTATTTTATTTTCAATTCTCCCTATAAATATTCCTTATAATTAAGTCAACGGGTTAAGTTATTTTAAAACTTGCACCTAGAAACATTTTCTGTAAACTATGTTACGATAAGAATGAAAATCAAAATCATTTTCTAGTTAGGACACTGTGTCAACAACCGATCTACCTGGTAGATAAAAGACATTCTTTTAGATGTGAAATGCCAGTGACACGGATTTAAATGCTGTGGCTTGACCGAGCAACCTAAGACAATTAATTTGTTGCCTAACCTAAAACAAAAGAATGACAAAAATGTAAATTCCGACATATTTTCACAAGCCCTGCTTCTGCCTTTACAAGTTTGGCTCACAGGTTAACGTCTTGGCTACCTTTCAGTCTGGTGTTTTTTTTTTAAATAAAGCAGAGTAGATAGGTATCAGGGGTAGCAAGTCTGGTGATGGTTTTCAACCAATACTGTCACCATTATTTCGATAATGACCCTTAGGATCTTTACTTTTTGTACTCTAATACTGCAATGGATTTATTGGGCAGGACTTTCATTCATAATTAAAACACGATCTTAATATCTTGATTCTCTCGAACTAATGCAACATATTAAAATAAAGTTTATAAATGTTCTGTTTTATATTGAATCTACTGTCAGTAGCAGAGCAGATGTCTAGAAACTCACACACTGACAACCGAGTAAGATTATGTGGACCTAATCTGAGCTGTCAGCAGTCCGTATTGCAGAGTCCTGAGAACCTGACTAAGCAAGACAGGTCTCATTATATTTATCACACCATTGTCTTGCAGAGTCAGCTTTCTCTGTACCTCTATGGATAAAACTAGTTGTCCTAAGTCTGTAACTACACTTTCAGTTGACATGACAGTCAAAATATTCATAAAACTAATGGAATATTATACACTGTAGTAATATTATTGGAATGTTTTTGCAAGAATAATACAATTGTACTTATGTGCTTTCTATATAAATTGCTGAAATAATGGATGATACTTTGACAATGTTTTGCAATATTACTCTAATTCATATATCTTTGAACTTTGGTTACGAAGTTATTTTATAATCTTATAAAATAGAGCATCAGCATAGTTAACATTAGTGCTAGCCATACCAAGTTGAGATGAGTGAATCAAATTGTGGAAGATTGAGTCAAATTTCTTGAAATTCAAGATTTCATGTGAATTCGAACATTTTGAAATTTGATTAGCTGTTCGCAAAAAAAAAACCTTTGCTAGGCACCATTTCCCATACTGCTGAAGCATCAGAGGTCAGGCAAACATTATTTTCTGATGCCGCTATGCCCTCCTCATAATGACCTTCACCTATGACATCTTAACGATTACGTTAGTATACAGTAATTTTGGTGCCAACGTTGTCTAAAGAGTTTTATATTCAGTTTATGGTGCTGATTAAGAATATGACTTTTGTTTTACCAGATTGGTTCTAATTTCTGAGATATTTAATAGTTAATTAATTAATTACAGTAGAATTCTGGCTTCAAAAAGTCACTTTTATATCATTGTAAGCCTACAAATTGAAATACAGCATAAATATAGGGGATATTTCATTACCTATGACACTGTTAAAGAGTCAAAAGACAGACCAAAAGAAGAAAAGCTATTGCATTTGTTATCACACATTGTTTATTGTTATACACATATTGTTTATTGTATTATACCAACTAAATGTGAATTTTACCATTAATTATTTAACATTTTTAAAAGATAGTATATTTACCGTACTTTCTTTCCTGAATTGGTTAAAACCGTATGTTGTTTTCTTTATAATTTTTTGTCCTATTTATTTATATTATCACCTTCATGGATGTATTAGTTCCTATATGGCCCCTTTTTTCTCCTATATGTGACTGACATGTCAAATGATTAAATACTGTTATATGTGTCTTCCTGCACAGATTGTATCCTCCTGACGACACGCCGATCAGCGGATCGCGAAACTTATGTCTTTGATGTGCATAAACACTGGTCAGCTGATCGTCAGGCTTCAGTCCATGATGCGTACGTGCATTGTGGAGCACTGTACTTAATGCGCATGCGCAGATACTCATGCTGGCTTTGGACTCTGTGTACCTACTGCGCCTGCGCCGACGTCTTTATCCACATGATAAACATTTCCTTGTCTGTAATTAGTGTTCCAAATGTGCCCTTATTTAAGGGATTGCTCAAATGTGCCTTAAATAGAGGACGCACCCCCCACCAACTACACCTGATTAAGAATTTGCGAAATGTGCATTGGATGCTTGTTGGGTGAGTAAGGCCTCTTTCACACTTCCGTCTTTTCTCTCCCGTCGAAATCCGTCGAGTTTTGAAAAAATTGGATCCTGCAAATTTTTCTGCAGGATCCTGTTTTTTCTCATAGACTTGTATTAGCAAGGTATTGTGACGGATGGCCATACATTTCATCCATCGTGCACTGGAAAATCGCTCAGCAACGGGTCCTGGCTGTCCGTCGTTGGCTATAATGGAAGCCTATGGACGCAGGATCCGTCACTGACCATCAAACACAGGAATCCAGCGATATATCCCGTTTTTCCACTCTGAGCATGCCCGGAAGGATTTTCAAGTTTGGGAAAAAGTTCTCGTTCTCTCGTTCTTGTTCTCTCTCTCTCTCTCCAGAATCTTATACCTGAAAATCCAGGCAGGAACTCCTTTGATGCATCCGTCATAACACTGGATGCGTTGCACACATTTTCAGTTATTTTCACAACATCCGTCGGTACGTCACTTCACTGCGTTGCGACGCACCCGCAGCGACGGAAGTGTGAAAGAGGCCTTAGTCACTTCTTTTACATGGTCTTTATGTGATTTATTATCTATTTTTCTGAGGAATATTTATCCATGTGCATGCAATGATTCATTTTACCTCCTCTAACCTTAAGGCTGCCGTCACACTAGCAGTATTTGGTCAGTATTTTACATCAGTATTTCTCAGCCAAAACCAGGAGTGGGTGATAAATGCAGAAGTGGTGACGTGTTTCTATTATACTTTTCCTCTATTTGTTCAACTCCTGGTTTTGGCTACAAATACTGATGTAAAGTACTGACCAAATTCTGCTAGTGTGATGGCAGCCTAATAATTCCTCTTAAATGAATAAATGGATGCTTTGTTTTTAAGTTTGTTGAATCTGATAGTAGGAGTCAGGATTCAGTAGGATTTTTTGGCATAATTTACTGAGTTATATACTTAAGAATCATTGTAAATGTATATGAACATGACAATATATTCACAATTCCTTAATCTTATTGGAGCTCTCTTTATGTGAATAAATACATGATCTATTCAAGATTGATTTTATTGATCTGTTATTAATTTTCATGTATGTATTGTCTCACTCACCATTTTCTTCTGTGTCTGTTTTTTGGAATTTTAGTATTGATTTAATAAAGCATATTAATTTTACTATATGATCTAAAACTAGTCCAGGCAATTTTCCTTTTTTTCTTGTTATATATATAACTAGCTGAAGAGCCCGGCGTTGCCTGGGCATAGTAAATATCTGTGGTTAGTTATAGCACCTCGCTTCTCTTATTTTCCCATCACGCCTCTCATTTTCCCAATCACATCTTTCATTTTCCCCCTCACATCTCTCATTTTCTCCCTCACACCTCTCATTTTCTCCCTCACTCCTCTCATTCCCCCCTAACACTTGTCATTTCAACCTCACATCTGTCATTTTCTGATCACTCCACTATTTTTCCTCACTTCTCTCATTTTGCACTCACACCTTTTCATTTTCACCTCACACCTCTCATTTTCACCTCATCACCTCAGTATATACATGTTTGTCATCTCCCTTATATATAGTATACATCTTTATGTCATCTCCTGTATATAGTATATACCTGTATGTCATCTCCCCTGTATATAGTATATACCTGCTGTGTGTCATCTCCCCTATATATAGTATATACCTGAATGTCATCTCCTTCTATATATAGTATATACCTGTATGTCATCTCCTCCTGTATATAGTATATACCTGTGTGTCATCTCCCCTGTATATAGTATATATCTGAGTGTCATCTCCTCCTGCATATAGTATATACCTGCATGTCATCTTCTATATATAGCATATACCTGTATGTCATCTCCTCCTGTATATAGTATATACCTGTGTGTCATCTCCCCTGTATACAGTATATATCTGAGTGTCATCTCCTCCTGCATATAGTATATACCTGCATGTCATCTTCTATATATAGCATATACCTGTATGTCATCTCCTCCTGTATATAGTATATACCTGTATGTCATCTCCTCCTGTAAATATATATATGTACCTATATGTCATCTCCTCCTCTATATAGTATATACCTGTGTGTCATCTCTCCTGTATATAGTATATATCTGTGTGTCATCTCCCCTGTATATAGTATATACCTGTGTGTCATCTCCTCCTGTATTAGACCTCGTTCACACGTTATTTGCTCAGTATTTTTACCTCAGTATTTGTAAGCTAAATTGGCAGCCTGATAAATCCCCAGCCAACAGGAAGCCCTCCCCCTGGCAGTATATATTAGCTCACACATACACATAATAGACAGGTCATGTGACTGACAGCTGCCGTATTTCCTATATGGTGCAATTGTTGTAGTTTGTCTGCTTATTAATCAGATTTTTATTTTTGAAGGATAATACCAGACTTGTGTGTGTTTTAGGGCGAGTTTCGTTTGTCAAGTTGTGTGTGTTGAGTTGCGTGTGGCGACATGCATGTAGCGACTTTTGTGAGATGAGTTTTGTGTAGCAACATGCGTGTAGCAACTTTTTGTGTGTCGAGTTACATGTGACAGGTTAGTGTAGCAAGTTGTGTGCAGCAAGTTTTGCGCATGGCGAGTTTTGCGCGTTGCGAGTATTATGTGTGGTGCCTTTTGAGTATGTGCAAGTTTTGTGTGAGGCAACTTTTGCATGTGTTGCAACTTTTGTGCATGTGGCAATTTTTCCGCGTGTGCAAGTTTTGCGTGTGGCGAGTTTTTCATGAGGAGAATTTTGCACTTGTGGCGAGTTTTGCAAGAGCCTAGTTTTTGCATGTGGCGAGTCCTGCGCGTGGCGAGTTTTGAGTGGCGACTTTTTTGTTTTGACTTTTATGTGGCGAGGTTGGTGTATTTGTGGTGAAATGTGTGCTGAGGGTAATATGTGTTCAAGCACGTGGTAGTGTGTGGCGCATTTTGTGTGTGTTCATATCCCCGTGTGTGGTGAGTATCCTATGTCGAGGCCCCACCTTAGCAACTGTACGGTATATACTCTTTGGCGCCATCGCTCTCATTCTTTAAGTCCCCCTTGTTCACATCTGGCAGCTGTCAATTTGCCTCCTACACTTTTCCTTTCATTTTTTCCCATTATGTAGATAGGGGCAAAATTGTTTGGTGAATTGGAAAGCGCGGGATTAAAATTTCACCTCACAACATAGCCTATGACGCTCTTGGGGTCCAGACGTGTGACTGTGCAAAATTTTGTTGCTGTAGCTGCGACGCTTCCAACACTTTTCCTTTCACTTTTTCCCCATTATGTAGATAGGGGCAAAATTGTATGGTGAATTGGAACGTGCGGGGTTAAAATTTCACCTCACAACGAAGCCTATGACGCTCTCAGGGTCCCGACGTGTGACTGTGCAAAATTTTGTTTCTGTAGCTGCGACGCCTCCAACACTTTTCCTTTCACTTTTTTCCCCATTATGTAGATAGGGGCAAAATTGTTTGGTGAATTGGAACGCGCGGGGTTAATATTTCACCTCACAACATAGCCTATGACGCTCTCGGGGTCCAGACGTGTGACTGTGCAAAATTTTGTTGCTGTAGCTGCGACGCTTCCAACACTTTTCCTTTCAATTTTTTCCCCGTTATGTAGATAGGGGCAAAATTGTTTGGTGAATTGGAACGCGCGGGGTTAAAATTTCGCCTCACAATATAGCCTATGACGCTCTCGGGGTCCCGACGTGTGACTGTGCAAAATTTTGTTTCTGTAGCTGCGACGCCTCCAACACTTTTCCTTTCACTTTTTTCCCCATTATGTAGATAGGGGCAAAATTGTTTGGTGAATTGGAAAGCGCGGGGTTAATATTTCACCTCACAACATAGCCTATGACGCTCTCGGGGTCCAAACGTGTGACTGTGCAAAATTTTGTTGCTGTAGCTGCGACGCTTCCAACACTTTTCCTTTCACTTTTTCCCCATTATGTAGATAGGGGCAAAATTGTATGGTGAATTGGAACGTGCGGGGTTAAAATTTCACCTCACAACGAAGCCTATGACGCTCTCAGGGTCCCGACGTGTGACTGTGCAAAATTTTGTTTCTGTAGCTGCGACGCCTCCAACACTTTTCCTTTCACTTTTTTCCCCATTATGTAGATAGGGGCAAAATTGTTTGGTGAATTGGAACGCGCGGGGTTAATATTTCACCTCACAACATAGCCTATGACGCTCTCGGGGTCCAGACGTGTGACTGTGCAAAATTTTGTTGCTGTAGCTGCGACGCTTCCAACACTTTTCCTTTCAATTTTTTCCCCGTTATGTAGATAGGGGCAAAATTGTTTGGTGAATTGGAACGCGCGGGGTTAAAATTTCGCCTCACAATATAGCCTATGACGCTCTCGGGGTCCCGACGTGTGACTGTGCAAAATTTTGTTTCTGTAGCTGCGACGCCTCCAACACTTTTCCTTTCACTTTTTTCCCCATTATGTAGATAGGGGCAAAATTGTTTGGTGAATTGGAAAGCGCGGGGTTAATATTTCACCTCACAACATAGCCTATGACGCTCTCGGGGTCCAAACGTGTGACTGTGCAAAATTTTGTGGCTGTAGCTGCGACGGTGCAGATGCCAATCCCGGACATACACACATACACACACACACACATTCAGCTTTATATAGAAGATAATGCTATACAGAACCACACTTACTACCAGTGATTATACTACAGTTTCTGTATATTAGATGCTGAAACGCGGACTGATGGCTGGACCACACAATGAGCATAATGATTTAGATGCTGAAATGTGGACTGGTGGCTGGACCACACAATTAGCACAAAGGATTTACAGTATTTTTCGGATTATAAGATGCACTTTTTTCCCCAAAATTTTGGAAGAAAATGGGGGTACGTCTTATAATGCAAAGGTACCTTACCGGTACCATTGCTGCAGGCTGCAGGCTGGGATGACGGGGTGTCCGGCAGTGCTGTGGGTGTCTGGTCCTGCTGCCTAGTTCTCTGCTGGTGTCTCCAGTGCTGTGGATGTGCGGCGCGATGCTGCTGCAGCAGTCTTCAGTGCTGGACTCCTGGAAAATGGCCACTGGGTGGGGAGGTGCATAAGCAGATGGAGATCTCGGCACCGAGATCTTGGGAGATGAGATTTCAGAGCTGCGCATGCACCGCTCCCCCGGCAGACATTTTCCCAGAGTCCACCGTACAGGAAATCATGGAACTGCTGGGCTCTGGCCTTCCACAAAATGGCAGCAGTGTCAAACACCAGCAGCATGGCCGGAAACCCCTTCATCCCAGCCTGTGGCCTGCAGCATCACCCCACTCCTGCCTCCTCCAGCAGTGACCCTGGGTCCCTGCTTTACCGCAGCCACCACCCCCGGTAAGCAATAAGATGCATGGATTATAAGAAGCACCACCATTTTATAAAAAAAATCTTATTTTTCTCCTCAAATTTGGGGTGCGTCTTATAAAGCAAAAAATACAGTATATCCGGAAAATGGGAACTGATGGCTTGACCACACAATTAGCAGAAAGGATTTATATGCTAAAGCGGTGAGTGGTCACTGTACCACAGAATCAGCAGCACTTTGGATTTATATGCTGAAGTGGTGACTTGTCATTGTACCACAGAATCAACAGCATTATGGATATATCTGCTGAAGCGGCGCCTGGGCACTGTACCACAGAATCAGCAGCACTATGGATTTATCTGCTGAAATGGCGACTGGTCACTGTACCAAAGAATGAGCAGCACTGTGGATTTATATGCTGAAGTGGCGACTGGTCACTGTACCACAGAATCAGCAGCACTATGGATTTATCTGCTGAAGCGGCGCCTGGGTGCTGTACCACAGAATCAGCAGCACTATGGATTTATATGCTGAAGTGGCGATTGGTCACTGTACCACAGAATCAGCAGCACTATAGATTTAAATCAATGAAAGAAAAAAGTAGAGCAGCACAGCTGTGTAACCTGGAGCCAGCCGTAGCCCGTATGTGGTGCAACGGAGAGCCTGACAGCATAATGGGGGTGTTCGCATAGAAAAAAATGAAATAAAAAAAGCACTGAAACAAAGAGAAAAATGCGGCAGCACTCACCAGTCCTGGAGGGGACTGAGTCCTTTATTGAAACATGTTAAAACAACATCTTCATGGCTCGGGGGTGTGTAGATGAAAAGGAGGTGTGCAGGGATTGACAACGGCCGTTTCGCGCTAACAGCAGCGCTTCCACGGGTTGACGGGTTGACTCAGTCCACTCCAGGACTGGTGAGTGCTGCCACATTTTTCTCTTTGTTTCAGCACTATGGATTTATCTTCTGAAGCGGCGCCTGGGCGCTGTACCACAGAATCAGCAGCACTATGGATTTATATGCTGAAGTGGCGACTTGTCGCTGTACCAACGAATCAGCAGCACTATGGATTTACAGTATATTCTGAGGTGGTGACTGGTCGCTGGACCAGAGAATCAACAGCAATAGATTTACATGCTGAAGTGGTGACTGGTCGCTGTACCACAGAATCAACAGCTCTATGGATTTGTATTCTGAAGTGGCGACTGGTCACTCTACCACAGAATCAGCAGCGCTGTGGATTTATATGCTGAAGTGGTGACTGATCACTGTATCACAGAATCATCAGCACTATGGATATATATGCCGAAGTCGCGACTGGTCACTGTTACAGAATCAGCAGCACTATGGAATTATATGCTGAAGTGGTGACTGGTTGCTGTACTAGAGAATCAGCAGCACTATGGAATTATATGCTGAAGTGGCGACTGGTTGCTGTAGCATAGAATGAGCAGCACTATGGATTTATATTCTGAAGTGGTGACTTGTCGCTGTACCAGAGAATCAGCAGCACTATGGATTTATATTCTGAAGTGGTGACTTGTCGCTGTACCAGAGAATCAGCAGTATTATGGATTTATATTCTGAAGTGGCGACTTGTCGCTGTACCACAGAATCAGCAGTACAATGGATTTATATTCTGAAGTGGTGACTTGTCGCTGTACCACAGAATCAGCAGTACTCTGGATTTATATGCTGAAATGGCAACTGGTCGCTGTACCACAGAATCTGCAGCAGTATGGATTTATATTTTTACAATAAGTATAAGAGGACATATAAGCCGTTAACAAACAAACGAACAAACAACAGGGTAAGAGGCAGGGGAAGGAGGGTGGGAACCCGAGAAGAGGGTTATAGTGTCCGATTCCGGTTAAATGATTCAATCAGAGTCAGGAGGGTCAGGGTTGGTCAGATGAAATACTGGTGTGGCAAAGGGGGTGTGGTTGGCATACTCTGCTCAGGGAAGCCAAATTCTCTTAAACTTGCCAACTTTGTCTGTAAGTATGGCAGATAATTTTTCGTTTATCATGTACCAAGAAAGGCATGTTTTAACTGCAGATGATTCTAGATTCGTTTTTTTCCAAGCCGAAGCTATGGTTTGTTTGGCTGCCAGGAATATAAAGGTGATGAGGACTTGAGCGTGTTAAGGGGTGTTATTATTATTATTATACATTTTTATAGCGCCATTTATTCCATGGCGCTTTACATGTGAATACGGGGCAAATATAGACAAATACATTAAACATGAGCAGATAACAAGGCACACGAGTACATAAGGAGGGAGGACCCTGCCCGCGAGGGCTCACAGTCTGCAGGGGGTGGGTGAGGATACACTAGGAGAGGGAAGAGCTGGCTGTACGGCTGTTCAGTAGGTTGAGGATCACAGGTGTGAGGGTGTTGGGGATACGCTTGTTAAGTAGAGCCTCCCAAGGGTTTTTTGTAAGATTGATATTTGTTATAGAGAAGTTCAGGTGGTATATTCTAATCCAAAATCTGCGTACAATCGGGCATAGCCACCAGATATGGAACAAATCACCTGTGGAATTACATCCTCTAAAGCAATTTGGAGAATAGTCGGCGACTGCTTTAGCCACTCTGGCTGGGGTCAGGTACTAACTGGTCAACACCTTATAATTTGTTTCTAGCATGAGGGTATTTAATATTCCTCCAGTAGAGGAGGACCAGATTTGAGACCATTCTGAATTGGTCAAAGTGGAACCAATGTCAGACTCCCAGCGAGAAGTGTAGTTCAAACAGAGCCTATAAGAGGAGGAATTGATATGAGAGTAAAGGAGAGATATAATGCCTGGAGCGTGTGGATTTTGGCGGCATCTTTGTTCAAAGGGAGTGAAGGAATAAGGAGGGGTAGAGTTTTTTAGTAATGAATGGACAAAATTTTTAAGTTGCAAGTAACGAAATACCTCTCCAGGGGGGAGATGGTATTTTTCACTCAGGACCGAAAAAGGAATAATCCCATCCATGTTAAAAAGGTGATGGAGTCTGGTTATCCCTGCAGCGACCCATCAACGAAAGTTCCCAAGGGACTCCATGCCTGGAAGGAACTAGATATTGCCCCAAAGGGGGGCACGGGGCAAGAATGGTTAGATTAGCTGCGAGGAATATTTCAACGAATCCCAAATCTTAAGAGAGTGAGCTAAAATGGGATTTGAGACATATCTACGCTGAGCTGGGAGAATCCATAATATTGTATCGAGGGTACCCGAGTGAAATTCAGGGGCCTCAAGAGAAAGCCACAGAGGAGGTTCAGAGTAGGCATGATATAGGGTCAATTGACCTAGTTGTGCTGCTTGATAATATTTAGAAAGGTTGCGAACCCCTAAACCTCCTTTCAAGCGATGGCGATAGAGGGTAGCTCTATTAACCCTAGGAAGGCCACCGATCCAAACAAAAGTATCAACTAGTCGTTGGGCTATTTTGAGGCAGTGTGAAGAGACAGGGACTGGCAAAACTCGAAATAAATAAAGTAATTTGGGGAGGATAGTCATCTTCAATGCATGCATGTGGCCGAGCCAGGAGAGGTGCAACTTCTCCCATGACTGGAGTAGTAAACGTAGTTTACGGAGCATGTGGGGGTAATTGGCTGCATAAAGGGAGTCTAAATTGGCAGTTAGTTTCACTTCTAGATAGTCCAAGTGGTAAGTGGCCCAATGAAACGGAAAGTCGTGTTGGAGCTGTGAGACAGTAGGTGAAGGGAGGGATTTATTCATGGCATAAGATTTAGAAGGATTGACCTGTAAACCAGATATATATTCAAAATTACTAAGGGTTTGAAGTAGGGCCAGCAAAGGATGTCTGGGGTGTTGTTAGGAGAAGTAGCATGTCATCTGCAAACAAAAAGAGTTTATGGGAAACTGATGCTATATTTACACCCTGTATATTAGAATTGAGTCGAAGATGAATAGCTAAGGGTTCGAATGCCAAAAGGAATAATAAGGGCAATAGGGGACATCCTTGTCGAGTGCCTCTACTAATGGGGAAAAGCACAGAGAAGAAGCCACTATAGAGTACATAAGCCGATGGGGAAGTGTAAAGAGCATGAATCCATGAGAGAAAGCAGTCAGGGAACTTACACTTCCGCAGGACCGCAAACAGAAGCAGTATGGATTTATATGCTGGAATGGCGACTGGTCACTGTACCAAAGAACCAGCAGCACAATGGATTTATATTCTGAAATGGTGACTGGTCACGGTACCAAAGAATCAGCAGCACTAAGCTTTTATATTCTGAAGTGGTGACTGGTCGCTTTACCACAGAATCAGCAGCACTATGGATTTATCTGCTGAAGTGGCGACTGGTCACTGTACCAAAGAATGAGCAGCACTGTGGATTTATATGCTGAAGTGGCGACTGGTCGCTTTACCACAGAATTAGCAGCACTGTGGATTTGTATGCTGAAGTGGCGACTGGTCACTGTACCACAGAATCAGCAGCACTATGGAATTATATGCTGAAGTGGCGACTGGTCGCTTTACCACAGAATTAGCAGCACTATGGATTTATATGCTGAAGTGGCGACTGGTCACTGTACCGCAGAATCAGCAGCACTATGGATTTATATTCTGAAGTGGCGACTGGTCGCTTTACCACAGAATTAGCAGCACTGTGGATTTATATGCTGAAGTGGCGACTGGTCACTGTACCACAGAATCAGCAGCACTATGGAATTATATGCTGAAGTGGCGACTGGTCGCTTTACCACAGAATTAGCAGCACTGTGGATTTATATGCTGAAGTGGCGACTGGTCACTGTACCGCAGAATCAGCAGCACTATGGATTTATATGCTGAAGTGGCGACTGGTCGCTGTACCACAGAATTAGCAGCACTGTGGATTTATATGCTGAAGTGGCGACTGGTCATTGTACCGCAGAATCAGCAGCACTATGGATTTATATTCTGAAGTGGCGACTGGTCGCTTTACCACAGAATTAGCAGCACTGTGGATTTGTATGCTGAAGTGGCGACTGGTCACTGTACCACAGAATCAGCAGCACTATGGAATTATATGCTGAAGTGGCGACTGGTCGCTTTACCACAGAATTAGCAGCACTATGGATTTATATGCTGAAGTGGCGACTGGTCACTGTACCACACAATCAGCAGCACTATGGATTTATATTTTGAAGTGGTGACTGGTCGCTGTACCACAAATTCAGCAGCATATGGATTTATATTCTGAAGTGGCAATTGGTCGCTTTCCCACAGAATCAGCAGCACTATGGATTTATATGCTGAAGTGGCGACTGGTCACTGTACCACAGAATCAGCAGCACTATGGATTTATCTGCTGAAGCGGCGCCTGGGCGCTGTACCACAGGATCAGCAACAATATGGATTTATATGCTGAAGTGGCGATTGTTCACTGTACCACAGAATCAGCAGCACTATGGATTTATATGCTGAAGTGGCGACTTGTCGCTGTACCAACAAATCAGTAGCACTGTGGATTTACAGTATATTCTGAAGTGGTGACTGGTGGCTGAACCAGAGAATCAACAGCACTATCGATTTGCATGCTGAAGTTGTGACTGGATGCTGTACCACAGAATCAGCAGCACTATGGATTTATATGCTGAAGTGGTAACGGTTTGCTGTACCACAGAATCAACAGCACTATGGATTTATATGCTGAAATGGTGACTGGTCACTGTTTCACAGAATCAGCAGCACTATGGATTTATCTGCTGAAATGGCGACTGGTCGCTGTACCACAGAATCAGCAGCACTATGGATTTATATGGTGAAGTCGCGTCTTGTCACTGGGTTACAGAATTTGCAGCACTAGTGAATTATATGCTGATGTGGCGACTGGTTGCTGCAGCATAGAATCAGCAGCAGTATGGATTTATATGCTGAAGTGGTGACTGGTCGCTGTACCACAGAATCAGCAGCACTGTGGATTTATATTCTGAAATGGCGACTGGTCACGGTACCAAAGAATCAGCAGTACTATGGATTTATATTCTGAAGTGGTGACTGGGCGCTGTACCACAGAATCAGCAGCACTATGGATTTATATTCTGAAGTGGTGACTGGTCGCTGTACCACAGAATCAGCAGCACAATGGATTTATATTCTGAAATGGCGACTGGTCACGGTACCAAAGAATCAGCAGCACTATGGATTTATATTCTGAAGTGGTGACTGGTCGCTGTACCAACGAATCAGCAGCACTATGGATTTATATGCTGAAGTGGCGACTGGTCGCTGTAACACATAAACAGCAGCACTATGGATTTATATGCTGAAATGGCGACTGGTCACGGTACCACACAATGAGCAGCACTATGGATTTTTATTCTGAAATGGCGACTCGTCGCTGTACCGCAAAATCAGCAGCAGTATGGATTTATATGCTGAAATGGCGACTGGTCGCTGTACCATAGAATCAGCAGCACTAGGGATTTATATGCTGAAATGGTGACTGGTCACTGTACCACAGAATCAGCAGCACTATGGATTTATATGCTGAAGTGGTGACTGGTCACTCCACCACAGAATCAGCAGCACTATGGATTTATCTGCTGAAATGGCGACTGGTCACTGTTTCACAGAATCAGCAGCACTATCTATAATATAAGGCTGGGAGCGTCACTCTGTCCAAAGCCTTTATAGACTGCGCAAGCGCCGGCGCAGTCTGGACCCCACAGAGTGACGCTCCCAGGAGATCGCGGTATGCGTAAGCACTTACGCACACCGCGATCTCCAACGGATAGCAGGAACGTGGCAGGAGGGTGTGTATAAGCTATATTCACCTGTCCCGTTCCAGCGCTGCGTGCCGCTCCATCTTCCGGGTCCTCTTCCTGTGACATTCAGTTCAGAGGGCGCGATGACGCGCTTAATGCGCGCCGCCCTCTGACTGAACAGTCACAGCCAGAAGACCCGGAACACGGAGCGACATGCAGCGCTGGATCAGGGCCAGGTGACTATAGCAAGTGTCGGGGGCCTGAGCTAGCGGCGACTCCGGCACCTGACCCCCACAGCGCGCCGGTGTCCCCGCCTGCTCAGGCCCCCCAGCATTCGGCGCCCACGACGATAGGTGAGTATGTTATTTTTTTTTATATATCGCAGCAGCATATGGGGCATATTCTATGGAGCATCTTATGGGGGCCATCAACATTTAGGGAGCAGCGTATGGGGGCATATACTATGGAGCATCTTATGGGGGCCATCAACATTTATGGAGCAGCGTACAGGGTATATACTATGGAGCATCTTATGGGGGCCATAAACCTTTATGGAGCAGTGTACGGGGCATATACTATGGAGCATCTTATGGGGGCCATAAACCTTTATGGAGCAGTGTATGGGGCATATACTATGGAGCATCTTATGGGGGCCATAAACCTTTATGGAGCAGTGTACGGGGCATATACTATGGAGCATCTTATGGGGGCCATAAACCTTTATGGAGCAGTGTACAGGGCATATACTATAGAGCATCTTATGGGGGCCATAAACCTTTATGGAGCAGTGTACGGGGCATATACTATGGAGCATCTTATGGGGGCCATAAACCTTTATGGAGCAGTGTACGGGGCATATACTATGGAGCATCTTATGGGGCCATAAACCTTTATGGAGCAGTGTACGGGGCATATACTATGGAGCATCTTATGAGGGCCATAAACCTTTATGGAGCAGTGTACGGGGCATATACTATGGAGCATCTTATGGGGGCCATAAACCTTTATGGAGCAGTGTACGGGGCATATACTATGGAGCATCTTATGGGGGCCATAAACCTTTATGGAGCAGCGTATGGGGCATATGGATGGGAGCAGCAAATTACAGAACGGTGGCGCAGGATGGGAGCAGCACATGACAGAACGGGGGCGCAGGATGGGAGCAGCACATGACAGAATAGGGCAGCACATGACAGAACGGGGTTGCAGGATGGCAGCAGCACATGACAGAACGGGGGTGCAGGATGGAAACAGCACATGACAGAACGGGGGCGCAGGATGGGAGCAGCACATGACAGGATGGGGGCGCAGGATGGGAGCAGCAAATGACAGAATGGAGGCACAAGATGGGTGCAGCACATGTCAGAATGGAGGCGCAGGATGGGTGCAGCACATGTCAGAATGGAGGCGCAGGATGGGTGCAGCACATGTCAGAATGGGAGCGCAGGATGGGAGCAGCACATGACAGAATGAGGGTGCAGGATGGGTGCAGCACATGACAGGATGGGGGCGCAGGATGGAGCAGCAC
The DNA here is from genome assembly GCF_032444005.1 of Ranitomeya imitator. Lineage (NCBI taxonomy): Eukaryota > Metazoa > Chordata > Amphibia > Anura > Dendrobatidae > Ranitomeya > Ranitomeya imitator. The sequence continues at coordinate 310,221,563 of NC_091285.1, read as the reverse complement.
ATGACAGGATGGGAGCGCAGGATGGAGCAGCTCATGACAGGATGGGGGCGCAGGATGGAGCAGCTCATGACAGGATGGGGACGCAGGATGGAGCAGCACATGACAGGATGGGGACGCAGGATGGAGCAGCACATGACAGGATGGGGACGCAGGATGGAGCAGCACATACCAGGATGGAGACCATATACCAATATAAATGCTCACCACCCGGGCGTAGAACGGGTTCAATAGCTAGTGGATTTATATGCTGAAATGGCAACTGGTCACTGTGTTACAGAATCAGCAGCACTATGGAATTATATGCTGAAGTGGCGACTGGTTGCTGTACTAGAGAATCAGCAGCACTATGGAATTATATGCTGAAGTGGTGACTGGTTGCTGCAGCATAGAATCAGTAGCACTTTGGATTTATATGCTGAAGTGGTGACTGGTCACTGTACCACAGAATCAGCAGCACTATGGATTTATATTCTGAACTGGTGACTGGTCACTGTACCACAGAATCAGCAGCACTATGGATTTATATACTGAAGTGGTGACTGGTGACTGTACCACAGAATCAGCAGCACTATGGATTTATATGCTGAAGTAGCGACTGGTCACTGTACCACAGAATCAGCAGCACTATGGATTTATATTCTGAAATGGCGACTGGTCACGGTACCGAAGAATCAGCAGCACTATGGATTTATATTCTGAAGTGGTCACTGGTCGCTGTACCACAGAATCAGAAGAACTGTGGATTGATATGCTGAAATGGCGACTGGTCGTTGTACTACAGAATCAGAAGCACTGTGGATTGATATGCTGAAATGGCGACTGGTCGCGGTACTACAGAATCAGCAGCACTATGAATTTATATTCTGAAGTGGCGACTGATTGCTGTACCATGGTATCAGCAGCACTATGGATTTCTATTCTGAAGTGGCAGCTTGTGGCTTCACCACAGCATTAGCACTACAGATTTATATGCTGGATGGTCAATTTGACACAGATTCCTATCTGTCTCAACTAGCTGATAATAAACCTATGTAACTGACTACTTGCAGCAGCAGCAGCTTCACTATGCTGTTACACTCACCAATAGTGTTGAGCATTCCGATACCGCAAGTATCGGGTATCGGCCGATATTTGCGGTATCGGAATTCCGATACCAAGTTCCGATATTTTTGTGATATCGGGAATCGGTATCGGGATTTAGATTAATGTGAAAAATAAAGAATAAAAATAAAAAATATTGATATACTTACCCTCGGACGGGCCCTGGTTGTCACCGCTGCAATCGCCATGTTTTCCTTCCTATGAACGAGCTTGTTAAGTACCTTCGATGACGTCGCGGCTTGTGATTGGTCGCGTGAGCGGTCACATGACCGCTCAGCGACCAATCACAAGCCGCGACGTCATCGAAGGTCATTAAAGCGCTCATTCTTAGGAAGAAAAGCATGGCGATTGCAGCGGTGACAACCAGGGCCCGTCCGAGGGTAAGTATATCAATATTTATTTTTATTCTTTATTTTACACATTAATATGGGTCCCAGGGCCTGAAGGAGAGTTTCCTCTCCTTCAGACCCTGGGAACCATTACGGATACCTTCCGATATTTGTGTCCCATTGTATTGTCCCACTTGTATTGGTATCGGATATCGATATCGGCAATATCCGATATTTTTTGGATATCGGCCGATACCATCCGATACCGATACTTTCAAATATCAGACGGTATCGCTCAACACTACTCACCAAATGTTGCCGAAGCCACATGTCCCCTTTTTTATACCTGTGAGTTCGGCAGCCAATGTCACAAGCCCTTGAGTCTGGACATCCTGGATGGTTTCTGCGCCCTTATTGGCTGCAAGAATCTCCACACATAAAGTTAATAAGAAAAGGAATAACAGTCCGCCGCTTTTCTGATCTCTCCCCACCTTCTCACCTCATCAAACATGTCCTCTCGTTCATCACACAGCACCACTATCCTAGCTAAAGTCCTTACTAAAGCATTAGTGGAAACTCAATCTTTTACCTAACTTACCTAACTAGCTGAATTTGCAGATTTGAAGGAAAATGTGCAAGGATCATGCCAAATTTGAGATTGCTGAACGTTTTCCAAACAAGTTCACACATGGAAATTCGGAGACATGTTGTCAGCAGTTTATAGAATAAATGAAAAATTTACATTTTACTCAAAAATATACCTATAAAGAGAAAAATCAGATAAACTGAACATTTTGCAGTGGTCTCTTAATTTTTGCCAGAGCTGTATAATATTATTATTATTAGTATTATTATTATTACTATGTGTTGCTTATATAGCGCCATCATATTCCACCGCGCTTTACAGACATGATCATCACTGCCCCCATTGTGGCTTACAATCTAAATTCCCTATCATTATGTACTAAGTTATTGACATTTAACCCCTTTCTGCTATTGGACGTACTATTCCGTCCATGTGGGGTGGGCCTTAATTCCCACGGATGGAATTGTACGTCCAGCGCGATCGGCTGCACTCACGGGGGGAGCGCGGCCGATCGCGGCCGGGTGTCAGCTGCCTATCGCAGCTGACATCCGGCGCTATGTGCCAGGAGTGGTCACGGACTGCCCCCAGCACATTAACCCCCGGCACACCGCGATCAAACATGATCGCAGTGTGACGGCGGTATAGGGAAGCATCGCGCAGGGAGGGGGCTCCCTGCATGCTTCCCTGAGCCCCCCGCAGCAACACGATGTGATTGCGTTGCTGTGAGGGTCTCCTTATCTCTCTCCCTGTAGCAGGCCCGGATCCAAGATGGCCGCGGTATCGTGGTCCTGCAGGGAGGGAGGTGGCTTACCAAGTGCCTGCTCAGAGCAGACGCTTGGTAAGCCTGCACTGCTCTCAGACAGATCGGTGATCTGACAGAGTGCTGTGCAATCTGTCAGATAAATGATCTGTGATGTCCCCCCCATAAAAAAAAAATGTACACGTGTAAAAAAAAAAAAATTCCTAAATAAAGAAAAAAAAATATTATTCCCATAAATACATTTCTTTATCTAAATAAAAAAGAACAAACAATAAAAGTACACATATTTAGTATCGCCACGTCCGTAACGACCCAACCTATAAAACTGTCCCACTAGTTAACCCCTTCAGTAAACACCGTAAGAAAAAAAAAATGAGGCAAAAAACAATGCTTTATTGTCATACCGCCGAACAAAAAGTGGAATAACACGCGATCAAAAAGACAGATATAAATAACCATGGTACCGCTGAAAGCATCATCTTGTCCTGCAAAAAATGAGCTGCCATACAGCATCATCAGCAAAAAAATAAAAAGTTATAGTCCTCAGAATAAAGCGATGCAAAAATATAAATTTTTTCTATAAAATAGTTTTTATCGTATAAAAGCGCCAAAACATAAAAAAATGATATAAATGAGTATTGCTGTAATCGTACTGACCCGAAGAATAAAACTGCTTTATCAATTTTACCAAACGCGGAACGGTATAAACGCTTCCCCACTAAATTTCATGAATAGCTGGTTTTTGGTCATTCTGCCTCACAAAAATCGGAATAAAAAGCAATCAAAAAATGTCAAGTTCCCGAAAATGTTACCAATAAAAACGTCAACTCGTCCCGCAAAAAACAAGACCTCTCATGATTCTGTGGACTCAAATATGGAAAAATTATAGCTCTCAAAATGTGGAAACGCAAAAAATATTTTTTGCAATAAAAAGCATCTTTCAGTGTGTGACGGCTGCCAATCATAAAAATCCGCTAAAAAAACGCTATAAAAAATAAAAATAAAAAATGTATTTATTTCCATTTTCCCGCTAGGGTTAGGGCTAGGGTTAGGGCTAGGGTTAGGGTTAGGGCTAGGGTTAGGGCTAGGGTTAGGGTTAGGGTTAGGGCTAGGGTTAGGGTTAGGGCTAGGGCTAGGGTTAGGACTAGGGCTAGGGTTAGGGCTAGGGTTAGGGCTAGGGTTAGGGTTGGGGCTAGGGTTAAGGCTACAGTTAGGGTTGTGGCTAAAGTTAGGGTTAGGGTTTGGATTACATTTACGGTTGGGAATAGGGTTGGGATTAGGGTTAGAGGTGTGTCTGGGTTAGAGGTGAGGTTAGGGTTACCTTTGGGATTAGGGTTAGGGGTGTGTTTGGATTAGGGTTTCAGCTATAAATGGGGGGTTTCCACTGTTTAGGCACATCAGGGACTCTCCAAACGCGACATGGCGTCCGATCTCAATTCCAGCCAATTCTGCGTTGAAAAAGTAAAACAGTGCTCCTTCCATTCCGAGCTCTCCCGTGTGCCCAAACAGGAGTTTACCCCAACATATGAGGTATCAGCGTATTCAGGACAAAATGGACAACAACTTTTGGTGTCGAATTTCTCCTGTTACCCTCGGGAAAATACAAAACTGGGGGCTAAATAATAATTTTTGTGGGAAAAAAAAAAGATTTTTTATTTTCACGGCTCTGCGTTATAAACTGTAGTGAAACACTTGGGGGCTCAAAGTTCTCACAACACATCTAGATAAGTTCCTTGGGGGGTCTAGTTTCCAATATGGGGTCACTTGTGGGGGTTTCTACAGTTTAGGTACATTAGGGGCTCTGCAAACGCAATGTCACGCCTGCAGACCATTCCATCTAAGTCTGCATTCCAAATGGCACTCCTTCCCTTCCGAGCCCTCCCATACGCCCAAACGGTGGTTCCCCCCCACATATGGGGTATCAGCGCACTCAGGACAAATTGTACAACAACTTTTGGGGTCCAATTTCTCATGTTACCCTTGGGAAAATACAAAACTGGGGGCTAAAAAAAAATTTGGGGGGGATTTTTTTTTTCACGGCTCTGCGTTATAAACTGTAGTGAAACACTTGGGGGCTCAAAGTTCTCACACCACATCTAGATAAGTTCCTTGGGGGGTCTAGTTTCCAATATGGGGTCACTTGTGGGGGTTTCTACAGTTTAGGTACATTAGGGGCTCTGCAAACGCAATGTCACGCCTGCAGACCATTCCATCTAAGTCTGCATTCCAAATGGCGCTCCTTCCCTTCCGAGCCCTCCCATGCACCCAAACGGTAGTTCCCCCCACATATAGGGTATCAGCGCACTCAGGACAAATTGAACAACAACTTTTGAGGTCCAATTTCTCCTGTTACCCTTGGAAAAATACTAAACTGGTGGATAAAAAATAATTTTTGTGGGAAAAAATTTTTGTTTAATTTTTACGGCTCTGCATTATAAACTTCTGTGAAGCCCTTGGTGGGTCAAAGTGCTCAACACACATCTAGATAAGTTCCTTAGGGGGTCTACTTTCCAAAATGGTGTCACTTGTGGGGGGTTTCAATGTTTAGGCAAATCAGTGGCTCTCCAAACGGAACATGGCGTCCCATCTCAATTCCTGTCAATTTTGCATTGAAAAGTCAAACAGCGCTCCTTCCCTTCCGAGCTCTCCCATACGCCCAAACAGTGGTTTATGCCCACATATGGGGTATCAGCGTACTCAGGACAAATTGTACAACAACTTTTGGGGTCCAATTTCTTCTCTTACCCTTCAGAAAATAAAAAATTAGGGGCGAAAAGGTAATTTTTTTGAAACAAAAATTATTTTTTATTTTTACGGTTCTGCACTATAAACTTCTGTAAAGCACTTGGTGGGTCAAAGTGCTCACCACACCTCTAGATAAGTTCCTTAGGGGGTCTACTTTCCAAAATGGTGTCACTTGTGGGGGGTTTCAATGTTTGTGTGACATATCTCTGTGATTTATTTGCATAAAAATTCAAATTTGGAAAATTGCAAAATTTTAAAAATTTTTGCCAAATTTCCATTTTTTTCACAAATAAACGCAGGTAATATCAAAGAAATTTTACCACTATCATGAAGAACAATATGTCCTGAGAAAACAGTGTCAGAATCACCAGGATCCGTTGAAGCGTTCCAGAGTTATAACCTCATAAAGGGACAGTGGTCAGAAATGTAAAAATTGGCCCGGTCCATAACATGCAAAACACCCTTGGGGGTAAAGGGGTTAAAGGACAAATTAAACTTTTTTTCTTCTCTTACTCAAGTGGCTCGAGTGATCAATAGTCTGTGAATCACTAGTTACATTTAAATAAATAGGCCAATGTTTACTAAACCTGCAACAATTAAAAAGGAGAAGATGATTCTACACTTTTTTAATAATGGCATCACTTGACAGGAAAGTTTTAATATCTTTTGTAGATCTTTACTTTCCAGTGGACCATACCAATATTGTCGGGGTGCACCTAATAGAATCTAATTTTAATTTGCAACTTTAGGCTGAGTTTAGATGGTCATATTGTCGTTTCAAGTACTTTCTATGTGCAGAATGGACATCACACTGTCCCAAAATTGTACTATGTGCCAGGGCCCCCCAGAGATTTACCATAAAGTCTGATGGTCTGTGTAAAAACTAACAATGACATCTAATGTGTCCATTCTGTAGATTAAACTTATGCATGTAAATAGGCAGCTCCTACATCCTTCCACTGGGTGAATGGCTCTTGCATCTGTCCGCTAGCACGCAATTCTGCACATGGAGTCGATCAGAGGCACAGTCTCCAAAGTGCTTGCTTTCTGATATTGCCGTGATAACCTGACCTTATAGAAAATCTACTTTTAGGAAAATTTTCTTTGTGGCCATCTACACTCTCAGCTAATTAGTCAGAATGCGTTAGATGTTTTGCTTTCTAGAAAAAAAATAAAGACTACAATAAATTTGGAATTTTTGCTTAACCCCTCTGTGACCTTAGACGTACTATCCCGTCGAGGTGCCCTGGGCTTATCTGACCCTGGACGGGATAGTACGTCATAGCCGATCGGCCGCGCTCACGGGGGGAGCGCGGCCGATCGCGGCCGGGTGTCAGCTGCTTATCGCAGCTGACATCCGGCACTATGTGCCAGGAGCGGTCACGGACCGCCCCTGGCACATTAACCCCTGGCACACCGCGATCAAAGATGATCGCGATGTGCCGGCGGTGCAGGGAAGCACCGTGCAGGGAGGGGGCTCCCTGCGGGCTTCCCTGAGCCCCCCGCAGCAACGCGATGTGATCGCGTTGCTGCGAGGGTCTCCTCACCTCCCTCCCTGCTCGAGCCCCGGATCCAAGATGGCCGCGGATCCGGGTCCTGCAGGGAGGGAGGTGGCTTCACAGAGCCTGCTTAGAGCAGGCACTGTGAAGGCTGCAGCGCTGCATGTCAGATCAGTCATCTGACAGAGTGCTGTGCAAACTGTCAGATCACTGATCTGTGATGTCCCCCCCTGGGACAAAGTAAAAAAGTAAAAAAAAAATTTTCCAAATGTGTAAAAAAAATAAAAAAAAATATTCCAAAATAATGAAAAAAAAAAATAAATATTATTCCCATAAATACATTTCTTCATCTAAATAAAAAAAAAAACAATAAAAGTACACATATTTAGTATCGCCGCGTCCGTAACGACCTGACCTATAAAACTGTCCCACTAGTTAACCCCTTCAGTAAACACCGTAAGAAAAAAAAAAAAAAAACGAGGCAAAAAACAACGCTTTATTATCATACCGCCGAACAAAAAGTGGAATAACACGCGATCAAAAGGACAGATATAAATAACCATGGTACCGCTGAAAGCGTCATATTGTCCCGCAAAAAAAGAGCCGCCATACAGCATCATCAGCAAAAAAATAAAAAAGTTATAGTCCTGAGAATAAAGCGATGCAAAAATAATTATTTTTTCTGTAAAATAGTTTTTATCGTATAAAAGCGCCAAACCATAAAAAAATGATATAAATGAGGTATCGCTGTAATCGTACTGACCCGAAGAATAAAACTGATTTATCAATTTTACCAAACGCGGAACGGTATAAACGCCTCCCCCAATAGAAATTCATGAATAGCAGGCTTTTGGTCATTCTTCCTCACAAAAATCGGAATAAAAAGCGACAAAAAAAAGTCACGTGCCCAAAAATGTTTTCAATAAAAACGTCAACTCGTCCCGCAAAAAACAAGACCTCACATGACTCTGTGGACCAAAATATGGAAAAATTATAGCTCTCAAAATGTGGTATTGCAAAAAATATTTTTTGCAATAAAAAGGGTCTTTCAGTGTGTGACGGCTGCCAATCATAAAAATCCGCTAAAAAACTCGCTATAAAAGTAAATCAAACCCCCCTTCATCACCCCCTTAGTTAGGGAAAAATAAAAAAAAAATTATTTATTTCCATTTTCCCATTAGGGCTAGGGTTAGGGCTAGGGTTAGGGCTAGGGCTAGGGTTAGGGCTAGAGTTAGGGCTAGGGTTAGGGCTAGGGCTAGGGTTAGGGCTAGGGTTAGGGCTAGGGTTAGGGTTAGGGCTAGGGTTAGGGCTAGGGTTAGGGCTAGGGTTAGGGTTAGGGTTAGGGCTAGGGTTAGGGCTAGGGTTAGGGCTAGGGTTAGGGCTAGGGTTAGGGCTAGGGTTAGGGCTAGGGTTAGGGTTAGGGTTGGGGCTACAGTTAGGGTTGGGGCTAAAGTTAGGGTTAGGGTTTAGATTACATTTACAGTTGGGAATAGGGTTGGGATTAGGGTTAGGGGTGTGTCAGGGTTAGAGGTGTGGTTAGGGTTACCGTTGGAATTAGGGTTAGGGGTGTGTTTAGATTAGGGTTTCAGTTATAATTGGGGGGTTTCCACTGTTTCGGCACATCAGGGGCTCTCCAAACACGACATGGCGTCCGATCTCAATTCCAGCCAATTCTGCGTTGAAAAAGTAAAACAGTGCTCCTTCCCTTCCGAGCTCTCCTGTGTGCCCAAACAGGGGTTTACCCCAACATATGGGGTATCAGCGTACTCAGGACAAATTGGACAACAACTTTTGTGGACCAATTTCTCCTGTTACCCTTGGGAAAATACAAAACTGGGGGCTAAAAAATAATTTTTGTGGGAAAACAAAAAGATTTTTTATTTTCACGGCTCTGCGTTATAAACTGTAGTGAAACACTTGGGGGTTCAAAGTTCTCACAACACATCTAGATAAGTTCATTGAGGGGTCTAGTTTCCAATATGGGGTCACTTGTGGGGGGTTTCTACTGTTTAGGTACATTAGGGGCTCTGCAAACGCAATGTGACGCCTGCAGACCAATCCATCTAAGTCTGCATTCCAAATGATGCTCCTTCCCTTCCGAGCCCTCCCATGCGCCCAAACGGTGGTTCCCCCCCACATATCGGGTATCAGCGTACTCAGGACAAATTGGACAACAACATTTAGGGTCCAATTTCTCCTGCTAACCTTGGAAAAATACAAAACTGGGGGCTAAAATATAATTTTTGTGGAAAAAAAAATATTTTTTATTTGCATGGCTCTGCGTTATAAACTGTAGTGAAATACTTGGGGGTTCAAAGCTCTCACAACACATCAAGATGAGTTCCTTAGGGGGTCTACTTTTCAAAATGGTGTCACTTGTGGGGGGTTTCTACAGTTTAGGTACATTAGGGGCTCTGCAAACGCAATGTGACGCCTGCAGACCATTCCATCTAAGTCTGCATTCCAAATGGCGCTCCTTCCCTTCCGAACCCTCCCATGCGCCCAAACGGTGGTTCCCCCCCACATATGGGGTATCAGCGTACTCAGGACAAATTGGACAACAACTTTTGGGGTCCAATTTCTCCTGTTACCCTAGGGAAAATACAAAACTGGGGGCTAAAAAATAATTTTTGTGGGAAAAAAATTTTGTTTTATTTTTATGGCTCTGCATTATAAACTTCTGTGAAGCCCTTGGTGGGTCAAAGTGCTCACCACACATCCAGATAAGTTCCTTAGGGGGTCTACTTTCCAAAATGGTGTCACTTGTGGGGGGTTTCAATGTTTAGGCACATCAGTGGCTCTCCAAACGCAACATGGCGTCCCATCTCAATTCCTGTCAATTTTGCATTGAAAAGTCAAACGGCGCTCCTTCCCTTCCGAGCTCTCCCATGCGCCCAAACAGTGGTTTACTGCCACATATGGGGTATCAGCGTACTCGGGACAAATTGGACAACAACTTTTGAGGTCCAATTTCTTCTCTTACCCTTGGAAAAATAAAAAATTGGGGGCAAAAATATAATTTTTGTGAAAAAATATGATTTTTTATTTTTACGGTTCTGCATTATAAACTTCTGTGAAGCACTTGGTGGGTCAAAGTGCTCACCACACCTCTAGATAAGTTCCTTAGGGGGTCTACTTTCCAAAATGGTGTCACTTGTGGGGGGTTTCAATGTTTAGGCACATCAGTGGCTCTCCAAACGCAACATGGCGTCCCATCTCAATTTCTGTCAATTTTGCATTGAAAAGTCAAACTGCGCTCCTTCCCTTCCGAGCTCTCCCATGCGCCCAAACAGTGGTTTACTGCCACATATGGGGTATCAGCGTACTCAGGACAAATTGGACAACAACTTTTGAGGTCCAATTTCTTCTCTTACCCTTGGAAAAATAAAAAATTGGGGGCAAAAATATAATTTTTGTGAAAAAATATGATTTTTTATTTTTACGGTTCTGCATTATAAACTTCTGTGAAGCACTTGGTGGGTCTAAGTGCTCACCACACATCCAGATAAGTTCCTTAGGGGGTCTACTTTCCAAAATGGTGTCACTTGTGGGGGGTTTCAATGTTTAGGCACATCAGTGGCTCTCCAAACGCAACATGGCGTCCCATCTCAATTCCTGTCAATTTTGCATTGAAAAGTCAAATAGCGCTCCTTCCCTTCCGAGCTCTCCCATGCGCCCAAACAGTGGTTTACTGCCACATATGGGGTATCATCGTACTCAGGACAAATTGGACAACAACTTTTTGGGTCCAATTTCTCCTGTTACCCTTGGTAAAATAAAACAAATTGGAGCTGAAGTAAATTTTTTGTGTAAAAAAGTTAAATGTTCATTTTTATTTAAACATTCCAAAAATTCCTATTAAACACCTGAAGGGTTAATAAACTTCTTGAATGTGGTTTTGAGCACCTTGAGGGGTGCAGTTTTTAGAATAGTGTCACACTTGGGCATTTTCTATCATATAGACCCCTCAAAATGACTTCAAATGAGACGTGGTCCCTAAAAAAAAATGGTGTTGTAAAAATGAGAAATTGCTGGTCAACTTTTAACTCTTATAACTCCCTAACAAAAAAAAAATTGGTTCCAAAATTATGCTGATGTAAAGGAGACATGTGGGAAATGTTACTTATTAAGTATTTTGTGTGACATATCTCTGTGATTTAATTGCATAAAAATTCAAAGTTTGAAAATTGCGAAATTTTCAAAATGTTCGCCAAATTTCCGTTTTTTTCACAAATAAACGCAGGTACTATCAAAGAAATTTTACCACTATCATGAAGTACAATATGTCACGAGAAAACAATGTCAGAATCACCAGGATCCGTTGAAGCGTTTCGGAGTTATAACCTCATAAAGGGACAGTGGTCAGAATTGTAAAAATTGGCCTGGTCATTAACGTGCAAACCACCCTTGGGGGTAAAGGGGTTAAAAAAAACCTAATATATAATATGTCACAAATAAATATAATGTATAAAAAGCAAAAAAAAAGCAAAATATTTATTCTATTAGATTTTTACATTCTTCTCTGTTTTAATTTACTTGCTTTATTGAAAAAAAGTTATCCTTAAATTAGAAAACATTTTTTTACTGTAATAATTATTAATATATTCAGTAAAAAGTGCATGTTTGACTGTTAAATAATTATACCATTACACATGCATTGCATTTCTAATAGGAGAGTGCAGCCTTCATATATTTGTTCATATTTTTTCTTCATTTTTATAGGGATAATTAAGTAATAGTAAAAATGTCAGATAACTAAGATGTAAAAAGCCAAATAACTAGCACAAAGTGATGACAAAATATGCTTAATTTATATGCAAATACTTCATGTGGATTACTGCTGCATGTTAATGTATGTTAGGGGAATTCTAAATGGATTGTATAATTAGAGCACAGCAGAGAGATAAATATGTGTTGTAAATCAAGCATTACTACTGATGATAATTAAGAGCATATTAAAAATACTCACACATGGGGCACTTGAGAGGAATTTATTACTACAAGTTTGTAATTAACCACTGAGAAAGCCCCACTGGACTAAAGATGCAAGACTCAATTGACAATACAGTTTATGCCGTATCTAGTATTCCTGTCGTGGTTAAATTAAAGGAATGTGACATCTACAAGAAGCAGAGCTATTTGAAGTATCTGTCAATCTTTGCAATCAAAGGATGGCTTCCTCGTAGCCAATTAGATCCTTTATCATGCTCAGTAAGATTATAAAGTCCTACTGAGTTCAAACATTGTCCCTATTGATCTGCAACCTCCAGAGGACAGTGTGGTTGGTACCTCTGTCGCTAGCACTGAACTGTGATATCTGCTGAAAATGCCTCATTTAGCTGACTGTTCATACTATGAGGTAAGGAGTAGAGATTAGAGATGTTACACTTTCTAAGACATTTTAACCTAGAGTTTATTATTTTTAATTTTGATTAAGAAACACATGAGATAATGGAGCTAATATTATTAATGAGATTTTTTCTGGAAATGTGTTCACAATACTTCAGCTATTTTATTTATCAGTCCAAATGCTTGCTTTTTTAATTGGTTTTATTGAAATAATAACAATAATAATCATAGCAATAATAGTAATATTATTATACTTTTTATTATTATTATTATTATTATTAGTAGTAGTAGTAGTAGTAGTAGTAGTACTAGTAGTAATAATAATAATAATAATAATAATAATATTATTATTTTGGGAACTCATGCACTTTTATTGCCTGATGTGCATTACTATAGAAATCACAATATTTGTATGTGATGTGGTATCAAAATATTGATTGATATTTTAAGCTTTAATGATGCTTTACTATATATATATATATATATATATATATATATATATATGTATATATATATATATCTTTATATATATGTATATATATATATATATATATATATATTATATATATATATTTCTTAATATTGCATATTATATATATGCAATACTTCTGAAAATCTTATCAAATGAGTTTAAACGAGATTTATCAATAGTCCCCTCGGATGCAGAATTACATATAGCTCATAACATATGAGGATTGTAGATTGTAAGCTCTTACGAGCAGGGTCGTCGTTATTTTGCTTTAGTTATTGCATTATTTTTAGCTTTGCTACCTATGACTTTTGTGTATGACCTGTTGATTTATAAGGAGCTGCGGAATATGTTAGCGTTATATAAATAAAGATTATTATTATTATATGTTTAAGTTATTTACAAAGTTATACACCTACCTGGCATACATGGTCACCAAAACTCTGCAACAAAAAATAGTGTCCCGTATCTCTTTATTAAATTTGATTCCTTTTACAATGCATCTAAACTATACCTCTTTCTCTATTTTTTATTTTTACTTTTGAGGTGGACGTAAAGTGTGTTAAACAAAACATAGAATAACTTCACAGTAAGCCATACCTGCTAATTTTTAAGACAATTTATATTAAGGTTCTATTGCATTCAGCTGCACAATCTCCCCTAGCGAGCATTTTTTGTCAATAAAGTAAAAAGTCTACATGCAGCTTCTCTCATCTAAATATTTAACATGTGTACACATCAGAGCTGTTATTATATCACATAACTTTTACAAAACTTTATCCTAGCTGGTATTAAAGATACATTATTATTTTGTATTTTAGGTTCAAACGCACCTGGACAACTCAACAAAGTATCACTTGCAACAATCGCAAAGACACCAAATAAAACAATATTTAACAATCGGAACTAAATTTTCATCACAAGCTCTTTCCTATTCACATGCCCAACCTCCAGGAATAACTCCACCTCTACGGAATGGACATATGTCTCCTGTGGCCGAAAGCTGTACCCCAAATGGCACCGTGTCGAAAATACTAACTGTGGGGAACAATCATGAAAATGAGGTAACAAGGATCAACTCTCAATACCCTGAGTACATTTCGATCATTGTGTTTCCAATATTTAAGATAATTTTTGGACTCAGTATAATTTATTTTTTAATTTAGAAAAAGTAAAATTGATTTACATCTTCATTGGGTCAAAATGTATAGAAAGTCTATTATTTAATGCTTAAATGCTATATTGCAGTTCACACATTGCTTTTTTACACTTACTTGGCAAAACTATGATTTTAATAAGGTTCACCAGCGCATGTCATTGGTCTTTTGTGGCCGGAGCGATTGGAACCATCTTATAGCGTTATGTTGACATTTATAAATAATTTGCCTAGTCCTCATTAGATTGATAGACTGAAAATGTTTGGTCCATCACCAACCAAAACATTTACATTGTTCCTTTCATTAAGTAGTTCTCTAGTAACTGCTGAGCAATAGCTGGAAAGTTCTTCAATTTACATAGTTAGTTTGTACTAGTTTAGTTATTAATGATAGTAGATACGATTTGCTGAGTTCATGATTTGTAAACAGTATTTTGAAGATCCCCTCTTTTCCAATTGTGAATAAAGTCATATTAATTATTAATATAACATTTCCACTGATTTTATTATACTTTGCACTGGAAGGAAAACTTGCTTAAAAATATCTTTTAGTGTATAAAACTTTAGAACACAAATAAAAGGGTTACTGGTCATCATTTGGCTTTTAGTTTAAACCAGTGGATTTTTGCACCTCATTATATATTCAGTGAATCATGTTACATTTTTAATGTTATCCACCAAAAAATATTCATAAATAAGTGTAAGATATTTGAATATTAATTAAACTGACAAAAAGAAACAAATCGTGCATAATTTGCAAGCAATTTTAATAGCTTAGCTAGCTTACCAAGTCAAAGGTGGCTCAGGATATGAAAGAAGCCCCATAATCTAAGTTTTATGTTGTGATCATTTTTACATGTTAAATTATTTTTGACAGGATATGCGGAAGAGGTTTGATTAGTGGTTATGTAAGTCAGCTTGTTTTCCCTACATGTTCAATAATAAAAGCATGGGGTCTAACATTACTCAGCATGAAATGACAGTTCTTTCTTAACCCCTTCCCGACCTTTAACGCAGCGTATGCGTCATGAAAACCCGTGCCAATCCGACCTGTGACGCAGCATATGCGTCATGGCCGGATTGGGCTCCTGCAGGCTGGGTGAAAGGGTTAACTCCAATTTCACCCAGCCTGCAGGGACAGGGGGAGTGGTTGTTTAGCCCAGGGGGGGGGGGTGGCTTCACCCCCCCCCCGTGGCTACGATTGCTCTGATTGGCTGTTGAAAGTGAAACTGCCAATCAGAGCGATTTGTAATATTTCACCTAAAAAACTGGTGAAATATTACAATCCAGCCATGGCCAATGCTGCAATAAAACCGCTGCGGAATCCGCAGAAAGAAGTGACATGCTGCGGAATGTAAACCGCTGCGTTTCCGTGCAGTTTTTCCGCAGCATGTGTACAGCGATTTTTGTTTCCCATAGGTATACATTGAACTGTAAACTCATGGGAAACTGCTGCGGATCTGCAGCGTTTTTCGCAGCGTGTGCACATACCTTTAGAATTAGGCTATGTGCACACGGTGCGGATTTGGCTGCGGATCCGCAGCGGATTGGCCGCTGCGGATCCGCAGCAGTGTTCCATCAGGTTTACAGTACCATGTAAACATATGGAAAACCAAATCCGCTGTGCCCATGGTGCGGAAAATACCGCGCGGAAACGCTGCGTTGTATTTTCCGCAGCATGTCAATTCTTTGTGCGGATTCCGCAGCGTTTTACACCTGATCCTCAATAGGAATCCGCAGGTGAAATCCGCAAAAAAAAACACTGGAAATCCGCGGTAAATCCGTAGGTAAAATGTAGTGCCTTTTACCCGCGGATTTCTCAAAAATAGTGCGGAAAAATCTCACACGAATCCGCAACATGGGCACATAGCCTTAGGGTTAGGGTTGGGTTGGAATTAGGGTTGTGGTTAGGATTAGGGGTGTGTTGGGGTTAGGGTTGTGGTTAGGGTTACGGCTACAGTTGGGATAAGGGTTAGGGATGTGTTGGCGATAGAATTGAGGGGTTTCCACTGTTTAGGCACATCAGGGGGTCTCCAAACGCAACATGGCGCCACCATTGATTCCAGCCAATCTTTTATTCAAAAAGTCAAATGGTGCTCCCTCCCTTCTGAGCCCCGACGTGTGCCCAAACAGTGGCTTACCCCCACATATGGGGTACCAGCATAGTCAGGACAAACTGCGTAACAATAACTGGGGTCCAATTTCTCCTGTTACCCTTGAGAAAATAAAAAATTGCTTGCTAAAACATCATTTCTGAGGAATGAAAAATGATTTTTTATTTTCACGGCTCTGCGTTGTAAACGTCTGTGAAGCACTTGGGGGTTCAAAGTGCTCACCACATATCTAGATAAGTTCCTTGGGGGGTCTAGTTTCCAAAATGGGGTCACTTGTGGGGGGGTTTCTACTGTTTAGGCACACCAGCGGCTCTGCAAACGCAACGTGACGCCTGCAGACCATTCAATCAAAGTCTGCATTTCAAAAGTCACTACTTCCCTTCTGAGCCCCGACGTGTGCCCAAACAGTGGTTTACCCCCACACATGGGGTATCAGCGTACTCAGGAGAAACTGGACAACAACTTTTGGGGTCCAATTTCTCCTGTAACCCTTGGGAAAATAAAAAAATCTGGGCTAAAAATTATATTTGAGGAAAGAAAACGTATTTATTATTTTCACGGCTCTGCGTTATAAACTTCTGTGAAGCACTTGGGGGTTGAAAGTGCTCACCACATATCTAGATTAGTTCCTTTCGGGGTCTAGTTTCCAAAATGGGGTTACTTCCACAAGTGACCCCATTTTCTACTGTTTAGCCACATCAGGGGCTCTGCAAACGCAACGTGACGCCCGTAGAGCATTCCATCAAAGTCTGCATTTCAAAACTTCACTACTTCACTTCCGAGCCCCGACGTGTGCCCAAACAGTAGTTTACCCCCACATATGGGGTATCACCGTACTCAGGAGAAACTGGACAACAAATATTGCGGTCAAATTTCTCCTGTTACCCTTGGGAAAATTAAAAAATTCTGGGCTAAAAATTTTTTTTTGAGGAAAGAAAACGTATTTATTATTTTCACTGCTCTGTGTTATAAACTTCTGTGAAGCACTTGGAGGTTCAAAGTGCTCACCTCACATCTAGATAAGTTCCTTTCGGGGTCTAGTTTCCAAAATGGGGTCACTTGTGGGGGGTTTCTACTGTTTAGCCACATCAGGGGCTCTGCAAACGCAACGTGACGCCCGTAGAGCATTCCATCAAAGTCTGCTTTTCAAAACCTCACTACTTCACTTCCGAGCCCCAGCATGTGCCCAAACAGTAGTTTACCCCCACATATGGGGTATCACCGTACTCAGGAGAAACTGGACAACAAATATTGGGGTCAAATTTCTCCTGTTACCCTTGGGAAAATAAATAATTGCGGGCTAAAAAAATCACTTTTGAGAAAAGAAATTTTTATTTTTATTTTCATGGCTCTGCGTTATAAACTTCTGTGAAGCACTTGAGGGATCAAAGTGCTCACCACGCATCTAGATTAGTTCCTTTGGGGGTCTAGTTTCCAAAATGGGGTCATTTGTGGGGGATCTCCAATGTTTAGGCACACAGGGGCTCTCCAAACGCGACATGGTGTCCGCTAATGATTGGAGCTAATTTTCCATTTAAAAAGCCAAATGGCTTGTCTTCCCTTCGAGCCCTGCCGTGCGCCCAAACAGTGGTTTACCCCCACAAATGGGGTATCTGCGTACTCAAGACAAACTGTACAACAACAATTATAGTCCAATTTCTCCTATTACCGTTGGCAAAATAGGAAATTCCAGGCTAAAAAATCATTTTTGAGGAAAGAAAAATTATTTTTTATTTTCATGGTTCTGCGTTATAAACTTCTGTGAAGCACCTGGGGGTTCAAAGTGCTCAGTATGCATCTCAATAAGTTCATTGGGGGGTCTAGTTTCCAAAATGGGGTCACTTGTGGGGGAGCTCCAATGCATAGGCACATAGGGGCTCTCCAAACGCGATATGGTGTCCGCTAACAATTGGAGCTAATTTTCCATTCAAAAAGTCAAAAGGCGCACCTTCCCTTCCAAGCCCTGCTGTGTACCCAAACAGTGGTTTACCCCCCCCATATAAGGTATCGGCGTACTCGGGAGAAATTGCCCAACAAATTTTAGGATCCATTTTATCCTATTGCCCATGTGAAAATGAAAAAATTGAGGCGAAAAAATTTTTTTTGTGAAAAAAAAGTACTTTTTCATTTTTACGGATCAATTTGTGAAGCACCTGAGGGTTTAAAGTGCTCACTAGTCATCTAGATAAGTTCCTTGGGGGGTCCAGTTTCCAAAATGGGGTCACTTGTGGGGGAGCTCCAATGTTTAGGCACACAGGGTCTCTCCAAACGCGACATGGTGTCCGCTATTCGATGGAGATAATTTTTCATTCAAAAAGTCAAATGGCGCTCCTTCCCTTCCGAGCCTTACCATGTACCCAAACAGTGGTTTACCCCCACATGTGAGGTATCGGTGAACTCAGGAGAATTTGCCCAACAAATTTTAGGATCCATTTTATCCTGTTGCCCATGTGAAAATGAAAAAATTGAGGCTAAAAGAATTTTTTTGTGAAAAAAAAAGTACTTTTTCATTTTTATGGATCAATTTGTGAAGCACCTGGGGCTTTAAAGTGCTCACTATGCATCCAGATAAGTTCCTTGGGGCGTCTAGTTTCCAAAATGGGGTCAATTGTGGGGGAGCTCCTATTTTTAGGCACACGGGGGCTCTCCAAATGTGATATGGTGTCCGCTAAAGAGTGCAGCCAATTTTTCATTCAAAAAGTCAAATGGCGCCCCTTCACTTCCAAGCCCTGCCGTGCGCCCAAACAGTGGTTTACCCCCACATATGAAGTATCAGCGTACTCAGGACAAATTGGACAACAACTTTCGTGGTTCAGTTTCTCCTTTTACCATTGGGAAAATAAAAAAATTGTTGCTGAAAATCATTTTTGTGACTAAAAAGTTAAATGTTCATTTTTTCCTTCCATGTTGCTTCTGTTGCTGTGAAGCACCTGAAGGGTTAATAAACTTCTTGAATGTGGTTTTGTGCACCTTGAGGGGTGCAGTTTTTAGAATGGTGTCACTTTTGGGTATTTTCAGCCATATAGACCCCTCAATCTGACTTCAAATGTGAGGTGGTCCCTAAAAAAATGGTTTTGTAAATTTCGTTGTAAAAATGAGAAATCGCTGGTCAAATTTTAACCCTTATAACTTCCTAGCAAAAAAAAATTTTGTTTCCAAAATTGTGCTGATGTAAAGTAAACATGTGGGAAATGTTATTTATTAACTATTTTGTGTCACATAACTCTCTGGTTTAACAGAATAAAAATTCAATATGTGAAAATTGCGAAATTTTCAAAATTTTTGCCAAATTTCCGTTTTTATCACAAATAAACACAGAATTTATTGATCTAAATTTACCACTAACATGAAGCCCAATATGTCACGAAAAAACAATCTCAGAACTGCTAGGATCCATTGAAGCGTTCCTGAGTTATTACCTCATAAAGGACACTGGTCAGAATTGCAAAAAACGGCAAGGTCTTTACGGTCAAAATAGGCTGGGTCATGAAGGGGTTAAAAGGGTTGTATGGGCTTTCCGTTTAATTAGTGTGTGTACTTAAGATACAGAGTGCTGACAGTTTGTAATTTACTCTCTTTCATCATTCTGTATGGTGTCCTAGATATCACAGAGTCATGTGAGCAGCTGTCTCCTAATTCTGGAGGAGCTGCTCACTCACCGACTAGAGCAGTGGTCCCCAACTCCAGGCCTCGAGGGCCGCCAACAGTGCAGGTTTTCAGGATTTCCTTAGTATTGCACAGGGGTTGGAATCATCACCTGTGCAGATGATCACATTACCACCGATGCAATACTAAAGAAATCCTGAAAACCTGCACTGTTGGCGGCCCTCGAGGCCTGGAGTTGGGGACCCCTGGACTAGAGTCTTCCTGTCTGGCAGAAACTACTTGGTGATGTCACAAAAGATACCACCCCCAGTCTCTGCCAGACCCTCCCATTCCTGCTCCAGCCTCCAATGCAGCATACAGTATGAGGCAGCAGGGGAATGACTCAGCTGATTGGACAAATCAGGAAGGAAAAGGCTCCTACATAGGTGAGTATAATATGCTGTGTGCATCCATCCCTCTCCTATCATCCTTCCATCCACACACACATCACTATAGACTGAGGTACTGCTACAGCTGAGATGTATTATGTTGTATATATGTAGATGCATCACTATGGACTTAGGTTCTGTAGCAGCTAAGGTGTATTATGTGGTTTATATGTATATACAGTGGGGGAAATAAGTATTTGATCCCTTGCTGATTTTGTTTGCTTTTGTCAGAGGGATCAAATACTTATTTCTCACTGCAAAAAGCAAATAAATTTATATAATTTATTCAATGGGATTTTCTGGATTTTATTTTTGATATTCTATCAATGTTAAAATTAACCTACTCTTAAAATTATAGACTATTCATGTCTTTGTCAGTGGGCAAACTTACAAAATCACCAAGGGATCAAATACTCTCTTCCACCACTCTATATACACACTTACTTTTACTTAATAATAATAATAATAATAATAATCTTTATTTATATAGCGCCAACATATTCCGCAGCGCTTTACAGTTTAACAGCTTCAAACACAACAGTCATAAGTAACAATGTTAACAATACAATAATTAAAGCAACACAAGATGACCCTGCTCGTGAGAGCTTACAATCTACAATGAGGTGGGGAAATACAAAGTACAGGGGTGTATTTACAATGATGTATTTACAATGAAGGTCCAGCCATTTTCAGGGAGTGGGGGATAGATGGAAGTAGTGAATGGGCTACACACAAGCAAAATAACTGATTAGGGAACATGATAGGCCGCTCTGAACAAATGTGCTTTGAGGGAGCGCCTAAAACTATGCAAATTGTGGATGGTCCTAATTTCTTGGGGTAGAGCATACCAGAGGATTGGCGCAGCACGGGAGAAGTCTTGTAGTCAGGAGTGAGAGCTACGGATTAGTGCAGAGGTTAGTCGAAAGTCATTTGCAGAGCGAAGAGGTCGGTTAGGCTGATAGACAGAAATGAGGGAGGAGATGTAAGGGGGTGCCGCACTGTGAAGAGCTTTGTGGGTGAGAACAAGTACTTTGAATTGTATCCTGTAATGAATGGGCAGCCAGTGTAATGACTGGCAAAGAGCGGACACGTTTGAGTAACTTCCACTCTTGCAAACATGCATGACAATAGATTTCACTTATTCACCAATGTGGATGGGGTGTGGGGTGTAGTGATTGTGCTGCTTTCCACAGACACAGGACACAGCTCTGTTATTTCCAATACTGGAGTGATGACAGAGGTCAACACATTGGCAGATTACTGACAGCTGGTGAGTGTGCAGAGGGCGGTGCTGGACACAGAGGTCAGGCAGTACAAGCTCTGGCTGTGAAGTTAGATAATAAAGCACAGGGAGCTTTCACATTTTCTAGTGCCACAGGTAAGCAAAGTTGGTGCAGGCAATGAAGTGAAATTCAGGAGGAACGACAGGCAGAAACAAAAAGGCAGAAACAAAAAACAAAATTTATAGGGGTGTTGTATATTACAATACAGCACAGATTAGCTTAAAAAAATCTGGATTTTGTGGTCGGACAACCAACCCCATTAGTGGCAGTGATTACAGGAGTTTGCCACTACTTATTTTTCTTTATGATGGTACTGGTGCGAAACTGAACATGTCAATCGATCAGTTGTTACTGGTGCCATCAACTGACGGAGGTTATCGGATGCTGACAAAACACAGTAGCTCTGTCAAAACTGTTAAAACTATAGTGGCTGCAGCCGAGTGTTAATCTGCAGTCCTTGGTCGCGGCAATATAGAAATGTGTTTCGGCAGTCTCCGGGAACTTCCGTCCGCCATTGGCATTGGTATCAGTGGATCGGTGTTGCACACCCATCAATCAAATATTGATGTTCTATAATAAGGATAGCATTGAAGAACTTGGCACTTGCAGAAAGTTGCAAATTTGTTTTATTTACATGTGCAATATATAGTTTATTGCATAAAGATTCAGTAAGATCCCTCACCTTCATCCGATGCACGGATTGATTTTAGAAATTCTTTCTAGGATTGGTATACTCTGAGACCTACCATATTCTTTAAAATCCTCTACCTTTAGTCATGACTGACTGATTATGAAAGTGTATTGATCATGTCTGATATGTAAAGAAATATTTTTCCTTTAAATCACACCATATGATTATTTTTTAATAGATGGATGACGTTATTGATGACATAATAAGTCTGGAATCAAGTTTCAATGATGACGGCTTGAACTGCACAGAACCTACGCTGCTAATGCCAAATAATGTAAGAGTTATACTCATTACCAAGATAAGTGGTAAAATGTAAAGTCTTGTCTCATTGTGCTATAATAACTAGAAATGAGCGAATATATTTGTGTGGAATTGAATTCTATTAGAATTTTACAAAACTCTGCATTTGCCAAAATGCTGAATTTTGGTAATTCGTTTTTGTAATTTTTTAAATTTTCTTTTGCACGTGGATTCAGCAAAATGTCAGCCACTGGATGCCATTCTTCTGTACTGTAAAGGCCATCAAAATGTTAAAATAAACCTCACATTCATCTTACCAATCACCTCTCCAGCCTATTTGGTCCTCGTCACATCTACGGATTTCAAGTGCTAATATCTGTGTAGGTGCGCTCAAGGTCACAGTGTGTAAGATTACAGCACAAGTTCTGACATCATCACCTCGTGACCTTTTACTCACTTGTGCAAAACCCTCCTAGGTCTCTTCTGAGCCAACTGTCCTGGCCTAGCATGAGAGACCTGGGGATTTCAGCACTTGCAACCGTCAAAAGAAGATTCAGCGAGGATGGGGCATGTGCCAGTGAAGGGCAAAGGGGCCAAAAAGGGAAGCCTTAAGGTGAGTATGAGGATGTTTTTTCTTTTTCACATCTTATGCTCATTCTGCTCTGGGGTCTGTGAAGACCTAAGATCATAATAAGGGACAGTCATTCTCTACAAAAGGAATTTCCAGGAAAAATCCACTCTAACAGGTGAATTTAAATTTTGCGTGATCTGCTCATCTCTAATAACACACCCATTTAATAACGCATTTTTAAAGCAAAAATGTCAAATGTTGCTCTCTAAAAAAACTAAAAAGAGCACGTCCTTGAAGGACTAAGTTGTCTTCTTATTCTGTTCCTGTTATTCTAGTTAAGCTGTTTAACTCCTTAGTGACAGGACCAAATTTTTTAAATCTGACCAGAGTCCCTTTATGTGATAATAACTCTGGAAAGCTTCAACAAATCCCAATGATTTTGAGACTTTTTTTGTGGCACATTGTAATTTATGATAATGGTAAATTTAGGTCGATATGTTTTGTGTTTATTTATAAAAAAAATCACAAATTTGACAAAAATGTAAAAAAAATGCAATTTGAAAACTTTGAAAATTTCACACATGTCTGATTTGCATCAGCACCATTTGTAAAATGTTATCTTATTTTGTTAGCATTTTAGGAGATTTAAAATTGTAGCAGCAATTTTTCATTTTTTCAAGGAAATTTACAAAATTTATATTTCTATAGGACCTATTCAGGTTTGAAGTGACTTTGGAGGTCCTATATATTGGAAAACTTCCAAAAGTGATACCATTTTAAAAACAGCACCCCCTGACATATTTAAAACTGCTGTCAGGTAGTTTATAACCTTTCCGGTGCTGTTCAAGAATGAATACAAAGTGACTTAACACAAATAAAAAAGTGTATTTTTACCACCTAAGTGTTGCTAACTTCTGAACAGGCTGCTATAGCGGGCAGACTCTAAGGTCGTTATTTGGCCCTGAATTACCATGGCAAACATCAGGACCATGATCTCAGAGTTCCAATGGGGTTAAAGAAGAAGCCCCCACACTCTGTTAATCATTTATATGATGTAGTCACTATTGACAGCAGCATCTAAGGGGGTTAAACAGATTTTGGACAGTGCCAACACTGATGGTAGCTGATGCACCAAGTTGTCAGTTATAGTGTACAGCCAACAGCTGCTGGATTGTCACCTGTATGGGGATGCTATTGTCTTATTTAGTATACGGGCCTTTTGTAGTCCAATAGTTCATTCTAATGACC
Organism: Ranitomeya imitator; assembly: GCF_032444005.1. Classification (NCBI taxonomy): domain Eukaryota; kingdom Metazoa; phylum Chordata; class Amphibia; order Anura; family Dendrobatidae; genus Ranitomeya; species Ranitomeya imitator. Next base: position 310,197,388 of record NC_091285.1, on the reverse strand, counting down.
CCATTTATTCGTCAGTATCAGTAACAAGAAGCTGCTTTGGAGGTGGAAGCTGTCCTCATTATTTTCTTGGGCCTCTGTGAGGCTGCACTTGTTGCACTAATGGTATGTCTGCCCCTGCTTTGCTAATTTGACCTGTAATTGACTATAGTGTTTAAAAAATTGAAAAGGGTCATCATGCAAGGAATATGTGGTTACATCATGTTGTAGTCATCTGACCACTGCAGCCAATCATGAGTCTTTGGAGTCAGAATTGAGGCTCCTCAGATCAAGCTCCTATTAATAGAGGTGCTTGAAGCAATGCTATGACCCTTGGTTTTCTCATTCTGGTCTTGCATACTACATTTTTACAGATATTTAAATTAGTGCAAGGACTTAATTAACAGGTCATCTTAGGCTACTTTCACACTTGCATTTTTTGCAATCCGTCACCATCCATCGTTTTGGGAAAAAAACGGATCCTACAAATGTGCTCGCAGGATGCGTTTTTTACCCATAGACTTGTATTAGTGATGGATCGCGACGGATGGCCACACGTCGCGTCCATTGTGCAACAGATCCATCGTGTTTTGGCAGACCGCCGGCACGAAAAAATATTCAAGTGAAGGTTTTTTGTCCGTCGCGTCCGCCATTTTCTACCGCGCATGCGTGGCCGAAACTCCGCCCCCTCATCCTCGGACTTTAGACTGGGCAGCGGATACATTGAAAAACTGTATCCGCTGCCCACGTCATGCATAAATTTCACAACGTGCATCGGGACGTCAGCCCAACGCATAGCGACGGACCCGTACCGACACTATTGTGAAAGTAGCCTTAGATAGGGTTGCTTTCAACTATGCTGAGAAAATGCAATAGTCACCTTGAAAATATAGTATATACCAGCATATAGTATGCTGGACCTCATCTGTTACTTTTACTTTTTCAAAGTAAATTCTGCTACAAAAAAAGATAAAACCAAATACCAGTGCACTCAAGTGTACAGAGACATTTTCACACTGGAAAAAAGATATTATATACTTTTTGTCTACAGTGGCATTTCATTTTAATACATATTGTCAAATCTAATCATATAAATTTGGAAAAGTCTTTAGGTTTTAATGCCACTAGAAAACTTCAAACTTAATACAATTTCTACATGAATAATCTAAACTTTAGAGAACAAATGGCTTTACAGAAGTAAAACTAGAATTTATTGTATACCGTGCTTTGTTGCGTGGAGTCTTTCCTAGTCATTGATAAAGAGTTAAGAAGAGAGGATCCTCCACAGAAAACTTTATATCATGAAAACTAACATAATCCTCTACCTACACTCTTTTCATAATAGTTTAATTTTAAGGACACTTGTAAATTTCATGTATTGAAATAAGCATAGAAAATGCCAATACTTTAATTTGTAAGGCTATGCACATTGTGTTTTTGTCACTGTTTTTTTGCCCAGTTTTGTCACAAAAACTAATGGTCACCTGATGCCATCAAAGTAAAAGAGAATCTTAACCCCTTCCCGACCCATGACGCCACGTAGGCGTCATGAAAGTCGGTGCCATTCCGACCCATGACGCCTATGTGGCGTCATGGAAAGATCGCGTCCCTGCAGGCCGGGTGAAAGGGTTAACTCCCATTTCACCCGATCTGCAGGGACAGGGGGAGTGGTAGTTTAGCCCAGGGGGGGTGGCTTCACCCCCTCGTGGCTACGATCGCTCTGATTGGCTGTTGAAAGTGAAACTGCCAATCAGAGCGATTTGTAATATTTCACCCATTATAACGGGTGAAATATTACAATCCAGCCATGGCCGATGCTGAAATATCATCGGCCATGGCTGGAAATACTAGTGTGCCCCCACCCCACCGATCGCCCCCCCAGCCCCCCGATCTGGCCGGTACACTGCTCCGGCTCCCCCTCCATCCAGTGCTCCGCTCCCCCCGTGCTCTTGTCCGCTCCCCCCGTGCTCCAATTACCCCCCCGTTCTCCAATCACCCCCCCTGCACTCCGATCCATCCCCCCGTGCTCCGTTCCACCCCCCCCGTGCTACGTTCCAGCCCCCCGTGCTCCGTTCCAGCCCCCCCGTGCTCCGTTCCACGCCTGTCGCGCTCCGATTCCCCCCCGTGCTCCGATCCCCCCCCCGTGGTCCCCCCCACCCCATCATACTTACCAATCCTGCCGGGGTCCCGTCCGTCTTCTCCCTGGGCGCCTCCATCTTCCAAAATGGCGGGCGCATGCGCAGTACGCCCGCCGAATCTGCCGCCCGGCAGATTCGTTCCAAAGTGCATTTTGATCACTGAGATAGATTATATCTCAGTGATCAAAATAAAAAAAATAATAAATGACCCCCCCCCTTTGTCACCCCCATAGGTAGGGACAATAAAAAAATAAAGAAATTTTTTTTTTCCACTAATGTTAGAATAGGGTTAGGGGTAGGGTTAGGGTTAGGGGTAGGGTTAGGGGTAGGGTTAGGGTTAGGGGTAGGGTTAGGGCTAGGGTTAGGATTAAGGCTAGGGTTAGGGGTAGGGTTAGGGTTAGGGGTAGGGTTAGGGGTAGGGTTAGGGTTAGGGGTAGGGTTAGGGTTAGGGTTAGGGGTAGGGTTAGGGGTAGGGTTAGGGTTAGGGGTAGGGTTAGGGCTAGGGTTAGGGTTTCGGCATGTGCACACGTATTCTGGTCCTCTGCGGATTTTTCCGCTGCGGATTTGATAAATCCGCAGTGCTAAACCGCTGCGGATTTATGGTGGATTTACCGCGTTTTTTCTGCACATTTCACTGCGGTTTTACAATTGCGATTTTCTATTGGAGCAGTTGTAAAACCGCTGCGGAATCCGCACAAAGAAGTGACATGCTGCGGAATGTAAACCGCTGCGTTTCCGTGCAGTTTTTCCGCAGCGTGTGTACAGCGATTTTTGTTTCCCGTAGGTTTACATTGAACTGTAAACTCATGGGAAACTGCTGCTTTTCCGCAGCATGTGCACATACCTTTAGAATTAGGCCACGTGCACACGGTGCGGATTTGGCTGCAGATTGGCCGCTGCGGATTCGCAGCAGTGTTCCATCAGGTGTGCAGTACCATGTAAACATATGAAAAACCAAATCCGCTGTGCCCATGGTGCGGAAAATACCGCGCGGAAACGCTGCGTTGTATTTTCCGCAGCATGTCAATTCTTTGTGCGGATTCCGCAGCGTTTTACACCTGTTCCTCAATAGGAATCCGCACGTGAAATCCGCACAAAAAACACTGGAAATCCGCGGAAAATCCACAGGTAAAACGCAGTGCCTTTTACCCGCGGATTTTTCAAAAATGGTGCGGAAATATCTCACACGAATCCGCAACGTGGGCACATAGCCTTAGGGTTAGGGTTGGAATTAGGGTTGTGGTTAGGGTTGTGATTAGGGTTATGGCTACAGTTGGGATTAGAGTTAGGGGTGTGGGGGGGTTAGTGTTGGAGGTAGAATTGAGGGGTTACCACTGTTTAGGCATATCAGGGGTCTCCAAACGCAACATGGCGCCACCATTGATTCCAGCCAATCTCGTATTCAAAAAGTCAAATGGTGCTCCCTCACTTCCGAGCCCTGACGTGTGCCCAAACAGTGGTTTACCCCCACATATGGGGTACCAGCATACTCAGGATAAACTGCGCAACAATTACTGGGGTCCAATTTCTCCTGTTACCCTTGTGAATCTAAAAAAATGCTTGCTAAAACAAAATTTTTGAGGAAAGAAAAATGATTTTTTATTTTCACGGCTCTGCGTTGTAAACGTCTGTGAAGCACTTGGGGGTTCAAAGTGCTCACCACATATCTAGATAAGTTCCTTGGGGGGTCTAGTTTCTAAAATGGGGTCACTTGTGGGGGGTTTCTACTGTTTAGTCACACCAGGGGCTCTGCAAACGCAATGTGACGCCCGCAGACCATTCCATCAAAGTCTGCATTTCAAAAGTCACTACTTCCCTTCTGAGCCCCGACGTGTGCCCAAACAGTGGTTTACCCCCACACATGGGGTATCAGCGTACTCAGGAGAAACTGGACAACAACTTTTGGGGTCCAATTTCTCCTGTAACCCTTGGGAAAATAAAAAATTCTGGGCTAAATAATTATTTTTGAGGAAAGAAAACGTATTTATTATTTTCACGGCTCTGCATTATAAGCTTCTATGAAGCACTTGGGGGTTCAAAGTGCTCACCACACATCTAGATAAGTTCCTTTCGGGGTCTAGTTTCCAAAATGGGGTCACTTGTGGGGGGTTTCTACTGTTTAGGCACATCAGGGGCTCTGCAAACGCAACGTTACGCCTGCAGAGCATTCCATCAAAGTCTGCATTTCAAAACGTCACTACTTCAATTCCGAGCCCCGGCATGTGCCCAAACAGTAGTTTACCCCCACATATGGGGTATCACCGTACTCAGGAGAAACTGGACAACAAATATTGGGGTCAAATTTCTCCTGTTACCCTTGGGAAAATTAAAAAATTCTGGGCTAAATAATTATTTTTGAGGAAAGAAAACGTATTTATTATTTTCACGGCTCTGCATTATAAACTTCTATGAAGCACTTGGGGGTTCAAAGTGCTCACCACACATCTAGATAAGTTCCTTTCGGGGTCTAGTTTCCAAAATGGGGTCACTTGTGGGGGGTTTCTACTGTTAAGCCACATCAGGGGCTCTGCAAACACAACGTGACGCCCACAGAGCATTCCATCAAAGTCTGCATTTCAAAACGTCACTACTTCCCTTCTGAGCCCCAACGTGTGCCCAAACAGTGGTTTACCCCCACATATGGGGTATCAGCGTACTCAGGAGAAACTGGACAACAACTTTTGGGGTCCAATTTCTCCTGTAACCCTTGGGAAAATAAAAAATTCTGGGCTAAATAATTATTTTTGAGGAAAGAAAACGTATTTATTATTTTCACGGCTCTGCATTATAAACTTCTATGAAGCACTTGGGGGTTCAAAGTGCTCACCACACATCTAGATAAGTTCCTTTGGGGGGTCTAGTTTCCAAAATGGGGTCACTTGTGGGGGGTTTCTACTGTTAAGCCACATCAGGGGCTCTGCAAATGCAACGTGACGCCCACAGAGCATTCCATCAAAGTCTGCATTTCAAAACGTCACTACTTCACTTCCGAGCCCCGGCATGTGCCCAAACACTGATTTACCCCCACATATGGGGTATCAGCGTACTCAGGAGAAACTGGACAACAACTTTTGGGGTCAAATTTCTCCTGTTACCCTTGGGAAAATAAAAAATTGCAGGCTAAAAGATCATTTTTGAGAAAATAATTTTATTTTTTATTTTCATGGCTCTGCGTTATAAACTTCTGTGAAGCACTTGGGGGTTCAAAGTCCTCACCACACATCTAGATTAGTTCCTTTGGGGGTCTAGTTTCCAAAATGGGGTCATTTCTGGGGGATCTCCAATGTTTAGACACACAGGGGCTCTCCAAACGTGACATGGTGTCCGCTAATGATTGGAGCTAACTTTCCATTTAAAAAGCCAAATGGCGTGCCATCCCTTCCGAGCCCTGCCGTGCGCCCAAACAGTGGTTTACCCCCACATATGGGGTATCAGCCTACTCAGGACAAACTGGACAACAATATTTGGGGTCCAATTTCTCCTATTATCCTTGGCAAAATAGGAAATTCCAGGCTAAAAAATCATTTTTGAGGAAAGAAAAATTATTTTTTATTTTCATGGCTCTGCATTATAAACTTCTGTGAAGCACCTGGGGGTTTAAAGTGCTCAATATGCATTTAGATAAGTTCCTTGGGGGGTCTAGTTTCCAAAATGGGGTCACTTGTGGGGGAGCTCCAATGTTTAGGCACACAGGGGCTCTCCAAACGCGACATGGTGTCCACTAACAATTGGACCTAATTTTCCATTCAAAAAGTCAAATGGCGCGCCTTCCCTTCCGAGCCCTGCCGAGTGCCCAAACAGTGGTTTACCCCCACATATGAGGTATTGGCGTACTCGGGAGAAATTGCCCAACAAATTTTATGATCCATTTTATCCTACTGCCCATGTGAAAATGAAAAAATTGAGGCGAAAAGAATTTTTTTGTGAAAAAAAAGTACTTTTTCATTTTTACAGATCAATTTGTGAAGCACCTGAGGGTTTAAAGTGCTCACTAGGCATCTAAATAAGTTCCTTGGGGGGTCTAGTTTCCAAAATGGGGTCACTTGTGGAGGAGCGCCAATGTTTAGGCACACAGGAGCTATCCAAACGCGACATGGTGTCCGCTAACGATGGAAATAATTTTTCATTCAAAAAGTCAAATGGCGCTCCTTCCCTTCCGAGCCTTACCATGTGCCCAAACAGTGGTTTACCCCCACATGTGAGGTATTGGTGTACTCAGGAGAAATTGCCCAACACATTTTATGATCCATTTTATCCTGTTGCCCATGTGAAAATGAAAAAATTGAGGCTAAAAGAATTTTTTTGTGAAAAAAAAGTACTTTTTCATTTTTACGGATCAATTTGTGAAGCACCTGGGGGTTCAAAGTGCTCACTATGCATCTAGATATGTTCCTTGGGGTGTCTTGTTTCCAAAATGGGGTCACTTGTGGGGGAGCTCCAATTTTTAGGCACACGGGGGCTCTCCAAACGTGACATGGTGTCCGCTAAAGAGTGGAGCCAATTTTTGATTCAAAAAGTCAAATGGCGCTCCTTCCCTTTCAAGCCCTGCCGTGTGCCCAAACAGTGGTTTACCCCCACATATGAGGTATCAGCGTACTCAGGACAAATTGGACAACAACTTTCGTGGTTCAGTTTCTCTTTTTACCATTGGGAAAATAAAAAAATTGTTGCTAAAAGATAATTTTTGTGACTAAAAAGTTAAATGTTCATTTTTTCCTTCCATGTTGATTCTGCTGCTCTGAAGCACCTGAAGGGTTAATAAACTTCTTGAATGTGGTTTTGAGTACCTTGAGGGGTGCAGTTTTTAGAATGGTGTCACTTTTGGGTATTTTCAGCCATATAGACCCCTCAAACTGACTTCAAATGTGAGGTGGTCCCTAAAAAAAATGGTTTTGTAAATTTCGTTGTAAAAATGAGAAATCGCTGGTCAAATTTTAACCCTTATAACTTCCTAACAAAAAAAAATTTTGTTTCCAAAATTGTGCTGATGTAAAGTAAACATGTGGGAAATGTTATTTATTAACTATTTTGTGTCACATATCTCTCTGGTTTAACAGAATAAAAATTCAAAATGTGAAAATTGCGAAATTTTCAAAATTTTCGCCAAATTTCCGTTTTTATCACATATAAACGCATAATTTATTGACCTAAATTTACCACTAACATGAAGCCCAATATGTCACGAAAAAACAATCTCAGAACCGCTAGGATCCGTTGAAGCGTTCCTGAGTTATTACCTCATAAAGGGACACTGGTCAGAATTGCAAAAAACGGCAAGGTCTTTAAGGTCAAAATAGGCTGGGTCATGAAGCGGTTAAAGTGTCATGCACACTTTGCTTATTTTTGACTTGCAGATTTGGAGCAGATTTAATTCCACAGCATGTCAATTCTTTCAGAGTTTTTGCTGCAAATTTCACTCATACTCATGTGTGGGCAAAAATGTGCAACAAAAACGCATGTAAAAAATGTGTCAAAAATTCAATAAAAATGTAGCAAAAATGTGCATATGCTACGCTGCATTTTTCCAGCCAAGAGATTCAGAATTCATAATGAAATTTCTGCACCAAATTGTTAATGTATGTATATATTCTAATATAGGTAAAGCAGTCATTTGTATTAGCCTATTCTTCAACACTTCCAGGAGTCTCAAAGTCAGCATGATGAATGGCTAAACAAATACAAAAAATTTAAGTTTACGTGCCACACTAGTTGCGGGATGAGATGATAACTTTTTTTTTTTTTTTTTAGAAAAATTAGGTTTTGATTACTTTTTTTTCCATTTTTTGTATGTCAGTATAATGATAAAGCTACATTTTTTTGCATGCTTTGTATTTATTTTTTTTAAATTTCTTAATTGTATGAGTGATATTTCATAGCTAGGGTCATTGCAGATGTGGCGATACCTAAGGTGTCCTTTTTTTTTGCCTTTGTGTTACATGACAAATTTTAAGTGTGAAAATATTTTTCTGTTATTTTTTCATACTTTATTTTCAAAATAATTTACATTTTTGCCGTTCTTTTCCATAGTCCTTTTATGGGACTTTTTTGCTTGCTTGCCGATCTAATATCCTGTAATACTTCTGCACTGCAAGTATTAGATCTGTCAGTTTTATACTGACACTTTGCCTGTTGGACCCAGCTTATTACAGGGCCTTACAGGATAACATGCAAGTGACGGATCCATTTTTTCGGCAGATCCGGCTAGCTGATCCAGCTAATTGGATCCTACAAAAATTGAAGCATGCTCAGTTAAAAAATTTTTTATCCGTCGCTGGATTCTGTCATTTCCGGCGCCTTTGGGTTCCATTCTGGTAAACAACGGACGGCGATGGATCCGTTGCTGTCCGTTTTTTGACGGACACAAAAAATGTTCCTATGTCCGTTTTCTCTGGCCGCCAGAAAAATTTTCAACCGATCCAGCGAAAAATGGATAAAACGTGAGGCCATCCGTTGCAATCCGTCGCTAATACAAGTCTATGAGAAAAAAACAGATCCGGCAGCAAATTTTGCCAGATCCGTTTTTTTTCAAAATTCGCCGGATTGTGACTGATGGCAAAAATCTGATGTGTGAAAGCAGCCTTAATAAGGGATCCTCTCCTTCAAATGACCATCTAACTACCACTGTCACTATTGCCAGATATGATATACAGCAGACACACGCTGATTATGCTGTTTGTGTGCGTGTGTACCTGTACATCGATTTTTGGATAGATACCTCCTTCTGCACCTTACATGCATGTCGCGAAGAGGTTAAAAAAGTCCTTTCCATATTTACCTACCAACAGCAATCCAGTAGAGCGGATGGGAAAGAGATGCCTCTGCTCTGATAAACCGCTCTCTGAAACCTTGCTCCAGTGTGATGTAATTATGGAACGCTGGCATGCACTACCTTGTATGTTATCTTTGCTGTCATAACTGTCCCCTGTAGGCCACTGCTGACAGCCTCAGGGGCCGCTTGTGACCCTCTGGCCACGTGCTTGAGATTTCTGGCTTATGAGAATTACAAATATGGAAGAGACAAGTCTTCTGCGCAGCTTGTAAGCTGTTTTGTTCAGGCTGTTGATCACTAACTATGCCTCCCAAACCACAGCTTTGGTATATTTGACTAGTTGAATATTGAGAAAAGAGGAGTGGATGTCAGGAATGAAAGACACTTTGATGACACTTAATTGGTTCTCTGTTAATGGGCATCACTTCACTTACTTTAATAGGGGATGCTCTAATGACATATTGTGCTGTTCTGAACAGTATTTGTGGATAAGATTTATGAACACAAAATGAGTTTTTCACTTTCTGTAAAATATTATAAAAGTTAACAGCTAGTCCCTAATGCAGTTCCTGAAGGCATAAATCAGATCTTGGTGAATTCATTTACTTTACTCACTTATATAGCACTATACATTTCACAGTGCTTTATCGGCACTGTCCCCACTGGGGCTCTCTATCTAGATTCCCAATCAGTATGTTTTTTGTAGCGTGGGAGGAAACCCATGCACACACGGGGAGAACACACAAACTCCATGCAGATGTTCACCTTGGTGGCATTTGTACACAGGACCCCAGCGCTGCAAGTCTACAGTGATAACCACTGAGCCACAATGCTGTCTACAGTGAATTTGGCACATGAAACATGTTTTTGCTTCCATTCTACTTGTTCATGAATGGAAAATGCATGCCTAGATTTCGAGGCATACATACAGTGCCTTGCAAAAGTGTTCGGCTCCCTGGAACTTTTCAATCTTTTCCCACATATGCTTCAAACATAAAGATACCAAATGTAAATTTTTGGTGAAGAATCAACAGCAAGTGGAACACAATTGCGAAGTTTAACAAAATTTATTGGTTATTTTAAATGTTTGTGGAAATTCAAAAACTGAAAAAAGTGGGGCGTGCAATATTATTCAGCCCCTTTAACTTAATACTTTGTTGCACCATATTTTGCTGCGATTAAAGCTGCAAGTCGCTTGGGGTATGTCTATCAGTTTTGTATATCGAGAGACCGAAATTCTTGCCCATTATTCCTTGGCAAACAGCTTGAGTTCAGTGCGGTTTGATTGAGATAGTTTGTGAACAGCAGTTTTCAGCTCTTTGCACAGATTCTTGATTGGATTGAGGTCTGGGCTTTAACTTGGCCATTTTAACACCTGGGTACGTTTATTTGTGAACCATTCCATTGTAGATTTTGCTTTATGTTTGGGATCATTGTCTTATTGGAAGACAAATCTCTGTCCCAGTCTCAGGTCTTTTTCAGACTCCAACAGGTTTTCTTCAAGAATGGTCCTGTATTTGGCTCCATCCATCTTCCCATCAATTTTAACCATCTTCCCTGTCCCTGCTGAAGAAAAGCAGGCCCAAACCATGACGCTGCCACCACCATATTTGACAGTGGGGATGTAGTGTTCAGGGTGATGAGCTGTGTTGCCTTTACGCCAAACATATCATTTGGCATTGTTGCCAAAAAGGTCTATTTTGGTTTCATATGACCAGAGCACCTTCTTCCACATGTTTGGAATGTCTCCCAGGTGGCTTGTTGCAAACTTTAAACAACACTTTTTATGGATATCTTTGAGAAATGGCTTTCTTCTTGCCACTCTTCCATAAAGGCCAGATTTGTGCAGTGTACGACTGATTGTTTTCCTATGGACAGACTGTCCCACCTCAGCTGTAGATCTCTGCAGTTCATCCAGAGTGATCATGGGCCTCTTGGCTGCATCTCAAGATCAGTCTTCTCCTTTTGTTAGATGAAAGTTTAGAGGGATGGCCAGGTCTTGGTTGATTTGAAGAGGTATGATACTCCTTCCTTTTCAATATGATCGCTTGCACAGTGCTCCTTGGGATGTTTAAAGTTTTGGAAATCATTTTGTATCCAAATCTGGCTTTAAACTTCTCCACAACAGTATCAAGGACCTGCCTGTTGTGTTCCTCGGTCTTCATGATGCTCTCTGTGCTTCAAACAGAACCCTGAGACTATCACAGAGCAGGTGCATTTTTGCAGACACTTGATTACACACAGGTGGATTATATTTATCATCATTAGGCATTTAGGACAACATTGGATCATTCAGAGATCCACAATGAACTTCTGGAGTGAGTTTGCTGTACTGAAAGTAAAGGGGCCGAATAATATTGCACGCCTCACTTTTCAGTAATGAATTTCCACAAAAATTTAAAATAACCTATAAATTTCGTTCAACTTCACAATAGTGTTCCACTTGTTGTTGATTCTTCGCCAAAAAATTACATTTGGTATCTTTATGTTTGAAGCATGATATGTGGAAAAAGGTTGAAAAGTTCCAGGGGGCCGGATGCTTTTGCAAGGCACTGTAGCTGTTCTACAACCCCCTTCACGACCAGAGGTATTTTCTTTTTTGCATTTTCGTTTTTTGCTCCCATTCTTCCCAGAGCCATAACTTTTTTATTTTTCAGGCAATATGGCCACTTGAGGGCTTATTTGCTGTGGGACAAGTTGTAGCTTTGAATGACACCATTGTTTTTAGCATATCATGTACCGGAAAACGGGAAAAAAATTCCAAGTGCTGTGAAATTGCAAAAAAAGTGCAATTCCACAGTTGTTGTTTGGTTTTGCTTTTCCCATGTTCACTAAATGCTAAAACTGACCTGCCAATATGATTCTCCATGTCATTAGGCATTCATAGACACCAAACATTTATAGGTTCTTTTTTAGTTAAAAAGTGAAAATAATATCCAACGTTTGGAAAAAAAAAAAAAGGCGCTGTTTTCCGAGACCTGTAGCATCTCCATTTCTCATGTTCTGGGGTTGGGAGAGGACTTATTTTTTGTGCACTGAGCTGATGTTTTTATTGATATCATTTTGGTGAAGAAACAGTCTTTTGATCACCCATTTCATTGCAGTGTAGTGTTGACCAAAAAGACGTTTTGATTTTTTTCTTGCTACGTCATTTAACAAGTAAAATTTTTTTCTATAGATAGATTGGGCGCATTATTACCAAATATGTGTATATTCAATTTTTATTTTAAATGGAACAAACGAGGGGTGATTTGAACTTTTAAATTTTTCAAATTTATTAAATATTTTTTAAAACATTTTTTTACTTTTTTCATGCTTCAATAGTCTCCATAGGAGACTAGAAGCTGCAGTACTTTGATTGCCTCTGCTACACACAGGTGATGACCAGATCGCCTGTGTATAGCATAAATAGTCATTTACTATGAACGCCGACCACAGGGCGGCGCTCATTGCAATCTAGCAATGACAACCATAGAGGTCTGCTTCAGACCTCTGGTTGTCATCCAGACCCATCGGTGACCCGTGATCATGTGACAGGGTCACTAATGGGTGGGATTTACGACACACTTTTGGTAGCGCGAGTTAAATGCTGCTGTCAGAAATTGACAGCGGCATTTAACTAGTTAACAGCCGTAGGTGGATCGCGATTGTTGCGGGCACATATCAAATGAATAGGTCATTTGTCAGGGGGAGTCCGACATCTTTGTACTATTTCTTCCGATGTCAGAAAGGGGTTTAATAGAACGTGTCACCAGGTCAAAAGTGACCATTTTTTTGCTCTTATTGCATTCCTGCTGTCAATTTTTTTTCTTTAAGTGCGCCACAGATGTGGACCTTTTTATTAAGTGCTAAATTTTATTCTCTTTGCCAAAGGGCATTCTTCACAGATTAGTTATTAAGAGTTGCACTCACAGAGAATCCTATCAGCCATGACCCCTTGGTACTGACTCAGCTCCTAAAAATTAGCATTATATAAAAATGCCTATATCTGTAAAACTGTAGGATATACTGTATATTTTTAAAAGAGGCAACAGGGGAGCAGAGAGAATGAAATAAGAGCAAATAACATGCCATTTTGATCTTATGACAAATCATCTTTAATATACTTGATTAGTAGCTATTAATTCTTATGTTGATTAACAGGCATCTGAAACTGGATCTCATAGTTTTTAATGCTAGTACACGGCCACGAAATGTATATGGCTTGGTGGTCATGGACATTGCAAAGACAAACTAATTCTAAAATGATAGCTGTAAATTATTAAGTCTGTGTGCTAGGGGATGAGACTGCAGTCTGAGGTTTTGTATGTTATTTAGGAGGTTGCACATTAACCATTGTAGTAATTAAGATTACTTTTACCTGCAAACATTACATTCAACAATGGACACATATCAGATTTCTACTTTACAGTTTTGCCAAGTACAAGACAATTGACCGCTTTAATTTACTGTGCATTTAGCACTTTGATGCCAGTGAGTTGTTGAGGGTTATTGGAAAACTTTGAAAGTTAAAGATTATTATGCTCCTGCTTTCTGCTGCCCCCTACTGGTTCTAATACACTCCTGGCTATCTTGTTTTAACTATCTAAAACACAAATATAACCTATATGTGAAAAGAATATTAAAACCCTGATAAAAGCTATAATGTTACTTTAAGTGTGATAAGTAAATAAATAGGATTAGCACTACAGAACGCACACACTTCCTACAAGGACAACTGCACACTCAACTGGACAAACATTAACAACACAATTTGCCTAGCAAAGTGAAAAAAAGAAGAGACAATAGGAAAGCAGAGTTTCAAAAGAAAGCAAAGTTCACTTTGCTGCACAGCTCAAATTCATTCTAGCATCATTTCTCAGCTGTAAGATTCAAGACACAACATAGAGCAGCCTACAAGGAGAAGGTAAGAACAGATTTTCACAATATCCATATAATACGCAATTTATATACAGAAAATATCAGAGCATCCTATAGATGTAGTTACTGATAATTAACATGAAAATTCAAGAAAAGTGTGTCTGATATGTAAATAGATGTTTAATATAAACATGCGGAACAATTGGTAGTTATGTATCCCAGAGAACTATCAAGCCTGTACACAACTAATAAGAATGCCCAAACAATACTTTCTTGAATTTAATCGAACAAACAGTGATAAAAAGTTTGAGGGAAAAAGAAAATAGTTTCACAAGAAAAAATACACATGTTGTGGGGATACTTGAAGTAGTATACAAACTAAATAAGACATCTAAATATATTACAGGGAATGGGATATGACTGTATAGGAATAACAAGTGTTCTGTGCTGTAATACAATAATAAATAGAAATATTTAGATATAACTATAATCATATAGCTGCTCACATATAGATAGTAATTATGAAAATGTCATCAATACTAGTGATATATATATATATATATATATATATATATATTTACATGCCTGTGCTACAGAGAAAGCTAGTCATATAATATATAACAAACATTACAATAAGTTGGATAAATATATAGAATAAATACAGCACGGGCAAGATGCGCTATAACCACAGATCAATTAAGCATTGTCATGATCAGTAAAGCATGTCAGTACAAATCCCAATGCATGTACAGTGGGGGAAATAAGTATTTGATCCCTTGGTGATTTTGTAAGTTTGCTCACTGACAAAGACATAAACACTCTATAATTCTAAGGGTAGGTTAATTTTAACATTGAGAGATAGAATATCAAAAATAAAATCCAGAAAATCATATGGTAAAAATTATATAAATTTATTTGCATTTTGCAGTGAGAAATAAGTATTTGATCCCTCTGGTAAACAAGACTTAATAGTTTGTGGCAAAACCCTTATTGGTAAGCACAGCAGTCAGACGTTTTTTTGCAGTTGATGATGATCTTTGCGCACATGTCAGGAGGAATTTTGGTCCACTCCTCATTGCAGATCATCTCTAAATCATTAAGATTTTGAGGCTGTTGCTTGGCAACTCGAATCTTCAACTCAAACCATAAGTTTTCAATGGGATTAAGGTCTGGAGACTGGCTAGGCCACTCCGTGACCTAAATGTGCTTCTTTTTGAGCCACTCCTTTGTTGCCTTGGCTGTATGTTTTGGGTCATTGTCTTGCAGGAAGACCCAGCCACAACCCATTATTAATGTCCTGGTGGAGGGAAGGAGGTTGTCACTCAGGATTTTATGGTACATGTCTCCATCCCTTCTCCCATTGATGTGGTGAAGTAGTAGTAGAGAAACACCTGAAAAAACATAATGTTTCCACCTTGACAGTGGGGGAAGTGTTCTTTGGGTCATAGGCAGCACTTCTCTTCCTGCAAACACGTTGAGTTGAGTTAATGCCAAATACCTAAAATGTTGTCTCATCTGACCACAGCACCTTCTCCCAATCACTCACAGAATCATCCAGGTGTTCAATGGCAATCTTCAGACGAGCCTGCACATGTACCTGGTTGAGCAGGGAGACCTTGTAGGCTCTACAGAATTTTAAACCTTTACGGCGTAATGTGTTACCAATGGTTTTCTCGGTGACTGTGGTCCCAGCTGCTTTGAGATCATTAACAAGTTCAGTTCCCCTATGTAGTTTTATGCTGATCTCGCACATTCCTCGTGATCATGGACACCCCACGAGATAAGAGTTTGCATGGTGCCCCAGATTGGTCGATTGACATTCATTTTATATTTCTTTCATTTTCTTACTATTGCACCAACAGTTGTCTTCTTCTCACCCAGCATTTTGCGTATGGTTTTGTGTCCCATTCCAGCTTTGGGCAGGTCTATGATCTTGTCCCTGATATCCTTAGAAAGCTCTTTGGTCTTGCCCAAGTTGTAGAGGTTAGAGTGTGACTGATTAATTGACTCTGTGGACAGGAGTCTTTTATAAAGGTGAATATGTAAGACAGCTATCTTTAATGCAGGTAACAAGGTTATTAGGAGCATCTAACTCGTCTGTAGGAGCCAGAACTAATGATTGGTAGGGTATCAAATACTTATTTCTCACTGCAAAATGCAAATACATTTTTATAATTTATACAATGTGATTTTCTGGATTTTAATTTTGATATTCTGTCTATGTTAAAATTAATCTACCTTTAAAATTATAGACTTCATGTCTTTATCAGTGGGCAAACTTACAAAATTAGCAAGGGATCAAATACTTATGTCCCCCACTGTATATTGCACTCAACAGGCATTGTGCCTTAAATCTTCAACAAGGAACCAATGAAGAAATGAAATGTGAGGCTATTTTTACTATGATAAGCCAATCATGTACAGTTTTGAACTAAAATAGAGATTTTTATATCTGGTATATAGCATGTGTTTCCATGAATGGAAAGGGGGAGCCGACGTTACATCCGCCCAGAGTAGCGCATCTCATAGGAGCACGCTGCCCAAGAAGGAGGTCAATCCGCATGCAGCTCCACGCTTGACCCCACTGAGGAGACAATGTGATTCTGGGCACAAAGCAACAATTCTGTGCTTCACAGCGCATGAATCGCGCTTATATTATGAACCAAATGAAAATGCCAGAACAAAAGGGGTGGGGAGGAAAAGGGAGGAGGGAATAAAAATGAAAGTGTGAAATTCATAATACAAAGGTGTAGAGTTGCAAATGTGTATAGTGAAAATGAAAATATAAAAATATATATGTAAATATAAATAAATATACAATGGGTATTGGTTAAATAAGTGTAAAGAGAAAGTGCATGTGAAAATAATAAAAGTGTGGGTGCAAGTGATAAAAGCTGCAAACAAATGAAAAATACATGTGTGAAACACAAAATTATTATGCATCATCACCACAAAAGATAGGGAAAGTACAAAGGATAATATCCAAACATTATTCAGCAAGGAAAAATAAAGAAAAACTGTAAAAAATAGCAATAAAAATAGAATAAAAATAAATCTGAAAAAAATATAATAGATAAATAATATAAGAAACACATAAATAAATAATAAACAGCAATCATATCTGCCTGTATAGGTGGCCAATATCCAGTTGTGTCAGAATCTGTTTTCTCTATAGTAAACTTTGAGTCTATCTTGATTGGTGAGATTTACATAAGGGTCCTGATATATGGCAAAATAACTAAAAAAGGGAAAATAAAATTAAATTTAAAACAATAAAAAGCATAATTAAAAACATAATTAAAATAGATCAGAAGACTTATAAAAATGGAGAGAAACTGATTCATATAGGACATTTGGAGATAATGTATTGAGAATCATGACCCAACTAACTCCCTTTTGGGCCAGTTGTTTCTTCCATTTGCCCCCTCTTTTGCTAATCCAAATCTTATTTATACCACTCAACTTCAGCAAAGAGGGATCACTATTGTGGAAGGATCCAAAATGTTGAGGTATAGTCTTTGAGTGGTATTGTTAGCATCTTTTGCCGATAAGATGTCCAGTCCAGTATGTGAAATACAGTGGGGCAAAAAAGTATTTAGTCAGTCAGCAATAGTGCAAGTTCCACCACTTAAAAAGATGAGAGGCGTCTGTAATTTACATCATAGGTAGACCTCAACTATGGGAGACAAACTGAGAAAAAAAAATCCAGAAAATCACATTGTCTGTTTTTTAACATTTTATTTGCATATTATGGTGGAAAATAAGTATTTGGTTAGAAACAAACAATCAAGATTTCTGGCTCTCACAGACCTGTAACTTCTTCTTTAAGAGTCTCCTCTTTCCTCCACTCATTACCTGTAGTAACAGGATCGCCTCCTTCACGCAGGGTGAAGTTAACCCATGTGTGTATACCTAGTACCGCCATATAGTCCGTCTTACTAGCAGCAGGGTCTTTTATCTGCACGGTGGACCTCGGACTGCGAGCGCACCTAGTTTCATATCATCTATACTTGGTGCGTTCCGCCGGTCCTTAACATAATACTAGCGCCAAGGTCTGGCTAGTAATGATGGACGATCAGCGTTTACAGCGGTACATCCAGCAGCTGGAGGGAAGGTTGGCGGCTCTTGAGCGTTCAACCTCAGCTGTGGATGTTACTGCTGTCGCTGTTCAGGCTGCAAGTGTGGCTGCAGCTACCTTGTCCACTGCCGCCCCTGTACCGACGCTATCTCGCCTCCCGCTACCAGAGAAGTTTTCTGGTGACAGTAAGTCCTGTAGGGGTTTCGTGAGTCAGTGCTCAACACATCTCGAGCTTCTGGCCTCTCGTTTCCCTACAGAGCGGGCTAAGGTGGGCTTTATCGTATCTTTACTGTCGGACAGGGCGTTGCAGTGGGCTACGCCACTGTGGGAGCGTGGCGATCATGTGGTGCAGAGTGCTCCGTTATTCCTGAGCACTCTGAAACAGGTCTTTTTAGGACCTCGTGTCACCCATGATACGGCGCTCCAACTGTTGGCATTGACTCAGGGCTCGTCCTTGGTCAGCCATTTTGCCGTCCGCGTCCACACTCTAGCATCTGAGCTGGAGTGGTCGGATAAACCTCTTATTCCTATATTTTGGAGGGGGCTGGCTGACCACGTTAAGGACGCCCTGGCCACTAGGGAGATTCCCGCCACACTGGAAGAATTAATAACAGTGTCTACTCGTATTGACCTCCGTTTTCACGAGCGGAGGTTAGAGCGAGCCCAGTGTAGGCAGAGGTTTCGGCTGGCTCCCACCTTCGCCAAACCTTTGGAATCTCCAGTCCAGGCTCCTGAGTCCCATGAACCTAAGGTAGTGTCTCGAGCGGGATCTAAGTCCCGGACCGCTCGTGCACTCCAGGTTTGCCATGTTTGCCAACAGTCAGGACATCTTGCCACCAGATGTCACCAGCGGTCGAGGAAACGTCAGCGTCTAGTGGTAGTAGGTGGAGGTGCACTAGATACGGCGACGTTTGCCTCCAAATTGTCCTTTAAGGGGACAATAACTTTTAGCTCATCCTCCCACTCGGTAGAGCTCTGCGTGGATTCTGGGGCGGAAGGCAATTTCATGTCTTCTGCCTTCGCCCAGCATCACGCAATACCCCTGGTTATGCTATCTCAACCAGTAACGGTACGAGTGGTGAATGGGTCGACACTCCCCGCACAGATAACACATCAGACCATCCCTTTTACTCTGTCCATGCCACCGTCCCATCAGGAGATTATATCTCTGCTCATCATTCCGGAGGGGATTGATGAGGTCCTGTTGGGGATACCTTGGTTACGGTTCCACTCTCCTCACATTGAGTGGTCCTCAGGCAGAATTTTGGGATGGGGTGAATCATGTGGGGGTAGGTGTTACCGAGAGTGTGTTCAGGTTGCTACTACTGAGGTACCCGCAGATCTTTCCTCTCTCCCCAAGCAATACTGGTCTTATGCAGACGTGTTCTCCAAAAAGGCGGCGGAGACCCATCGCCCTTATGACTGTCCTATCGATCTCTTGCCTGGTGTAGAGCCTCCCCGGGGTCGAGTTTATCCATTATCTCTCCCGGAGACGGAGGCCATGTCTCAGTACATTCAAGAGAATCTGGCAAGAGGGTTCATCAGGAAGTCAGTGTCACCTGCTGGGGCAGGGTTCTTCTTCGTGCAGAAGAAGAATGGGGAACTACGTCCATGCATAGACTACAGGGGTCTTAACGCTATCACCGTTAAGAACAAGTATCCTTTGCCCTTGATATCCGAGCTCTTTGATAGGCTTCGGGGAGCTAGAGTGTTTACTAAATTAGATCTGCGGGGTGCTTACAACCTGATTCGCATCCATGAGGGGGACGAATGGAAAGCGGCGTTTAACACCGGAGTTGGGCATTATGAGTATCTGGTGATGCCCTTCGGGCTCTGAAATGCCCCAGCCGTTTTCCAAGACTTTGTCAACGATATCTTCCGGGATATGCTTTCCACCTCGGTTGTAGTCTATCTGGATGATATTCTCATCTTTTCTCCAGATATTGACTCCCACCGGAGAGATGTTGGCAGAGTCTTCGACCTCTTATGGGCAAACTCTCTCTATGCAAAGTTGGAGAAGTGTATGTTTGAGCAGGAGTCTTTACCGTTCCTGGGCTATATCATCTCCGACCAGGGATTGGCTATGGATCCTGCCAAACTACAGGCTGTGATGGACTCGCAAGAGCCCCATTCTCTTAAGGCGGTGCAGCGCTTTATGGGGTTCATTAATTATTACCGCCAGTTCATTCCCCACTTCTCAACTCTGGTAGCTCCCTTGGTGGCCCTCACCAAGAAGGGAGCGAATCCCAAATTGTGGTCGGAAGAGGTCTCCAAGGCCTTCACTTCTGTTAAGTCTCATTTCGCTAGCGCTCCCATCTTACATCGCCCCGATGTGGATAAGCCATTCCTAATGGAGGTGGATGCCTCATCCGTTGGTGCTGGAGCAGTCCTCTATCAAAAGGACGCTCAAGGTCGGAAGCATCCATACTTCTTCTTCTCTAAGACCTTCACATCAGTGGAGAGAAATTACTCCATCGGGGATAGGGAGTTGCTAGCAATGAAGTTGGCCTTTTCAGAGTGGAGACATCTTCTGGAAGGTGCACGGTTTCCCTTCCAGGTTTTCACGGACCACAAAAATTTGGTGTATTTACACACAGCCCAGCGGCTGAATTCTCCTCAGGCCAGATGGTCCTTATTTTTCTCCCGGTTCCATTTTACTCTGCATTATCTCGCCGGGGAGAAGAATATTCGTGCCGACGCTCTCTCTCGCTCCCTTATGTCAACTGAGGAGGAGGAAGAGGAGCCTCGGCTTATTGTCCCTTCTGAGAGCCTGAGAACCGTCGCGCCGGTTTCGCTAGAGTCTGTGCCTCCGGGCAAGACTTTTGTGCCCATTAATTTGCGACCAGAGGTTCTCTCTTGGGCTCATTCGTCCAGGGTGGGTGGACACTTTGGGACAAAAAGGACATCTGAGCTACTGGCGAGGACGTACTGGTGGCCGCATATGGTCCGGGATGTCAGGGATTATATTCTGGCGTGTGTCTCCTGCGCCAAAAATAAATCTCCGCGTCAAAGGCCAGCTGGGTTGCTCTATCCCTTGCCGGTGGCAGATAGACCCTGGGAGATGGTCGGGATGGACGTTGTCGTGGGTTTACCCAAGTCTCGCGGCTGTACCATCATTTGGGTCACCACCGATCATTTCTCAAAAATGGTGCATTTGGTGCCGCTACCACGGTTACCTTCTGCACGGGCCTTGGCAGCGTCGTTCATTAAACACATCTTCCGCCTACATGGTATGCCTGACAAAATTGTCAGTGACCGGGGTCCCCAGTTTGCGTCTCGGTTCTGGAGAGAGCTTTGTCGTCTTCTCAGTATCGAGTTGAATCTCTCTTCCGCTTATCATCCTGAGACGAATGGGTTGGTAGAGAGGGCCAACCAGACCTTGGTCACATACCTTCGACATTTTGTTTCAGCCAGGCAGGATGACTGGGCATCCTTGCTATCATGGGCAGAGTTTGCGCTGAACAACGCTGTAGCCGACTCCACTGGACAAACCCCATTCCTTCTCAACTATGGTCAGCATCCACGGGTACCTGTGCCTATGCCCGTGTCTTCCGCAGACTCCAGGGTGGCAGACTGGGCAGTGGAGGCACGGGATATTTGGGACCGCACTCAGGATGCCATTCGGGCCTCTAAGGAGAGAATGAGGTCCTCCGCCGATGCTCATCGGCGCCCCGCTCCGACCTTTGCTCCTGGCGACTTGGTGTGGCTCTCCGCCCGTAACATCAGGCTGCGAGTTGAGTCCACTAAGTTTGCTCCTCGCTACTTGGGCCCCTTCAAGGTCCTCGAACAGGTTAATCCTGTGGTCTGCCGTCTGGCCCTTCCTCCACGCCTTGGTATCACCGACACCTTTCATGTGTCCCTCCTTAAGCCCGTATACATGTCCCGGTTTTCTGAGTCATCTGCCGAGACATCGGGTTCGTCTACGGACGATTTCGAGGTGAACGCTATCTTGGGGTGCAAGGTGGTACGTGGCAAAAAATTTTTTTGGGTGGACTGGAAGGGTTACGGTCCTGAGGATAGGTCCTGGGAGCCTGCTGAGCACATTCGGGCTCCGCAGCTTATTGCTGCCTCGAACGTAGCGAGGCACAAGGAGGGGAGGGTCCTAGGGGGGGTGGGTAATGTTAGGAGTCGAGTTTCCTCTGCTGCACAGGGGGAATCTCGATCCGTGTCTGCTGCGGTCTCCCATTCTGCTTCGGCCGCAGTGGGCTCTGCTCAGCGGAGGCGTCGCTCCCAGTGTCTTGGTGGGACTGATTCTGTGCAAAGGGTTACTGCTGCCTTTTCTGGCTCTCCTGTTGTACCCTGCACTGATCTGCGGCGAGCGGGCTTCTCTGGGACTAAGTCCTTATTTGCACACACTGAGCATGCCCAGGGCAAGATCTCCCGTTGGAGATCGAGGGTCACATGCTCAGGTACTGCAGCACATCCCATTGGTCCTTTTGGCAGGTCCTGAAAGGGCAAAACTTCTGTAGCTGTTTCCTGTGCTGCAGCTATATAAACTGCGCATGACCGCACGGCCATGCGCTAGTATTGTCTTGATATTATGTGTGTGTGTAGATGGATGTATGTCGATGGATGAAAGCTCCTAAGTATCCCTCCCTAGAGTTGTTGACTGCTCGCGGATGATGGTAGCTATCTAGCGCCCGACTAGCCATCTGCACGTAACACACATCACAGCGTCCTGTTGCTGTGCCCGCCAGTACGGCGCCGTGCGCTTCCTCTGCGCTTTCCTTACCCAAGCCTGGGTGGTTAGTGGCATCCGTCAGTGCGGCACCGCACGCACTCTCGTGCCTATAGATTCTATTTTATAAGTTTCCTTACACACCCAGTTGCGGTGTTGTGCCAGCAAGTGTCTAATCGGACTTCAATCCTGTGTAGGGGTTGAGTTCGCTGACTTCTTGCTCGTGCTCTATGTGCGGTACTGCGGTCCTGTGACGCAACAGGATCGCCTCCTTCACGCAGGGTGAAGTTAACCCATGTGTGTATACCTAGTACCGCCATATAGTCCGTCTTACTAGCAGCAGGGTCTTTTACCTGCCCGGTGGACCTCGGACTGCGAATGCACCTAGTTTCATATCATCTATACTTGGTGCGTTCCGCCGGTCCTTAACATGAGACCCCCATACGGTACGTCTCATTACATGGACATCTAGCACTGTGAATTACTCCTACAATGTTGCAGGAGATGGGATGTGTAAAATAACCCCTTACATACAGTATGGGCCCCTGCAGAGTCCCTTATATACAGTATACGTTACAAAATAGCCCCATATATACAGTATGGGGCCCTATACACATTATGAGCCCTCACATAGTCCCCTATATACAATATCCGCCCCCCACAGCCTTCCAATATACAGTGTGAGCCCCCACATAGCCTCTTATATACAGTGTGAGATCCCACTAAGCCTCTGTATATAGAGCCCATATACAGTATGACCCTTTACATAGTTCATCATATACGGTCACACATCCTATACACATATGGAGAAAATAAACACTCACCTCTCTCATGTTCTCCTGGCACTTTTCTCCTTTCCCCGATGCACTCTCTCTTCTCACAGCACACACAATGTAGTGACATAATTGCATATGCTGTCTCAGTTTCCCACACAGATTGGTGGAAGAAGGAGCTGGCGGCTCCATTCTCCACCATTGTATTCAATGCTGTCTGCAGATGCAGTTAGCGGTAATATTAGGATGTGGACAAGCATGTTGCAGCCTTTGGGCCACTCTTTTCATCCCTTCAGCTGTTTCAGTCCTTGGGCTGAACTGGAACAGTCAGAGGGTTGGATGTGACTTGCTTGTCGCTATTTGCCCAGGTCTGATACAGTGCATTTTAAAAATATTTGTGGGATGGAATGGAAAAACAATTCTGCAAAACTTGGAATGTTTTCTGGGGTTTTGTTTCCCTGTTAACTTTGTTAGCTACAGGCTAATTCTGGGAGAGTAGGATTAATATCATACTAAATGTACATCATTTTTGCCATGTTTTACTATTTTCACAAAATGAAAACCTTTTTTTGCCAAAAATAATGTTTTGTGCCTCAATATTCTCAGACCCATGACACTTTTTCTTCATTGAAGTTGTGAAGGCTTTTTTTAATTTTTTTTTTTTTTGCAAGATGAGCTGTAGCTTTTATTAGTACAATTTTGGAACACATACAATTTTTTTATTGTGTTGTATTAATTTTTTTTGATGGGGTGGAATAATAATACCTGATATGATGGTAGATCTAGGGTTCCTTATTAGACACATGGATGCCATCATAAACCTTTGGCACTCTGCAGTTGCATTGAAAAATGCAGCGATAGTATAATAATTATTATTATTTATTTATATAGCACCATTAATTCCATGGTGCTGTACATGAGAAGGGGTTACATACAAAGTTATAGCTAGTGTATAACAGAAAGATCTATAACCCATGGCTGTGCTAGAAGAGCCAGGCTGTTTACTACAGCAGCCACATGCTGCACATGGCACAAGCTCGGCACCTTAGCTGGCTCCATATACTACCTTCTAACATACACCATGAATGACATCAAGGAGTTAGGATTAAATAACATATAATTTATAGTAAATGCCTGAAATGAAGGGCCATGGCATAGCTCCTGGTTAGGTAAAATTCCATATACCTTCATGAGTACTAGAATTTCAGTATAATTGCAACAGATTTTTCAATACTTTTGTGTTGGCAGCAAAACTTTTAGTAAAATTCAAATGTTTTTGCCACGTTTTTTACTTGTGTTTTTGATATTTTTTGTGTTTCTTCCCGTGCATTGTAATGGGTGAAAGCGTGCAAAAATGTTAAAAAAATTGACATGCGGCAGAACTGAAACGCTGCAAGAAAATAAAAGGAACATGTACCTGGGATTTCAGGAAGGCCATTCTCTTGACTGGCACTAGGAAATGTTTCCGTGTTTGTGACAAATCTACGAGGAAAAAACATGACAACAACACTGCAAATATTAAAGTGTGCACATACTCTGACTGTGTCAGTGCTGAACTGGTGCCACTTATGTTAGTGTGTTGGAGCAAAAACATGGTCTGTGGCCTCTGTCTTGGTACTGCCTACATATCAAATATAGAATATCAAAAAGTAATAAAAATAATTAAATACCTGATTATTAAGTGATACAACGCTTCAACCTTTAAAATATTAAAATAGTTTTCAAACATAGTGGAAAGAAAAAAATTAATAAAATACTTATACGTTAATTATTTTTCCCTGTAGGATTTGCTTGAAAATTTTACTTTCTGAATGAACTTTGTAAGTTCTCCCCATTAGAGTTGAGCGACCTTGACCTTTTTAGAGTCGAGCCGGGTTTTGCGAAACCCGACTATGTCCAAAGTCGGGTCGAGTGAAATCGGCCGATTATGACGTAAAGTCGGGATCGACCGAAACACGAAACCCAATGCAAGTCAATGGGGCAGCATAGTCGGCAGTGAGTGGGGGCCAGGAAAACACCTAGAGTGCCCATTTTAATGTCAAAACCATCCATTCTTCTTAATGAAGCTTGTCAAGCGTAATTTACCTTATAATAATTGGAAGGCATTTGAAATTGGGGGTCATTTGGCTAAAGTTGTGGGGGGTAGGGCTGGTTCAAGTAATTAGTGGGCCCAGGAAATCTGGACCACGTCACGGCAGTGGAGCAGGGAGAGGTAAGTATTTCAACTTTGCAAGTGCTGTGAACCTGAGCAAGCAGGGGGGGCCCACTCGTTGGCATTGGCACTGGCACAGGGCCCCTCAAAGTACAGCGGTGTGTTTGCACGGCGGGGGCGCCTCCCACCGGCAGCAACACTTTTGCGTACTATGAGAGGCCCTGTGCCAGTGACGTCGCCAACTAGTATTCCTCCCCCCACCTGATGAAGGAACCTGCACTTTCATCTGCACCTTCCTCTTTGTCCCCGTGTAAGGTGGTATGGTATGCGGGAAGAGCAACCTGACTTTCAGCAGGGTCACAATGTTGTTGTGTAGCGTGCACGGGGAATGTTGCGTTATGGGTCAATGTACCAGCAGACTCATCTATCACTGGCTGGGCAATGGGCACGATGAAGTGGAAACACAGATATAGGCCCAAAGAAGAAAGTGGGCTAAATGCAGTTCAAAATTGGTAACACAGGAATAACCAGGGGGCATTGCAGTGGAGGACAACTGGAATGAGAGGCTGACACAGAGAGTAGGGCCAAATCAGTAAGTAGTCGAAATGCAGTTCAAAATTGGCAACCGTAGTAAACAGGCGGCACAGCTTTGTTCAGTGGAGGAGAACAGCAAGGAGTGGCAGACACCGATAGTAGGCCCCAACCCAACTAGTAGGCCAAATGCAGTCTAACATTAACAACTACTTAACGAGAGGCTGAAAATGGTATTTCAGGACAGGAAACCAGGAGAACAGCAAGGAGTGGCAGACACCGATAGTAGGCCCCAAACCAACTAGTACGCCAAATGCAGTTGTTCCATTTAACCACAATTTAATGAGAGCCTGAAGATAGAAGCTCAGGAAAGGCAACCTGGGGAACACCTTGGAGTGTAACACACCATCTCTCTCCACCCCATACCCATTTTGTAGGCCTAATGCTGTGTACTTTTCTACAACTACTAAACGAGAGTCGGAAGACCGAAGCAATGGCAAGGAAACCTGGGGAACACCTTGGAGTGTAACACACCATCTCTCTCCACCCCATACCCAATTTGTAGGCCTAATGCAGCCTACTTTCCGACACCTACTAAACGAGAGCATGAAGATCGAAGCTCAGGAAAGGCAACCTGGGGAACACCTTGGAGTGTAACACACCATCTCTCTCCACCCCATACCCATTTTTTAGGCCTAATGCAGTGTACTTTTCTACAACTACTAAACGAGAGTCGGAAGACCGAAGCAATGGCAAGGAAACCTGGGGAACACCTTGGAGTGTAACACACCATCTCTCTCCACCCCATTCCCCATTTTTTAGGCCTAATGCAGCCTACTTTCCGACACCTACTAAACGAGAGCATGAAGATCGAAGCTCAGGAAAGGCAACCTGGGGAACACCTTGGAGTGTAACACACCATCTCTCTCCACCCCATACCCATTTTGTAGGCCTAATGCTGTGTACTTTTCTACAACTACTAAACGAGAGTCGGAAGACCGAAGCAATGGCAAGGAAACCTGGGGAACACCTTGGAGTGTAACACACCATCTCTCTCCACCCCATACCCAATTTGTAGGCCTAATGCAGCCTACTTTCCGACACCTACTAAACGAGAGCATGAAGATCGAAGCTCAGGAAAGGCAACCTGGGGAACACCTTGGAGTGTAACACACCATCTCTCTCCACCCCATACCCATTTTGTAGGCCTAATGCTGTGTACTTTTCTACAACTACTAAACGAGAGTCGGAAGACCGAAGCAATGGCAAGGAAACCTGGGGAACACCTTGGAGTGTAACACACCATCTCTCTCCACCCCATACCCAATTTGTAGGTCTAATGCAGCCTACTTTCCGACACCTACTAAACGAGAGCATGAAGATCGAAGCTCAGGAAAGGCAACCTGGGGAACACCTTGGAGTGTAACACACCATCTCTCTCCACCCCATACCCATTTTGTAGGCCTAATGCTGTGTACTTTTCTACAACTACTAAACGAGAGTCGGAAGACCGAAGCAATGGCAAGGAAACCTGGGGAACACCTTGGAGTGTAACACACCATCTCTCTCCACCCCATACCCAATTTGTAGGCCTAATGCAGCCTACTTTCCGACACCTACTAAACGAGAGCATGAAGATCGAAGCTCAGGAAAGGCTACCTGGTGAAAACCTTGGAGTGTAACACAACCTGTCTCTACACCCCATACCAAATTTGTAGGCCTAATGCAGCGTAGTTTCCACCAACTACTAAACGAGAGCCGGAAGATCGAAGCTCATGAAAGGCAACCCGGGGAACACCTTGGAGTGTAACACAACCTCTCTCTACACCACGAAAGGGCTGATTCTTAGGAAGGAAGGCTGTTGTAAATAAGCATTGCGCGTCCGAGGGTGATTATATTCTTATTCGGTATCTACTCACCCTCGGACGCGCCATGCTTCTTGATTTGTAATTAATGTTTATTTGCAATGTGCTTTTGACTTACTCAATTATTTTTTTAATTATTGATTTTATTAAATTAATAGTTTAACATCTTATTGGAAATAATTTAAAGGAGACGCGACAGGACAACACTCGGTGGATGCCATATCTGTGTTAACAACTCCAAAAAACTTTCAGTTAACTTCTTGCAGGAGAAAGAAATTGTAGCTGTTGGACCTTTATAGTACAGTTCCAGATATTTGTTGTGTGTTTGTTTTGATTGTTAAAATGTCTGCATTTGAGATCTCAACACGATCTTATTTTTTATAATCAAATTAATTTTTTAAATATTTTATTAGGTTGGTTCAAGGGGTACACGGGCCGCAGTAGACAGGTCAGTGGAGGCCTAGTGGAAGGAGGGACCGCAGATGCGCCACTGTTTCACCCATACACAATTAGTAGGCCTAATGCAGCGTAGTTTCCAACAGCTACTAAACGAGAGCCGGAAGATCGAAGCTCAGGAAAGGCAACCTGGGGAACACCTTGGAGTGTAACACAACCTCTCTCTACACCACGGAAGGGCTGATTCTTAGGAAGGAAGGCTGTTGTAAATAAGCATTGCGCGTCCGAGGGTGATTATATTCTTATTCGGTATCTACTCACCCTCGGACGCGCCATGCTTCTTGATTTGTAATTAATGTTTATTTGCAATGTGCTTTTGACTTACTCAATTATTTTTTTAATTATTGATTTTATTAAATTAATAGTTTAACATCTTATTGGAAATAATTTAAAGGAGACGCGACAGGACAACACTCGGTGGATGCCATATCTGTGTTAACAACTCCAAAAAACTTTCAGTTAACTTCTTGCAGGAGAAAGAAATTGTAGCTGTTGGACCTTTGTAGTACAGTTCCAGATATTTGTTGTGTGTTTGTTTTGATTGTTAAAATGTCTGCATTTGAGATCTCAACACGATCTTATTTTTTATAATCAAATTAATTTTTTTTATATTTAATGATGTTGGTTCAAGGGGTACACGGGCAGCAATAGACAGGTCAGTGGAGGCCTAGTGGAAGGAGTGACGGCAGACAGGCATCAAAGGCCTAACATTGGGCTGGCTGTAGGCAAGTTAAAATTGGTTCCAGGGGAACACGGCCATCAGTGGCCTGGTCAGTGTAGTTGTAGTTGAAAGAACGGGACGCAGACAGGCTTCGAAGGCCTAACATAATAACATAGGGCTGGCTGTAGGCAAGTTAAAATTGGTTCCAAGGGAACACGGCCATCAGTGGCCTGGTCAGTGTAGTTGTAGTTGAAAGAACGGGACGCAGACAGGCTTCGAAGGCCTAACATAACAAACTTGGGCTGGCTGTAGGCACTTTTAAATTTGTTCCAGGGGTACATGGGCAGCAGTGTATGGTCAGTGGAAGTCTAGTGGAAGGAGTGACCGCAGACAGGCTTCCAAGGCCTAACATAACAAACTTGGGCTGGCTGTAGGCACTTTTAAATTGGTTCCAGGGGTACACGGGCAGCAGTGGTCTGGTCAGTGGAAGTCTAGTGGAAGGAGTGACCGCAGACAGGCTTCCAAGGCCTAACATAACAAACTTGGGCTGGCTGTAGGCACTTTTAAATTGGTTCCAGGGGTACACGGGCAGCAGTGGTCTGGTCTGTGGAAGTCTAGTGGAAGGAGTGACCGCAGACAGGCTTCGAAGGCCTAACATAACAAACTTGGGCTGGCTGTAGGCACTTTTAAATTGGTTCCAGGGGTACACGGGCAGCAGTGGTCTGGTCAGTGGAAGTCTAGTGGAAGGAGTGACCGCAGACAGGCTTCCAAGGCCTAACATAACAAACTTGGGCTGGCTGTAGGCACTTTTAAATTGGTTCCAGGGGTACACGGGCAGCAGTGGTCTGGTCTGTGGAAGTCTAGTGGAAGGAGTGACCGCAGACAGGCTTCGAAGGCCTAACATAACAAACTTGGGCTGGCTGTAGGCACTTTTAAATTGGTTCCAGGGGTACACGGGCAGCAGTGGTCTGGTCAGTGGAAGTCAAGTGGAAGGAGTGACCGCAGACAGGCTTCCAAGGCCTAACATAACAAACTTGGGCTGGCTGTAGGCACTTTTAAATTGGTTCCAGGGGTACACGGGCAGCAGTGGTCTGGTCTGTGGAAGTCTAGTGGAAGGAGTGACCGCAGACAGGCTTCGAAGGCCTAACATAATAACATAGGGCTGGCTGTAGGCAAGTTAAAATTGGTTCCAAGGGAACACGGCCATCAGTGGCCTGGTCAGTGTAGTTGTAGTTGAAAGAACGGGACGCAGACAGGCTTCGAAGGCCTAACATAACAAACTTGGGCTGGCTGTAGGCACTTTTAAATTTGTTCCAGGGGTACATGGGCAGCAGTGGTCTGGTCAGTGGAAGTCTAGTGGAAGGAGTGACCGCAGACAGGCTTCCAAGGCCTAACATAACAAACTTGGGCTGGCTGTAGGCACTTTTAAATTGGTTCCAGGGGTACACGGGCAGCAGTGGTCTGGTCTGTGGAAGTCTAGTGGAAGGAGTGACCGCAGACAGGCTTCGAAGGCCTAACATAACAAACTTGGGCTGGCTGTAGGCACTTTTAAATTGGTTCCAGGGGTACACGGGCAGCAGTGGTCTGGTCAGTGGAAGTCTAGTGGAAGGAGTGACCGCAGACAGGCTTCGAAGGCCTAACATAACAAACTTGGGCTGGCTGTAGGCACTTTTAAATTGGTTCCAGGGGTACACGGGCAGCAGTGGTCTGGTCAGTGGAAGTCTAGTGGAAGGAGTGACCGCAGACAGGCTTCCAAGGCCTAACATAACAAACTTGGGCTGGCTGTAGGCACTTTTAAATTGGTTCCAGGGGTACACGGGCAGCAGTGGTCTGGTCAGTGGAAGTCTAGTGGAAGGAGTGACCGCAGACAGGCTTCCAAGGCCTAACATAACAAACTTGGGCTGGCTGTAGGCACTTTTAAATTGGTTGCAGGGGTACACGGGCAGCAGTGGTCTGGTCAGTGGAAGTCTAGTGGAAGGAGTGACCGCAGACAGGCTTCGAAGGCCTAACATAACAAAATTGGGCTGGCTGTAGGCACTTTAAATTGGTTCCAGGGGTACATGGGCAGCAGTGTATGGTCAGTGGAAGTCTAGTGGAAGGAGTGACGGCAGACAGTCTTCGAAGGCCTAACATAACAAAATTGGGCTGACTGTAGGCACTTTTAAATTGGTTCCAGGGTAACACGGCCAGCAGTGGCCTGGTCAGTGTAGTAGTTGTAGAAAGAAGGGACCGCAGACAGGCTTCGAAGGCCTAACATAACAAAAATGTCAAAACAATGGTATTGTCAGTGCCAGGCATTGAAGGATGTCAGCGCCTAGACTACACATTGGTGAAGCTGTGAGAGATAATTTTGCTAGTGGTAGAGCACTGTTTGAGCTGGGGGGGAGAACTGTCTTGTGGCCGGCGGTACAGGCACAGGGCCCCTCATATTACAACGGTGTGTCTGACGTTGGGTGCGCACCACCACCGCCAGAGACACTTTATTGTACTATGAGGGACCCAGTGGCAGTGCCGTCGACCAAAAGCGGCCACACCCACCTCTTCAGACAAACAGCACTCTCAAGGGTCCAAGCGCAAAGTGGCGATAGCACGGCCCCGTGTGGGGAGTTTGGCCATTTCGTGAGGTGGAAACATGTCGTATGCTGGACAATCAGGTGAAGAAAATTACGAGATTGGAAAAGTCATTCAGAATAGTCCACAGGCAAGACCTTTTCATAGGAAAGCTAGGTGTCAGCCGGGCAGGGTGGGGCAAAAGATTTTGAAATCCAGTTGTGGTTCATTTTAATGAAGGTTAGATCATCTACATTTTGGGTAGCCAGACGAGTCCTTTTTTCTGTTAGTATTGAACCTGCAGCACTGAATACTCTTTCTGATAGGACACTAGCTGCCGGGCAAGCAAGCTCCTGCAATGCATATTCTGCCAATTCTGGCCAGGTGTCTAATTTGGATGCCCAGTAATCAAATGGGAATGACGGTTGAGGGAGAACGTCGATAAGGGATGAAAAATAGTTTGTAACCATACTGGACAAATGTTGTCTCCTGTCACTTTGAATTGATGCTGCAGTACCTGTCCTGTCTGCGGTCATAGAAAAATCACTCCACAACCTGGTCAGAAAACCCCTCTGGCCAACGCCACTTCTGATTTCTGCCCCTCTAACACCTCTGGTCTGCTGGCCCCTGGAGCTCGTGTGAGAACGATCACGGGCGCTGTGTGCAGGGAATGCCAGAAGCAAACGGTCAACAAGAGTTGATTGTTTTGTTGCTAATATTAGTTCCAAGTTCTCATGTGGCATAATATTTTGCAATTTGCCTTTATAGCGAGGATCAAGGAGGCAGGCCAACCAGTAATCGTCATCGTTCATCATTTTTGTAATGCGTGTGTCCCTTTTGAGGATACGCAAGGCATAATCCGCCATGTGGGCCAAAGTTCCCGTTGTCAAATCTGCGGTTGTGCTTGGTTGAGGGGCAGTTGCAGGCAAATCTACGTCACTTGTGTCCCTCAAAAAACCAGAACCCGGCCTTGCCACGCCACCAATTTCCCGTGCCCCCGGGAAAGCTTCCTCATTAAAAATATACTCATCCCCATCATCCTCCTCATCCTCCACCTCCTCTTCGCCCGGTACCTCGTCATGTACACTGCCCTGACCAGACAATCGCTGACTGTCATCAAGGCTTTCCTCTTCCTCTGGTGCAGACGCCTGATCCTTTATGTGCGTCAAACTTTGCATCAGCAGACGCATTAGGGGGATGCTCATGCTTATTATGGCGTTGTCTGCACTAACCAGCCGTGTGCATTCCTCAAAACACTGAAGGACTTGACACATGTCTTGAATCTTCGACCACTGCACACCTGACAACTCCATGTCTGCCATCCTACTGCCTGCCCGTGTATGTGTATCCTCCCACAAAAACATAACAGCCCGCCTCTGTTCGCACAGTCTCTGAAGCATGTGCAGTGTTGAGTTCCACCTTGTTGCAACGTCTATGATTAGGCGATGCTGGGGAAGGTTCAAAGAACGCTGATAGGTCTGCATACGGCTGGAGTGTACAGGCGAACGGCGGATATGTGCGCAAAGTCCACGCACTTTGAGGAGCAGGTCGGATAACCCCGGATAACTTTTCAGGAAGCACTGCACCACCAGGTTTAAGGTGTGAGCCAGGCAAGGAATGTGTTTCAGTTGGGAAAGGGAGATGGCAGCCATGAAATTCCTTCCGTTATCACTCACTACCTTGCCTGCCTCAAGATCTACAGTGCCCAGCCACGACTGCGTTTCTTGCTGCAAGAACTCGGACAGAACTTCCGCGGTGTGTCTATTGTCGCCCAAACACTTCATAGCCAATACAGCCTGCTGACGTATGCCAGTAGCTGCCCCATAATGGGAGACCTGGTGTGCAACAGTGGCAGGTGCGGATGGAGTGTTTGTGCGACTGCGGTCTGTGGACGAGCTCTTGCTTCTGCAGGAGGACGAGGAGGAGGAGGAGGAGGAGGGGGTGCGAACGGCTACAGACAACTGTTTACTAGACCGTGGGCTAGGCAGAACTGTCCCAAACTTGCTGTCCCCTGTGGACCCTGAATCCACCACATTTACCCAGTGTGCCGTGATGGACACGTAACGTCCCTGGCCATGCCTACTGGTCCATGCATCTGTTGTCAGGTGCACCTTTGTGCTCACAGATTGCCTGAGTGCATGGACGATGCGCTCTTTAACATGCTGGTGGAGGGCTGGGATGGCTTTTCTGGAAAAAAAGTGTCGACTGGGTAGCTCGTAGCGTGGTACAGCGTAGTCCATCAGGTCTTTGAAAGCTTCGCTTTCAACTAACCGGTAGGGCATCATCTCTAACGAGATTAGTCTAGCTATGTGGGCGTTCAAACCCTGTGTACGCGGATGCGAGGCTAAGTATTTCCTTTTTCTAACCATAGTCTCATGTAGGGTGAGCTGGACTGGAGAGCTGGAGATCGTGGAACTAGCGGGGGTGCCGGTGGACATGGCAGACTGAGAGACGGTGGGAGATGGTATTGTTGCCGCCGGTGCCCTAGATGCAGTGTTTCCTACTACGAAACTGGTGATTCCCTGACCCTGACTGCTTTGGCCTGGCAAAGATACCTGCACAGATACAGCAGGTGGTGCGCTAAATGGTGGTCCTACACTGCCGGAAGGGATGTTGCGTTGATGACTAGCTTCATTGGCCGAGGGTGCAACAACCTTAAGGGACGTTTGGTAGTTAGTCCAAGCTTTCAAATGCATGGTGGTTAAATGTCTATGCATGCAACTAGTATTGAGACTTTTCAGATTCTGACCTCTGCTTAAGGAAGTAGAACATTTTTGACAGATGACTTTGCGCTGATCAATTGGATGTTGTTTAAAAAAATGCCAGACTGCACTCTTTCTAGCATCGGATACCTTTTCAGGCATTGCAGACTGAGCTTTAACCGGATGGCCACGCTGTCCTCCACCAGGTTTTGGCTTTGCCACGCGTTTTGGGCAAGATACGGGCCCGGCAGATGGAACCTGTGGCGATGTTGATGCCTGCTGCGGCCCCTCCTCCTCCTCTGCTTCAGAACTGCTGCCGCCTGCACCCTGTTCCCCCAATGGCTGCCAATCGGGGTCAAGAACTGGGTCATCTAATAACTCTTCTTGTACCTCCTGCGCAACTTCGTCTGTGTCACCGTGTCGTTCGGTGGTATAGCGTTCGTGATGGGGCAACATAGTCTCATCAGGGTCTGATTCTTGATCAGCACCCTGCGAGGGCAATGTTGTGGTCTGAGTCAAAGGACCAGCATAGTAGTCTGGCTGTGGCTGTGCGTCAGTGCACTCCATGTCAGATTCAATTTGTAATGGGCATGGACTGTTAACTGGTTCACTTTCTAAGCCAGGGACGGTATGTGTAAAGAGCTCCATGGAGTAACCCGTTGTGTCGCCTGCTGCATTCTTCTCTGTTGTTGTTTTTGCTGAAGAGGACAAGGAAGTGACTTGTCCCTGACCGTGAACATCCACTAACGACGCGCTGCTTTTACTTTTACCAGTTTCACGAGAGGAGGCAAAAGAGCTAGAGGCTGAGTCAGCAAGATAAGCCAAAACTTGCTCTTGCTGCTCCGGCTTTAAAAGCGGTTTTCCTAATCCCAGAAAAGGGAGCGTTCGAGGCCTTGTGTAGCCGGACGACGAACCTGGCTCCACAGCTCCAGACTTAGGTGCAATATTTTTTTCCCCACGACCACCTGATGCTCCACCACTACCACTACCCTCATTACCAGCTGACAATGAACGCCCCCGGCCACGACCTCTTCCACTAGACTTCCTCATTGTTTTAAAAACGTAACCAAACTAACGTTATTTGTTGCAGTCACACAACTTACACGGTGAGCTATAACTTCAGTATGATTTAGCTACCCCTTTACAGGTTGGTGAGACCACAGCGAAAATCAGGCCCAATGTTACACACTCTTTTTTTGGTGGCTGCAAATTAGAGAGATGCCCCACACGCAGGACTGTCACTGAAGCACAAATGTTAATATTAATGTCACACTATTATTTTTTTTTTATTTTTATTTTTTTCAGGAACACTTTAGAAACCCCCCAAAAAAAAAAAAATAGATTTTTGCAGGGAGAATTTAGAAAACAAATGTAACAAACTATATGCTTTCTATGGGCCACTGAGTGAGAGATGACGCACACAGGAATCAGGAGTGGCACACAAGCCCAGAGGCCAATATTTTTCTACCAATGATTGATGGAGTTATTTTCTCTGGTAGATTTTGGAACCCAAATCAAGGAAAAAAAATATAGGCTTTCTATGGACCACAATTGGAGAGAGAGAGAGAGAGAGAGAGAGAGAGAGAGAGAGATGGCACACCCAGGAGTCAAGACTGGCACACAAGCAGAAAGGCCAATATTAATCTCCCATTTTTTTGGGGGGTTTGTTTTTTTTTTTTTTTTTTTTTTTTTTTTCAGGGAGACTTTAGAAAAAAAAATAATAAAAAAAATATGATTTTATCAGGAAGAATTTAGAAACCAAATAAAATAAAATTATTTTTTCAGGGAGAATTTATAAAACAAATAAAAACAAAAATAGGCGTTCTATGGCCCACTGACTGAGAGATGACGCACACAGGAGTCAGGAGTGGCACACAAGCCCAGAGGCCAATATTTTTCTACCAATGATTGATGTAGTTATTTTCTCTGGTAGATTTTGGAACCCAAATCAAGGAAAAAAAATATAGGCTTTCTATGGACCACAATTGGAGAGAGAGAGAGAGAGAGATGGCACACCCAGGAGTCAAGACTGGCACACAAGCAGAAAGGCCAATATTAATCTCCCACTGTTTTTTTTGTTTGTTTGTTTTTTTTTTTTTTTTCAGGGAGACTTTAGAAAAAAAAATAATAAAAAAAATATGATTTTATCAGGAAGAATTTAGAAACCAAATAAAATAAAATGATTTTTTCAGGGAGAATTTATAAAACAAATAAAAACAAAAATAGGCGTTCTATGGCCCACTGACTGAGAGATGACGCACACAGGAGTCAGGAGTGGCACACAAACCCAGAGGCCAATATTTTTCTACCAATGATTGATGTAGTTATTTTCTCTGGTAGATTTTAGAACCCAAATCAAGGAAAAAAAATATAGGCTTTCTATGGACCACAATTGGAGAGAGAGAGAGAGAAAGAGAGAGAGAGATGGCACACCCAGGAGTCAAGACTGGCACACAAGCAGAAAGGCCAATATTAATCTCCCACTGTTTTTTTTGGTTGTTTTTTTTTTTTTTTTTTCAGGGAGACTTTAGAAAAAAAAATAATAAAAAAAATATGATTTTATCAGGAAGAATTTAGAAACCAAATAAAATAAAATGATTTTTTCAGGGAGAATTTATAAAACAAATAAAACCAAAAATAGGCGTTCTATGGCCCACTGACTGAGAGATGACGCACCCAGGAGTCAAGACTGGCACACAAGCAGAAAGGCCAATATTAATCTCCCACTGTTTTTTTTTTTTTTTTTCAGGGAGACTTTAGAAAAAAAAATAATAAAAAAAATATGATTTTATCAGGAAGAATTTAGAAACCAAATAAAATAAAATGATTTTTTCAGGGAGAATTTAGAAAACAAATAAAACCAAAAATAGGCGTTCTATGGCCCACTGACTGAGAGAGAGAGAGAGATGGAACGCTTAGTACTGGCACACAAGCCCAAAGGGCAATATTAATCTCCCTTTTTTTTTCCAGGGAGAATTTCTAAAACCCAAAAAAAAAAAAAATAGGCTTTCTATGGCCCACTATTTGTGAGAGAGATGGGACGCTCAGGACTGGCACAGATGGCACGCTCAGGACTGGCACAGAAGCCCAGAGGCCAATATTAATCTCCCTTTTTTTCTGGGAGAATTTATAAAACCAAAAAAATATTTAAATAGGCTTTCTATGGCCCACTATTTGTGAGAGAGATGGCACGCTCAGGACTGGCACAGATGGCACGCTCACAACTGGCACACAAGCCCAGAGGCCAATATTAATCTCCCTTTTTTCAGGGAAAATTTATAAAACCAAAAAAAAAATTAAATAGGCTTTCTATGGCCCACTATTTGTGAGAGAGATGGCACGCTCAGGACTGGCACAGATGGCACGCTCACAACTGGCACACAAGCCCAGAGGCCAATATTAATCTCCCTTTTTTCAGGGAAAATTTATAAAACAAAAAAAAAAATTAAATAGGCTTTCTATGGCCCACTATTTGTGAGAGAGATGGCACGCTCAGGGCTGGCACAGATGGCACGCTCAGGACTGGCACACAAGCCCAGAGGCCAATATTAATCTCCCTTTTTTTCAGGGAGAATTTATAAAACCAAAAAAAAAATTAAATAGGCTTTCTATGGCCCACTATTTGTGAGAGAGATGGCACGCTCAGGGCTGGCACAGATGGCACGCTCAGGACTGGCACACAAGCCCAGAGGCCAATATTAATCTCCCTTTTTTCAGGGAGAATTTATAAAACCCCAAAAAAAATAAAATAGGCTTTCTATGGCCCACTATTTGTGAGAGAGATGGCACACTCAGGACTGGCACACAAGCCCAAAGGCCAATATTAATCTCCCACTGTATTTTTATCAGGGAGAATTTATACACCCCACAAAAAAAAATACAGAAAAATGAAAAGGCTTTCTATGGCCCACTATGTGAGAGAGATGGCACACACAGGGATGGCACTCTAGCAGAAATGCCAAATTGCCAATCTTAATCTCCCACCAAAAAAAAAAAAAAAAAAAAAACAGGGAATGTCCTACAATTACTATCTCCCTGCCTGCAGTAATCTCAGCCAGGTATGGCAGGCAGCTACTATCTCCCTGCCTGCAGTAATCTCAGCCAGGTATGGCAGGCAGCAATAAGGAGTGGACTGATGCACAAATGAAATAAAAAGTGTGGACAAACAAAAAAGATAGCTGTGCAGAAAGGAAGGAACAAGAGGATTTGTGCTTTGAAAAAAGCAGTTGGTTTGCACAGCGGCGTACACACAGCAATGCAGCTATCAGGGAGCCTTCTAGGGCAGCCCAATGAGCTACAGCGCTGAGGGGAAAAAAAAAAAAAAAAAACTTCCACTGTCCCTGCACACCGAGGGTGGTGTTGGACAGTGCAAATCGCTGCAGCACAAGCGGTTTTGTGGTTAATGGACCCTGCCTAACGCTATCCCTGCTTCTGACAAAGCGGCAGCAACCTCTCCCTAAGCTCAGATCAGCAGAAGTAAGATGGCGGTCGGCGGGAACGCCTCTTTATAGCCCCTGTGACGTCGCAGACAGCAAGCCAATCACTGCAATGCCCTTCTCTAAGATGGTGGGGACCAGGACCTATGTCATCACGCTGCCCACACTCTGCGTTTACCTTCATTGGCTGAGAAATGGCGCTTTTCGCGTCATTGAAACGCGACTTTGGCGCGAAAGTCGCGTACCGCATGGCCGACCCCGCACAGGGGTCGGATCGGGTTTCATGAAACCCCGACTTAGCCAAAAGTCGGCGACTTTTGAAAATGTTCGACCCGTTTCGCTCAACCCTACTCCCCATGTTTACGTCAGTTCGTCCGGGTTTTCCGGTTTCCTCCCACACTCCAAAGACATAGGGGGTAATTAGATTGTGACCCCAATGGAGACAATAATTACAAAGTCTGAAAAGCACTGCAGAATATTTTGGTGCTATGTAAACAAGGATAGAAATAGTAAATGGGTTAGCTTTAATATAAGATCTTTATTCTGTATAAAATGTACATGTTATGTTGCAATATTATAAAAATTTGTTTATATCACAGTGTTTAAGCGTTAGGATCTTTCTTTTTCAGCTTCCATTATCCAGTGGCAATTTTGATGTTTATAACACTGACCAAAGCATTTGCACCTCTGCGATGGGACTGTCCAACACATCTTGTACAGCGAGTAACGGTGTAAAGAGTGAAGTTACAGGTAAATGAATGAGTTTATATAAAATTTGCCTCATTCACAATATACATGCTTTAATACATGGTCATAAAGACAAAATATAAAAATAAATTTCATTTTATGATTGTTAAATTACAGTATTGATTATTATTTTCAGAATAATTAATCAAAATATTTTAAAGCCAATATATTTATATATGGCAGTTCACTTATGGTTGCTTTCTGTTGTGAAACAATTGTATTTAATATGCATAGTATATAATAAACTTTAAAATTCATATAACAAGTCCATAGGGCATTACTATGGCCTCGATTACTGACCTGCTTGGTAACCTTTGTGCTGGTACCACCAGAGGGCTCTATGTTTTACTATTGAGTAAATGCTTCTAGGTGTTAGGGATAGCAGAACGCACCAAATAATATAAAGGGAAATATGAAGTACGTTCGCAGCCCGGGGTCCACCATGCAGAGATGGAACCTGCTGCTGAGTAATGGCGGATGAACACTTGCTCACTCGTGGGGTAGACTTCACCCAGTGTGGATGGAAGCAAACTCTGTTGCTTCACAGAGTCGCTTAAATGAACACTGTGACCTGTTAGTAGTCACAGGGTGCAGCTGGTGGATGCTGGTAGGATCCCTTGGATGCTGGTGGGATCCCTATGATTCACCCCCTCTATGCAGGTGATTGGACTCACTCGGACCCTCGGTGGCGTTTGAGCCCGCGCCTGAGGACGCCCTGAGTCAGATGCTGAGTCCAAACGAGAGTTCCCACCCTACACTGACCGGTTGTCAGAACTAACTAAATATTTACCGCACAGAGTGTGTACAGTGCCGCTCTGGTGGATGCCACTAACCACCCTAACTAGGGCTAGGAAAGCGCACTGGTTGTGCACGGCACGCACTTGTGGTAGCTGCTAATTGATGCAGTAATTCGTGTCTAGTGCTGGATGGCACAGTCTGGCGCTAGGTAGCTCAATCACCCAAGAACTTTCAACAACACTAGGGATGGGAACGATTAAGGAGCTTTCACCAGTTTCAGTCATACCTCCACACACACACACAATTTCAGATTTATACTAGCGCATGGCCAAGCGGCCATGCAAACCTTTTATTTCTGTAGCCTTCCAGGACCTTTCTAGTGATCCAATCGGAGCAGCTACAGGACCTGAGCATGTGACCCCGACCTCCAATGAGAGGTCATCCAGTGGGCATGCTCAGTAGAAGAAAGCAGGACTTAGTCCCTGGAACGTCTGCTCACCGCTGATCAGTGCTGGTTACAAAGGCTGAGCCTGGAAAGGCCGCTGTAACCAAACACACAGTATCTGCTTGAGCCAGACGCTGGGACCGATGTCTCTGCTGAGCAGGCTCCACTGCAGCTGGAAGAGAATGGGAGACCGCAGCGGACACGGTTCGAGATTCCCCCTGTCCAGCAGCGGAAACTCAACACCTAACACTAGGGTAGCTCATTTTTATAATTTACGTGTCACAATTTTATTTTTATTATAGTTCCATAATATGGTCATGTGACTCAAGTATTTTATATATAGAAAAGCATATGCTAATGGAAAAATAGCTTTTTATGGGGCTTATTGTACAAACAGTAATAACATTACCGAAAATGTAATTTAGCACTACTAAATTATTTCATGGGCTCTGAAGCAAATGGGGGTTGTTTGATATTATTATTTGCATCTGCTTTAAAGCATCTGTAACAGTGTGGGCATTTAGACCTCAATTTCTCAAAATCAGCAATTTTCACTGTCATGAAGAACTCAGATGCTCCAGATTCATTAAGAGGTGTCCTCATCAGTGACTGGAGTACAATTTTTGAGGTAATGAATGCAACAGCTCGCAATGCCCTGTCCTGCTAAAGTTCAGTCCACTTTGGTGGAGCTGGGAGAAATTTTCGTGAAAAATCTAAGTTGCGCAAAAAAATGGCAAAGTATTTCACACCAGAATGTTTGCAAAATTGCTTTGATGAACCAGACCCTTAGTTTGGTCAACACTTTTCAAAAATTTCCCTAATTTATTGACGCCTGTACCGATGAATGGGATACATTAGTTATATACGACTGGGCGTATAAGACGACCCCCAACTTTTCCATATAAAATATAGGGTTTGGGATATACTCACCGTATAAGACGGGGGTCATCTTATATGCCCAGTCATCTTATACAGTGTGTGTGGTCGCATGACCGTGATGTCATCTAAGGTCCTTCGCTCAATGCATCCTTAGGAACAGAGGCCGCCGCTTGCACTGCTGAGAGCCGGGGGCCGTCAGAGGGTAAATACATCCCATATTTTTTATTTTTACTTTTTTTTACATGAATATGGAGTCTCCTCTCCTCCAGACCCTGGGAACCATCCAGGACAGCTCCCTGCACATGCCGTACCTGGCGTATAAGACGACCCCTGACTTTTGAGATGATTTTCAGGGGTTAAAAAGTTGTCTTATACGTTGGAAAATATGGTATATATTGCTATTAAAAGAGATGAGCAAATTAGGCAAGATTCCAATTTGCCTGTTTTTGGTGATTTTCCTAGAAAATTTCATTTGCAGAAAAGTTATTCTCTGCAATATATATATCCTTTATTATGGTCTGGGATCTCTCCAGACTCAGATTATAATAAATGTAAGAGGTAAAAAGTAAAAAAATCCTTATACTGCTCATCTTTCTGGCCCCTCCTCTCCTTACCATCATTGTCTGATCACCGCCACTAGAGCTTAAATCCCCAGGCCTTTGAAGCAAGGCCGGGACTTCTGGCTCCAATGATGTCTGACAGAGTGAGCCGAGGGTCCAGGAGATGTCAGCAATAAGATGAATATAAGTATTTTATTTTCTTTCTAACCTGTTTATGGTCATTTATGGTTCAGAAAAATGGGGGCCACTGATCACCATTTTGCTGAATCCGACTGATGCAAACTGCAGATTTTTGTCGAATTCGAGTAGAATTCAATTTGGTTAGAATATATTCATTCATTTCTAGTTAATAAGTATATTTTGTCAAATTGTCCTATTTGGGTTTTAAAAATTATTTTAATAATCACTGAATGTTTGTCTAAAAATTAGGATGTTTTGTTATGTTGAACTCAAACACATAAAGTCCTTGGGAATAAATCTGAATAATATGCAAATTATTGTATTTTTATTCTTATCCCCTTTGAAAAAAAATCAAAAAAGTTGAAATGTCAAAATTATCAATTTACAGTAAAGCGAAAATCAGGTGCACTGAATATTAGGGCAGCGGCTTATTAGCAAAGTGAGTTGCAGCACATAATAGAATTTGGTAAGAAATACTAGTAAATGTTCCCCAAACTTCCTGCTATTTATTTCCCATTATCTCCATTATACTTACATTTCGACGGATAAAAATGGGCTATGCGCTAACTGTAAATAGATTAAATAGATTTTTTTCACATATGTATTGGAGTGCTTATTTATGTATAACCTTTTTTAAATGGAATCCTGAACACCATTAATTTAAAATTTAGTACCAATATTCAGAATTCACCCATTCTTTGTTAGACAAGTTTGAATTACAATAATCAGAAAAAAGGGAGTTATGCTTTATTATTATTATTTATTATTATAGTGCGATTTATTCCATGGCACTTTACGTGTGAAAAGGGGTATAAATAATAAAAAGCAAGTACAATAATAATGAAGCAATACAGGTTCATGAAACAACACAAGTTACCGACTGGTAGAGAAGGAGAGAGGACCTTTCCTCTGAGGGCTTAAGGTACCGTCACACATAATGATATCGTTAACGATATCGTTGCTTTTTGTGACGTAACAACGATATCATTAAGGAAATCGTTATGTGTGACAGCGACCAACGATCAGGCCCCTGCCGTGTGTGACGCCGATCCAGCGATGTCTTCACTGGTAACCAGGGTAAACATCGGGTTGCTAAGCGCAGGGCCGCGCTTAGTAACCCGATGTTTACCCTGGTTACCAGCGTAAACGTTAAAAAAACAAACACTACATACTTACCTTCAGCTGTCTGTCCCTGGCGCTCTGCTTCTCTGCACTCTTCCTGCATCCTGTGTCAGCGCCGGCCAGCCGGAAAGCACAGCGGTGATGTCACCGCTCTGCTTTCCGGCTGACCGGCGCTGACAGTGCAGAGGAAAGCAGAGCGCCGGAGGACAGACAGCTGAAGGTAAGTATGTAGTGTTTGTTTTTTTAACGTTTATGTTGGTAACCATGGTAAACATCGGGTTACTAAGCGCGGCCCTGCGCTTAGTAACCCGATGTTTACCCTGGTTACCGGGGACCTCGGGATCGTTGGTCGCTGGAGAGCTGTCTGTGTGACAGCTCTCCAGCGACCAAACAGCGACGCTGCAGTGATCGACATCGTTGTCGGTATCGCTGCAGCGTCGCTTAGTGTGACGGTACCCTTACAGTCTACAAGGGATGGGTGAAAATACAGTAGATGAGGGCAGAGCTGGTTGTGAAGCTGTATAGTGGCTCAATGGTTAATGCAGGTTGTTTTGGTCTGTTGGAAGAAGTGGGTCTTCAGGTTCCTTTTGAAGGTTTCCAAGGTAGGTGAGAGTATGACATTTGGGCTAGAGAGTTCCAAAGTAGGGGGGAGCACTGGAGAAATCTTGTATACAGTTGTGGGAAGAGGAGATAAGAGGGGAGTAGAGAAGGAGATCTTGTGAGGATCAGAGATTACGTGTAGGTAATGACTGGGAGACTAGGTCAGTGATGTAAAACATATTGGCTCTAGAGATGGGTGGATCTATTGGCATGACTCCGGTCAATCAATCAAGCAGGAGTTATAGACGTCTCAGCTAGGATGCTTTTCAGACCAGACCTTAAGGATTTACATAGAGCGTGGGAGAATTTCAAAAGGTTTTTGGGGGTGTAGAGGGGGAGTTGGGGGATTATATCCCTTTATTGAATGCAGCATAGGTGCTGATTAAGGTGCTAGCTTTAGTTCAGACATGAAATAACTGGTCACAGATTCCCTTTAATGACCTGGCGGATAGATTGGAGTTCTTTGAATCGATTCTCCTATATCTAATTGGCTCTATTATTTGAATTCATGCTTATTAACTCTAATTTTGTGCTCAGCCATATGAAGAATTCCCTTTAAGTGATAAATAAAGAAGATAGAATTCTAGAAAAGACAATGTGTGGCGAATAATTAATACACAAAAATGATCATTATTGGCCAAAATATTGATTTTTACACAGCAAAAAATGCTTCTAATTGTCCAATCACAATGGCACAAGTGTTTTACAACACTTACTATTTTGGTAAAGATAGGGCAAAGATCACCAAGCATGTTTATTCTGTCTTCTTAGTTTAGAAGCTCAAAAACAATGATGACCTTGTGATCAATATGAACATCATGCATTTCCATAATCAAATTATTTTGGGAAACACAAGATCCTTTCAAATGTTGGCCGCTGATCAACTGCATAAATTAATTATCTCCTATTAAATGTGTTTCATGATAGAACAATTGGCTTTTAAGAGCTTACAGAAAATCCATTCAATAAGTATCTATATTAACGGATTAACAGCTTGAAAAGTTACATTCAATTAGTACTCAACATTATGAACCTTTGACTGTTTATTAATGTCATGAAAAGGAAACACAGGA
The DNA here is from genome assembly GCF_032444005.1 of Ranitomeya imitator. Lineage (NCBI taxonomy): Eukaryota > Metazoa > Chordata > Amphibia > Anura > Dendrobatidae > Ranitomeya > Ranitomeya imitator. Next base: position 310,152,419 of record NC_091285.1, on the reverse strand, counting down.
TTCTTTCAGTGGAAATATTCAAGAAATCTGATTACAACTGAACTTGGGAATGCAGAAAACCCTCGCTAATGGATGATGGTTAAATACACTTTTTGTATGCGAAAGTACCATAAATCTTGACATCCTGATTAGCTCCCAGGAAAAATAAAGTTTTTTTTTCATGTATAATTATTTTCACAGTTGGCAGCAAAATGTTATCCTTTGTAGGCGGGTGTACATAAATTTGTTGGGTACAAGGAATAAAGCTGAATGCTATTGTTTTACTGCATAGTGTTTTGGTCATATCTGTAACTATAGAAATTGTTTTTCTCTTTTGCATTGACTTGGCAGTATATCATTTTCAATAGTAATGGCATAATGAGGTTCCATAACTTTTGGAAAAATATTCATTTTATATAGTAAAGTTATGTAAAATTAAAAAAGGTAGCTGCCATATAAAGGGAATATGGCAGTGGGTTTTTGCTATGTAATCTGAGGACAGCATAAGGTAGGGAGTAAAGGGACTCTGTCACCTGAATTTGGAGGGAACAATTTTCAGCCATAGGGGCGGGGTTTTTGGGTGTTTGATTCGCCCTTTCCTTACCCGCTGGCTGCATGCTGGCTGCAATATTGGATTGAAGTTCATTCTCTGTCCTCCATAGTACACGCCTGCGCAAGGCATGTACTATGGAGGACAGAGAATGAACTTCAATCCAATATTGCAGCCAGCGGGTAAGGAAAGGGTGAATCAAACACCCGAAAACCCCGCCCCTATGGCTAAAAATTGTTCCCTCCAAATTCAGGTGACAGAGTCCCTTTAAAACACAGAACTTAATAATGTGTCACTTCTCAATCTGTGTGCTATTTTTAGTCACAATGAAGGTTGTATCACCAGGACATTATCATTTCTTGTGACTAGCTAGTCCCATGCCTCCTGGTCTCACTCCGCCCCCACCTGTGATAAGCAGCTCAGTCTCTATAGACTATGTACATACAGAGCCTGGTGTGGATGTGGTCTTTTTTATGAGCTTTGCTTCATGATACATCTAAGGTTTCTGATTTTGTCATAACTACTGCACCCACAACACTCAGTGATACATCATTAAAATCAGGGTCTCTTTATCTACATCATGCTGCTGTGACATTAGGTAGCAAAAATCTGCTGACAAATTCCTTTTAACGCTGATGTCGGACTCCTTCCCCTTGATGTGAGCTCCTGCGGTGAGCCTACATCTTTCCGGGGACATGTCAGCTGTTTTAAACAGCCGACATGTGCCCGCCATAGCCGCAGGTGGAATCGCAATCCACCCGTGGCTATTAACCAGTTAAATGCCACTGCCAAACTTTGACAGCAGCATTTAAATCACGCTTCAAGCAATTGCGCTGGAAATACGCACACCGGTGACCCCGTCACATGATTGCAGGTCACTGGTGTGTTGTCATGACAACAGAAGGTCTCCTGGAGACCTCTATGGTTCTCAGTGCAGGTTTGCTGTGAGCGCCGCCCAATGGTCGGAGCTCAAAGCAGGTGAATAAATCTGCTATATAGAGGCGATCTGAACATCTCTATCGGTTTGTGGCAGCTTCTAGTCTCCTATGGAGACTATTGAAGCATGTCAAAAGTTAAAGAAAAATGTTTTTAGAAATGTAAAAAAATATATAAAAGTTCAAATCACCCCCCCTTTCGCCCCATTCAAAATAAAACAATTAAAATAAAATCAAACATACACATATTTGTTATCACCACATTCAGAATCGCCCAATCTATCAATAAAAAAAATTAGCCTGACCGCTAAACAGAGTAGCGAGAAAAAGTCAAAACGCCAAGATTATTTTTTTTGGTCACCGTGATATTGCATTAACATACAATAACGGGCGATCAAAAGATCGTATCTGCACGAATATGGTATCATTAAAAACGTCAGCTCAGCATGCAAAAAATAAGCCCTAACCCGACCTGAGATCGCAAAAAAACAGAGACAATTTGAGTATCGGAAAATGGCACGATGTTTTTTTAACAAAGTTTTGAATTTTTTTCCACTACTTAGATAAAAAAGAACCTAGACATGTTTAGTATCTATGAACGCGTAATGACCAGGAGAATCATAATGGCAGGTCAGTTTTAGCATTTAATGAACCTAGTAAAAAAGCCAGACAAAAAACAAGTGTGGGACTGCACTTTTTCTGCAATTTCACCACACTTGGAATTTATTTCCTGTTTTCTAGTACAAGTCATGGTAAAATCAATGGTGTCGTCCAAAAGTACAACTCGTCCCGCAAGAAACATGCCTTCACATGGCCATATTGACAGAAAAATAAAAAAGTGATGGCTCTGGGAAGGAGGGGAGCGAAAAATGAAAATGCAAAACCGATAAAAGCTCTGGAGGTTAATGGGATAAATTGAATGTATTACTTTTTTATATGTTTTTTGCAGCTTACTGTCCTAATTCACTATATTTGTATCATCAGTAGGTTAAGTTTTTGAGATAAATCATATTTCGTAATATATAAAGTAGATATAAATTTGTTGTACTGTATAAACATGTTGCATTTTTTTTTCAATTTTAAGTATGCTAAATATTTAATATTCCAAAAGGGGTATTTTGACATCATAAATGGTGTCTTCACTTAGCAACTTCCTATTTTCTAACGTGGAAAAATAATGCAAAAAAGTGACTTTTGCTTTGAAGGGCTCACTGTAAGCATATTTTACTATAAAAACTGTATTCTGATACCTAATACTGCATTTATACCTCTTAAAACAAAGACTATTTTTAATTTACATCTATTTCAAATTTCATAATGCTCACTTTTAGCTTACCGTGATGTTCAATTTGAATCCTGAGCATGCAGAGGAGTCTCATTTGGAATGTTATCAATGATGTCCACTCTAATGGCTGATCTCATTGTCTCTGGTAATGAGCATTCGCAGTTGTCTAGTTCAGCACTTGCTCATTTTTCATTCCTTCCTACTCATTCACCCACTATGCCCTCTTTACTACTAGCACGCAATGCCTTGCCAGGCTCAGAATGCTCCCACTGCCATACCATGCTTTTTTTTACTGAGCATGTGACTCGCATGCCCAGTCCAAGAAGAAAGCTGACTATCAGCTACGTTGCCAGCTCATAATCTCATCTCCATTGTCTAGCCAATTGAATTATGAGACAGTCATTTTGACCACTATATGAGCTATCTTTGTCATGATTGGTATATTGAAGCTGAGATTAAAAGGGGTGAGTTCTCAGTGGCATGGTTAGGAGGAGCTAGCACTGCCTAAGAAGCCAATGCTTTCCACTGTTGGGTTAGCAGTTTTGAGCATCACACCATTTGGGCTGCTAATGGAAAAACCCATCAAGCAATTGTTTTTGCGTTTTTTCATATCATGTGATGATATAACTAATACAATATCCTAGTGACAATTTGATTCAACGTGTTTTCGGTGACCGTGTATGTGATTTCATGTAATTTGGTTTTGAATTTAATCATCTTTACAGAATTTATAAATTAGATATTCAACATACTGGCTGAGTACTTATATAATACAGTAATTAAATATATAAAAAGACAACAATTGAAACACTATATCTTGCAAAGAACTCTTGGTTGCATTGTATAAAATAATTCAATTCTATTGCATTGGTTATAGGAAAAAGGGATTTGCCATTATACTAGCGGTAAAGGAATGGAGGATGTAAAAAGAAGCGTCTTTGTAATACAATTTTATCTATAATATTGCCTTTGTAAATGAGACCCTTAGGTTACATTCCCATAATTAGTATTTGATGAGTTTTTGCAGAATTTCTGCACCATTTCTGCACCAATTATGTAAATTAGGCTACTTTTGTGTTTTCATTCCGTTTTTTCATTGTGTTTTTAACGTGCATTTTTATCTAATTTTTGACGCCATGTTTTTTTTCTCTGTTTGGTGTGTCATGCGTTAAATAAAGCTGCTTTATTTTTTACACTTCCTGGCATTTGATATTCTCAGGTGTGGAACACAAGGGTTTTTGAATAGTTTCCACCGCATGAGTGTTTTTACCTGCACATTTTCTGCACCTAATGCTAGTCTATGGGGAAATTCCACATAGAAAACTCAGTGTACCTGCAAGAGAAATTGCCATGCCGCAGAGGTCAGTTTCCGCAGCATAAAAAGTAGCACAATGGGCATTAGATTTCTATAAATTTCATCCACTTTGCTGGTACTGTAAAACACGGCATTTTTTACACAGAAATAATACGCAGTGTCAAAAAAAAATGACAAAAGCTCATAGTGGGCACACAGCCTAGCTTGTTCTTCATACACCTCTTCTGTTTTGACATTTCATTGTCAATGGTAACATACGTGTGAAATAATTGATCCTAATGGTAATACATGCTCAATGACGTTTTAACTTTGTCATTATCCCGATTTCTTGAGCCTCTGCGCAAGCACCACTTTCAGAAAGGGACCTGTGGTTTGACATTACAGTCCAGTTTTGGAGTACGTGACCACAGATTTTACAATTCGGGAGAGTGGCATTTGACATTACATTCAGAATATTTCCAGCATAATATATGCTCTACATTAGTACCTTTAAACTTAGTAGGAATGCCCCTTTAAAGTGTGTGTGTTTTTTTTTTAGATACTACAAGAGCCATGGCTAAAGAGCGACAGAAGAAGGATAATCATAATCTTAGTAAGGATATATATAAATTGGATATTGTCCCTTTTAAATTGTTGAGATATCAAAGCATATAATGTGTCAGCATTAACACTTTGTTGGAATTTATTCGTTAGATTTTCTGCAAAAACTTTAGCAGAACTTTTATGCACTATTTAGTTTGTTTCATTTCCATGTAATTTTGGTTAATAACCTATAAGATCTTAAAATGTCCTATTAAATTGTTGCCTTTAATTTTTAACTGAGTTACAGATAAATATCCAGGGATCTAGGAAATCTAGGCTGAAATAAGCCTTCATGAAATATTCATTGTTTTTCAGTTGAACGGAGGAGACGTTATAATATTAACTACAGGATTAAAGAACTTGGAACACTGATCCCAAAGTCAAATGATCCGTGAGTTTACAGTAAATTCACTTACTTTATTTTGAACATTTTTAATATATACTTGACGGTTCAGTATTAGATTTATTATTACGCCAAGAGAAAACTGCTTCAATTCTGTTTATGCTAAGATGGCAGGTCATAGAAGAACCTCATCTATCCGCACAATAAATTTAAATGGAACCTGGCACATTGTACATGCAGTTCGATCTTTGGACAGCCTGGTATAGAGAAGGACAAGCTGAGCAGAACGATATATAGGTTTATTGGAAAAGATTCAGTATAACTTCTTCTGTATTCATTGAAATCACTGGTGTTTGTATGCACTGTATATGAGTCCAGTCGGCGGCCTTACTAGTGATTGACAGCTATCTCTACATGAATAGTCATATAACAAAGACTACAGTCACTGAATACAGTGGCTTTCGAAAGGATTCACCCTCTTTAGTATTTTTTATGTTTTGCTGCCTCACAATCTAGAATGTCACTGTTTTTTGAGGGTTTGCATCAGTTTATGTAAAGAACATGCCTACAACAGTCAACATTTGGTTTTCTTGTTTGTTTTTTTTAACCAAACAACAAATAGGACAAAAATAACTGAAAACTTCAGTGTGCATAAATATTCACACCCCAAAGTCAGTACTTTGTAGAGACTCCTTTTGTGGCAATTACAGCTGAAAGTTGCTTTGGATAAGTCTCTATGAGGATTCCTCATCTTGCCACTGGGATTTTTGCCCACTCCTCAATGCAAAACTGCTTCAGCTCCATCAAGTTAGATGGCTTCCTCTGGTGAACAGCAATCTTCAAGTCTGACTACTACTAGAATCTCAATTTGACTAAGTTCTGGGCTTTGACCAGGCCACTCCAGAACATTTACACGTTCCTCCTTAAATCACTCGAGTGTTGCTTTAGCAGTATACTTTGAGTCATTGTGGAATGTCAACCTCCGTCCCAGTCTAAAATCACTGACAGACTGAAACAGGGGGTGAATACTTTGGCAAGCTACAGTATGACTGTACACCAAACTTATTTATATTATTTCTAGATATGCCAGGGCTTTCAACGAATAAAATACAAGTTTTGCTGAAAATATTCCCACAAAAAGATTATCAATCTGATCAGCTCCTCTGCTCTATAGCATCCTGCCTGCAGATCAGACACCATTTTCAACATGGAGAATTTCCTTTTGTCGACCCATTTTCCTTTTTGTAAGATTTAAAAAGTAAAAGCTGAAAAAATATAAATATTTAGCCTAAAGTGCAAAGAAATGTGTCATGTTTAGCTTTAGGCCTTTTAGAGATAATTGCTTAATTGTTCACAATAATAGTAATTTTCACCAGGGATGTCCACACATTTACATGCCACTGTAGCGAAGAGAAAAGAAAATAATTTACTGGGTAGAAAGGCAAAATGACCAATTGTAAACACACAGTGCTATATAATATGATGATTGGAATATATTAAGAGGATAAAAACTTTGATGGGAGTTCTTCTTTAACAAAACCAATGATGCTCTAGATGTAGCTTTTCTATTTTGGTTGATGAAATCTGTCTTGTGGTTGTTGTTTAATCTTTATTTTCAGTTTTGAGTTAATGATATGTTCGTGCCCCAAGACAGGCCTGGAGGGGGGTCTTCATGTGGTGCTCTGATTAGGAATTCATATTGCAGACTGCTGACACTGATCCCTCAGTGCCTGCCCCGTAGTTTACATAATGAATATCTGTACATACTGTGGGAAAAAAAAGCCCTTCTGCAGGCAGGTGCCAGCCATGGCCCCTGCACTGCAGCATAATCGCATGTTTAATATCCCAATAATAAATGTGGTTGATGTTATTCAGATAGGAAAAAAAAACAATTTAAAAATGGCGCCTGCTGCGCCTGTGCAGTAGCAGCTATTGGTGTGCATGCTGACGCCATTTTTAAATTGGTATTTTTTTATGGATTTCATCGCCCAGGTACCATTTTAATCAGTATAATGGCGCCAACTTGGCACTGTCTGTAGATTACAATGTACAATCCTGTGACAGGTTCCCTTTAAAATAACTGCACTAATACCTACAACTTTCTGTGCGATATATATTCATTTTTGCTTGTATTTTTAAACCTGTATGATAGTTTTGACATTTGCATTGTTGAGAAAGTATTCCAAATATATATACCTATATACTTTTTAGGCTGAAAGTGCTCTCTCGGCTTATACTCGAGTCATTGTCCTAGTTGGATCGACGGGGGAGGGGGAGCGGCAGCTGTGACATACTCACCTGCTCCTGGCCTGGTCCCTGCATCTCCGATGGTCTCCTGGCGCTGACAGCTTCTTCCAGCTTTGAGCAGTCACATGGCACCGCTCATTACAGTAATGAATATGGAAGCAACTCCACTCCGTAGGGGTGGAGCCGCATATTCATTACTGTAATGAGCGGTACCAGTGACTGCTCAAAGCTGGAAGAGCTGCCGCGCCTGGAGAGTCCATCAGAGAAGCTGCCAGGGACCGTGCCGGGAGCAGGTGAGTATAATGGGGAGGGGGAGCACGGAGATATTCACCTGTCCTCATTCCAGCGCCAGGCGCCGTCTTCCGCGTCATCTACCTGTGACGCTCAGGTCAGAGGGCGTGATGACGTGCATAGTGCTCGCCGCCCTCTGCCTGAGCGTCAATGCGGGGAATGGGGAAGACACAGTGGCGCCCAGGGGTGGAACGGGGAAAGGTGACTGTAGCAAGTGCCGGGGGGCTGAGCGACGAGAGGTGAGTATGTCATTTTTATTTAATTACAGCAACAGCATATGGGGCATAATAGTCTATGAAGCATATTATGGGGATATATTCAGCATTTGTGGAGCATTATATGGGGCTAATATCTCTATGGAGCATCTTATGGGGCCATAATCAGCATTTGTGCAGCATTATACAGGGCAAATATCTCTATGGAGCATCTTATGGGGCTATAATCAGCATTTGTGCAGCGTTATATTGGGCAAATATCTCTATGGAGCATCTTATGGGGCCATATTCAGCATCTGTGGAGCATTATATGGGGCAAATATCTCTATGGAGCATCTTATGGGGCTATAATCACCATTTGTGCAGCATTATATTGGGGAAATGTCTGTATTGAGCATCTTATGGGGTCATAATAAACATTTGTGCAGCATTATATGGAGCTCCTGATTCAATATGGATATTCAAAAACACTTAACCTACCGATGTCTCAATTAATTTTACTTTTATTGGTATCTATCTTTATTTTTGACATTTACTGGTAGCTGCTGCATTTTCCACCCTAGGCTTATACTCGAGTCATTAAGTTTTCTCAGTTTTTTGTGGCAAAATTAGGGGTGTCAGCTTATACTCGGGTCGGCTTATACTCGAGTATACTGTATAATTGTATATTTTATATTATTTATACATATTACATATATGTATATTCATTTTTTCCATTTTTCTTTCTGTCTTTTGCAGAGTCCTGCCTGCCCTTTGCACACCAGAAGCATTCTCTTTGCTCCAGCTCTGGTGATGCTACAATACACTTTTAGTACCAATGTACTTTTATAAATAAAGGTTCCCCATTGCATCCTGGCATTCACTTCACTGTACAGATAATTACGTTTATATAAGATTAGATTCAAGCTGGTAATTTGATGGTCTTAAATACATAGCTAAAATAAATAGCAGAATAGAATTTTCTTTGATGTTCTACTTTGATATTTTGTACACTTTTAAATAAGAATCACCACTGAGAATACAGTTTATTTTACTTTAACAATGAAACACTCTCCCTTTCCTCAAAAGAGTCAAATGTAAAGACTATTATACTAAAAATGATCTTTTAAAATGTAATCTGAAGTCCCTGGCAATGTACATTTTCTTCTCCATTAATGTATAAGTACTGCACATAGATTTTAATCTCAAAGTTAATAATAAAAGCAATTTTCACTTAAAATATAAAAACTGTAATGGTGGAATCATAATACATTTAGCTCTCTCACAAAAAGTCTCTCTATTAGTTTCTTTTGACACATATTTTCATTCCAGGATCAATTTTACTATATAAGGAGTTCTTAACTATTCTATTAAAATTTCCATTCAGAAGCAATAATATCTAACAGTGAATAATAGTCATGTAAATCATTATTTCAGGTTAATGTAAAAGATTTTGTAAGTTCTTATGAATTCTGCTGATGTGCACAATTGTGAAAAGGTTATTTCGCCATTTTGCAGTGATATGCGCTGGAACAAAGGAACTATTTTAAAAGCTTCAGTTGAATACATCAAATGGCTTCAAAAAGAACAACAAAGGGGCAGAGAATTAGAACATAGACAGAAAAAATTAGAACAAGCCAACAGAAGATTGCTGCTGCGTATTCAGGTTGGTTAAGTACGAGAAAGTTCTAAAGTTCTGAAAATTATCCCCATCTATTCCGCTTTTAGATATTTATTTATTAGAACAATTACCGGCTGGGGCCATTTATAGTGGTAGAATGTGTTTAAACTTTTACACAGATGGCTTAAATGACTGTATTGTATTCTGACACTGCTGAATGAGCAGATGTGTGATTTGAAAACCCGTTAGGTGCTAAAAATCAAGGACATCAATTTATGTCTGTTCACAGTATAAAATGACATACAGAAAAAATGTTTTCATTGAAGAGAGATATCAGCAGTTCCTTACAGAGGTTCTTTGGTTTACATAAACATTGTCATTTAACTGATTACCTAGTTTGTAATTTATATTTGTCAAGAATGTGAAAGTTTATACAGTATATCTAATGATGAGTTATCGAAGCTTCATTTATATAAGTATACTAAAAAATTTTAAAAAGATAAAGGAGCTTTTTTATGAAGGTGTCTATGCAAGATTTCTGGCATAATTGCAATAGTTTTGCGCAACTCAAAAAAATATTGCCCCTCTTGGAGTTTTCACGCTAGTCATGGTTAGCTATGCCAGAATGGGCAGAGCATGGCTGGGAAAGGGCATGGCTACTCCCGTTTAAAAAATTATGACAAGTTATGACACTCGTAAAAAAGTACTCAAGAAATATACTCCAGGCTTGGCAGGACTACACTTCTGTTGAAGACACATTGAACTTGTCATGTACATTTCCTTATGAATTAGGTGCATCTTGCTCAAGTCCCTGCTGATTAAGAATGGGGTGCACAATGCCAATCTTATTGAAACAGGGCCAAAAGACTTAAAATGAATCTGTCATCAGCCCTTGCCATCTAATCTGTGAGCTGCATAATATAGAGACAGATTCCCTGATTCCACTAATGGGGCTATTTTATCAGCAGGAGATTAGCATTCGAAGACTAGTTGGCTAGCTGTCAAGTAGTGAAGCGTTTTCATGAGCTCTGTATAACACCACCCCACCACTTATTGTCAACTTTCTGTCTGTACTGTACGTGGGCAGAAGGTTGCCAATCATTGGTGTGGGTGAGGTTATACTGAGCTCAATATTCAGATAAATGCTAGATCTCCAACAGATAAAATAGTGACTTTATCAAAATGACAGCAAGCAACTCAGTACGTCATACATCACTGGAATAAATGTCTCTGCCCCCACAACTTTCTTCTATCAGATGGAGCAACAAAATATTAGGGACATATTCCCTTTAATATGCATTTAGACTAGCTGAATATATTTTACAAGTGATCCTAGTAATGCTAGTTTCTCAATTATTCGCCATGTATGAAGTCTTCCAATGCTCATTGGTTGGATGAAATGATTTTTAAGTTTCCATGAAAATCATTGTTCTCAGCAGCATGTTGTCCTGTGTAAAGATTACGTATTGCCAAGAACATTGACAGTCCATGCACACCAAATAATTTACTGCCGATCCTTCTTTGCACATGGGAAATATGGTAGGCCTGTTTAACCCCTTTACCACCTTGGACATAGAGGTACATCCAAGATCATCTACCCCCTTTTTTTGCAGCTTTTGGCACATGAAAGCTGATTTAATCAGCTGACATGTCCCCCTAACAGCTGCGGGTGGGATCGCAATCCACCCACTGTTGTTAACATGCTAAATGCCACTAACAATCACTGACAGCAGTATTTAGCTCGAGAGTTCCAGAAGCGCGTAATAAGACCCCTCAATCGGTGCCCCTGTCATGTGATTGTGGGACGCTGATGGGCTGTCATGACAGCTAGGGGTCTGTGCTTATCATTGCAGATCCCCTATGAACGCAGCCGCTGAAGCCCTGCTATGTGTAGAACAAGCGATTGAATGATAACAGCTTCAAGTCTCCTAAAAATAAAAAGTAAAAAAAAGGTTTAAAAAATACTGAAAAAATTAAATACATAAAAGTTCAAATTCACCCCCCTTTGCTCCATTCAAAATAAATCAATTATGCTATTCACCCTATGATAAAACTCTGATCAGAGTTTGCTCAGAGTGTCAGCATAGTGTGCTCCAATTCTCTATTATGATGATATGATGGAAAAAAAATTCTCCATCTTCTCCATTCTGTGAGGCCGTGGAAATCAACTGCCCTCAAGATGACATCTGATTCCACGCACTCATTAACTTGCATGGCCGAGTGCAATATCTGATCAAATGTTAGGTTGCAGCAATTTTTTCCTCGGACAGACAATGCATAACATTGGTTTGGTTGTGATCCGATGATTTGTTGGATCCCACTTGGACCAAAAATATGCTTGTCTGCACCTGCCCTTAGTATTCCTCTTGTTAAGGCCGGTTTCATATGTCAGTGGCTCCGGTACGTGAGGTGACAGTTTCCTCACGTACCGGAGACACTGACTCACGTAGACACATTGAAATCAATGTGTCTCTGCACGTCAGCGTGTTTTCACGGACCGCGTGTCCGTGTGCAAAACACGGAGACATGTCAGTGTTCATGGGAGCGCACGGATTACACGGACCCATTAAAGTCAATGGGTCCGTGTAAAACACGTACCGCACACGGACGCTGTCATTGTGCAGTCCGTGTGCCGTGCAGGAGACAGCGCTACAGTAAGCACTGTCCCCCCCACATGGTGCTGAAGCCGCCAGTCATATCTTCTCTCCAGCAGCGTTCGCTGGATAGAAGATATGAAAAATCCTTTTTTTTTTTTCGTGTTTAAAATAAAGATCCCTGTCCCCACCCCCCTCCCACCCCCTGTGCGTCCGCCGCTGTTACTAAAATACCCGGCTCCCTCGCAGCGTCCTCTCAGCGCCAGCTTCTCCTGTATGAGCGGTCATGTGGTGCCGCCGATTACAGTCTTGAATATGCGGCTCCACCTCCCATAGGGGTTGAGCCGCATATTCATCACTGTAATGGACGGCACCACGTGACCGCTCATACAAGAGAAGCTGCGGCGAGGACAGGATGCTGCGAGGGAGCCGGGTGAGTATTTTTTTAACAGCGGGGGGTCGCACAGGGGGAGGGAGGGGGGTGGGGACAGGGATCTTTATTTTAAACACGAAAAAAAAAAAAAAAAGGATTTTTCATATCTTCTATCCAGCGAACACTGCTGGAGAGAAGATATGAATGGCGGCTTCAGCACCAGATGCAGGGGACAGCGCTTATCTCTAGCACTGTCTCCTGCACGCTCCGTTTGGTACCCAGTCGGCACACGGCTGCCACACGTGTGCCACACAGATGGCCTACATGAGCTCACGGACACACAGACACGGATAATTCCGGTACCGATTTTTCCGGTACCGGAATTATCTGGACGTGTGAGACTGGCCTAATATGGTGAGACTGTACAGCCTTACTTGTAGATAATCATCTTGCACAACATACTCCCAGTCTGATACTGTGAGCATTGATTGACAATATCCAGATGGACTAACAGCAGAACGGCACAATATAGAATTCTAGGAAAAGATTCTCCAGCATTGTCATTTTAGCGACAGTGTAAATACAGATATGACAGGAAGGCTCATAAACTTTGATGTATTACCCTTCTAAAAAGATGCAGTTTGTTTCTAGCACCACTTCATTTTTTTGTTGTTATAAGGAAAATAAACAAATCCGTACTATAATGTTCTCATTGTAGGAACTTGAAATACAAGCTCGAGCCCATGGTTTGCCACTGCCGGCATTGTCTACTGTAGAATTAGCTTCACAAGTCATCAAACAGCAAACATATGGCGAAAATATGTCAGAAGATTATGTTCATCAACTTCCAATGCCTATTGGACAAGCAACCGATTTATGTGATGCATCAACAGGATTTTCCGATCCTCTCTCGCACTTTACAGATCTATCCTTTAGTGCTGCTTTAAAGGAACAGATGTTAGAAGAGATGTCTCCATATGGCACAGACCCCTTCCTTTCTGCTACGTCACCTGACCTTTCCAAAGGAAGCAGCAGAAGAAGCAGTTTCAGCTCAGATGATGGTGATGAACTATGAGCTCAATGTACGGACCCTAAAGACAGTAGCACGTAACCAGCAATCCGGTATCAGGACTTATGTTTTATACCTTACAAAGAGACTAAAAGGAAATGCAATTTTCAGTGCAGGGAATAAATGCAGAATGAACAGCTCCATTCTCTAAAATAGAAATGTCAAAGTGACATGTTTGTATATTATATTTTACACTTGTTAAATTACATGGGCCTAAGTAATTTTCCACTATTACAGCTCCAATTAGTAAATACTGCTCAACATGTTGTTTACCTTGGGGCTAAAATCACCTGGTGATGGGATGAAAAAGCCTTAATGATTTTGTGCATATAAAGTATAATATAACATTCCCCCCTCGTAATTAAGTTGCCATTTTGCTTCTTTAGTAAATGGATCATCCTGTTAGCAAATTTAATTAAGGGTCTTTGAAGGACCATCGCAACAGATATTTACTGTAAAAAGTATCAATTCTTACACTCCAGTATAATGAAAATGTTGTGGCCTTTCAAATGTGAAGAACTTATTTCCATTTTTCTAATTTCATAGTTGACTCGGATTTTCACCAAGAAATTGGTATTTTATATTTCTGCTTCACTGCTCTATAACATAATTTTACAAGTTTTGAACAATCAGTTTTGAGCAACTCATTACAGCATTAACATTTTAGTTTATACTCCACGCACATTGTCATCTGGGGACCATTGTGTTGTTGCTGTCTCCAATATTGTTAGGCGTGCACTACGGAGGATATAGAATGAACTTCAATCCAATATTGCAGCCAGCATGCAGCCAGCAGGTAAGGAAAGGGTGAATCAAACACCCGAAAATTCCGCCCATATGACCAAAAACCGGTCCCGCCAAATTCAGGTGACAGGTTCCCTTTAATGTGCCATATCTTGGTTGTCTGCAGTCTTGATTCCCTCTTCTCCTCTAAGATTGTTGTCGTAATGCAGACTACATATATTGTGATGCCAGAGCCTTATCATAATGTATTTTCTTCTATCTAATGGCATTCAGTGAGAGATCAGTGAGATAAAACTTCTAGCCCCTGATGCCCATGAGTGATCACAGCACAGATGTGCTAATTTGAAATGCATAGACCATTGTTACATTTTTCCAGGATGTTCTGTTTTGGAGAGTTGACATTTTTTTATATCTGGATGTTTCAATAAATATTAATGCTTTTATTTATTTTTGGAAATTAAGTGAGGTATTCTGTCAGTGTTTTTTTCCAAGTATGTTATTCCCTGTCCAACCGAGATTTTTCATCTGAACACTTTCCGTTGATACACAATTTATCTGAGAGGCCTATATATATATACTTATTTATTTCTATTGTCCCTGATATACAGTTTAGTCTCATTGTGCCCTATGTGCTGAACACTGCAGAATCTCAGCGTCATATCGCAGTTTTAGTGTATCCTATGTAATATATACGGCTGTCTCAGTGTATCCTATGTGATGAATATACAGTACAATCTCAGTATATAATATGTTATATATATACATCAGTGTCAATGTATCCTATGTGATGTATGCAGTAGAGCCCAGAACATATCCTTCCCCATCTTTTTCCTCCTTCCTCCTGAACTTTATCCTTTGTGATATATACAACAGTGTCTCATTGTGTACTATGTGATGTATACAGCTGTCACAGTGTAGCCTATGAGATGTAAACAGTGTATCCTATGTGATGAATATAGTAGAGTCTCAGTGTACCTATATGATGTATACAGCAGTCTCAGTGTATGCTATGTGATGTATACAGCATAGTCTTAGAGTAGCCTATGTGATATACATACAGCAGTCTTAGTGTGTTCTGTGTTATTTTCTATACAGCACACTTAGTGTATCCTATGAGATGTATACAGAACAGTTCAGGGTTACTTAAAGGGAACCTGTCAGTAGGATTGTGCTAAATTACCTACAGACAGTGTCAGGTTGGCACCGTTATACTGATTAAAATGATACCTTAGTTGATGAAATTCATTTTGTGGTTGTTGATTAATCTTTATTTGTAGTTTTTACTTAATGAGATTCTCGTGGCCTCACGAGAGTGGCCTGTGGAGGGTCTTTATGTGGTGCTCTGCTTTCATATGCATTTGTATGGCTTATAACAGGTCACTGATCTTTTAGTGACATGCCTCCTATTTTACATACTGAATACTCGTATGTATTGAAGAAAAAAATAAATCACATTCAGTAGTCAGGTGTCGGTGGTGGCGCCTGCACTGCAGCATGATCACATCTATAATAAGCTGGTGCAATTTTGCTAGAGGAAAAAAAACTTGTCTCCACTAAGATGGTGTCGGCGGCACCTGCACAATAGCATCTATCGGCGATCCGCCGCTGGCACCATCTTGGTTGAGACAATTTTCTCTCTCTATCAAAATGGTGCCGGTTGCGCTTGCACAGTAGCATCTATCGGATCGCCAATAGATGATACTGTGCAGGCATGGCCAGCACCATTTTGAGACAATTTTTTTTTCAGAATAAATGTATCTCACTAAATAAAATACTTTAATGCATATATATGTAACAGTTTCAGTGTATTCTAAGTGAGGTATAGAGCAGTGTTTTCGTGTATCCTATGTGAAATATACAGTAAAGTCTCTGTGTATCATACTGTATGTGGTTTACATACAGCAGAGTATTAGTGTATCCTGTGTGATTTATACACAGCAGTCTCAGTGTATCCTATGTGAGGTATATATAGCACTCTTAGTGTTTACCATGTGATGTATGCAGCACAGACTCGGTATATGCTATGTGATATGTACACCACATGCAATACCTATACAGCAGTCTCAGTGTATCCTTTATTATGTATAGTGGCTCCTTGTGATGTTTTAACAGTCACACAATGTATTCAATAATGTATATACAACTTCAGTATGCATCATTTACTGTATCACTGTTCTCTAATACAGGAGGAGATAACACACACATATATACTATATACAGGAGGAGATGACATACAGTTACATAGTATATACAAGGGAGATGACACACAGGTATATACTATATACGGGAGCAGATGACACACAGGTATATACTATATACAGGAGGAGATGACTTACAGGTATATACAATATACAGGAGGAGATGACATATAGGCATATACTATATACAGGAGGAGATGACATACAGGTATATAATACATACAGAAGATGACACAGGTATAAACTATATACAGGAGGAGATGACATACAGGTATATACTATATAAAAGAGGATATGACACATAAGTATATACAGGAGGAGATGACATACAACAGGTATATACTATATACAGGGGAGATGATATACAGGCATATACTATATACAGGAGATGACATACATGCATATACTATATATAGGAGGAGATGACATACAGGTATATACTATATACAGAAGAGATGACATACAGGTATATACTATATACAGGAGGAGATGACACATATGTTTATACAATATACCAGAGGAGATGACATACAGCAGGTATAAACTATTTACAGGGGAGCTGATATACAGGTATATACTATATACAGAGGAGAAGACATACAGGTATATACTATATACAGGAGATGACATACAGGTGTATACTATATATAAGGGAGATGACAAACATGTATATACTGAGGGGAAAATGAGAGGTGTGAGGTGAAAATGAGAGGTGTGAGGTGAAAATGAAAAGGTGTGAGTGCAAAATGAGAGGAGTGAGGGAAAATAGTGGAGTGATCGGAAAATGACAGATGTGATGTCGAAATGACAAGTGTTAGTGGGAATGAGAGGAGTGGGGGGGAATGAGAGGAGTGAGGGGGAAAATAAGAGGAGTGAGTGGGAAAATGAAAGATGTGAGGGGGAAAATGAGAGGCGTGATGGAAAAATGAGAGAAGTGTGGTGCTAAATGAGAGGCCTGATGGGAAAATAAGAGAAGTGAGGTGCTATAACTAACCACAGATATTTACTATGCCCAGGTAATGCCGGGCTTTTCAGATAGTATGGTATATTTATGAAACTGTTTAAAAGAAAACTGACTTTGCTGCCTATGACAACCAATCACAGCACTTCTGTTAAATGAAAGCTGCTCTCTGATTGTTTGCTATTGACAGCAAATATAGTTTTTCTTTCAGACAGACATACAGTGGGGCAAAAAAGTATTTAGTCAGTCAGCAATAGTGCAAGTTCCACCACTTAAAAAGATGAGAGGCGTCTGTAATTTACATCATAGGTAGACCTCAACTATGGGAGACAAACTGAGAAAAAAAAATCCAGAAAATCACATTGTCTGTTTTTTTAACATTTTTTTTGCATTTTATGGTGGAAAATAAGTATTTGGTCAGAAACAAACAATCAAGATTTCTGGCTCTCACAGACCTGTAACTTCTTCTTTAAGAGTCTCCTCTTTCCTCCACTCATTACCTGCAGTAATGGCACCTGTTTAAACTTGTTATCAGTATAAAAAGACACCTGTGCACACCCTCAAATAGTCTGACTCCAAACTCCACTATGGTGAAGACCAAAGAGCTGTCAAAGGACACCAGAAACAAAATTGTAGCCCTGCACCAGGCTGGGAAGACTGAATCTGCAATAGCCAACCAGCTTGGAGTGAAGAAATCAACAGTGGGAGCAATAATTAGAAAATGGAAGACATACAAGACCACTGATAATCTCCCTCGATCTGGGGCTCCACGCAAAATCCCACCCCGTGGGGTCAGAATGATCACAAGAACGGTGAGCAAAAATCCCAGAACCACGCGGGGGGAACTAGTAAATGAACTGCAGAGAGCTGGGACCAATGTAACAAGGCCTACCATAAGTAACACACTACGCCACCATGGACTCAGATCCTGCAGTGCCAGACGTGTCCCACTGCTTAAGCCAGTACATGTCCGGGCCCGTCTGAAGTTTGCTAGAGAGCATTTGGATGATCCAGAGGAGTTTTGGGAGAATGTCCTATGGTCTGATGAAACCAAACTGGAACTGTTTGGTAGAAACACAACTTGTCGTGTTTGGAGGAAAAAGAATACTGAGTTGCATCCATCAAACACCATACCTACTGTAAAGCATGGTGGTGGAAACATCATGCTTTGGGGCTGTTTCTCTGCAAAGGGGCCAGGACGACTGATCCGGGTACATGAAAGAATGAATGGGGCCATGTATCGTGAGATTTTGAGTGCAAACCTCCTTCCATCAGCAAGGGCATTGAAGATGAAACGTGGCTGGGTCTTTCAACATGACAATGATCCAAAGCACACCGCCAGGGCAACGAAGGAGTGGCTTCGTAAGAAGCATTTCAAGGTCCTGGAGTGGCCTAGCCAGTCTCCGGATCTCAACCCTATAGAAAACCTTTGGAGGGAGTTGAAAGTCCGTGTTGCCAAGCAAAAAGCCAAAAACATCACTGCTCTAGAGGAGATCTGCATGGAGGAATGGGCCAACATACCAACAACAGTGTGTGGCAACCTTGTGAAGACTTACAGAAAACGTTTGACCTCTGTCATTGCCAACAAAGGATATATTACAAAGTATTGAGATGAAATTTTGTGTCTGACCAAATACTTATTTTCCACCATAATATGCAAATAAAATGTTAAAAAAACAGACAATGTGATTTTCTGGATTTTTTTTCTCAGTTTGTCTCCCATAGTTGAGGTCTACCTATGATGTAAATTACAGCCGCCTCTCATCTTTTTAAGTGGTGAAACTTGCACTATTGCTGACTGGCTAAATACTTTTTTGCCCCACTGTAAGTCTTCACCCATATCTTTAGTTTTATTGGATGACATATAGATGGTATAAGTATACCCAGCTGGGTGGAGATGAATCTGAGAACTGCCAGGGACATTTGATAGGTAAGGAAGTGCATCGAAAGTCAGAACCTGACTTACTGTCTACTCATTAACTCATGCCCTGGACTAGTTATCAAACCGGAGATCACATGACCCAACTTTTATAATGAAGGATGTATAGCTGTAACTGAATTGTGATGAAATATATTATACATTGAATTCACTGATGGTAAGCATTATATGTGCAAAAAGAAAAAATGCTGGAGTGCTTTTTAAAACATATTTTTGGCTGCAATACTTTGAATTCACTCATGCAAGTAGGCCATATTTACCAACACTAAACCAATACCATCAATCTAATATATAATTGCCTAGAATACTACTTCCTGCAATTTGTGCCAACTTCCGTGGCTTTGTCCGGAGCTAATGTCCGGAGCTAATGTCCGGAGCTAATGTCCGGAGCTAATGTCCGGAGATTAATTGCCTAGAATACTACTTCCTGCAATTTGTGCCAACTTCCGTGGCTTTGTCCGGAGCTAATGTCCGGAGCTAATGTCCGGAGCTCATGTGCGGAGATAATGTCCGGAGCTAATGTCCGGTGCTAATGTCCGGAGCTAATGTCCGGAGATAAGTGACGTCAACAGTGTCCAGTGTCTGATTGGTTGCTGCCTGCTGCGAGCGACCAATCAGAAACGTGCCGTACTGTGACACACTCCGCCCGCCATTTTGGTGTGATTTTTGAATTTTTACCTCACAGCAAGTTTCTACTGCGTGGAGGCGGGCCCAGTGACGTTGCTCTTCAAGCTCCTGCCGAATTTCGTCAAAAAAATGATAATACCATTTACCAAAACTATATATATTTAGTTGTGAAGTGGTTCAGTGACATTTTCACACCAATTTTGAACTTTTGTTTGGTGTTTTCTCCATATACTGCCTATTATTCACTGACTGTTATACTGAGAGACTGCCGTTTATTAACCTCTTCTTTGCCACATTGGGTATATTGCTCTATTATTTGCCACATAAGGACATTGTCCATTATTGCCCAGCAATTTCTCTGCAATATAAACTGCCTATTTATTAATATCTGCATTCCTGCAAAGAACTATTGCCTATTATTAACTGGCTATTTTCCTACTACCTGACACTGCCTCTTATTAACCTGTTGTTTGCCACCACCACGCTTAAAGCTGTTTAGCTTAGCCAACATGAGCTCTAATAGTAAGGATACTAATGACACAGAGCCCAAAGCTGCTGATGGCGCACGTAAGATTAGGTCTGATAGAAAGTATGGTAATGATGCAGAGCGAAAAGCCGCCGATGCCGCACATAAGCGCAAACAGCGTGCTAACAAGAGTACAGAGGATAGATGCAAGCGCATGGACACTGTTAAGTATACTAATGACACAGAGTCCAAAGCTTATGATGGCGCACGTAAGATCAGGTCTGATATAAAGTATGGTAATGATGCAGAGCGAAAAGCCGCCGATGCCGGACGTAAGCGCAAACAGCGTGTTAACAAGAGTACAGAAGATAGATGCAAGTGCCTGGATACTGTTAAGTATACTAATGACACAGAGCCCAAAGCTGCTGATGGCGCACGTAAGATCAGGTCTGATATAAAGTATGGTAATGATGCAGAAAGTTGTCGTCTGATGTCTTTCATCCCTCCCCTCATAAGCATGTTCATGGATCCTGTGTAACTGTACCTTAAATAACAAGAATTGTCAAGAGCTGGTGAGTGCAGCCATTTTTTGTTCTTTCTTACTATTATTTATTAATTGTATTATTCTTACATTTGAATAAATAAAGTATATATGGATTCTAGACTCCCGATTCTTTAGAATCGGGCTGCCATCTAGTAAGCTATAAGTTTGTAATTGTACTGATGAGTTGGCATAAGTGATTTTTGAATGAAGATGCCTGTTGCTTTATTCCAATGCAAAAAAACTTTTCAGTAGTATTTACTCTGGAACTTTCTACAATAAACCAATACTATTTCCATGGAATACATCAATATGAGTGCCAATTCTTTTTGCATCTTAACGAATGGCTTTGGATCTTACTTCAGCACCTTTTTCTCCAGAAGTGCCCTTTTTCTCCAACAGTTGGCTCTCCCATACTACCCAATATAAGCAGTAAGTAATTTCTGTATTAGTAGATATTCCATTACATTTATACTGTCAGACAAAATGTTTCCCAATATTTGATTAAATGGCACCTGTCAGTGCAAAATTACTGCTACAATCAAGCACAAGTGTTCGGTGTACTCTTGGTGGGGTCAAACAGTTCAGAGCACTTTCCCACCTACATACTTTGCATCTCCACACTGACAACTTTGGCTTTACAGAAGTCAGAAAAGGGAACAGATGGATGAAAAGAAATATGTGAGAAGGTAAACTGCACTGACTGCCACACCAGGTGTGCACCAAGCACCTTTGCTTGGTCATTTTGTACTGAAACATTCCCTTTAAATAGCTATATTCTAAATCTATGTATTCTATGTAGACCATATTCAAACAAGAGGTGATCTAGTAATGCTAAATGCATATTTTTTGGATGTTACAAGGCAACCAAGTGCTGATCAGTGCCTTTATGAAATATGTATTGGATGGACAACTTTTTTTGTCTCTGTATACAATGTTGCTTTATTATCACAAACTTCCATTAGTCACAATAAATAAGATAAGAGCATTTCAAGAAAAAAAAACTGATCTTAAAAGTTAAGCAAATTTTTAGATTTATTGCATAAAGAATCAGACCTTAGTAGCCGTAATACGCAATACACAAAAAAAATGTAATTTAAGTATGAGAAATATAAGATACACTGTATTAACATAAACTTTGCTTTAATCCTTAAGTACACAATCATGACCCTGAAAACGCTGGTCATGCATTTCAGTTTGGCAATGCAAAGCGCTATATGTTTCCAAATATTTTTTTTTATTAGGGCCTACATAAACAAAACTGAAAACGTGTAATTAGGTATTATATGTCACATAATTTTTCCCTAAGAAGCATTATTTTTAATTCTTCTAGGGAAAAACTAATCAGAGATATAACACCTCACATGGAAATATACATTAAGTCAAGTATTAGTACAGTTGTGTACATGAGACATGAGGCTAAGTTAGTATACATTACGTACCCTTACCAAGCAAAAATTGGAACAAAAGCTATCATTTTGTATATGCAAATGCATTATGTAGAGAAATATAAAGATATAATGATTGTATACGTTATTCAGAAAAAAACTGCTCGAGGTGCTTTGTTGTCATTTTAAGCGTGAAATGGGTTGTGAGCAAATGATAGGTATAATGTTATAATCATGAATTTTTAATTATGACATTATCCCAAAATGAGCAATTACCATTTTTTCTTACAAATTTTCATGTTAGCCATTGTTACATTATCCCATATCATATCTTTCATTTTCATGCCAATGCTAAAAAGGAAGCAGACATAATGAATTCATGAATAGGAGATTCTAAATAAATGCAAATATATCTATAAGAATAAATCTGTTTCTTGATTTCATAAACTATGTAGAGTATCTCAGAGATTTACAGAAGCACTTTAACACTTCAGTATCTCAAAACCTCAGTAAAACAATAGAAATAACTGAATAAATTGACTCAAACAGATTGTGATACGTTTTCCTGCGAAAATCTTTATATACCAAAGGCTATACTTAAGCAAACGTGTCTTAAACATTTATTTTCCAAATTTAATTTATAGCATGGTCCATATTTATTATGCAGTTTAAAGCCATAGAGATCTTTCCAAAAGCAAAAAAGCCTCCAGCTTATTCATTTCACATGCCCTTAGGAATGTGCCAGGGCTTCTAGGTACCTTATGGCAGGAACAGTTTAGCAGCTAAAATGCTCTCTAACTTTATGTATTTAAGCAATAATTATTCCGTAAGGACTTTTAGCTCCTCACAGTTTTGTAATTGTTTTAGGAAAATTTCAAGCGTTTCTAGAATTTCTTTACATAGTCCAAAGCTAATTTTACTAAATCTCATTGCAGACAAGAAAATCTACCTTTATGCTGTGTATTTTAATAACATATAAATATGAAAACTCGAAAGAATAAGTAAAAAAATCAATGTATGTGTTTAATGCACTGGTGCATAATGTCATATTTATCCACAGTATGTATTTTTAAATGCAGTTATTATTTTGTGCAACATTTTCTTTTTGTTTAAAACCAATTTGTCCAAAACATATAATTAGTATTTTACAAAAAAACAAACTTGATATAAAGGCATTAAACATGGAAATATGTTTTCCTAATATTCATCTTGAGCAACTGGACTATTTTTGTAGACATATTATAAGTGGGTTCTAATATAATTTTAATTACAATTTCAGACAATTCCTAATCTTGTTTTTGAGGAAGAAATTACAAATGAAAATATTAAAGAAAAGTGGCAAATGTATGTTTTCTTTTGTGTTTTGATCTCAATATGTAGACCTTTTACAATTAAATAGGAGCAAAGGAGAAATAGATGAATGGAGATAGCTGTTTACCACCTTATTTGATATTGAAAAAAAATGTCAGATTGAAAAAACAGGGCCTTAAATTTGTTAACATATAATTGCAAGAATAGAAGCTGGCATCAACTAAGAGTATCTCTTTTTAATCAGTTTATAAAATATTTATATTTAAGCAATATTAGCATTTCTGTCCTAAATGCTATTTTAAATGTATTATTTTGTTCTTTATATAATTTTGTGTAAGTGGCATTATGGTTTGGATTTTATTATATAATATGTGTACAACACAATGTAAATGTTGAGAAACAAGCATTGCAATCAACAGGACAGGCAGAGACATTCGGCAAAAGTCTCTCTGGTATCATTTCAAATATTTTTTTAGTGATTTTTGATATCTTTAGAGTATTATTATGCTTACATTTTCTACTGACTTTACAGATATTTCATTTTATAAATCTAGGACAGTTTTATACTACATGTGTTTGTAAAAAGATGACCATATATTCATCAATACTGGTATTTAAAGACTTTTTTTTTAAATAAAAGTTTATTGTTAAACTAATGAATTAATGACAATTGGAGTTGTGTTTCTCTCTTCTTATGTCTAATTATCTCAAGCAATTACCAACAGTAAAGGACAATTAAACTGGATAATTCTTGGCAAAAAGTTGGATACAAAAGTACAAGATCAACCAGAAAACAATCTATGACTTTTTCAACACAAGTTATACAATTTGGCTTTATGATAACTGGAAAATTTGCCTAAAACTCACTATCAAAGTCTCCAGATTGTACAAATGATAAATCCATGATAAATGCATGAAAGCCCAGTAGATAAATAACAAAGATAAGTATTTCTAACCATTTCCAATCCAGTCTACCTGAATGAAATATATTTTAAACATCATCACTCTACAGGGTGGGCCATGTATATGGATTAGTGTTGAGTATTCCGATACTGCAAATATTGGGTATCGGCCGATATTAGCGGTATCGGAATTCCGATACTGAGTTCCGATACTTTCTCAATATCGGATACCGGAATCGGAAGTTCCCATAATTCAGTGAGCCAGTTTGATTTAATTCAGCCAATGAGGAATCCTAAGAAGTGTGGGCACATCCTGTTATGCATGTTAGTCATGTAACTACTGGCATGGCTGTGATTGGCTGCTGAAATGATGTCATGATGCACTATAAAAGTCGCCGCTGCCATTTTGGGTTCACTCTGCTGTAAATTCAGTTAGGGACAGGACGCTGTGTTCTGACTGAGGGATAGTTTGAGATAGCGATTTGCTTCATTGTGCTTTACCCAGGCTAATTTAACAACTGCTGTGTGAGAACCTTGTTTTTGCCTTGTAGCACTGTTCACGGCTGTCTGCAAGGTCTCTGTGTGAGTGCAGCTCACTCTGTAGTCTGTTCTGCAGCCACAGCCGGTTGTAGACAGCTCAGTGTGCGTCACTGCCTCATACTGTTCCATTGTCCATTGTTCAATTAGTGCTGCTGCTGCACATTATTCCTGATTTATCCTATTAGTGGGTTTCCATCGGTATCCTGGTAGATTGTGGAAAAACACTATATAGGAGTACATAGAGGAGCTTTTTTTGGCCTTGCAGCGCCGTTCACGGCTGTCTGCAAGGTCTCTGTGTGAGTGCAGCTCACTCTGTAGTCTGCTCTGCAGCCATAGTTGGTTGTAGTCAGCTCAGTGTGCGTCACTGCCTAACACTGTTCTATTTTCCATTCACGGCTGTCTGCAAGGTCTCTGTGTGAGTTCAACTCACGCTGTAGTCTGTTCGGCGAAAAAAAAAGAAAAGTTAATAAAGTTCACCAAACACTCCACTCTACAGTTGTCTAGGCCATATTAGCTCATATTAAAGTCTAGTCCACACTTTATAAAATTAGTGTTTCTTATACCTGTTAGCAGCTGTTCAGGAATAAGCACACTAAGCCCTTAGTACTTTTCTGCCTATCTTTGTCAGTCTACCAAGATGAAGAAGGCAGGGAGTGAGGCACATGGTCGTGGGCATGGAGTTTCAGCAGGGAGAAGACGTGGGGATTCTGTGCCTGCTGTGAGCACTGGTGACTGGTGTTGAGCATTCCGATACCGCAAGTATCGGGTATCGGCCGATACTTGCGGTATCGGAATTCCGATACCGAGATCCGATATTTTTGTGATATCGGGTATCGGTATCGGATCAATAGAAATGTGTAAAATAAAGAATTAAAATAAAAAATATTGATATGCTCACCTCTCCGGCGGCCCCTGGACATCACGCTGCTAACCGGGAGGCTTCTTTGTTTAAAATGCGCGCCTTTAGGACCTGCGAATGACGTCCCGGCTTCTGATTGGTCGCGTGCCGCCCATGTGACCGCCACGCGACCAATCAGAAGCCGTGACGTCATTCGCAGGTCCTCAATTCCTAGAATTAGGAGTTTAGTGAATGAGAATGACGTCGCGGCTTCTGATTGGTCGCGTGCCGCGACCAATCAGAAGCCGGGACGTCATTCGCAGGTCCTAAAGGCGCGCATTTTAAACAAAGAAGCCTCCCGGTTAGCAGCGTGATGTCCAGGGGCCGCCGGAGAGGTGAGCATATCAATATTTTTTATTTTAATTCTTTATTTTACACATTTCTATGGATCCCAGGGCCTGAAGGAGAGTTTCCTCTCCTTCAGACCCTGGGAACCATGAGAATACCTTCCGATACTTGATGTCCCATTGACTTGTATTGGTATCGGATATCGGTATCGGCGATATCCGATATTTTTCGGGTATCGGCCGATACTATCCGATACCGATACTTTCAAGTATCGGACGGTATCGCTCAACACTACTGGTGACTCATCATCCCCCACTTTTAACAGGGAACAGTCCTTCATGTGCAGCTATGTAGGAGCCCCACTACCGTACCTCAGTACGCATCTGATCGAGAGGCTCAGGTGCCACTTTCTGGTGCATACTGTGCTGCCGAGACAACTCAGGAGAAACAGTTGTTGGAAGAGGGTAGTGTAGATGATGAGGTCCTTGAGCCATCATGGCGGGAGGTACAGGAAGGTGGTGGGAGCAGCTCTGAGGAAGAGATTTCCCGAACAGCCCAAAAAGGAGAGAGAGGGAAGGGGAAGACTGCATTACATGTAGCCTTCACTTTGGCACCCATTAGGAGCTTGCCTCTTCCAAAAGCAAAAATGGGCGCTCCCAAGACTTGCAGTGCCTGGTCATTTTTTGACACAGTTGCAGATGACATTTGCTTTGTCAAATGCAAGCAGTGTAATCAGAAAGTCAAAAGAGGGAAAAGTGTCAGCAACCTCAATACCACAAATATGTGGAAACATGTGCGGACCAAGCACGTGGTGGAGTTACAAAAACATACTGAAGACCTAGGCCAACCTACAGCGGCACCTACCACCTCTTCAGCTCGTGTTGTAGCCTCTTCTTCCAGCTCACACACAGCTGGTCCGGCTTCCTCACAGGATCGCCATGGAAGAACCTTTGGCACTGTTGTCCAGAGACCCAGTGTAATTCCACACACAGCACCACGTTCCCTGTCATCCTCACATTCCCAGCCCAGTCTACAGCCATCGGTAGCACTGGCATGGGAGAAAAGGCGGCCATTCTCGGAAAACCACCCCTGAGCACAGGTTCTGAATGCTGGCATTGCAAAACTATTGTCTCTTGAAATGATGTCATTCAGGCTGGTGGAGACTGACACCTTCCGTAACTTGATGGCATTGGCAGTCCCACAATAGAACGTGCCCAGCCACTTTTATTTCAACAGGCAAGCCGTCCCTGCCCTGCAAAAGCATGTGGAGGGAAACATTAAACATGTGCTACTAAACGCCATCAGTAGCAAGATCCACCTCACCACCGATGCGTGGACCAGTCACCATGGACAGGGCGATACCTTTCCCTCACTGCCCATTGGGTAAATGTTGTGGAGCCGGGTACAGATCTTGAGAGTGACGCTGTACGTGTTCTGCCAACTCCAAGGATTGCAGAAATCCAGTCTGTACACATTGACTCCTCCTCATACTCCAGCTCCTCTGAATCAGCGCTGCAAGAGCCGTCACAGTCCATTTCCACACAGACCCGTGTACGCTTACCTATTATGACCGATATGAGCACAGCCGTGGCCAAACGTCAACAGGCCGCATTGAAATTAATTTCTTTGGGGAATCGAAGCCACACAGCGCAGAAGCTCTAGAATGCCATCAAGCAGGAAATCGATGTGTGGTTTATGCCAGCGAATTTCCAGCCAGGCATGGTAGTGTGTGACAATGGCCGAAATCTATTGGCAGCTCTGGGCCTAGGCAACCTCACTCACATCACATGTCTGGCACATGTACTCAACTTGGTCGTGCAGTTTTTTGAGGGACTATCCGGATCTTGATGCACTGCTGCACAAGGTCTGCCTAGAGTGCGCTCACTTGCGGTGTTCCAGCATGGCAAGATCGCGCATTGCAGCTCTGCAGCGTCGATTCCACCTTCCAGAACATCCCATCATATGTGACCTAACCACCAGCTGGAATTCAACGTTACATATGTTGGAGCAGTTGTGTGAGCAGCAGGCAGCAGTAATGGAGTACCAGCTGCATCAGGCGCAAAGAAGTCACACTGTGCACCATTCAGACTTCACAACCACTGAGTGGGTCACTATGAAGGACATCTGCCAGGTATTGCATGCCTTCGATGATTCCACGCGGATGGCGAGTAGAGATGATGCACTAGTCAGCATGACTATCCCCCCTTATCTGCCTGCTTGAAAAAACACTGCAAGCGCTTAGGGATGAGGTTGTGGAAGAGGTGGAGGATGAGGAGTCACAAATGCCATCTGCTTCTGGACAGTCTGCGAAACGTGGTTCCTCACAAAGACCTAGGCAGGGGACACTTTATGAGGAGGATGAGGAGGAGTCAATGGAGGAGGAAGAGATCTGTCCAGAGGAGGGAGTTACACAAATCTCCAGTAGTCAGTATGTAGAGCGAGGGTGGGGTGATGCAGAGCAGGCAGAGATCACGCCTCAAGCAGGGGACAGCGTTTCTTGGCCAGTTGGCAGTCTGCAGCACATGGTTGATTTCATGCTGCAGTGCCTAAGAAACGATCGCCGCATCGCCCACATTCTCAACACGGCTGATTATAGGGTGTACACCCTCCTAGATTCTTGCTATCGGGACAACTTACAAAGCCTCATAACACCGTTGAACCGAGAGCATAAAATGCGGGAGTACCAAGACACACTGGTGCATTCCATCATCTTCTCCAGTCCAACCAAGAGTAGTGCTGCTAGTGCTTTACAAAGCAGCTCAGTGCGTCGAGGTAGTGGAGGAAACTCTGCACAAAGAGGGAGCATAAGCAGTGCCTCAGCAAAAGGTAAGACCAGTATGGCCCAACTGTGGCAAAGTTTTGAGTGCCCGCCACAAATGTCTACACCATCACAGATGGCTCCAGTCAGCAGGAGGAAACGTTTCCGTCAGATAGTGACAGACTACATGTCTTGAACTCTCAGTGTACTCCCAGAAAGCTCTTCCCCCTTCAAGTTTTTGGTATCTAAGCTGGATACATGGCCAGAGCTTAGCCAGTATGCATTGGAGGTGCCGGCTTGCCCTGCTGCTAGTGTATTATTGGAATGCGTCTTTAGTACCGTAGGTGGTATACTAACAGACTGTCGCATGCGACTATCCTCCGATAACATTGAACGGCTTACTTTTCTGAAAATGAACAAGGCCTGGATCCCTCAGGAATTTGTCACTTCTCTTCCAGATTAAATAATTGGTTGGCAACAGTATCCAGGTATCCTGTTGTGTTCATGTTTCTACCACCGGAACTGTAATCCCTGGGCTCCAACACCGCCAGTTGCTGCTCAGAAGTGCCGTCTGCACAGTCAACACATGACCCAGTGTTATAGGGTATCAGTAACGTCAGCTGATCCCCAGCTTTGTATGCGGCAATTTCTCCTGCTCCGTCCACACTCACACTACAACTGATATTAAACTAGCTCAAATTAGGCCTCTGCCTACACTCTGCTTCTCCTGGATTCCCTGGGCTCCAACACCGCCAGTTGCTGCTCAGAAGTGCCGTCTGCACAGTCAACACATGACCCAGTGTTATAGGGTATCAGTAACATCAGCTGATCCCCAGCTGTGTATCCGGCAATTTCTCCTGCTCCGTCCACACTCACACTACAACTGATATTAAACTAGCTCAAATTAGGCCTCTGCCTACACTCTGCTTCTCCTGGATTCCCTGGGCTCCAACACCGCCAGTTGCTGCTCAGAAGTGCCATCCGCACAGTCAACACTTGCTGCCGTGTTAGTGGGTTTCAGTAACGTCAGCTGATCCCCAGCTGTGTATCCGGCAATTTGTCCTGCTCTGTCCACGCTCACACTACAACAGATATTAAACTGCCTCGAGTGTAGGCCTCTGCCTACACTCTGTTTCTCCTAGATTTCCTGGGCTACTACACCACCAGTTGCTGCTCAGAAGTGCAGTCTGCACAGAGAAAAACACTAGCTCCTGTGTTAGTGGGGTTCAGTAACATCAGCTGCTCCCCTGCTGTGTATCCGGGAATTGTACCTGCTACCTCCACACTCACACTACTTCAGATATTAAACTTGCTCCAATTAGGCCTCTGTTATGATCTGGTGGTTTAGGAAAAACATGAGACAAGCTCTGAAGGAGGTGGTATCTGTACTGACCGCAGACCCTGAACCTAGCAGCGCAACTAGAAATAGCCGTGGGGGGTACCTGACGCTCCCTAGACCCCTCGGCACAGCCTAAGATCTAACTTCCCCTAAAGATGGAAACAGGAAACCTATCTTGCCTCAGAGAAAATCCCCAAAGGAAAGATAGCCCCCCACAAATATTGACGGTGAGAGGAGGGGAAAATAACATACGCAGAGATGAAATCAGATATTAGCATAGGAGGCCAGTCTAGCTTGATAGATAGGACAGGAAAGGATACTGTGCGGTCAGTATAAAAACTACAAAACAATCCACACAGAGTTTACAAAATCTCCACACCTGACTAAAGGTGTGGAGGGTAAATCTGCTTCCCAGAGCTTCCAGCTAACAGAAAAAATCCATAATGACAAGCTGGACAAAAATATAATGCACAGAACAATAAGTCCACAACATGTGGACTGAAATGAGCAAAGCCAGAACTTATCTTTGCAGAACTGGTCAGGAAACCAGGAGAATCCAAGCAGAGATGTGAATCCAGCCAGAGAACATTGACAAGTGGCATAGGCTGAAGATTAGAGCCAGGTTAAATAGCAAAGCCAGGAGAGACGATTAGTGAAAGCAGCTGCTAAAGCTAAACCCAAGGAGCGGCAGTTCCACTCAAAACCACCAGAGGGAGCCCAAGGGCAGAATTCACAAAAGTGCCATTTACAACCACAGGAGGGAGCCCAAGAACGGAATTCACAACAGGCCTTGGCCTACACTCTGCTTCTCCTGGACTCCCTGGGCTCCAACACCGCCAGTTGCTGCTCAGAAGTGCCATCTGCACAGAGAAAATCACTAGCTCCTGTGTTATTGGGGTTCAGTAATGTCAGCTGCTCCCCTGCTATGTGTCCAGCAATGTCTCCTGCTACCTCCACATTCACATTATATCAGATATTAAACTTGCTCCAATTAGGCCTCGGCCTACACCCTGATTGACCCTGGGCTCCAACACCACCAGTTGCTGGTCAGAAGTGCCGTCTGCACAGAGAAAAACACTAGCTCCTGTGTTAGTGGGGTTCAGTAACGTCAGCTGCTCCCCTGCTGTGTATCTGGCAATTGCTCCTGCTACCTCCACACTCACAATACTTCAGATATTAACCTTGCTACAATTAGGCCTTGGCCTACACTCTGCTTCTCCTGGATTCCCTGGGCTCCAACACCGCCAGTTGCTGCTCAGAAGTGCCGTCTGCACAGTCAACACATGACCCAGTGTTATAGGGTATCAGTAACATCAGCTGATCCCCAGCTGTGTATCCGGCAATTTCTCCTGCTCCGTCCACACTCACACTACAACTGATATTAAACTAGCTCAAATTAGGCCTCTGCCTACACTCTGCTTCTCCTGGATTCCCTGGGCTCCAACACCGCCAGTTGCTGCTCAGAAGTGCCATCCGCACAGTCAACACTTGCTGCCGTGTTAGTGGGTTTCAGTAACGTCAGCTGATCCCCAGCTGTGTATCCGGCAGTTTGTCCTGCTCTGTCCACGCTCACACTACAACAGATATTAAACTGCCTCGAGTGTAGGCCTCTGCCTACACTCTGTTTCTCCTAGATTCCCTGGGCTACTACACCACCAGTTGCTGCTCAGAAGTGCAGTCTGCACAGAGAAAAACACTAGCTCCTGTGTTAGTGGGGTTCAGTAACATCAGCTGCTCCCCTGCTGTGTATCCGGGAATTGTACCTGCTACCTCCACACTCACACTACTTCAGATATTAAACTTGCTCCAATTAGGCCTCTGTTATGATCTGGTGGTTTAGGAAAAACATGAGACAAGCTCTGAAGGAGGTGGTATCTGTACTGACCGCAGACCCTGAACCTAGCAGCGCAACTAGAAATAGCCGTGGGGGGTACCTGACGCTCCCTAGACCCCTCGGCACAGCCTAAGATCTAACTTCCCCTAAAGATGGAAACAGGAAACCTATCTTGCCTCAGAGAAAATCCCCAAAGGAAAGATAGCCCCCCACAAATATTGACGGTGAGAGGAGGGGAAAATAACATACGCAGAGATGAAATCAGATTTTAGCATAGGAGGCCAGTCTAGCTTGATAGATAGGACAGGAAAGGATACTGTGCGGTCAGTATAAAAACTACAAAACAATCCACACAGAGTTTACAAAATCTCCACACCTGACTAAAGGTGTGGAGGGTAAATCTGCTTCCCAGAGCTTCCAGCTAACAGAAAAAATCCATAATGACAAGCTGGACAAAAATATAATGCACAGAACAATAAGTCCACAACATGTGGACTGAAATAAGCAAAGCCAGAACTTATCTTTGCAGAACTGGTCAGGAAACCAGGAGAATCCAAGCAGAGATGTGAATCCAGCCAGAGAACATTGACAAGTGGCATAGGCTGAAGATTAGAGCCAGGTTAAATAGCAAAGCCAGGAGAGACGATTAGTGAAAGCAGCTGCTAAAGCTAAACCCAAGGAGCGGCAGTTCCACTCAAAACCACCAGAGGGAGCCCAAGGGCAGAATTCACAAAAGTGCCATTTACAACCACAGGAGGGAGCCCAAGAACGGAATTCACAACAGGCCTTGGCCTACACTCTGCTTCTCCTGGACTCCCTGGGCTCCAACACCGCCAGTTGCTGCTCAGAAGTGCCATCTGCACAGAGAAAATCACTAGCTCCTGTGTTATTGGGGTTCAGTAATGTCAGCTGCTCCCCTGCTATGTGTCCAGCAATGTCTCCTGCTACCTCCACATTCACATTATATCAGATATTAAACTTGCTCCAATTAGGCCTCGGCCTACACCCTGATTGACCCTGGGCTCCAACACCACCAGTTGCTGGTCAGAAGTGCCGTCTGCACAGAGAAAAACACTAGCTCCTGTGTTAGTGGGGTTCAGTAACGTCAGCTGCTCCCCTGCTGTGTATCTGGCAAATGCTCCTGCTACCTCCACACTCACAATACTTCAGATATTAACCTTGCTACAATTAGGCCTTGGCCTACACTCTGCTTCTCCTGGATTCCCTGGGCTCCAACACCACCAGAAGTGGTGCTGCACAGAAGTGCCGTCTGCACAGTCAACACCTGCTGCCATGTTATTGCATTTCAGTAACGCCAGCTGCTCCCTTGCTGTGTGTGCGGCAATTTCTCCACTCAGTTTCTAGCATTGACCCTGGGCTCCAACACCACCAGTTGCTGCCAGAAAGTGCTGTCTGCACAGTCAACAGTTCCTCCTCTGTTTTTGGGGTTCAGTAATGCCAGCTGCTCCCCTGCTGTGTGTGCGGTGATTTCTCCACTCAGTTTCTAGCATTGACCCTGGGCTCCAACTCCGCCTGTTGCTGCTCATAAGTGCCATCTGCACAGTCAACAATTGCTGCCGTGTTATTGGGGTAACGTCCCAGTGAGTAACGTCAGCTGATCCCCAGCTGTGTATCCGGCAATTTCTCCTGCTCCGTCCACACTCACACTACAGCTGATATTATACTTGCTCCAATTAGGCCTGGGCCTACACTCTTGTTTCTCCTGCAATCCCTGGGCTCCAACAATGCCAGTTGCTGCTCGGAAGTGCTGTCTGCACAGTCAACACTTGCTGCCGTGTTATTGGCGTTCAGTAATGTCAGCTGATTCCCTGCTGTGTATCCGGCAATTTCACCTGCTCCCTCCACACTCACACTACTACAGAAATTAAATGGAACCTGTCCCCCCGAGGCGTTTGTAACTAAAAGAGTCACCTTTTGCAGCACTAATGCTGCACAAGGAAAAGGTGGCTCTTTTAGTTATGCTCCTTTCACACGCTGAACTAAACACTTATAAAATGTGTCCCCTCATACCGTTAAAGTCCTGGAGGTGGGACTTTCCTTCCTAATCAGACATGGCACAGCTGTCATTCATACCCCCTTGGTGCCGGGCACCGCCTCCTGAGCATTCTTTGAATCTGTCCCGGAGCCTGCGCTGTTATGTTATCTGTTATGAACAGGTGATTCAGAACCACAATGGACCTTGTAGTTCAGAGCACACAAAGTGACCTGACAATTACCAAAAACATAGGACTAGCTCAACATAGGACTAGCTCTGAGACGTGTGAACTCTGCAGACCGCAATCCCTAATCCTATCCAACCACACTAAAGGTAGCCGTGGAGCGCTCCTGACCAGTCCTATGCGCCTCGAGCACAGCCTGAGAAACTAGCTAGCCCTAAGAAAGAAAAATAAGCCTACCTTGCCTAAGAGAAATACCCCAAAGGAAAAGGCAGCCCCCTACATATAATGACTGTGAGTTGAGATGAAAATACAAACGCAGAGATAAAATAGATTTAGCAAAGTGAGGCCCAACTTACTGAACAGACCGAAGATAGGAAAGATTGCTTTGCGGTCAACACAAATCCCTACAAACAACCACGCAGAGGGGGCAAAAAGACCCTCCGCACCTACTAACGGTACGGAGGTGCTCCCTCTGCGTCCCAGAGCTTCCAGCAAGCAAGAAAAACCAATATAGCAAGCTGGACAGAAAAAATAGCAAACAAAAATAACACAAGCAAAACTTAGCTTATGCAGGATAGACAGGCCACAGGAACGATCCAGGAGAAAGCAAGACCAATACTGGAACATTGACTGGAGGCCAGGATCAAAGCACTAGGTGGAGTTAAATAGAGCAGCACCTAACGACTTCACCACATCACCTGAGGAAGGAAACTCAGAAGCCACAGTACCACTCTCATCCACCAAAGGAAGCTCATAGACAGAACCAGCCAAAGTACCACTCACGACCACAGGAGGGAGCTTGGCCACAGAATTCACAACAGTACCCCCCCCCTTGAGGAGGGGTCACCGAACCCTCACCAGAGCCCCCAGGCTGACCAGGATGGGTCACATGAAAGGCACGAACCAGATCGGCAGCATGGACATCAGAGGCAAAGACACAGGAATTATCTTCCTGACCATAACCTTTCCACTTAACCAGATACTGGAGTTTCCGTCTCGAAACACGAGAATCCAAAATCTTCTCCACTATATACTCCAACTCCCCTTCAACCAAAACCGGAGCAGGAGGATCAATAGATGGAACCACAGGTGCCACGTATCTCCGCAACAATGACCTATGGAACACGTTATGGATGGAAAAAGAAGCTGGAAGAGTCAAACGAAAAGACACAGGATTAAGAACCTCAGAAATCCTATACGGACCAATGAAACGAAGCTTAAACTTAGGAGAGGAAACCTTCATAGGAATATAACGAGATGACAACCAAACCAAATCCCCAACACGAAGTCGGGGACCCACACAGCGCCTGCGGTTAGCGAAACGTTGAGCCTTCTCCTGGGACAAAGTCAAATTGTCCACTACATGAGTCCAAATCTGCTGCAACCTATCCACCACAGTATCCACACCAGGACAGTCCGAAGACTCAACCTGCCCTGAAGAGAAACGAGGGTGGAACCCAGAATTGCAGAAAAACGGCAAAACCAAAGTAGCCGAGCTGGCCCGATTATTAAGGGCGAACTCAGCCAAAGGCAAAAAGGACACCCAATCATCCTGATCAGCAGAAACAAAACATCTCAGATATGTTTCCAAGGTCTGATTGGTTCGTTCAGTCTGGCCATTTGTCTGAGGATGGAAAGCCGAGGAAAAAGACAAATCAATGCCCATCCTAGCACAAAAGGCTCGCCAAAACCTCGAAACAAACTGGGAACCTCTGTCAGAAACGATGTTCTCTGGAATGCCATGTAAACGAACCACATGCTGGAAAAACAATGGCACCAAATCAGAGGAGGAAGGCAATTTAGACAAGGGCACCAAATGGACCATCTTAGAGAAGCGATCACAAACCACCCAAATGACCGACATTCTTTGAGAGACGGGGAGATCCGAAATAAAATCCATGGAGATATGTGTCCAAGGCCTCTTCGGGACCGGCAAGGGCAAAAGCAACCCACTGGCACGAGAACAGCAGGGCTTAGCCCGAGCACAAATCCCACAGGACTGCACAAAAGAATGCACATCACGCGACAGAGACGGCCACCAAAAGGATCTAGCCACCAAATCTCTGGTACCAAAGATTCCAGGATGACCAGCCAACACCGAACAATGAACCTCAGAGATAACTTTATTCGTCCACCTATTTGGGACAAACAGTTTCTCCGCTGGGCAACGGTCAGGTCTATTAGCCTGAAATTTTTGCAGCATCCACCACAAATCAGGGGAGATGGCAGACAAAATTACCCCCTCTTTGAGAATACCCGCCGGCTCAGGCAAACCCAGAGAATCGGGCACAAAATTCCTAGACAGGGCATCCGCCTTCACATTTTTAGAGCCCGGAAGGTACGAAACCACAAAGTCAAAACAGGAGAAAAACAGCGACCAACGAGCCTGTCTAGGATTCAACCGTTTGGCAGACTCGAGATAAGTCAAGTTCTTGTGATCAGTCAAGACCACCACGCGATGCTTAGCTCCTTCAAGCCAATGACGCCACTCCTCGAATGCCCACTTCATGGCTAGCAACTCTCGATTACCAACATCATAATTTCGCTCAGTAGGCGAAAATTTCCTGGAAAAGAAGGCGCATGGTTTCATCACCGAGCAATCAGAACTTCTCTGCGACAAAACAGCCCCTGCTCCAATTTCAGAAGCATCAACCTCGACCTGGAACGGAAGCGAAACATCTGGTTGGCACAACACAGGGGCAGAAGAAAAACGACGCTTCAACTCCTGAAAAGCTTCCACAGCAGCGGAAGACCAATTGACCACATCAGCACCCTTCTTGGTTAAATCAGTCAATGGTTTAGCAATACTAGAAAAATTATTGATGAAGCGACGATAAAAATTAGCAAAGCCCAGGAACTTCTGCAGACTCTTCAGAGATGTTGGCTGAGTCCAATCATAAATGGCCTGAACTTTAACAGGGTCCATCTCGATAGTAGAAGGAGAAAAAATGAACCCCAAAAATGAAACCTTCTGAACAACAAAGAGACACTTTGACCCCTTCACAAACAAAGAATTCGCACGCAGGACCTGGAACACCATTCTGACCTGCTTCACATGAGACTCCCAATCATCCGAGAAGACCAAAATATCATCCAAGTATACAATCAGGAATTTATCCAGGTACTCTCGGAAGATGTCATGCATAAAGGACTGAAACACTGATGGAGCATTAGAAAGCCCGAATGGCATAACCAGGTACTCAAAATGGCCTTCGGGCATATTAAATGCTGTTTTCCATTCATCGCCCCGTTTAATACGCACAAGATTATATGCACCACGAAGATCTATCTTGGTGAACCAACTAGCCCCCTTAATCCGAGCAAACAAATCAGACAGCAGCGGCAAGGGGTACTGAAATTTGACCGTAATTTTATTTAGAAGGCAGTAATCAATACAAGGTCTCAGTGAACCATCCTTCTTGGCCACAAAAAAGAACCCCGCCCCCAATGGCGACGATGACGGGCGAATATGACCCTTCTCCAAGGACTCCTTCACGTAACTCCGCATAGCGGCGTGCTCAGGTACAGATAAATTAAACAGTCGACCCTTAGGAAACTTACTACCAGGAATCAAATCGATAGCACAATCACAATCCCTATGCGGAGGTAGGGCATTGGACTTGGGCTCATCGAATACATCCCGGTAATCAGACAAGAACTCTGGGACCTCAGAAGGGGTGGATGATGAGATAGACAGAAATGGAACATCACCATGTACCCCCTGACAAACCCAGCTGGACACAGACATAGATTTCCAATCTAATACTGGGTTATGGACTTGTAGCCATGGCAACCCCAACACGACCACATCATGCAGATTATGCAACACCAGAAAGCGAAT
Organism: Ranitomeya imitator; assembly: GCF_032444005.1. Classification (NCBI taxonomy): domain Eukaryota; kingdom Metazoa; phylum Chordata; class Amphibia; order Anura; family Dendrobatidae; genus Ranitomeya; species Ranitomeya imitator. The sequence goes on along the minus strand of NC_091285.1, from coordinate 310,114,286 downwards.
ATCCTCCTGGTGCGCAGGAGCCATGCACATGGTCAGCTGGGTCCAATACTGAGGCTTATTCTTGGCCAAAGGCGTAGCATCAATTCCTCTCAATGGAATAGGACACTGCAAGGGCTCCATGACAAACCCACAGCGCCTAGCATACTCCAAGTCCATCAAATTCAGGGCAGCGCCTGAATCCACAAATGCCATGACAGAATAGGAAGACAAAGAGCAGATCAAAGTAACGGACAAAAGAAATTTCGACTGTACCGTACCAATGGTGGCAGACCTAGCGAACCGCTTAGTGCGCTTAGGACAATCGGAGATAGCATGAGTGGAATCACCACAGTAGAAACACAGCCCATTCTGACATCTGTGTTCTTGCCTTTCAGCTCTGGTCAAAGTCCTATCGCACTGCATAGGCTCAGGTTTATGCTCAGATAATACCGCCAAATGGTGCACAGATTTACGCTCACGCAAGCATCGACCGATCTGAATGGCCAAAGACATAGACTCATTCAGACCAGCAGGCATAGGAAATCCCACCATGACATCCTTAAGGGCTTTAGAGAGACCCTTTCTGAAAATAGCTGCCAGCGCACATTCATTCCATTGAGCGAGCACGGACCACTTTCTAAACTTCTGACAATAAATCTCTATCTCATCCTGACCCTGACACAGAGCCAGCAAATTTTTCTCTGCCTGATCCACTGAATTAGGTTCATCATACAGCAATCCGAGCGCCAGAAAAAACGCATCAATATTACATAATGCAGGATCTCCTGGCGCAAGAGAAAATGCCCAGTCTTGAGGGTCGCCACGTAATAAAGAAATAATGATCTTAATTTGTTGAACTGGGTCACCAGAGGAACGGGGTTTCAAAGCCAGAAATAGTTTACAATTATTTTTAAAATTCAAAAACTTAGCTCTATCTCCAGAAAATAACTCAGGCATAGGAATTTTAGGTTCTAACATAGGATTCTGAACCACTAAATCTTGAATGTTCTGTACATTTATAGCGAGATTATCCATCAAAGAGAACAGACCCTGAATGTCCATGTCCACACCTGTGTTCTGAACCACCCTGATGTAAAGGGGAAAAGAAAGACAGAACACAGTGCAAAGAAAAAAAAATGGTCTCAGAACTTCTCTTTTCCCTCTATTGAGAAGCATTAGTACTTTGGGCCTCCAGTACTGTTATGAACAGGTGATTCAGAACCACAATGGACCTTGTAGTTCAGAGCACACAAAGTGACCTGACAATTACCAAAAACATAGGACGAGCTCTGAGACATGGGAACTCTGCTGACCGCAATCCCTAATCCTATCCAACCACACTAAAGGTAGCCGTGGAGCGCTCCTGACCAGTCCTATGCGCCTCGAGCACAGCCTGAGAAACTAGCTAGCCCTAAGAAAGAAAAATAAGCCTACCTTGCCTAAGAGAAATACCCCAAAGGAAAAGGCAGCCCCCCACATATAATGACTGTGAGTTGAGATGAAAATACAAACGCAGAGATGAAATAGATTTAGCAAAGTGAGGCCCAACTTACTGAACAGACCGAAGATAGGAAAGATTGCTTTGCGGTCAACACAAAACCCTACAAACAACCACTCAGAGGGGGCAAAAAGACCCTCCGCACCGACTAACGGTACGGAGGTGCTCCCTCTGCGTCCCAGAGCGTCCAGCAAGCAAGAAAAACCAATATAGCAAGCTGGACAGAAAAAATAGCAAACAAAAATAACACAAGCAAAACTTAGCTTATGCAGGATAGACAGGCCACAGGAACGATCCAGGAGAAAGCAAGACCAATACTGGAACATTGACTGGAGGCCAGGATCAAAGCACTAGGTGGAGTTAAATAGAGCAGCACCTAACGACTTCACCACATCACCTGAGGAAGGAAACTCAGAAGCCACAGTACCACTCTCATCCACCAAAGGAAGCTCATAGACAGAACCAGCCGAAGTACCACTCACGACCACAGGAGGGAGCTTGGCCACAGAATTCACAACAGTTATCCCTTGGCCATGCGCAGTTAGTGCTGCCCGTCTTCTGACATCATTTGATGTCAGACTGACTGCACCTGTGCAGCCGCGCTGCCCGAGATCCCCTCTTAGTGTCTTCTGATTTATTCACACTACGGAGCTGGGATTCATGGGCATGCGCAGTGCATATCTTCGCCTCTCACTCATCTCCCTCCGCCTTCTTCAGACTGTGCGACGTCAGCTGATCCCTAATCGCCGTGGCATGCGCTTATGGATCAGCTGACGCCACACAGTCTGAAGAAGGCGGAAGGAGATGAGTGAGAGGCGAAGATATGCACTGAGCATGCCCATGAATCCCAGCCCTGCAGTGTGAATATATCAGAAGACACTGTGGGGCGGGATCTCGGGCAGCGCAGCCGCACAGGCGCAGTCAGCCTGACAACAAATGATGTCAGAAGACGGGCAGTGCTAACTGCGCATGCCCAAGGGATAACATAACAGCGCAGACTCCGGGACAGATTCAAACAATGCTGAGGAGACGGCGCCCGGCGCCAAGGGGGTATGAATGACAGCTGTGCTGCGTCTCATTAAGAAGGAAAGTTCTGCCTCCGGGACAGTTTCACGGTATGAGGGGGCACATTTTATAAGTGTTAACTTCAGCGTGTGCAAGGAGCATAAGTAAAAGAGCTACCTTTTCCTTGTGCTGCACAAGGTGGCTCTTTAAGTTACAAACGCCTGGGGGGGGGGGTTACAGGTTCCCTTTCAACTTGCTCCAATTAGGCCTCAGCCTACACTCTGTTTCTCCTGTATTCCCTGGGCTCCAACACTGCCAGTTGATGCTTGCAAGTGCCGTCTGCACAGTCAACACATGCTCCAGTGTTTTGGGGTTCAGTAACATCAGCTGATCCTCAGCTGTGTGCGCAGCAATTTCTCCTGCTCCCTCCACTACAGATTTTAAACTTGCTCCAATTAGGCCACAGCCTACACTCTGTTTCTCATGTAATCCCTGGGCTCCAACACCATCAGTTGCTGCTCAGAAGTGTCTTTGGCATGGGTACTCCCTCCTGCCCAGCCTGGTTCCAGCAAGCCAGCTGTTTTCGGGTAGTGTCAAGGTCACTTTGCCTCCAATACGTTGTCTTGTCGGGTTGCGGTCGGGTTAGCCAACTCTATTGTGCCTGCAGTTTAGGTGCTTCCTATGTGGGCTGCGGGAACTGGCAATAACTACGGCCGGCTCGTGGCCTAGCAATTTTTTTTTCCTGTGGACCTTCTGCTGCCTATCTGAGTTTTAGCACCATTAGCTGGTTCTTTGGAAGACAATCTTGAATAGGTCCCCCTGGTTCCAGTACCGTCAGCTGGTTCCAGGCAGAGCCTTTGGCTTAGGTGCCTCCTTCTGGGTATCCGAGTTCCACCAATGTCTGGTGGTCCTTGGTAGCGCTTTCTGGCACGGGTACCTCCTGCTTAGTAACCGGGTTTCAGTACCGCCAGCTGGTCCTCGGTAGTTCCATGGGCTCTTGTACCTTTGGGTAGCCATCTGGGTTCCAGTACCTTCAGCTGGTTCTTGGCAGTTCCTCAGCCTTCTTGTACCTTCTGCTACATTTCCAAGTTCAAGCTTTTGGAAATGGTTTTTGCTAATCACTCTGGATCTCCCTGACGATGACCCTAAAGATGACGACCCTGAAGACCACACCGAAGAAGACGACGACCTCGGAGGCAACGATCCTGGAGACAACGACCCTGGAGACGATGACCCTGAAGACCACCCCAAAGAAGACGACGACCCCGGAGACGACAACCTCGGAGACGATGACCCAGGAGACGGAGACCCTGGAGACGATGACCCTGAAGATCAAGAAGCAGAAGAACAAGAAGCTACAGAACAAAAAGCAGAAGAACATTAAGCATAAGACTAAAAATCAGAGAAAAAGATATTATCTAAATTATAAGCTGAAGAAGACTAAGCAGTGTATGGGGGTGAGTCCGTTCATCCTCGTGGTGCCCCTGGAAAAAACCTGCTGCTGCAGGCCAAACTGAACGCGGACAAATCCTGTTGTAAATCTTTTGTGACAGGCAGAACGGAAGGTGTAATCGTCAAACTTTTATAGATAACAACTACAGGAATGCCTGTCACAAATAAGAATATGATGAAGAAGAAGAATATGAAGAAGATGAAGAAGCAGAATATGAAGAAGAAGAATAGTTGAATAAAAAGAATATGAAGAATTTAAAAAAAAGAATAGGAAGAAGGTGAAGAATAAGAAAATGAATAAGGTGAAGGAGAAGTTGATGAAAAAGATGCTGCTGCTGAGGATGATGAAGAAGAAAGTGTGGGATAAGTAAAAAAGAAGGTGAAGAGCACGGAATTAGTGAAACATAAATATCTGACAAAATTTAAAAAATCTTAACATAGTCAAAATCTTTGTAACTCCGAACGTCTTAAAAAAATTGATTCCTGCTATTCCATTTGATTGGGCTAAAGCTCTATGCCTTTAATCTAGTCTCTTCCACCTCCCCCAATACATCCTACTATATTCTTAGTTGTTTTCCTTCATGTAGAATTAACCTACAAAGAAAGAAAAGGTTTATTTTAATTCCGATATTTTTGTCCCATTGACTTGCATTGGTATCGGGTATCGGTATCGGCGATATCCGATATCGGCCGATCCAATCCGATACTGATATTTCCAAATATAGGAAGGTATCGCTCAACACTAATATGAATGCACCAAAATAAAATGGGAATGGTTTTTTTATATCAACTTCCTGTTCGTGGCACATTAATATATGGGAGGGGGAAAACTTTTCAAGATGGGTGGTGACCATGGCAGCCATTTTTAAGTAGGCCATTTTGGATCCAACTTTATATTTCCCTAAGGGATGAGGTTCATGTGACACATCAAACTTATTAAGAATCTCACAAGAAAAACAATCTTAAGCTTGATTTTAATGTAACTTTATTCTTTCATGAGTTATTTACAAGTTTCTCTTTGTTTACAGCCATTGACATGTCGCAGAGGTTAAAACGTGAGAAGCGGATATCAATTGCGTTGCTGACTGGTGGAAGCAATACCCGGGTCATTGCAGCAGATTGAAATGCAAGACACCCTACGCAAGAAAACTGTCATCGTTCCCATTTTATTTAGGTGTATCCATATAAATGGCCCACCCAAAAAAGTTTGCCTCATCACTGAACATGTTCTGTGTAAACTGAGGGTCCTGTTCCAATTTTTGCTTTGCCCATTCTGCTAATTCAGAGTGCTTATCTGGCATCAGTCGAACATCCCTTCTGCGGATATTAGCTACTCACAAATGGCACCTTTACAAAATCCAGCTGCTGCAGCATCTCAACGAGGATGACCCAGATCGACACTCTGAATTTGCAGAATGGGCAAAACAAAAATTGGAACAGGACCCTCAGTCCACACAGAACATTATGTTCAGTGATAAGGCAAACTTTTTTGGGTGGGCCATTTATATGGATACACCTAAATAAAATGGGAATGATGATAGCTTTCTTGTGTTGCATTGAAATCTGCTGCAATGACCCGGGTCTGCATTCACCAGACATCGACACAATTTCCATCCGTTCCTCATGTGTTAACCTCTGCGACATGTCAATGGCTGTAAACAAGGAGAAACTTGTATATAACTCATGAAAGAATAGTTACATTAAAACCAAGCACACCATTGTTTTTACTGTGAAATTCTCAATGAGTTTGATGTGTCACATGACCCTCTACCCATTGGAAAAAATAAAGTTGGATTCAAAATGGCTGACTTCAAAATGGCTGCCACAGTCACCACCCATCTTGAAAAGTTTTCCCTCTCCCATATACTAATGTGCCACAAACAGGAAGTTGATATCATCAACCATTCCCATTTTATTAAGGTGTATCCATATACATGGCTCACCCTGTAGTACCATAAATATGAATGGATCGCCAGAAAGGATAGGGAGTTATAAGGGTTAAAAGTTTTTTTTAGGCACTACATCATATTTGAAGTCACTTTGAGGGGTCTATATGATAGAAAATACCCAAGTGTGACACCATTCTAAAAACTGCACCCATCAAGGTGCTCAAAACCCCATTCAAAAAGTTTATTAACCCTTCAGGTGTTTCACAGGAATTTTTGGAATGTTTAAAAAAAATTAACATTTAACTTTTTTCACAAAAAATTTAATTCAGCTCCAATTTGTTTTATTTTATCAAAGGTAACAGGAGAAATTGGACCCCAAAACTTGTTGTACAATTTGTCCTGAGTACGCTGATACCCCATATGTGGGGGTAAATCACTGTTTGGGCGCATGGCAGAGCTCGGAAGGTAAGAAGCGCCGTGTGACTTTTCAATGCAAAATTGACTGGAATTGAGATAGGACACCATGTTGCGTTTGGAGAGCCCCTGATGTGCCTAAACATTGAAACTCCCCACAAGTGACACCATTTTGGAAAGTAGACCCCCTAAAGAACTTATCTAGATGTGTGGTGAGCACTTTGACCCACCGAGTGCTTCACAGAAGTTTATAATGCAGAGCCGTAAAAATAACAAATCATATCTTTTCACAAAAATGATATTTCGCCCCCAATTTTTTATTTTCCTAAGGGTAACAGAAGAAATTGGATCCCAAAAGTTGTTGTGCAATTTGTCCTGAGTACGATGATGCCCCATATGTGGGGGTAAACCACTTTTTGGGCGCATGGCGGAGCTCAGAAAAGAAGGTGCGCCGTTTGACTTTTCAATGCAAAATTGACTGGAATTGAGATAGGACACCATGTCGTATTTGGAGTGCCCTGATATGCCTAAACATTGAAACCCCCACAAGTGACACCATTTTTGAAAGAAGACCCCCTAAGGAACTTAACTAGATGTGTTGTGAGAACTTTGAACCTCCAAGTGTTTCACTACAGTTTATAACGCAGATCCGTGAAAATATATATATTTTTCCAAAATATTATTTTTAGCCCCCAGTTTTGAATTTTCCCAAGGGTAACAGGAGAAAGTGGACCCCAAAATTTGTTGTTCAATTTGTCCTGAGTACGCTGATACCCCATATGTGGGGGGGACCACTGTTTGGGAAGGGAAGGAGCACCGTTGGGAATGCAGACATAGATGGATTGGTCCGCAGGCATCACGTTGTATTTGCAGAGCCCCTGATTTACCTAAACAGTAGAAACCCCCACAATTGACCCCATATTGGAATCTAGACCCCTCAAGGAACTTATCTAGATAAAAGAAAAAAAGAAAAGAAAAAAAAAGAGCATGAATCGCACATCCCAAAATCATACGTTGATCTAAAGCCGCTAGGCAAAAATTAATATAACTGAATATGAGGTTTTCAGTTTAACATTCTGATCAGACTGTATGAAGCCCACTGCCACTTCACGGCAAACCTCGTAGTGGGTCCTATCGCCCTAACGGAGCGGAGCCGTGTGGCGCCCACCGCCACAGCGGCCATGCACCAGCAGGGTGGACGGCCTGTTGCCCCACAGCACCTATGCTGCAAGACTGAGTCCCCATGACTCCAGACCGTGCCGCCCCACCAGCACAAAGCCACAGCAACAATGGCCGCCACACACCACCAACACCAAAATGAAAGGAGCACTTAAACTCACCTTCCTCCAGCTCTTCAGTGAGAGCCAAAATGGGCTAGACCCCTTACTTTGCAGTCTCCTGCTAATTAAAATCACATGTGCCAAATGGGAGGAGTGCTGGTCCAAGAAGAAGACTAGAACATGCTTTGCAAAAAAGAAAAAAAAGAGCATGAACCGCACATCCCAAAACCATACGTTGATCTAAACCCGCTAGGCAAAAATTAATATAACTGAATATGAGGTTTTCAGTTTAACATTCTGATCAGACTGTATGAAGCCCACTGCCACTTCACGGCAAACCTCGTAGTGGGTCCTATCGCCCTAACGGAGCGGAGCCGTGCGGCGCCCACCGCTACAGCGGCCATGCACCAGCAGGGCGGACGGCCTGTTGCCCCACAGCACCCATGCTGCAAGACTGAGTCCCCATGACTCCAGACCGCGCCGCCCCGCCAGCACAAAGCCACAGCAACAATGGCCGCCACACACCACCAACACCAAAATGAAAGGAGCACTTAAACTCACTTTCCTCCAGCTCTTCAGTGAAAGCCAAAATGGGCTAGACCCCTTACTTTGCAGTCTCCTGCTAATTAAAATCACCTGTGCCAAATGGGAGGAGTGCTGGTCCAAGAAGAAGACTAGAACATGCTTTGCAAAAAAGAAAAAAAAAAGAGCATGAACCGCACATCCCAAAATCATACGTTGATCTAAAGTCGCTAGGCAAAAATTAATATAACTGAATATGAGGTTTTCAGTTTAACATTCTGATCTTGATCTTGATTCTGAACTTATCTAGATGTGTTGTGAGAACTTTGAACCCCTTAATGTTTCACTACAGTTTATAACACAGAGCCATGAAAATAAAAAATCTTTTTTTTCCACCAAAAATATTTTTTAGCCCCCGGTTTTGTATTTTCCCAAGGGTAACAGGAGAAATTGGACCCTAAAAGTTGTTGTACAATTTGTCCTAAGTACGCTGGTACCCCATGTGTTGGGTAAACCCCTGTTTGGGCGCACAGGAGAGCTCGGAAGGGAAGGAGCATTGTTTTACTTTTTCAGCGCAGAAATGGCCGGAATTAAGATCGGACAATTTGGAAAGCCCCTGATGTGCCTAAACAGTGGAAACCCCCCAATTCTAACTGAAACCCTAACCAAAACACACCTCCAACTCTTATCTGAACCCTAACCATAACCCTAACCACACCCCTAACCCGAACATGCCCCTAACCCTAATCCCAACCACACCCCTAACCCCAACACACCCCTAACCCTAACCCTAGCCACACCCCTAACTTCAACACACCCCTAACCCTAATCCCAAACATCACCCTAACCACACCCCTAACCTTAATCCCAACCCTAATCCCAACTGTAAATATAATCCAAACCCTAACTTTAGCCCCAACTCTAACTTTAGCCCCAAACCTAACTTTAGCCCCAATCCTAACCCTAACTTTAGTCCCAACCCTAACCCTAACATTACCCCCAACCCTAACTGTAGCCCTAACCCTAACTTTAGCCCCAACCCTAACCCTAATGGGAAAATGGAAATAAATAACATTTTTTTAAATTTATTATTTTTCCCCATCTAAGGGTGTGATGAAAGGGGGTTTGATTTACTTTTATAGCGGGTTTTTTAGTGGATTTTTATGATTGGCAGCTGTCACACACTAAAAGATGCTTTTTATTGCAAAAAAATAGTTTATGCGTCTCCACATTTTAAGAGCTATAATTTTTCCATATTTTGGTCCACAGAGTCATGTGAGGTCTTGTTTTTTGCGCAACGAGTTAACATTTTTATTGGTACCATTTTTGGACACGTGACTTTTTTTATCGCTTTTTATTCTGATTTTTGTGAGGCAGAATGATTATTAACCAGCTATTCATGAATTTCTTTTAGGGGGCGTTTATACCGTTCCACGTATGGTAAAATTGACAAAGCAGTTTTATTCTTCAGGTCAGTATGATTACAGCAATACGTCATTTATATCATTTTTTTATGTTTTGGCGCTTTCATACAATAAAATCTATTTTATATTAAAAGTAATTGTTTTTGCATCGCATTCTGAGGACTATAACTTTTTAATTTTTTCGCTGATGGTGCTGTGTCGCGGCTCCTTTTTTGCGGAACAAGATGAAGTTTTCAGCGGTAGCATGGTTATTTATATCTGTCTTTTTGATCATGTGTTATTCCACTTTTTGTTTGGCAGTATGATAATAAAGCGTTGTTTTTGCCTTTTTTTTTAACGGTGTTGACTGAAGAGGTTAACTAGTGGGACAGTTTTATAGGTCGGGTAATTACGGATGTGGTGATACTAAATATGTGTACTTTTATTGTTTTTTAATGTATTTATTGGAACAATATATTTTTTCTTTATTTAGGATTTTTTTTTACACATGTAAATATTTTTTTTTTACTTTATAACATTGCCCCAAGGGAGGACATCACAGTATAGTGTCAGATTGCTGATCTTACACTTTGCAGTGCACTGTGTCAGATCAGCAATCTGACAGGCACTGAAGGGAGGCTTGCTGGTGCCTGCACTGAGCAGGTGCTTGCAGCCACCTCCCTGCAGGACCCGGAAGGAGCCCCGTGGCCATTTTGGATCTGGGGCCTGCAGGGAGGAGGAGGTAGGAGACCCTCTGAACAACACGATTGCATTGTGTTGCTCCGAGTGTCTAAGTGAAGCATGCAGGGAGCCCATTCCCTGAGTGATGCTTCCCTATGCTGCCGGAACGCTGCGATAATGTTTGATCGCAGTGTTCCTGGGGTTAATGTGCCAAGAACGGTCCGTGACCGCTCCTGAGCACATAGTGCCGTATGTCAGCTGTAATAATCAGCTGACACCCAGCGGTGATTGGCCGCGCTCCCCCCCGTGAGCATGGCCAAACGCCTATAAGGTACTATCCTGTCCCTGGGAATTAAGTCCCAGGTCACCTCGACTGGATTGAACGTCATATGGGATTAAGGGGTTAATATTAGATGTATCACTTAATACTGAGTAGAATTAAGTATGTTGTTAAATCCATGTATACAATATGAGCCCACACACAGCCCCCTATATGTCGTATGAGCCCATATGCAGCCCCATTTATACAGTATGAGCCACAGTATGGTCTCCTTCATTTGATATGCCACTTTTTCAGCCCTTTGACTGTCTTGGACCGTTGGCCTGACCGCAACTGCGAACAGGCTGGATGTGGACTGTGGGCTGCAGTTTGCCCATGTCTGATATACAGTATAAATTTATTAGATGTAGTACAGATAAAATTGTTTTGTGGCACATGCATGATTTCAGTGTGTTCATAATTTTTTAATCTATTTTTGCGAATATTCTTTTTATATGTCGATACTTATTAGACTCTATTTTATGGCGTGAACTTGGAGAGCTGCGTTTTGTACTCTAGCCATAGAGTTGCTTTCAACCTGCTGCTCTTTCATCCCTCTCACAGCAAGAATTTTACATGCAGAGATTAAAATTCAGCCCTGGCATTTAAAAGCCCACAAGCCCATGTCATCTCCATCCTCTTTCCCAGCTTGGGGTCTCTATAAGAGATGAGCGAACCTTTCAAGGTTTGGATTGGTTCAGCTCAGCAAGCATCCCAATGTTCTACTTTTAGATACGTGGGCTTTTTTGAAAATTATTATGGACATGTGTCGATTACCAAAAGAAACACTGTTGGTTACATTCGATGTCAACAACCTATATACCTCAATACAACATAGTAAAGGCATCTGAGCTACCAAGATATTATTAGAGCAATCTTCTATTGAACCTTCAGTTGTTAAATTTCTGATAGAACTATTAAAGTTGGTCCTCACAGAGCACTTCTTTCTCTTTGAAGAGACATTTCACTTACAAATTCAGGGCACGGCCATGGGGTCAAATTTAGCCCCACCATATGCTAATAGCTTTATATCACATTTTGAATCTGAATATGTTTATTCTAACTCTCTATATTAACCCCACTGCCTATTATGGCGTAGGTATATTGATAATATTTTTTTGTTTATGGAATGGGTCTCCTGAAACCTTAGACTGTTTCTTTAATCAGAATAATAATGTATGGCTCACATAAACAGTAAGTAATTTTGATTAAATTAACTTTCTCCATACCAAGATTATTAAGGATATTCATGGTACTTTGACAGCAGATCTGTTCACTAGAACTACGGACAGTAATAATCCACTTCTATACCAGAGCTGCCATCCAACTGCAGTCAAAAAATCTAGTGAGCAACAGCTCAATTTTTTTCCCAGCCACACTCAGTTGGCTTGATAGAGCAATAATGTTAGACAAATGTAAGTATAGTTACACAGGTAGTTGACTGAAAGTAAGTGCAGGCCTGCCAGTCTGGGTACACTACTGCTACAAGCAACACACATGAAGCAATCCCAACTTGAATTCTCCATATTTCAAAAAATTATTGTCACACACCACTAAAGTGGCATGAATTTTCACAGAGTAGAAACAGTAAAATGGGCCTTTGACACACATCCTCTACAAGCAATCACAAAGATGGAGACTTAACTTGGAATCTCCACATTTCAAAAAATTATTGTCACACACCACTAAAGTGACATAAATATTCACAGAGTAGTATAAAGGTATATGCACATGATCAGTAAACACTGTGGGTTGGATGCTGCGTACTTGTGCACTGTCCAACCCACAGCTGTCAGATGTTACAGCATAGTGGATGGGATTTCAAGAAATGTCTCTCCAAACTGCAGCATGTCAATTTCACAAATAGAATGTATTGGACTCGGTGAATCCGCATGGTTCAGTGAACAAATGCGGATTCACCTGTGTTCAATAGACAGTGAACATGCATTGTGTCCAAAGCACTGACACTTCCGGATCATCTGCACATACCCTAATGGGCCTCTCACACCTCTTCCACAACAAGCAACCCACCAGATGGAAACCCAACTTGGAGTCTCCACATTTCAAAAAATTATGACACACCACTAAAATGACATGAATTTCCACAGAGTAGAAACAGAACAATGGTCCTCTGACACCTTCCACTATAGGCAATCCATCAGATGGAGACCCAACTTGGAGTTTCCACATGTCAAAAAAATATTGTCACACAACACTAAAGTGATATCAATTTCCACAGACCAGAAACAGCATAATGGGCCTCTGACACCCCTGACACATCAGGCAACCCACCAGACGGAAACCCAACTTGGAGTCTCCACATTTCAAAAAATTATTGTCACATACCACTAAAGTGACATTAATGGCTGCTGAGTAGAAATAGTATAATGGGCTTCCAACATCTCTTCCACAATAGGCAACCCAACAGATGGAGACTGAACTTGGAGTCTCCACATTTCAAAATATTATTGTTACACTGTTAAGGTTGGTGGATTGCACTAAATAAAATAAATAATAAACTGTGCAGAGATGTAAAACAGCTGCTAGTGAGCAATGACGGAACACATGGCGATCGATAACTTGTACACACTGAGTTTATGCTGCTCAGTGTAAACAGAACGCTGAGGTCCAAGCTCTGTTACTCCACATGGAGGAATAGTACAAACGAGTACTAAGTGCAATGTCCTGTTAATGTCCTGTTAAATGTCACAGGACAAGCACATGAACTGAACTTGCACTGCAACTGACCCATGACAATCACACACAGGAACGAAACAGATGAGGGCTGAGCTTTCTCTGAAACTCTGCTGTGCTAACCGCACACATGTATGTAACAGATACTAAGCTCAACGGCTAATTGCCCCACTGATGCTAGCTGCCTGCCTACATGTACAGTGCAAAAGCTAGACAGACATACACACATGCAGACAAAGTGGAAGAGTTTCCACTCACATAGCCACGCATAAAATGATACTAGTGTGCCTGCGTGCACCGCTGGGGGTCTTTTATACCTTAGGCTCCACCTCAAACACTCACGCCCATTCGACTGAGGCATTATCTGCGGGCCAATGCTTATGCTAATCTTTTTGCCTTGACATTCCTGGTGTTGGAAGTCTAGAACTGTGATGCACACTGTGTCCCTCACTGCAGTATTGAGAAAAAACTCCCTTAAGATTGTCTACAAGCATGATTTGATACTTCAGCATGTCAGGGGGAAATCATTTCCAGGGGAAAAGCATCTGGCAAAATTTACTCTTGCACCGTGGATCTAACAGAGTGGCAACCTAGTAGTCAGAAGTATTTGTAACCCTAAGAATACGGTAATAATGTTGAAGATAGTACAACAAGAAGGCGCTTATATTTTTGGCGCTTCCATGAGGTTCAAGACCATTGTGGGTTGGTGGTGAGGTAACACTCAAGATTGCTTCCTCTGTCCACTTCCGCCAACAACAGACAACAACAGAGAAGTGATCATCCTCCTCTTTATCTTCTAACTCTTGCATGTCCATCACCTCTTACTCCTCGTCCTCCTCCGTTTGTTCCTTGGCTCCTGCACTTTCACTAACAGTTTGTCTGGTTCCCCCTTGATCGCTCTAATCCATCCTCCCACGGCACCCACCTGTGCAATGACAGTCAGGAACTTTTGATGTTAAACTGTGAACATGGATGTGTGGATTTGTGGATCAAGATAAAAGAGCAACCCAAGGGTAATGTAGATAATTAATCACCTTAAGGGCACACTAGACAAAACACTATATACACAATGCATATTCAGGTGCTTCTCACAAAATTAGAATATCATCAAAAAGTTAATTTATTTCAGTTCTTCAGTACAAAAATATTACATAGAGTCATTGCAAACAGAGTGATCTATTTCAAGGGTTTATAACATCAGCTTGAAAAATGATTTTTAAATCTGAAATATTGGCCTACTAAAATGTATGTTCAGTAAATGCACTCAATACTTGGTTGGGGCTCCTTTTGCATCAATTTCTGCATCAATGTGGCGTAGCATGGAGGAGATCAGCCTGTGGCTCTGCTGAAGTTTTATGGAAGCCCAGGTTGCTTTGATAGCAGCCTTCAGCTTGTCTGCATTGTTGGGTCTGGTGTCTCTCATCTTCCTCTTGACAATACCTTATATATTCTCTATAGGGTTAAGGTCAGGCAAGTTTGCTGGTCAATCAAACACAGTGATAGTTGTTTTTAAACCAGGTATTGGTACTTTTGGCAGTGTGAACAGGTGCAAAATCTTGCTGGAGAATGACATTTTCATCTCCAAAAAGCTTCTTGGCAGAGGCAAGCATGAAGAGCTCTAAAATTTGCTGGTATAGGCAGCATTAACTTTGGTCTTGATAAAACACAGTGGACCTACACCAGCAGATGACATGGCTCCCCAAACCATCACTGATTGTGGAAACCTCACACTAGACCTCGAGCAGCTTGGATTGTGTGCCTCTCCACTCTTCCTCCAGACTGTAGGACCTTGATTTTCAAATGAAATGCAAAATTTACTTTCATCTGAAAACAACACCTTGGACCACTGAGCAATAGTCCAGTTCTTTTTCTCATTGGCCCAGGCAAGACACTTCTAGCATTGTCTATAATGAGGAGCTAGACAAAAGGAATGCAACATTTGTAACCCATGTCCTGGATACGTCTGTGTGTGGTGGCTCTTGAAGCAATGACTCCAGCAGCAGTTCATTCCTCTTGAATTTCCACTTCATTTATTAATGTCCTTTTATTAACAATCTTTCAAGGCTGCGGTTTTCCCGGTTGCTTGTGCACCTTTTCATACCACACTTTTTCCTTCCACTTAACTTTCCATTAATATGCTCAGGTACAACATATTGTATCTAAGCATATTTAGCAATTACCTTTTGTGGCTTACCCTCCTTGTGGAATGTGTCAATGACTGCCTTCTGGACATCTGTCAAATCAGCAGTCTTCCCCATGATTATGGAGCCTACTGAAAAGGACCTTTTTTAAATGCTCAGGAAACCTTTGCAGGTGTTTTTTGCTAATTATTCTATTTTTTTTAGATAATAACTTTTGAGTTTTCATTGGCTGTAAGCCATAACCATCAACATTAACAGAAATAAACTCTTGAAATAGATCACTTTGTTTGTAATGACTCTATATAATACAGTATTTGAATTTCTCTTTTTGTTTTGAAGCACTGAAATTAATTAACTTTTTGATGATATTCTAATTTTGTGAGAAGCAGCTGAACATGGTCCTCTGGGATGTTCCTAAATCTCCCTCCGCTGGGATTTTGTAGCTGAAGCTCCAAAACCCATGATGAATCAACACTTTCCCACAGAAGTTCATATGGCGGCGGTTTTAGCATCATCGGTTTTCCTACCTTGCTTCTGAAAGTCATTCTGCATAATTCCCCACCCTGGGGAGCTAGAACGGATCAAGATCAAGGCAGACATTCAGCCCATTCCTGAGATCTCAAAAATGTGAATGGTATACAGCTAGGATGTACAATAACTCCATAATCTCCTAATGAAATAACCATAGGCCTGTAGAATTAGAATGAAGCAGTTACACAGTGTAGACTTCGACTCTTTACACCTTAATATAATGACCACAAATCTCTTTATAACAATACAAACTCCAAGGTGGTTTATAATAATAATGATAATGCCCTCTGTGCTCTCCTTATAATGATAATTATTCCTCATTGTGCCTCCTTGTAAAAATCCCCCTCCACTCTGCCTCCTTCTTATGCAGGAAACTTATTGGAGGGAATGCAAAAGAGCGCTACCTAAGGGTATGTGTCCACGTTCAGGATTGCATCAGGATTTGGTCAGGATTTTACATCAGTATTTGTAAGCCAAAACCAGGAGTGGAACAATTAGAGGAAAAGTATAATAGAAACATATGCACCACTTCTGCATTTATCACCCACTCCTGGTTTTGGCTTACAAATACTGACATAAAATCCTGACCAAATCCTGATGCAATCCTGAACGTGGACACATACCCATAGCGCAGTATAAATAGTAAAGATGTTGGTAATACGCGTGTGAACACTCACCTGAGATGGTTATGCAAGATAGGCACAACACTAGACTGGGTTTTGCAGATGGAGGGGATCCTCCACTACTGTATGCCACTCATCCAAGATGCATGGAATGTGCTTATCCTGGCGTAACCACAAATCCAAGTGGAAGCAAACAGAACAGAAATTCCAGAGATGCCTCCATCAATCAGGTGGGATCCCAATTGATCATCAAATTTACAGCATACCTGCATCTATCAACTGCAAAGGTAAAAACGCTTTTTGTGTGCTGGATGATATAATTTATTCCAAAAAGTTACAGACATCAGAGATATCCATTGAAGTCCCCAGTGTCAGCCATGGCCACTGTGTGGCTACTGAGCGGATCCAGGATGGATTCATCCATCATTTGCTTCTTCACTGTACAGTTGGACATCACAGCCTACTTTTTCCATCAAGCCTACAACCTACAGTAACCCTGCATGGCCAGCTCTTCCCTTACCTTTTGCATCCTCACCCTTCCCAAGAAGACTTTGAGCACTCACGGGCTGGGTCCTCTCTTCTTGTACCAGTCAGTGACTTGCGTTGTTCAGGATTATTGCATTTTATTATGCATACACCTTTTCACATGTAAAGCGTCATTTAATAAATGGTGCTATAACAATAAATTATAATACTAATAATATCAGGGCAAAGGGGACCATCATACTGTTTAGGGGAACCATAATACTGTGGGAGGGGCTGTGGAGACCATGAGAACATCATACTGTGTGGGGGACTATGTTGGGACCATCATCCTGTGTGGGGAACTATCATACTGTGCGGAGGGGGGCTGTGTAGACCATCATACTTTGTGGGGCACAGAGGTGGGACCATTTTTCTGTGTGGGAGAACCATCATACCTTGTGGATGGCTGAGGAGATAATCATGCTTGGGGGACAGTGATGACTATCAATGTGGGGGGGCCATCATACTATATTTGAGCTGTGGGAACACTCATACTATGTGGAGAACTGTGGGGGGACCATCATACTATATGGGAGGATCCATCGTACGTTATTGTTATGCCGACATCACCTGCATGGTGCCATCTTCCAAGCAGGCCGCTGGATGAAAAAGTCCTGTGGCCTGCCTTGCTTACACAGAATGTTCTGTGTTCTTACACGTTCTTACATTGTGCAATCTGAGATATAGCTTAAACCTTCTCTATCTTTTAAATACGCAGACCATTCTATAGTCTAACTTATTTGTTGGTCAACAGGTTGATGTATATGAATCAAAATGTATATGTTTGGTAAAACTACAAGAATACAAATAAAAGGGATAAGTATTGAGCTTAGACTATCACATAACTATGACATTTACAATTAACAGTGAAAGTACACAGCAAAATGGAGATTGTACATGTGAAAACAAGACTGTACTTGGAAATGTTTTGATAACGAGGCCTAGTGGCCACTCATTCTGGTGTGACTGGCTGTATTTCATGAATACAACATGACCTGGTTTGATGTTTGATTTGTCAGTCTACCACTTATTTCTTGGTTGTAAGGTAGAGATGCTGCTTTCTCCATCTGTCCCAGAAATTATTAGAGACACTCTGCACCTGCCTCCATTGCTGTCTGTAGATGTCTTTGTCACTGATTTCTCAAAGAGAAGCCCTTGGAGCTTTGGTTTTCTGAGTTAGGAACATGGCAGGAGTGAGAATAGTCTAATCTTCAAAGTCACCAGAAAGTGCAGTCAACGGTCTGGCATTCATGATAATTGAAACTTCTGCCAAAAATGTAGTCAGACTTTCATCTGTTAGTCGGGCACTTCCTGCTTGCAGGAAGATCGAGTCCAGGATTCTGCATGCTATTCCTATCTTTCTCTCCTAAGCACCTCCCATGTGAGAAGAGTGGGGCAAATTGAAAGTCTGCGTATATCTTTTCTCACTTAAGCATTGGTAGTTTCTAAGTTGGAAGGAATTTGAAGTTCCTTTACTGCTCCAACAAAATTTGTGCCTCTATAAGAGCGAATTTGCTTCACTGTGCCACTGATGGCGATGAAGTGTCAAAGTTCTTTTAGGAAAGTATAAGAATTGAGTGTAGAATATCACATAACTATTAGTGATGAGCGAGTATACTCGTTGCTCGGGTTTTCCCTAGCACACTCTGGTGATCTCCGAGTATTTGTTGGTGCTTGGAGATTTAGTTTTTGTCCCCTCAGCTGCATGATTTGTGGCTGCTGGACAGCTTGAATACATGTGGGGATTCCCTAGCAACCGGGCAACCCCCACAAGTACTCAGGCTGGCTAGCAGCCATAAATCATGCAGCTGAGTCAACAAAAACTTAATCTCCAAGCACTAACAAATACTTGGAGTTTATAAGTTTTCATGATAATTAGGCTTCTAAGCAGTTAATGTGTGCTTTCATCCTGGGAAAACTATGACTTTTGCATAATGCTTTAGACCTATACAGTAATATAAATACATATGCCCTACCAATTTATGCAATTATAACTACAGCTACACATTAAGGTGTATTGCAAAGATAAATATAAGTAACTAGATGGCAGCCCGATTCTAAAGAATCGGGAGTCTAGAATCCATATATACTTTATTTATTCAAATGTAAGAATAATACAATTAATAAATAATAGTAAGAAAGAACAAAAAATGGCTGCACTCACCAGCTCTTGACAATTCTTGTTATTTAAGGTACAGTTACACAGGATCCATGAACATGCTTATGAGGGGAGGGATGAAAGACATCAGACGACAACTTTGCGTGTTGTGGCAAATGCCACAACAACGGTTCTTTGCTTAAGAACAATAATGTAAATAATAAATAATATGTATCAATAACTATGTATATTGGTATGTTCTATGACATTTTAAAATATTTCATTATTATGTGGAAAGGCTCTTAGTACCCATACTGGTGCATACTTGTGTGCCCATCAGGTATTTTCACAGTAATTTTACATCTGATGGGTTGGTATGAAACGTTTTTAATCATCTCTTGGGCTTAGCTAAGCCTTCATTTTAAATAATTCTAATAGGTACAACAGAAATAAAAGCCTTTTTGTGTACCCAAATTTTTTGTGTTTATTTTTACAGAAGTGTAAAATTTAAGAAATCAACGTTCATAGTACACCGATGGGCTAATATAAGCATGCCCATCAACCACATCACGGTAGCCTTTGAACTGATGGGTCCTAACTAACTGATTCCTATTTCTTAATACTCAGACCTCTTTCACATCTGCATGTTTCTGATATTTGCAGAAGTAATGTTAAAAACAATACAACTTCCACACTTGGCACCAAAGAACTGACCTACAACACACTTTCAGCAAGTGCCATGCAATGTAGATGAAGCTTGGAGTTAACTTGCAGTAAATGCAGCAAACGCGGCTTCGGCAATTGCATTAAATGCAGCCACAACAAAAACACTGGTAAGTGGAGATTTTGTGGCGAAAACAGCAGAAACCACATGTGCCGCACCTGCCGCAAGTGAAGTACAAATTCCGTATACATTGCATGCAACTTACAGCAAGAGTGGCGTGGGTCAGCCCTTAGGCAGGAAGTGCAGAAATAGCCTTTTTTCCACCATAAATTCTCCAAATAGCAGAAAAATGTTGATGTGAAAGCAAAATCTCTATTCTTTCCCTATCTATCTAAAAATGTACCTATCTATATATCTATTTCTATGTACAGAACACACCTGAAGATAGAGATGTGTGTGAACAGCCATCCCACCCGTCTCTTACCTGTTCACAAAAACCTCACCCTTTTTAAAAACAAAATGAAATCTCTCAGCAGCTATACTGCTGGAGCTTCAAATACAGGTTCCTATCACCAAATACAGGCATTTGAATGATACACATCTTACATCTTGTACTTAATGTGTGTTCTACTTACCTATAAAAATATGTATTGATATATCATATTTCTAAATTTATGTAGATATGATATAGAGTTATTAACCCTATATGCTAATGAGTACGTATGTTATATACGTATTTCCTACATAAGTACTTAAAATCTATATGTCTATGGCTACACTAATTTTTTTTTATTTTTTATTTTTTTCCTTATCTCTACACATAGAATTTGCCTATTGCTGTCTATGTTATTAGAAAAACTGAATATTACGTGTGAAGACTTTAGTACTATCAGCCAATAATTGTCCTTGAAGTGGTGTATTAACCACTTTAACCCTCACATTGCAACATTGCTTCACCCTGGAAAAAGCAACATACAATTGACCATGTGCAAAAGCAGGTTCTGGTAGATAAATGCCAACTCGATGGAGGGTCTGGCCTTGAGATTTATTTATGGTCATTGCAAATGCGGGCTTGATGGGAAATTGTCTCCGTCTTAATTTAAAAGGTAATCCAGTCTCTGATGGACACAAATCAATTCGTGGAATGAATAGCACATTTCCTGCTGCTGACCCACTAATTACTTTAGCCAGTATGATATTGGCATGTAAGGCAGTGACAATGAGCCGCGTACCATTGCAGAGACCTTTGTTCGTGTTCACATTACGTAATAACATGACAATGGTGCCAATTTTAAGTTTCAGCCGATGTGAAGGCATACCAGTTGGTGTTAGTGAATTCAAAAACTCAAGTGGGTATTGATCGAGGTCATCAGCTTCATCAGGATCGATGGAATCATCACTGATATATTGAGTATAGTCACCTATCAATAAATCCATGACTTGGGAATTGACTTTCTCAACGTCATCATTTTTTGGACATAAAATTGCATGAGATGCAGCTGTATTTATACTTTCGGTGTCATTCACATCAATACAAAGATTATCTCCAAAAATTTCAATTATTAAAGAGCCAGTACATACCATGTCTGGAGGAATTTCAATTACATCATCTCCAAGGTTATGTTCATTAGATAGTTCACCATTTCCCAGTTGAAGCAACCAACTGCTGTAGTGAGGATCAATGGAGCGCATGTTGTTAATAAGTGGCAGGCGAGTAAAATGTTGCCAGTGTTGTGAATATTTTATACAGCTCTCTACAACATCAGTTCTTGTCACATGAGGGATGACAGGAAGACATTGTCTAAAGTCGCCTCCAAAAACAATCACTTTACCTCCAAACGGTGTTTTTTCTTTGTGAGCTACATTTGTTGTCATGACATCACGTAAAACTCTATCAATGACATGCAATGCATATTTGGATAGCATTGTGCACTCATCAATAATAAAAAGTTTAGTGCTGTGCAAATCTTTTGCTGCATCGGTATCATTCTTAATCCTGGAAACAGATGTTTCATTCACAGGAATTGGAATCCCATAAAGAGAATGAATGGTTCGTCCACCTTGTAGCAAGTTGGCGGCAATTCCAGTAGTGGCAGCAGGTGACACAATGTCTCCTTGTCCTCTTAGCTGATGTAGGAGTAGATGATATAGGTACGTTTTTCCGCTGCCACCAGGACCATCAAGGAAAAAACACTTTGCTGTAGAATTAGTGTCTTCTAAAGCTTGAGTGATAGCATCAAAAGCAAAAAGTTGGTCCTCATTTAGAGTAGCTTTCATTTCAGCAGCTGCTGATAACTCATAATCTTTATCATACTGTGGGAGGAGGTGTTGTTTCTTGACTGGACGTGGCAAATTAAAATCAATATAAGTTTTGCCATGAGCTTTAAGAACATGTTGGACATCTGTCATAGCATAGCCTTCACAATTGACACACTCCAGAGTGTCGGAGTGGTATGCATGGCAGTAGTCTTCTACAAAGTGTTCCTTAAATTCATCCCATAAGTCCCGAGGTTTAGCTGGAGGACCAAAAATACAAATGTAGGCAAACATGTCACATAGCTCTGCTGGCATGTTGAGAATACTGGCATCAAGTAATGTATTTCTCCACAGACTATCATCAAATAGTAAGCCAAGAGCTAATGCCGCATCTTTGAAGGTTTCATGTGTGACTCCGTGTACAGTTTTTATGCTGTCAAAACTGGTTGCACCTTTGACATGTAACAATAACAATCTTAAATAGTAGCGTTCTTGGTCTTTCACACTGACAGTATACATTCGTCCAATCACAGAACCACCTGCTCGCTTTCTAACTTCCCAAGA
This sequence comes from Ranitomeya imitator, assembly GCF_032444005.1. Taxonomy (NCBI): domain Eukaryota; kingdom Metazoa; phylum Chordata; class Amphibia; order Anura; family Dendrobatidae; genus Ranitomeya; species Ranitomeya imitator. The sequence goes on along the minus strand of NC_091285.1, from coordinate 310,091,748 downwards.
ACCTTCTTTCCAAACATAGTTTTCGGGAATTTCACGGTATAAATAAATATGAGCATGATGGTCGTTCTGATTAAGCTTGAAGTAGAATTTTGATGGAGCTTTTGTTTGATGTTTCCAATAGAGTCATCCTCATGAAAATAGAGTGGCTGAGAATGCGGTAGATGTACAGCAAGGCGAATGATGCTATGAGATTGTTTATGCATTGGATATGAGAATATTCGCCAAGCTGCCTCTGGTGCACTGATATATCTTGAATCCATGAATTGGTGTGTTTCATCATGTTGGATGTTAGTCTGGCAGATTTCAAGATTGGCTTTATCATGTCCTTTGTAGACGTATTTAAATAAATATTTCACAGCCTGAATGGAACCACAAACTTCGACATTTATATGGCACTTGTATTTTAATAGCAGGAACGGATTATATGGAACCACCCACGAATTATCAATCATGTTAGAATGGTGTTGAAAAGATGGGCCAAAGTGTCTGCGGTAAGTAGGATAGGCGTCCTTAGCTATGATGGTTCTTGGTTGCAAATCTTTAGGGAAACCTTTTGTACACTTCCCCAGATCCATACAGGGAGAATTTGGGTTGTGTTCTCCACACGGACCATGAATCATATGTTGGAGAACAATTTTATGGAGCTGAGGGTAGTGGGTAGGATTGGGAATTTCAGCCCACACTGTATTGTCTATGTCCTCCTCAGTCCTTAATTTGGAGTTGCTGTCCAGAATAATCAAAATGTGAGCGTGTGGAAGGCCACGTTTTTGAAATTCAATTACATGAACCATAGCGCAAACTTTCCCAAATAATCCATTGTTAATGTCTTTTAAGAGTGCTTCCAGTTTTATTTTGAAAACACGTGCCACCAAATCAGGTCTATGTTCCACACGCTGCCAAGGTTCCAAATTCTCAGTAATCTCATTCCATTTCGGATTACAGGTCATGGTGCTGAATAGATCAGGACGACCATATTTAGTCACAATTGCCATGGCATCCTGGTACCGCTGCTGCATATTCCTGGGACTGCCTTCAAACGAAGATGGTAAAATGACCGTTTTTCCAATGGGGATGCCCTTCTCAATGGATTTTTTCTGGAGATGTTCCTGGAGTACACAATAATCCTCTACTTTCAAATCCTTTTGGTGTTGACGGATATAATTTAGGCGATTTGCCTCGATTTTCACATAAGCATCCACTAAGTACTGCTGAGTGAGTTTGCCACCATTCAGGAGTGGATTAAACTGATTACGGACAGACAGCACATAGCAGTAATATTGCAGTTGTGTAACTCTGCGTGGACTTTGCCCTTGTTGCTTGAGGCCATCATGCCAGCCCTGGTCTCCGTAAGGGAAAAATAAAGGATAGAGTAAAGCATCTAAATTACTGTGTAGAATGCTGACCTGTTGTGTTCTTGGCACCAAAGGATTTTTGGGGTCCGGTTGTAAATGTATTAAAATATCACGATTAAATGGTGGCTCTCCATTGTCATTTTCAAATACGACAGCAACTTCATTGACAGTTGGATTATTATATCGGCGAGGGTCTTGATTCCGATCTTGTTTAAGGGCCATGATGATATTTGGCATGAGAGTGCCATTAGCTTCAGCTTTAAGATGTTCTTCATGTTCCACATCTCGTAACATTTTGTAGGCAGCAACAAAGGGATTCACATTGTCTAATTGAAGAGCAATTATACTCATCAAAGTGGGATGACATTTTTGATTTTGTTCACAGTTTAAACGTTGTTCATTCGCGGTAGCGGTATCCAAAATATACAGTTGGGCATAAGCTGGAACTTGATCATCACTGGGATGTAGAGTTCCAGTACGATGATATATTTGTCCATGTATACGGAAACAGTAAGGGCCATGTCCAGGTGGAGGGGATATATTGGCACCCATGGAGGCGAAAGCAAATGAGCTGTTAATACTACGAATATTTTCCATGAGATTCTTACTGAACTCACTCTCCCCTGTCAGCAATCGTTTAAAGACCTCGGGATATTGGGGTATAGGTTTATGCACTTTACTCTTGTGACAACACAGAGTAAAATTTTTATCTGCTGGTATCTCAGCATTAAAATGTAATGCTTCACAATGTTCACATAAATAGTTCATAGGACCACAGGAGTGTTCTACTATGGTACTGTCATCATTAGTAAAACCTGTAGGATGTTGAGGTACAGGTTGTGATAACGGAGCATTGGAATGTTTCTGTAAGCCAACATATATAAAGCGTGGACCTGGTAGAGGATCTTCACTGTCCACAGATTCAATCACTGAGGAGTTGGAAGGTGTATCGTGGTCAGAGTTTATTAATATGGAGGTGCAAGCAGTTTTTTTGCGCCATTCACGGCGTGCACCAGCTGCATTTGGTAATGGTTTGTTTGTTGCCTTAGAAGAGTCAGGTGTGAAGCATGTCTTATAAGCAGACTTAACAGTGTGCAGGCGACAGCGTTTATCATTTGGAGTGTAAGTAGGACAGTGTTTGCGCTTACGTGCAGATTTACCAACGGTTAAAGGAGCTTCAAGCTGCACACATTCTATGAATGGAGACAAAGAAGCTGTATTGTGGGCAGAATCTATGACTGAGGACGTGGAAATATTATGTTTGCAACGTTGAGAGCGTGCAGCAGCAGCTTTATTACTTAATCGATTAGTTTTGTCCTCAAAAGACTCATTAGTAATGCGTTATTGGCAAGCAGCATTAACAGTGTCCAGGCGCTTATGTCTGTCCTCTGTAGTCTCGTTAGCACGCTGTTTGTGCTTACGTGCGGCATCGGCGGCTTTTCGCTCAGCGTCATTGGTATACTTATTATCAGACCTGATGTTACGTGCGCCATCAGCAGCTTTGGGCTCTGTGTCATTAGTATACTTAACAGTGTCCAGGCGCTTGCATCTCTCCTCTGTACTCTTGCTAGCACGCTGTTTGCGCTTACGTGCAGCATCGGCGGCTTTTCGCTCTGCATCATTACCATACTTTATATCAGACCTGATCTTACGTGCGCCATCAGCAGCTTTGGACTCTGTGTCATTAGTATACTTAACAGTATCCAGGCGCTTGCATCTATCCTCTGTACTCTTGTTAGCACGCTGTTTGCGCTTACGTGCGGCATCGACGGCTTTTCGCTCTGCATCATTACCATACTTTATATCAGACCTGATCTTACGTGCGCCATCAGCAGCTTTCGGCTCTGTGTCATTAGTATACTCAACAGTATCCAGGCACTTGCATCTATCCTCTGTACTCTTGTTAACACGCTGTTTGCGCTTACGTCCGGCATCGGCGGCTTTTCGCTCTGCATCATTACCATACTTTATATCAGACCTGATCTTACGTGCGCCATCATAAGCTTTGGACTCTGTGTCATTAGTATACTTAACAGTGTCCATGCGCTTGCATCTATCCTCTGTACTCTTGTTAGCACGCTGTTTGCGCTTACGTGCGGCATCGGCGTCTTTTTGCTCTGCATTATTAGTATACTTTCTATCAGACCTAATCTTACGTGCGCCATCAGCAGCTTTGGGCTCTGTGTCATTAGTATCCTTACTATTAGAGCTCATGTTGGCTAAGCTAAACAGCTTTAAGCGTGGTGGTGGCAAACAACAGGTTAATAAGAGGCAGTGTCAGGTAGTAGGAAAATAGCCAGTTAATAATAGGCAATAGTTCTTTGCAGGAATGCAGATATTAATAAATAGGCAGTTTACATTGCAGAGAAATTGCTGGGCAATAATGGACAATGTCCTTATGTGGCAAATAATAGAGCAATATACCCAATGTGGCAAAGAAGAGGTTAATAAACGGCAGTCTCTCAGTATAACAGTCAGTGAATAATAGGCAGTATATGGAGAAAACACCAAACAAAAGTTCAAAATTGGTGTGAAAATGTCACTGAACCACTTCACAACTAAATATATATAGTTTTGGTAAATGGTATTATCATTTTTTTGACGAAATTCGGCAGGAGCTTGAAGAGCAACGTCACTGGGCCCGCCTCCACGCAGTAGAAACTTGCTGTGAGGTAAAAATTCAAAAATCACACCAAAATGGCGGGCGGAGTGTGTCACAGTACGGCACGTTTCTGATTGGTCGCTCGCAGCAGGCGGCAACCAATCAGACACTGGACACTGTTGACGTCACTTATCTCCGGACATTAGCTCCGGACATTAGCTCCGGACAGGAAGTTGGCACAAATTGCAGGAAGTAGTATTCTAGGCAATTATATATTAGATGATATGACTAGGGCAGTGTTCTCCAACTCCGGTCTTCAAGAGCCACCAACAGTTCATGTTTTCAGAATTTCCTTAGTATCACACAGGTGATAATTGCATCCCCTTCACAGGCAATAATTCCACCAGCTGTGAAATACTATGGAAATTCTGAAAACATGACCTGTTGGTGGCTCTTGAGGACTTGAGTTGGGGAACACTGGACTAGGGAATTGATCCGAAAACCATTGCATTGTGATTCTTCTATGACATTGACATCCCAACATAAAATATATCTCAGCATTGCAAAGTTGGAACAACTCTTTGCTCAAAACCTTCAGATAATACCTTAAGAAAGTAGTTCAGGCAATCCTCTAGGGTTATTATGTGGATTACATTAGCTCCATTGAAATGCTAGCTGGTATGCTAAAAAAGTGCAATTGCAAACTTTCTTAGGGTCAGAAGCATCAAGACCTCTGCCCACAAGAACTTACAATTGTAATTATTGTTAATTCTTCTGCTTGGACAATGCAGGTATCATTTTTAGAATGCTTTTGTCTTTTTTTGACAAAAGTCTCTAACCTCGTACAGTTTTTAACGGCTGACACAGTACAATATTCTTTTTTTTGTTATCAAATGTACCTTTCAGACGACATTCAGGTTTAATTCTGATATACATTGAAGCAGTTCCCGGTTTAAAAGACTGCAAATGTGACAACACCTTTTCATTTTTCATACAGTAGTATTCTATTAAATGTTGGAACACTATATTTGCTCTGTCCATAGCACAATACACATCAAATTATGCTGCAAGAAGTGAATGAATAATCTTTCATCATCAAAGTAGGACATTCAGTCCCTAGTAACAGTTAATGGACATTCAGTAGACACAATTATAAATAACAATATGTGGCACCTGATTCTAATGATGCAGTTCAGGTTCAGAGTTTTACAACTATTCATAAACTGCTCCAGCAGACCTTTCCTGATTTATGATGCCAATAGATCCCTTTAAATTACCTCTCGTATTAAGCTGTGCGCAGTGTATTGTCCTATGAAACAAAATGTGACTGTAAGATGAACATTAAACACTGAATGCATAATCCATTGTGAGACAAAAAAAAAGTGAGTGTCACTTCAAAGTTTTTTTTTTTTTTTTTCTTGAAGGCCAAGGTTAAATGTTGCTAGACATTATATTGGATAATAGCATACTTTAAAAAACATTTAATATGGTAAATCCAATTCAATCATACAGACATTTTATCTTTCAAGGACATCCACTTTTATGTGAACATGACTCTTCATTTCATTCGTTATTGCACCCATAGTGTAGCTTTGCCGATTGACTTGCTTGCTATCAGATGCCTTTTATATATAAATTGCATTCAAGGTGTGTAACCGCTAAGATTTTTTAAATAGTTCATACATTATTATATAGTAGCAATTATAAAGATTTAAAAAAAGAAATTAAACATTAGTAATATATGAAATGCTTATTACTGCTTGGATTGGAAGCAGAACCCCATTTTAGTAGTCACTTATGCAGTGGTTCACTTGCATAACATTTCTTTAATATAAAAATGCATATAAATGTTAATTTTTTATTAGAGGCTCCATTAAAAGGCTGGCCCAAAGAAAAATTAGGTGAACCTCCATTTGAATTCAGTTTAAGGCCTCTTTCACACATCCGTGTCTCCTGTACGTGTGGTGACAGTTTTCACACATACCGGAGACACTGACACACGTAGACCCATTCAAATGAATGAGTCTGTGCACATGTCAGTGTGTGTCCATGGACCGTGTGTCCATGGGCAAAACATGCTGACATGTCTGTTTTTTACCGTCAGCACGGGCCGCAAAACGTCCCGCCCAGGTGCACACTGAGATCACACATTGATCAGCATCAGGGAAGAAGCGCTACAGTAAACGCTGTTCCCGGGGGCAGGTACTGAAGCCGGCTCTCATCATTCTCCCCTGTTCTGTCGGTGATCAGAACGATGACAGCAGGTGTTGGCTTTTGGGACTATTACTCCCATCATCCGATACCTGCTGCCACTAATAACAGTGTCAGCAGAAGTGGATGAACCCACTGCCTTCGATCTAATGAAATAAATGAAAAAAAAACCCAGCGAGGGTTCCCCCTATTTTCTATAACCAGCCTTGCAAAGCTCACAGCTGGGGGCTGCAACCCTCAGCAAGGTTGGTTACCAAGAATAGAGGAGTCCCCACGCTATTTTTTTTTTAAATATTTAAATAAATAATTTTAAAAAACAGCATGGGGTCCCCCCTTTTTGGCGACCACCTTTGTTAAATCTCACAGCTGGGGCCTAGTATTCTCAGGCTCGTAAGGGGTCATTGATATAGGCCCCCCAGCCTTAAAATAGCAGTCATGTAAAAAAATAGTAAAATCTTGCAGCTATGGGGTTAATCTGCACATCAATGGTGCTCAAGGGCCACACTCAGATCTGCATACAAAAAATCACATTGATTTTCATCCAGAAGAGTAGGGCGAGTATCATGTGAGTATAATGTGATTTTACTCACACAGCATCCATATGAAATCTGTATGCAATCCGTATGCAATGCGTTTTTTTTCTCTGCAACTATTAGGCTATGTGCACACGTTGCGGATTCATGTGCGGATTTTTCAGCGCAGATTCAAAAAAATCCGCAGGTAAAACGCCCTGCATTTTACCTGCAGATTACCTGTGGATTTACCGCAGATTTACTGTGGTTTTTGTGCGGGATTCACCTGCGTTTTTACACCTGCGGATTCCTATTAAGGAATAGGAATGCCACAGAATCCGCACCAAAAATTGACATGCTGCAGAAAATAAACTGCAGCAATTCTGCGTGGAATTTTCCACAGTATGTGCACAGTGGATTTGGTTTTCCGTAGCTTTACATGTTACTGTAAAACGCATGGAAAACAGCTGCAGATCCGCAGCCAAATCCGCAATGTGCATACTCTTATTCTACATTCTACAATCATTTACAGGACCATTTGTGTTCTATGCTACAGAATGATAATTTAGCCATAAAAATCGGACGGCATACTCATGGTTCATGTGCTGTTCATTTTATTTTCGCTCCCATTGACTTGCATTGGCGAGTCTCATCTGATATATGCAACCATTTGCAGCATGCTGCAATTTTTTTCTCATTCAGATTTCCATCTGAGGAAAAACTTGCAGATGAGCACTGACTCATTGAATAACATTGGTGTTAATGCAATGCAATTTTTTCTCTCATTTCACTTACCGATATTATACGCACGTGTGAGCGAGGCCAAAAGCTGTGCACTCAATGCACTGAAATACCAGCTAATGGGAGGAAATTATCTTTTTTCCTCCCAGTGGCCTCCGACTTTCAGTCACAGAGGTACGGCGGCGGCTTCAGTCAGCTCTTAGCACAAAGAGAGCACCGACTGTACCCATACCCTGGCACTGACTGACAGTCATCTCAGCACTAATACGGTGCTGAGGTCTGTCATGGTCCTCAGTGGCCGGGAGTGGTTACAGATACCACTCACTGTATACTTGGGTGTGAAATCCCATCCACTATGCTGTATCATCTGGACACTGTGGGTTGGAAGCTGCACAAGTATGCAGCATTCAACCAACAGGATTTACTAATGCAGTGCACCTATCTGAAAGACAATATTAGTTGTAAATGGACATAAGTGGATTGATCCTTGGAGGAGTGAGTTTGAGTTGAATTTTGAGAAATTTGTTGTTTCATGCAAATTGAAACATTTTGAGATTCAATTCTTGGTTCGCAAAAAAAATTGTGCTGCACCATTTTCCACATTGCTTAAGCATCAGATGGATCTAATATATTTTTGTGTGGCCACTCGGACTTCCCCATACTGCCCTGCAGGTGTGACATTTAGCTGATAATCCCACCTTGTACAGTGTTGCTCAGTACCTGGGCAATCACAGTTCAGCGTCAGCCAATGAAGGACAACTTGTAAGGTAAAGCCGTCTTCTATCTCCAGAGTCAATCAGTAAGTCTCTCTCCTGTAGATTGTCAGTGGGTCACCCGCCAGGTCCGTGGGGTGCTCGGTAGCGGGTGCGGTACTTAAAGGGGATGTCACAGTGCCCGCGACCTGGTCCGTGGCCCTGAGTGCCCAAGTAAAAGGGAATGGCCTATGGGGTTTGTGGAATAAAGTTTGTGATTGTGATGCCACCTGTGGTGTTCGATCAGTGGGGACTGACGCTGCTTAAAGGGGTCCTCTTGGGTGATGTTATGGCAGCTAAGATGGTACAACTTCCCACACGTGAAGTAGGTCCCCAGGGCTCCCGGTCTGTAGGTGAAGATGGTGGGTTGTGCAGTAAGAAACGGAGGACACAGGTTTGCAGACTCTTTACCTGGTTTACTGAAGGATTCAGGCAACTGCAGTTCAGGGCACCAGATCACAAGTACAGGCAGGGTCCAGCTGGCTTGGAAACAAGTTCAAAGTCCCCTTTACCAGGTGGAGATGAAAGCCTTCCTACTAGCGCTTTGATGTAGTTCCTTGCTGCCCGTGGCTTCTATTAAGGGCCTCACGGTTCTCTCTGTCGCCCATTAAGGTGGGACACATACCCATATGACAGGTGGCTCGAGCATTTTTACAGGGTCTCTCTCACGACCTGCATTCTATGTGCCACTGTGTCTTCTAGGTATTAGGGCGGACAGGTTATCTGTAGACCAGCTGTCCTGCTGGTTTTTGCTGTGCGTCCTAGAGTCCGACATAACCTCGGTCTTCCAGCTACCGGCATCTTCGCTCTGCAGGGAGGTAGCCTAATCGCAGCTGTCCTCTCCAGTGTCCTCTCCTGTACTTCACTCTCCTGCACGCTCACTAAAAATCTGTTCATCTTTCTGTATTCTCTCTATCCAGGAGCTGCAGCACCTCTGGCTGCACAGCCCCTCACACTGCTCTCTGCCTCAGATTGCATCAGTCTACTGTCTAGCACTCACTAACTGACTTTCCCTCCAGGCAAGAATATATTTATATAGGGGAGCCACCCACAAGCTGGATCAGAGTTCCCTCTTCTGGCCTGGAGTGTGAACATGTTGTATGCTTGTGTTTACCTAGATAGAAGAGATCTTCCCTTGCTACCAAGCATGACCTCACTCTCCCCATGAGGAAAGCAATGCCACTGTAACAATGATGACCCTGGGGTGTAATACTCCCCCCCCCCTTAAATCCAGTACTCCCAGGATGAGAAAAGAAGAACAATAGTATCAGGTTATCAAAAGACACACAACATTTTTAAATGCTATAAACTGGTTATCTATGGCTTCCCTTTATGAGAGGTAATTAATACTTGAACGTTACAAGAACATATATACATGGTATAAGTAACTTTTTAATAATATAGAACTTTATTATTATTTACTATGAAATGGCAACTACCCTTTACGGGTATACTATCTTTAAGGCTTCCTTGAACCAAAGAGCAAAACGTCAGCATTATTCTCATTTTACCAACTCTCACTCTAATTCTCAACACTATCTGCACAAAACACTATTTACTTCCGTTACAGGATCATTAAACATTATCACTTCTATAAAGTGCAATAAATCAACATTTTTCTATTCAAAAGTGCAATCAATATTCAAGTCAATAACTCAATGTCATTTAAACAGCAGCAACGAGCGGGGGACCCGTTTCGTAAATCACCAACGTAGTACTTGGGCGGGCAACAAAGCACAACATCCAGACCTTGTCTTTGGCCATGCCAACAGGGTTAACTTAACTCTTTTTAGTCATATTCAAACTGAAAAGCAAAAACTGTTTATCTCCTTTGCAAGGGTAGCTCTGGACGGCTGCTACTTCCTGACCGGGAAAATTCTGGATCATAACGTTCCACTGGAATGGCATACCAGGGCCTACTTGCTGATTCCACCACTGGTGTCTGGGTGGATTGGTGGCGTTTGGTAGTTGGCCTGGCCTGCTGCGCCTGCAGGGACTGAGGTTGGTACACGTCTTTTGCAGTCCAGAGCATACCACCCTTTTTCGCCGATGTGGTGGGTATAAGTCACTCTGTCACCGGGGTTCAGGTCCCTGTCAGGCTGTCCTTCCATTTGAGGGGATTCCACATCCCTCCGGTTGACAAAGATCTCATGAATCATACAGGTCTCTTTGATGAAGCCCCAGCCTCTCCGCTGGTTCAAGACCACTACTTCCCCCTGTCGCAGTGGTCCCCTTTGTGCCCTAGGGATTTTGCACATTTGGGCTTTCTCTGCTAGATTCCTCTCCTGAAAGGCTGCTTCACGGACCAGGGATTTCTGTCCCTCCCTCTTCTCCCGACTCCTGCAATGCTCCCGCCAGGTGATCATGGGGATCTCTCCCTGGACTGCAATCATGTCCTCCTCCGTGGGTCCCACTGCGAAGACTATGGGTTCCAGAGAGCTAGCCTAGGGTCCCCAAGTTGGGATAAATGTGGCTGCCATCTGACCCAGTCCGTGATCCTGGATGCCCAATAAAAGGGAATGTCCTTTAAAGGGGCTTGTGGAATAAAGTTTGTGTTTGTGATGCCACCTGTGGTGTTCGGTCAGTGGGGACCGACGCTGCTTAAAAGGGTCCTCTGGGGTGATGTTATGGCAGCTAAGATGGTATAACATCCCACAGGTGAAGAAGGTCCCCAGGGCTCCCGGTGTGTAGGTGAAGATGGTGGGTGGTGTGGTAAGAAATGGAAGACAAAGGTTTTCAGTCTCTTTACCTGGATTACTGAAGGCTTCAGTTAACCACAGTCCAAGGCATCAGATCACAGGTGCAGGCAGGGTCTGGCTGGCATGGAAGCAAATTCAGAGTCCCCTTTACCAGGTAGAGATGAAAGCCTTCCTACTAGCGCTTTGGTGTAGTACCTTGCTGCCTGTGGCTTCTATTAAGGGCCTCACGGTTCTCTCTGTCCTCCATAAAGGTGGGACACAAACCCGTATGACAGGTGGCTCGAGCCTTTTTGCAGGGTCTCTATCATGACCCAGGCTCTATGCACCACTGTGTCTCCTGAATATTAGGGCAGACAGGTTATGTGTAGTCCAGCTGTCCTGCCAGTTTCTGCTGTGCCTCCTAGAGTCCGACACAACCTCAGTCTTTCAGCTACCAGCATCTGCGCTCTGCAGGGAGGTAGCCTAATCACAGCTGTCTTTCCCAGTGGCCTCTCCTGTGCTTCACTCTCCTGTATGCGCACTACTAGGGTTGAGCAAAACGGGTCGACCATTTTCAGAAGTCGCCGACTTTTGGCAAAGTTGGGTTTCATGAAACCCGACCCGACCCCTGTGTGGGGTCGGCCATGAGGTCGGCGATCTTCTGAATCTGGTATCGGAATTCCGATCACGAGTTCCGATATGTTTGCAATATCGGAAATCGGTATCAGAATCCATATTTAAGTGTAAAATAAAGAATTAAAATAAAAAATATTGCTATACTTACCTTCTGACGCGCCCTGGTACTAACCGGCAGCCTTCCTTCCTTAGAATCAGCGCGTGAAGGGCCTTAGATGACGTCGCGGCTTGTGATTGGTCGCGCGACCGCCCATGTGACCGCTCGCGCGACCAATCACAAGCCGCGACGTCACCGAAGGTCCTTCAAGCGCTGATTCTTAGGAAGGAAGGCTGCCGGAAAGAAGCAGGGCGCGTCCGAGGGTGAGTATATTCCTATTAGGTATATACTCACCCTCGGATGCGCCCTGCTTCTTTCCGGCAGCCTTCCTTCCTCAGAATCAGCGCTTGAAGGACCTTCGGTGACGTCGCGGCTTGTGATTGGTCGCGCGAGCGGTCACATGGGCGGTCGCGCGACCAATCACAAGCCGCGACGTCATCTAAGGCCCTTCACGCGCTGATTCTAAGGAAGAAAAGCTGCCGGTTAGTACCAGGGCGCGTCCGAGGGTGAGTATAGCAATATTTTTTATTTTAATTCTTTATTTTACACTTAAATATGGATCCCAGGGTCTGAAGGAGAGTTTCCTCTCCTTCAGACCCTGGGAACCATTGGAAACCCAATGCACTGCATTGGGTTTCGTGTTTCGGCCGACCCCGACTTTTTTTATAGGATTGGCCGATTTCACTCGACCCGACTTTTGAAAAAGTCGGGTTTCGTGAAACCAGACCCGATCATATAAAAGTAAAAGTCGCTCCACCCTACTCACTACAAATCTGTTCTTCTTTCTGTATTCTCTCTATCCAGGATCTGCAGCACCTCTGGCTGCCCCTCACACGGCTCTCTGCCTCAGACTGCTTCAGTCTGCTGTCTGGCACTCACTAACTGACTTTCCCTCCAGACCAGAATATATATATAGGGGAGCCACCCATAAGCTGGATCAGAGCTCCCTCTTCTGGCCTGGAGTGTGAACATGTTGTATGCTTGTGTTTACCTGATAGAAGAGATCTTCCCTTGCTTTCAAGCGTGATAACACTCTCCCCGTGAGGAAAGCAATGCCACTGTAACAACCAGGACCCTGGAGTGTTACATCAGCTCTTATGGTCAGGGTCCTTTCTCTATTTCTCTTTCTCCTGCAGAATGAAATCTGTTATGATGAGCGGGATGCTCTATTTTGCTGTAAAGTGTAAGCTCTTTTGGTCAGTGGGGTTCTCTCTTATCTCCCCATTTTCTGAGCGATTACAAGCTTTCCATCATTGCGATTTATGCAAATTCATAGTCCACAAATAGAATTTTGGGGAAAAATTGAGTGAAACTGGTGCATTCGACTTTCAAAAGGTCCACTCATCTCTAGTTGTGATCTTAGGAAATTAAAGGGCACCTGAAATATAGATTTCTTTATACTAAACTGCTTCTTTTAATTTACAAGTTCTTTAAACAGCTTGCTAAATGTATCATTTTTATACTAATAATGCAGCTTGGCATACCATAGAAAACTAATTTTATACACGTTCCATTTATTACGTAAATCGTTGCTAAGCAGTCTGACTAATAGACGTGGAGCCTAATGCCAGCATGATAATTCATCTCTTTGCATGTGATTGATGCTGATGATACCCTCTATGTCACCATTATCTAGCTATATACCATGAGTAGTCATTGTTCACCTAAAGACTGTCACATGTGAATTTAACACTGCCCTATTAAGGCCAGTGAGTCATCTCAACTATGCACTAAGTGTTAACCTTATGAATATTGTAAGGTTATGTCCAGACTGCAATGCTATCCACTATCGGGCACATAAGCTCAGGATGTATGCACTCAACAGTGGCGACAGTCAGAATGGATGCTGAGTCACCCAACCACCATAGGGATCTATTGTAAAGAAATGTGCACAACATGGTATATATCCCTTTTCAGTGAGCCTCTTCTAAGGGATATATACAAGTGTAGTGTGCTGTACTTTCCTTTACAGTTAAACAAATGATATGCAGATACCTACCAGGCAGATGGAGGCCCTACAAAACACACTTTTGGCCTCTGTCTTTTGAATGGACACCTATGGTAATGTTAAAGTGTACATCAGGAAAAGATCATGTACTATAGGCTAAATGCACAGAGACGCTGCTCAACGTTTAACAGGTATAGTGTAGAGAAGGAAGGAGGTTGAAAGAGATGCATCCCAGTGTTTAAAAATAATTAAGTAAATGGAACCTGGAAAAATAAATTATTCTAATATAATAAATTTCATAAAAAGCAAAGGGTCCAATTTGTCACTCACCCTTTCACTAATGATCAATTGAAATTTTAAATCTTTAAAATCTTAATGGTGAATGGGTTCAAAAATATAAAACGTTCAGCATTTTGTTTGTCCCTTTCATTACACATTTTTATATTTTTTTCCAGCATTATTCTTGCTGCAGTATGTTTATATAGTAGATCTATATAATAATAGTAGTAGAGATCAAACTGCACCATATCACTAAACAACACCACAGGATTGCTTTCGTTGAAACATGCCTGAGGTCTAATCATGTCCTCTCTGGTAGGTGTAAACCACATAGGGAAAGAGCTGTCAGACAATGTGAGCAGAGTGGAAAAAAGCTGCAATGGACCTGTTTTGGAGTAATCATCGGAGATGCTTATCCTCTAGCCAGCATTAATAAGTTTGTTTTCTCAGAAACGCTGCAATGTTTCAAAGTAATCCTTTTCATGATGGCTGTTTCTTGGATAGCGTTAATTAGATAACAAGTTCCTTTTGATACAATGTAAGAGACATAGTCCACATCAGTCACAGGTGGGTGGATTGTCAGACTGACTCGAAATGCCAAGGAGAGTCCAGGTCCACCTATTGGACAACTCTCCCATTATTGATATGTTGTGTAGAACTTCCATAACATCATTTGTCTATGGTATGCTATGTTGTGGTGATGATGTGAGGAAATCTTTCTAAAGATGTTTAGAGAGCTATGAAATGGTTGGGAGCCTTTTAGTATAAGGGTATCGTCACACTGAGATGACGCTGCAGCGATACGACAACGATGTCGATCGCTGCAGCGTCGCTGTGTGGTCACTGGAGAGCTGTCACACAGACCGCTCTCCAGCGACCAACGATCCCGAAGTCCCCGGGTAACCAGGGTAAACATTGGGTTACTAAGCGCAGGGCCGCGCTTAGTAACCCGATGTTTACCCTGGTTACCAGCGTAAAAAAAAACAAACACTACATACTTACATTCCGGTGTCTGTCCCTTGCCGCCTGCTTCCCGCACTGACTGACTGCCGGCCGTAAAGTGAAAGCAGAGCACAGCGCGCTGTGCTCTGCTTTCACTTTACGGCCAGCAGTCAGTCAGTGCGGGAAGCAGACGGCAAGGGACCTGACGGACACACCGGAATGTAAGTATGTACTGTTTGTTTTTTTTTACTTTTATGCTGGTAACCAGGATAAACATCGGGTTACTAAGCGCGGCCCTGCGCTTAGTAACCCGATGTTTACCCTGGTTACAAGCGAACGCATCGCTGGATCGGTGTCACACACACCGATCCAGCGATGACAGCGGGAGATCCAGCGACGAAAGAAAGTTCCAAACGATCTGCTACGACGTACGATTCTCAGCAGGGTCCCTGATCGCTGCTGCGTGTCAGACACAGCAATATCGTATGGATATCGCTGGAACGTCACGGATCGTACCGTCGTAGCGACAAAAGTGGCACTGTGAGACGGTACCCTAAGGAAACATAATTATTAGTTCTCTCTAAATGAAGAAATGTATGGTCAATTGTATTTATGATGCTCTAGTAAGCAACTTTTAGATAAAAGCTCTTTTCCTAAAAACAAGCCTTTATTACTCATTTTGCTGAATTTGCGCTGATCAAAATCTGTAAAATTTGAGAAGAATTCAATTCCACTGGAATAAATTTGTCCATTTCTGATTAACACAAAGACTAGGGAAAGAATAAACCAAAAAGGAAGATGGCAGGAAAAACATTTGATCACCTGACCGACAATAAATGATGCCCTCATACTCAACCATGTTAGCAATTTGATTGACATTCTAATGTTCATGCTACCTGGCAAACTAGAAAATGTTGCTGGTGACCAGGAGAAGGTTGCAACTTGGTAGAATGGGTGCTGGCTAGTGACGAGCGAGTGTACTCGTTGCTCATGTTTTCCTGAGCACGCTCAGGTGACCTCTGAGTATTTGTTAGTGTTTGGAGATTCAGTTTTCATCACGGCAGCTGAATGATTTACAACTATTAGCCAGGCTGAGTAAATGTGGGGGTTGCCTGGTTGCTAGGTAATCCCCACATGTACTCAGCCGGCTAATAGCTGTAAATCATGCTGCTGAGGCGATGAAAATTTAATCTCCGAGCAGTCATAAATACTCGGAGACCACCCGAGCGTGCTCGGGAAAAGCCGAGCAACGAGTACACTCGCTCGTCACTAGTGCTGGCCTTATATTAACCAGGATTAATGCTTCTAGGATGACATTCTTCTATTTCACCACTGCGTGAGTGGCTCTGTCTAAACAGTAAGGCTTAGTCCAAACACTATGTCATCTGGGAGGGATGCAGAATGATGAATGAAGTAATAAATACATTTTATCAAGCTGATCCAATATTTCCCTGAGTATATTTTAAGGGCTATCTTTTATTTCTTTTCACAGTGTGGCAAACATTTTCTCCTGAAAAATGATACTTCGGGGATGGTAATAACACTTTTCTGCTTTATGTTTCACACAATTGCAGGCAGCATAAGCATTCACAGAGTCTCTGAGGTAAAACACTTTTGGGTATAAATGATTCTTATATTACAGGTACATTACCTCTGCATTATTTTGCTCTTCTACTATATCTAATTTGTAAGTATATATGCATCTTTGTATAATGAATCTGTATAGCTCACCTTAGACAAACACAGCAATAAAATATTGCCTGGATGGGAATGTGTCAATATAATATAACTTTTTATTTTTTT
This sequence comes from Ranitomeya imitator, assembly GCF_032444005.1. Lineage (NCBI taxonomy): Eukaryota > Metazoa > Chordata > Amphibia > Anura > Dendrobatidae > Ranitomeya > Ranitomeya imitator. Next base: position 310,075,195 of record NC_091285.1, on the reverse strand, counting down.
ACTTTAAAAAGTTACCTACATCCATAAAATAAATCAACTGTAAGCATTAAATATTAAGTACTCACATTCCTGAAATCTTTTTTTCCCCAGAGGTAACCAATTATTATGACAACTGTGTGCTTTTATGTGTTTTGACTCATTAGTATTCATGGATAAAGAGTATTTGAGGCAGATCACTTGTAGCAGTTTCAGTTTAGAATCTATGACAATTGCTAGTAGTGACAAAAAACAGAAATCCACCTAATGTTCCTCTAAGGAATAGTTGAATGACCCTGATAAGCCCAAGGTTATTTGCTGTGAGGATGGCTAATGGATGGGTTATGTTAATAGTGTCCACTGAAAGGTGTCTTGAGAGAGCTGTGGTGGTGGCACATCCCTGACAGCTAATAGATTTTACTTTTGCTGTAAGAGAGTGATCTTTTAGGGCTACAGGTCATATACCTTGCTTAATATTTAAGTAAAGATGGTTGACTACTGTTTGAAACGTATTTTTGGTAGTGATCGAGACTCCTTAATATACAGAAAGCTTCGCAAAGTTATGTTAATTCATTCCTTCTTGGAATGCAGGCTAACTTTTCATAAATCTATCTGCACCATATGTCCTTGGAAATGACAGATGCAAAGTTATAAATGAATTGTAATATAAAATAAGAATGACATATTTAAAGACTTTAAACTAGAACAAAAGTTTAAGATGCATTATTAAACCTTAATATCCTAAGCAAGTGAATCACAATGCATGCCTGCTGAAAATAAAATTGTAATTTTCATATGACAGCACCTCTGTGCTCATCTCACTGTGTGGATCTTTATCCAATATTAATACTTGTTTTCATCTAATGATGACCAGCTCCAGGCATATAAATTAATTTGGCCTTTTAATTTTTTTTCATGTGCCTGGAAAATGCTACCTTGGAAATGAGACTAAAATAATATTAATGCCACTGTTCATAATAATAGGTCGTAATAAAAATCCACAGCATATAAAAATATAAATATGGAATTATAATATACTGTACACTATTATAAATTATATTAAAAATGGTTCCTGTGTTTCAACCTTTTGGGTATCCATTTCCAAACAGCATTTTTTTTTTTACTTTAGATTTGTTGTGGATTTACTTCTGTGGACAGCAATATATCTGTTGAAAAGGGCAATTCAAATATCAATATTTAAAACAGTGGCCCTATCTGCATAATCACTCACATTTCAGGCTCAATCATAAAAAAATCCACATTTCAGGATCAATTAAGATCAATCAGAGTGATCAGAGTATCTGCATTAGGCCGGAGTCACACACAACGTATAAAAATGTGGTCTGTTTTCGATGGCTGAGATACCCAGAAAATTTCCTGAACAGTGATCTGTATTCAATGCAATGATACAATTTTTTCTCCAAAAATTATCCATGTGTCATCCATATGGCATCCGTACGGGGAGATTTTCTCACCGGCTTGCAAAATGGACATAGAATGGATCCATGGCCTCAAATATTCGTAAAAACATATATACAGTCTATATATATATATATATATATATATATATATATATAAATAGACTAGCTGAAGAGCCCGGCTTTGCCTGGGCATAGTAAATATCTGTGGTTAGTTATAGCACCTCAGGTCTCTTATTTTCCCATCATGTCTCTCATTTTCTCCCTTACACCTCTCATTTTCCCCCTCACTCCTCTCATACCCCCTAACACTTGTCATTTCGACCTCACATCTGTCATTTTCCGATCACTCCATTATTTTCCCTCACTCCTCTCAGTTTGCACTCACACCTTTTCATTTTCACCTCACACCCCTCATTTTCACCTCAGTATATACATGTTTGTCATCTCCCTTATATATAGTATACACCTGTATGTCTTCTCTTGTATATAGTATATACCTGTATGTCATCTCCCCTGTAAATAGTATATACCTGCTGTATGTCATCTCCTCCTGTATATTGTATATACCCATGTGTCATCTCCTATATTATATACCTGTATGTCATCTCTTCTGTATATACTATATACCTGTATGTCATCTCCTCCTATATATAGTATATACATGTATGTCATCTCCTGTATATAGTATATACCTGTATGTCATCTCCCCTGTATATAGTATATGCCTGCTGTATGTCATCTCCTCTTTTATATAGTATATACCTGTGTCATCTCCTCCTGTATATAGCATATACGTGTGTCATCTCTGTTATGAAGGCAATCCAGTAACACAGTGTGCAGTAATCAGAGCACATACAGTGATCTGACAATAACCCAAAAACAATAGAACGAGCTCTGAGACGTGGAATCTCTGTAGACCGCAATACCTGAACCTATCCTAAACACAACTAAAGGCAGCTGTGGATTGCGCCTGACACTACCTATGCAACTCGGCACAGCCTGAGGAACTGACTAGCCTGAAGATAGAAATACAAGCCTGACTTGCCTCAGAGAAATACCCCAAAGGAAAAGGCAGCCCCCCACATATAATGACTGTTAGCAAGATGAAAAGACAAAACGTAGGGATGAAATAGATTCAGCAAAGTGAGGCCCGATATTCAAGATAGAGCGAGGATAGCAAAGAGAACTTTGCAGTCTACAAAAAACCCTAAAGCAAAAAACCACACAAAGGGGGCAAAAAGACCCTTTGCGTCTCAGAGCTTCCAGCAAAAACGAATAGACAAGCTGGACAGAAAAAACAGCAACAAAAGCAAAGAAGCACTTATCTAAGCAGAGCAGCAGGCCACAGGAAAGATCCAGAAGCTCAGATCCAACACTGGAACATTAACAAGGAGCAAGGAAGACAGAATCAGGTGGAGTTAAATAACAAGGCAGCCAACGAGCTCACCAGAACACCTGAGGGAGGAAGCCCAGAAGCTGCAGTACCACTTGTGACCACAGGAGTGAATTCAGCCACAGAATTCACAACACATCTCCTCCTGTATATAGTATGTACCTGTGTATCATCTGCTCCTGTATATAGTATATACTTGTGTGTCATCTCCTCCAGTATATAGTATATACCTGTATGTCATCTCCTGTATATAGTATATACCTGTGTGTCATCTCCACTGTATATAGTATATACCTGTGTGTCATCGCCCCTGTATATAGTATGTACCTGTATGTCATCTCCCCTGTATAAAGTATATACCAGGTTGTCATCTCCTCCTGTATATAGTATATACCTGTGTGTCATCGCCCCTGTATATAGTATGTACCTGTATGTCATCTCCCCTGTATAAAGTATATACCAGGTTGTCATCTCCTCCTGTATATAGTATATACCTGTTTGTCATCTCCTCCTGTATATAGTATATACCTGTGTGTCATCTCCCCTGTACATAGTATATATGTGTGTGTCATCTCCTCCTGTATATAGTATATACCTGTGTGTGATCTCCTCCTGTATATAGTATATACCTGTGTGTCATCTCTGTTATGACCTGGTGGTCAGGACAATAATGGACCTGGTGGTTAAGAGCACACGGAATGACCTGATAGTTACTGATAATAAAGGACGAGCTCTGGGACGTGGGAACTCTGCTGACCGCAATCCCTAATCCTATCAAACACACTAGAAATAGCCGTGGATTGCGCCTAACGCTCCCTATGCAACTCGGCACAGCCTAAGAAACTAGCTAGCCCTGAAGATAGAAAAATAAAGCCTACCTTGCCTCAGAGAAATTCCCCAAAGGAAAAGGCAGCCCCCCACATATAATGACTGTGAGTAAGATGAAAATACAAACACAGAGATGAAATAGATTTTGCAAAGTGAGGCCCGACTTACTGAACAGACCGAGGATAGGAAAGGTTACTTTGCGGTCAGCACAAAAACCTACAAAAAGACCACGCAGAGGGCGCAAAAAGACCCTCCGCACCGACTCACGGTGCGGAGGCGCTCCCTCTGCGTCCCAGAGCTTCCAGCAAGCAAGACAACAATAAAAATTGCAAGCTGGACAGAAAAACAGCAAACCAAAGAAATACAAGCTGGAACTTAGCTTCTGCTGGGAAGACAGGTCACAAGAACGATCCAGGAGTGAACTAAACCATTACTGGAACATTGACAGGTGGCATGGAGCAAAGATCTAAGTGGAGTTAAATAGAGCAGCCAGTTAACGAATTAACCTCGTCACCTGTGGAAGGAAACTCAGAAACACCCACCAGAGGAAGTCCATGGACAGAACCAGGCGAAGTACCATTCATGACCACAGGAGGGAGCCTGACAACAGAATTCACAACAGTACCCCCCCCCTTGAGGAGGGGTCACCGAACCCTCACCAGAGCCCCCAGGCCGACCAGGATGAGCCAAATGAAAGGCACGAACCAGATCGGCAGCATGAACATCAGAGGCAAAAACCCAGGAATTATCTTCCTGACCATAACCCTTCCACTTGACCAAGTACTGGAGTTTCCGTCTCGAAACACGAGAATCCAAAATCTTCTCCACCACATACTCCAACTCCCCCTCAACCAACACCGGGGCAGGAGGATCAACGGATGGAACCACAAGCGCCACGTATCTCCGCAATAACGACCTATGGAACACATTATGGATGGCAAAAGAAGCAGGAAGGGCCAAACGAAATGACACAGGATTGATAACCTCAGAAATCTTATACGGACCAATGAAACGAGGCTTAAACTTAGGAGAGGAAACCTTCATAGGAACATAACGAGACGACAACCAAACCAAATCCCCAACACGAAGTCGGGAACCCACACAGCGCCGGCAGTTAGCGAAACGTTGAGCCTTCTCCTGGGACAATGTCAAATTGTCCACCACATGAGTCCAAATCTGCTGCAACCTATCCACCACAGTATCTACACCAGGACAGTCCGAAGACTCAACCTGCCCTGAAGAGAAACGAGGATGGAAACCAGAATTGCAGAAAAACAGCGAAACCAAAGTAGCCGAGCCGGCCCGATTATTAAGGGCGAACTCAGCCAACGGCAAAAAGGACACCCAATCATCCTGATCAGCAGAAACAAAGCATCTCAGACATGTTTCCAAAGTTTGATTAGTTCGTTCAGTTTGGCCATTTGTCTGAGGATGGAAAGCCGAGGAAAAAGACAAATCAATGCCCATCCTAGCACAAAAGGATCGCCAAAACCTCGAAACAAACTGGGAACCTCTGTCAGAAACGATGTTCTCCGGGATACCATGTAAACGAACCACATGCTGGAAAAATAATAGCACCAAATCAGAGGAGGAAGGCAATTTAGATAAAGGTACCAAATGGACCATCTTAGAAAAGCGATCACAAACCACCCAAATGACCGACATCTTTTGAGAGACGGGGAGATCCGAAATAAAATCCATAGAAATATGCGTCCAGGGCCTCTTCGGGACCGGCAAGGGCAAAAGCAACCCACTGGCATGAGAACAGCAGGGCTTAGCCCGAGCACAAGTCCCACAGGACTGCACAAAAGAACGCACATCCCGTGACAAAGACGGCCACCAGAAGGATCTAGCCACCAAATCTCTGGTACCAAAGATTCCAGGATGCCCAGCCAACACTGAACAATGAATCTCAGAGATAACTCTACTAGTCCATCTATCAGGGACAAACAGTTTCTCCGCTGGGCAACGGTCAGGTCTATCAGCCTGAAATTTTTGCAGCACCCGCCGCAAATCAGGGGAGATGGCAGACAAAATTACCCCCTCTTTGAGAATACCCGCCGGCTCAGGAACACCCGGAGAGTCAGGCACAAAACTCCTTGACAGGGCATCAGCCTTCACATTCTTAGAGCCCGGAAGGTACGAAACCACAAAATCAAAACAGGAGAAAAATAACGACCATCGAGCCTGTCTCGGATTCAACCGTTTGTCAGACTCAAGATAAGTCAAATTCTTGTGATCTGTCAAGACCACCACGCGATGCCTGGCTCCTTCCAGCCAATGACGCCACTCCTCGAATGCCCACTTCATGGCCAACAACTCACGATTACCAACATCATAGTTACGCTCAGCAGGTGAAAACTTTCTAGAAAAGAAAGCACATGGCTTCATCACCGAGCCATCAGAACTTCTTTGCGACAAAACAGCCCCTGCTCCAATCTCAGAAGCATCAACCTCAACCTGAAACGGGAGTGAAACATCTGGCTGGCACAACACAGGGGCAGAAGAAAAACGACGCTTCAACTCCTGAAAAGCCTCTACAGCTGCAGAAGACCAATTGACCACATCAGCACCCTTCTTGGTCAAATCAGTCAACGGTTTAGCAACAGTAGAAAAATTAGCGATGAAGCGCCGATAAAAATTAGCAAAGCCCAGGAACTTTTGCAGGCTCTTCACAGATGTCGGCTGAGTCCAATCGTAAATGGCCTGGACTTTAACAGGGTCCATCTCGATAGTAGAAGGGGAAAAAATGAACCCCAAAAATGAAAGCTTCTGAACTCCAAAGAGACACTTTGACCCCTTCACAAACAAGGAATTCGCACGAAGGACCTGGAACACCATTCTGACCTGCTTCACATGAGACTCCCAATCATCCGAAAAGACCAAAATATCATCCAAATACACAATCAGGAATTTATCCAGGTACTCTCGGAAGATGTCATGCATAAAGGACTGAAATATTGATGGAGCATTGGAAAGCTCGAATGGCATAACCAGGTACTCAAAATGGCCCTCGGGCGTATTAAATGCTGTTTTCCATTCATCGCCTTGTTTAATACGCGCAAGAGTATACGCCCCTCGAAGATCTATCTTGGTGAACCAACTAGCCCCTTTAATACGAGCAAACAAATCAGATAGCAACGGCAATGGATACTGAAATTTGACTGTAATTTTATTAAGAAGGCAGTAATCAATACAAGGTCTCAAAGAACCATCCTTCTTGGCCACAAAAAAGAACCCTGCTCCTAACGGTGATGACGACGGGCGAATATGGCCTTTCTCCAAGGATTCCTTTATATAACTCCGCATAGCGGCGTGTTCTGGCACAGATAAATTGAACAATCGGCCCTTAGGAAACTTACTACCAGGAATCAAATTAATTGCACAATCGCAATCCCTATGAGGAGGTAGGGCACTGGCTTTGGGCTCATCAAATACATCCCGATAATCCGACAAAAACTCTGGAACTTCAGAAGGGGTGGATGACGAAATAGACAAAAATGGAACATCACCATGTACCCCCTGGCAACCCTAGCTGGACACAGACATAGATTTCCAGTCCAATACTGGATTATGAACCTGTAGCCATGGCAACCCCAAAACGACCACATCATGCAGATTATGCAACACCAGAAAGCGGATATACTCCTGATGTGCAGGAGCCATGCACATGGTCTATTGGGTCCAGTACTGAGGCTTATTCTTGGCCAATACAGAGAGGATGTGGAAACCACAAAAGAAACGACCAACAAGGGTAGCTATGATAAAAGTAAAAACAAACTCTTTATTAAATACATATCTATAAAACATATTTAGGACATAAATAGAACAAAGATAGGAAAATGGAAGATGTCACAATACAGGTACACTACTATAAGAAACAAGAATGTGCGGGCTAGACCCTGACTCCCTAATTAAAAAAGGTCTTTGTAGTGGGAGATGACACCAAAAGAACGGATTGGCTACAGATAGTATAAAGCACTCTACATATACTAACTTCTGTGCCCCAGAAGTAGTGGTCATAAGATGTACCTAAATCTCTGAAGTGCCAATATATTAACAGTTACCAACTATATAAAGTAAGGCCCAAAGAACTAACAAATCACCAAGACGTCCACAATGTCCACTAAAACCGGGCATGTAGAGTGTAGGTACAACCAAGTAAATCACCAACCAATGCCATATCCGAACGCACTAAACCCAGCCCCAGGAACGGTACCAGGGAGGTGCCAATGCACCCATATGGAGCATAATCCAAAGCGTGAACCAATCACTATTACCTGGTCCTGGGCGGTAAGCAGGTGTACAGCAGGAGAGTAGCCTGCACGTCTACCCGACGCGCGTTTCGGAGCCGATGCTCCTTCGTCAGGGGTGCGTGTGAGAATGCCACAGTGCCGGGGTTTAAATGTGTGCCCACCAGCCTCTGCAGCGGCGTCAACCGGAAGTGACGCAGGCGTTGCCGGGACAACACCACTCGCCGCGGCGGCGACGTCATGCGAGGGCGCCGCCACAACCATGGCAACCGCCCGAGCATAGAGACGCCGCAAGCCGCGGGGAGCAGCGACACCCGGCACGCATGCGTACAGGAGACGCCACCGCAGATACAAGATGCTGACCGGGCTAGAGGGGGCCGATGTGCCGAATGGGTAAATGGATAATCATGATCCGCAACCGAGTTGAAACAACAAGTCTACATATACTAAATGCCCAGACAGCCCTCCTCCTAAAAAAAAAAAAAATAGATAGATAGGAGTGCTAAAACTTAGCCTCCAAACACCATATACCCACCGGCACTAGATCTAACCACATAGTGGCCTTTGTATGGAATCAATACCCATAGGTGGAATAACGGAACATGAAATAAACACAATAACACACAAGAAATGCAACATGTATACATAAAATATGAAAAAACATTTAAGACATAGAAAAGAAAAAAAGAGAAAAATGTATAAATACATATAAATGCAACAGTCTATATGGGACTACATCCGTGTCCACCAACAAGCTGTAAATTCTGGTGATCGAATAAGATGCTGTTTCTTGCGAATGCAATACTTCAGGGACATCACCTGATGTACAACTGGTAGCTTGAATCCATACGACAACGCTGACATATCCACAAATCAATGGAAATAAATCTAAAAGATAAAAACAAAGTTAAAAACAACATATAGGTGCACCCGATCGTGCACACCCCCATGTCCTCTATATGCCGGTCGCGGTCACAGAAATGACGCAAAGAACAGGTTTTCATTGAGCCCGTGGGGATGGACGCTATTAAGCGTCCATATCCACCGCGTCTCGAGTTGTGCCAGGCATTGTGCGATATTCCCACCCCTAATATTTGTTTCAATCAGATCAATACCTTTCACCAGTAAACCACTACTGTCACAATTGTGATGTTGTTGAAAATGACGTGGTATTGTTTTCAGTTGCTGGATGTCCGTTTCAAAGGCAGCTGCCTCGATCCCCCGAACGTGCTCTCTTACCCTAATTTTTAATTGACGTGTAGTTAATCCCACGTAAATCAAGGGGCATGGGCAAGATGCAAAATATATGACGTTCTTGGACGTGCATGTTATACGTTTCTTAATGTCGAACGTCTTGTATCCTGTCGAATCAGTAAATGAGTCTGCCCTTAGAATATTTTTACAGGCCACACACTTGCCACAAGTCCGACAGCCACCTCTCAATCTATTAATTGGATCATTTAAGAAGGTCCTGGGAGGTTCACTAATATAGTGGCTGCGTACCAAATGGTCTCTTAAGTTCTTAGCCCTACGGTATGCGATAGAGGGTCGGTTGGGCACCAATTTTGCTAATGTGGGGTCAGTCATCAAGATAGGCCATGCCCTTTCAAGGGCCGTGCGTATAGCACCTGCCCGTGAGTTAAAGTTTGTAACAAACCTAATGGTACCAGATGTATCACCTCTTTCTTGTCTCTTATATAGAAGTGTGTCTCTATTGCTGTGTTTGGCACGTAAATAGGCCCTCTTTATCGCACGATTACTGTACCCTCTTTCCTTGAAGCGGGATTTAAGGATCTCCGCCTGGGCTTCAAATTCAGTATTCGTGGAACAAATACGGCGTATCCGCAAAAATTGTCCGATAGGGACTGCTCTGACCATATATTCCGGGTGAGAGGAGGAGGCATGGAGAATCATGTTAGTGGCCATAGGTTTTCTGTATACTGTTGTTTGGACCGTATCTGACCTGTCCTTCGTCAGCCTAACATCAAGGAATTCAACACTGGAGTCACTGGATGTAAATGTTAGTTTGATATTCCTATCATTAACATTCAAGGCACCCACAAACTCGGAGAAAGTCTCCTGGTCACCCTGCCAGACTACAAGGATGTCATCTATGTAGCGCGTCCAAAGAAGGACGCGCTCCATAGATAGCAGGCTGTCTGACCGTAGGAGGTCCCTCTCCCACAACCCCAGGAACAGGTTAGCATAGGAGGGCGCGAAGGCCGCTCCCATGGCTGTTCCCTGGAGCTGTAGGAAGAAGGACCCCCTAAACGTAAAAAAATTGTGAGTGAGTGTGAATCTCAGGATGTCCAGGAGAAAACCCCGGGGAACAATTTGACGTGGACAGGAAGAAATCAGTCGCTGCTAATCCATCATTATGCCTAATGCTCGTGTACAGTGCCTCCACGTCCATTGTACCCATAATTGTGTCCACACCCAGCTTCAGATCATCAACCCTTCTCAAGAGCTGATTAGTATCTTTAAAATGAGATGGAAGCTCCTCTACCAATGGTTGTAATACCGAGTCTATCCATTTATTAATTGACTCAAGATAATTACCTCGCCCTGATACTATAGGGCGACCGGGCGGTACTGAAGCATTTTTGTGCGTCTTAGGAAGGAGATAAAACGTTGGAATTGTGGGCTCCGTTATAGTCAGGGCTCTACTAAGTTCTTTCGTAATGATACCCTTATCTATAGCACTCCGAAGGATCTCCCCGAGCTCGGCGACAAAAGCGGACAAGGGGTTATACTTTAATTTCTTGTAGCATGTTGAGTTGGACAATTGGCGCATGGCCTCCTTTTCGTACATGGCCGTAGGCCATATAACGATATTCCCCCCCTTGTCCGCCGGCTTGATCACCACCCCCGGGAGATCCTTCAGAGCTCTTAGTCTAGCCCTCTCACTTCCCGTAAGGTTATCATTTACGATATATCTGGGAATCCGTGTAAGTTCTTCGCTGACCACTTTTACAAACATATCGATAGCCCCACAGCTAGACAAAGGGGGAAATCTTTTCGACTTAACACGGATCGATTGAGGGATCCTACCTCCTTCCTCAAGGTGCTGCTCCCTGGATAATTCTTCTAGTATCCTCAAGGCCGACTGCTCGTCTTCTGTAGGAAATAGTTGATGTAAATTATCATCATAAAAAAATCTTTTAAATAAAAGTGAACGTGCAAACAAGTGCAGGTCCTTTACAACCGTAAAGCTGTCAAAACCAGCTGTGGGCGAGAAGGACAATCCTCTATACAGAAGCGAACAGTCGGTCTCAGACAGTACATACTTACTCAGATTAATTACCTTATTAGAGTCACTCGGTAAATCACCATGGCGGGGTTTCTGTCTCTTATATGGGTGGAAATTATGATTTTGCGATCTATTGAAGCTAGCACCTGAGTTTGTCACTACCGAGGACGTGGAAGCCTCTGACTGAGTGCTATTAGATGACAAAGACGTATTGGAAAAGCTCCGCTGAACTTGACGTTGCTGTGGTACCGATTTCCTCCACTGATATACACTCTGAGTCTGGTAGTCCCTCATATCCCTGTTTAATTTTGACATCTGTGTTTCGCTAATCCTCTTGACAATCACCTCCAGGGATTTATCCATCTGAGTGTCATAGTTTTTAATTTGTTCCTCAGTGCATTTCCCACGTAGTTCAGCTAGTGCCAAATCGATATCCTTATCTAAGTCATCAATAGTCCTAGTGTTGAAGCCAACAAGCAACTTCATAAGTGTTGTTGAACATGCCCCACAAGCCTCCTCCCATCCCGCAATAAATTCAACATCTTCAACTGGAAAGGTTGGCACAACCCGGACGCGGAGGCCCCTAGGGATCATATTTTTAGAGAGGTATCGTTCTAGGAACATCCTGTTCCACCAGATCCTTGTACGCTTTACAAGTAATTTCTTCATAGTCTCAAAAATTGCGTCACAACTGCGGTCGCGAACCGGCAAATCCCCCGTCCCATCATGTCCGAACACCTGTTATGCATCTTGCCCATGCCCCTTGATTTACGTGGGATTAACTACACGTCAATTAAAAATTAGGGTAAGAGAGCACGTTCGGGGGATCGAGGCAGCTGCCTTTGAAACGGACATCCAGCAACTAAAAACAATACCACGTCATTTTCAACAACATCACAATTGTGACAGTAGTGGTTTACTGGTGAAAGGTATTGATCTGATTGAAACAAATATTAGGGGTGGGAATATCGCACAACGCCTGCACAACTCGAGACGCGGTGGATATGGACGCTTAATAGCGTCCATCCCCACGGGCTCAATGAAAACCTGAGCTTTGCGTCATTTCTGTGACCGCGACCGGCATATAGAGGACATGGGGGTGTGCACGATCGGGTGCACCTATATGTTGTTTTTAACTTTGTTTTTATCTTTTAGATTTATTTCCATTGATTTGTGGATATGTCAGCGTTGTCGTATGGATTCAAGCTACCAGTTGTACATCAGGTGATGTCCCTGAAGTATTGCATTCGCAAGAAACAGCATCTTATTCGATCACCAGAATTTACAGCTTGTTGGTGGACACGGATGTAGTCCCATATAGACTGTTGCATTTATATGTATTTATACATTTTTCTCTTTTTTTCTTTTCTATGTCTTAAATGTTTTTTCATATTTTATGTATACATGTTGCATTTCTTGTGTGTTATTGTGTTTATTTCATGTTCCGTTATTCCACCTATGGGTATTGATTCCATACAAAGGCCACTATGTGGTTAGATCTAGTGCCGGTGGGTATATGGTGTTTGGAGGCTAAGTTTTAGCACTCCTATCTATCTATTTTTTTTTTTTTTTTTAGGAGGAGGGCTGTCTGGGCATTTAGTATATGTAGACTTGTTGTTTCAACTCGGTTGCGGATCATGATTATCCATTTACCCATTCGGCACATCGGCCCCCTCTAGCCCGGTCAGCATCTTGTATCTGCGGTGGCGTCTCCTGTACGCATGCGTGCCGGGTGTCGCTGCTCCCCGCGGCTTGCGGCGTCTCTATGCTCGGGCGGTTGCCATGGTTGTGGCGGCGCCCTCGCATGACGTCGCCGCCGCGGCGAGTGGTGTTGTACCGGCAACGCCTGCGTCACTTCCGGTTGACGCCGCTGCAGAGGCTGGTGGGCACACATATAAACCCCGGCACTGTGGCATTCTCACACGCACCCCTGACGAAGGAGCATCGGCTCCGAAACGCGCGTCGGGTAGACGTGCCGGCTACTTTCCTGCTGTACACCTGCTTACCGCCCAGGACCAGGTAATAGTGATTGGTTCACGCTTTGGATTATGCTCCATATGGGTGCATTGGCACCTCCCTGGTACCGTTCCTGGGGCTGGGTTTAGTGCGTTCGGATATGGCATTGGTTGGTGATTTACTTGGTTGTACCTACACTCTACATGCCCAGTTTTAGTGGACATTGTGGACGTCTTGGTGATTTGTTAGTTCTCTAGGCCTTACTTTATATAGTTGGTAACTGTTAATATATTGGCACTTCAGAGATTTAGGTACATCTTATGACCACTACTTCTGGGGCACAGAAGTTAGTATATGTAGAGTGCTTTATACTATCTGTAGCCAATCCGTTCTTTTGGTGTCATCTCCCACTACAAAGACCTTTTTTAATTAGGGAGTCAGTGTCTAGCCCGCACATTCTTGTTTCTTATAGTAGTGTACCTGTATTGTGACATCTTCCATTTTCCTATCTTTGTTCTATTTATGTCCTAAATATGTTTTATAGATATGTATTTAATAAAGAGTTTGTTTTTACTTTTATCATAGCTACCCTTGTTGGTCGTTTCTTTTGTGGTTTCCACATCCTCTCTGTATTATACAGTTACGACTGGTACGGTTATTAGTCCGAAAAGTGAGCAACAGTGAGTGTTTTCATTAGTTTACTCACGCGATGTTGCTCCCTAGTACCACCATTTGGATACTTTATTCTTGGCCAAAGGCATAGCATCAATTCCTCTCAATGGAATAGGATACTGCAAGGGCTCCAAGAAAAAACCACAGCACCTAGCATACTCCAAGTCCATCAAATTCAGGGCAGCGCCTGAATCCACAAATGCCATAACAGAATAGATTGACAAAGAGCAAATCAGAGTAACAGACAATAGAAATTTAGACTGTACCGTACCAATGGTGGCAGACCTAGCGAACCGCTTAGTGCTCTTAGGAAAAACGGAGATAGCATGAGTGGAATCACCACAGTAAAAACATAGCCCATTCCGACGTCTGTGTTCTTGCCGTTCAGCTCTGGTCAAAGTCCTATCACATTGCATAGGCTCTGGCCCATGCTCAGATAGTACCGCCAAATGGTGCACAGCTTTACGCTCATGCAAGCGTCGATCGATCTGAATGGCCAAGGACATAGACTCATTCAAACCAGCAGGCATGGGAAACCCCACCATGACATCCTTAAGGGCTTCAGAGAGGCCCTTTCTGAAGATTGCTGCCAGGGCACATTCATTCCACTGAGTGAGCACAGACCACTTTCTAAACTTCTGACAATATATCTCCGCCTCATCCTGACCCTGACACAGAGCCAGCAAGATTTTCTCTGCCTGATCCACTGAATTAGGTTCGTCATAAAGCAATCCAAGCGCCAGGAAAAACGCATCAACATCACGCAATGCCGGATCTCCTGGCGCAAGGGAAAATGCCCAGTCTTGAGGGTCACCACGTAACAAAGAAATAATGATCTTTACTTGTTGAACAGGGTCACCTGAGGAGCAAGGTTTTAAGGCAAGAAACAATTTACAATTATTTTTGAAATTCAAGAACTTAGATCTATCACCAAAAAACAAATCAGGAATTGGAATCCTAGGCTCTGACATCGGATTTTGAACCACAAAATCTTGAATGTTTTGTACCCTTGTAGTGAGATTATCCATCCAAGAGGACAGACCTTGAATGTCCATGTTTACACCAGTGTCCTGAACCACCCAGAGGTAAAGGGGAAAAGAGAGACAAAACAGGCAAAACTGCAAAGAAAAAAAAAGGTCTCAGAACTTCTCTTATCCCTCTATTGAGATGCATTAATACTTTGGGCCACCTGTACTGTTATGGCCTGGTGGTCAGGACAATAATGGACCTGGTGGTTAAGAGCACACGGAATGACCTGATAGTTACTGATAATAAAGGACGAGCTCTGGGACGTGGGAACTCTGCTGACCGCAATCCCTAATCCTATCAAACACACTAGAAATAGCCATGAATTGTGCCTAACGCTCCCTATGCAATTCGGCACAGCCTAAGAAACTAGCTAGCCCTGAAGATAGAAAAATAAAGCCTACCTTGCCTCAGAGAAATTCCCCAAAGGAAAAGGCAGCCCCCCACATATAATGACTGTGAGTAAGATGAAAATACAAACACAGAGATGAAATAGATTTAGCAAAGTGAGGCCCGACTTACTGAACAGACCAAGGATAGGAAAGATTACTTTGCGGTCAGCACAAAAACCTACAAAAAGACCATGCAGAGGGCGCAAAAAGACTGTCCGCACCGACTCACGGTGCGGAGGCGCTCCCTCTGCATCCCAGAGCTTCCAGCAAGCAAGACAACAATAAAAATTGCAAGCTGGACAGAAAAACAGCAAACCAAAGAAATACAAGCTGGAACTTAGCTTCTGCTGGGAAGACAGGTCACAAGAACGATCCAGGAGTGAACTAAACCAATACTGGAACATTGACAGGTGGCATGGAGCAAAGATCTAAGTGGAGTTAAATAGAGCAGCCAGCTAACGAATTAACCTCGTCACCAGTGGAAGGAAACTCAGAAACACCCACCAGAGGAAGTCCATGGACAGAACCAGCCGAAGTACCATTCATGACCACAGGAGGGAGCCCGACAACAGAATTCACAACACATCTCCACCTGTATATAGTATATACGTGTGTCATCTCCTCCTGTATATAGTATATACCTGTCAGTCATCTCCTCCTGTATATAGTATATACCTGTGTCCTCTGCTCCTGTATATAGTATATACCTGTGTGTCATCTCTTCCTGTATATAGTATATACCTGTGTGTCATCTCCTCCTGTATATAGTATATACCTGTGTGTCATCTCTCCTGTATATAGTATATACCTGTGTGTAATCTCCTCCTGTATATCAGTATTTTTACCTCAGTATTTGTAAGCTAAATTGGCAGCCTGATAAATCCCCAGCCAACAGGAAGCCCTCCCCCCTGGCAGTATATATTAGCTCACACATACACATAATAGAAAGGTCATGTGACTGACAGCTGCCATATTTCCTATATGGTACATTTGTTGCTCTTGTAGTTTGTCTGCTTATTAATCAGATTTTTAGTTTTGAAGGATAATACCAGACTTGTGTGTGTTTTAGGGCGAGTTTCATGTGTCAAGTTGTGTGTGTTGAGTTGCGTGTGGCGACATGCAAGTACCAACTTTTGTGAGATGAGTTTTGTATGGCGACATGCATGTAGCAACTTTTTGTGTGTCGAGTTGCATGTGACAGGTTAGTGTAGCAAGTTGTGTGCAGCATGTTTTGCCCATGGCGAGTTTTGCACGTGGCGAGTTTTATGTGTGGTGCGTTTTGAGTATGTGCAAGTTTTGTGTGAGGCAACTTTTGCATGTGTTAAAACTTTTGTGCATGTGGCAATTTTTCCACGTGTGCAAGTTTTGCGTGTGGCGAGTTTTCCATGAGGTGAGCTTTGCACGTGTGGTGAGGTTTGCGTGAGCCTAGTTTTGCATGTGGCGAGTTTTGCGCGTGGCGAGTAGGTTGAGCGAAACGGGTCGAAAATTTTCAAAAGTTGCCGACTTTTGGCAAGGTCGGGTTTCATGAAACCCGACCCGACCCCTGTGTGGGGTCGGCCATGAAGTCGGCGATCTTTTGAATCTGGAATCGGAATTCCGATACCGATTCCCGAAATGTTTAAGATATCGGGAATTGGTATCGGAATTCAGATTTAAGTGTAAAATAAAGAATTAAAATAAAAAATATCGCAATACTTACCCTCTGACGCGCCCTGGTACTAACCGGGAACATTCCTTCCTTAGAATCAGCCTTCCAGGACCTTGCGGTGACGTCGCGGTGACGTCGCGGCTTGTGATTGGTCGCGCGGCCGCCCATGTGACCGCTCGCGCGTCCAATCAGAAGCCGTGACGTCACCGAAGGTCCTTCAAGCACTGATTCTTAGGAAGGAAGGCTGTCGGAAAGAAGCAGGGCGCGTCCGAGGGTGAGTATATACCTAATAGGAATATACTCACCCTCGGACGCGCCCTGCTTCTTTCCGGCAGCCTTCCTTCCTAAGAATCAGCGCTTGCAGGACCTTCGGTGACGTCGCGGTGACGTCACGGCTTCTGATTGGTCGTGCGAGCGGTCACATGGGCGGCCGCGCGACCAATCACAAGCCGCGACGTCACCGCGACGTCACCGCAAGGTCCTGGAAGCGCTGATTCGAAGGAGGAAGATTCCCGGTTAGTACCAGGGCGCGTCAGAGGGTAAGTATTGCGATATTTTTTATTTTAATTCTTTATTTTACACTAAAATATGGATCGCAGGGCCTGAAGGAGAGTTTCCTCTCCTTCAGACCCTGGGAACCATGGAAACCCAATGCACTGCATTGGGTTTCGGGTTTCGGCCGACCCCGACCCCATCTTTTTTATAGGATCGGCCGATTTCACTCGACCCGACTTTTGAAAAAGTCGGGTTTCGTAAAACCCGACCCGATCCTATAAAAGTAAAGGTCGCTCAACCCTAGTGGCGAGTTTTGAGCGGCGACTTGTGTTTCGACTTTTATGTGGCGAGGTTGGTGTATGTGTGGTGAAATGTGTGCTGAGGGTGATATATGTGTTCAAGCACGTGGTAGTTTGTGGCGCCTTTTGTGTGTGTGTTCATATCCCCGTGTGTGGTGAGTATCCCATGTCGGGGCCCCACCTTAGCAACTGTACGGTATATACTCTTTGGCGCCATCGCTTTCACTCTTTAAGTCCCCCTTGTTCACATCTGGCAGCTGTCAATTTGCCTCCCAACACTTTTCCTTTCACTTTTCCCCATTATGTAGATAGGGGCAAAATTGTTTGGTGAATTGGAACTCGCGGGGTTAAAATTTCGCCTCACAACATAGCCTATGACGCTCTCAGGGTCCAGACGTGTGACTGTGCAAAATTTTGTGGCTGTAGCTGCGACGCCTCCAACACTTTTCCTTTCACTTTTTCCCCATTATGTAGATAGGGGCAAAATTGTTTAGTGAATTGGAACGCGCGGGGTTAAAATTTCGCCTCACAACATAGCCTATGACGCTCTCGGGGTCCAGACGTGTGACTGTGCAAAATTTTGTGGCTGTAGCTGCGACGGTGCAGATGCCAATCCCGGACATACAGTATATATATACCTAAGCTATGTGTGGACATTAATTTTATCTGTTCTATTCTAACCTGTCAGTGTGATTTTACTGTACATCGCGCTGAATTGCCGGCTTTTCTATAGAACACTGCTGCGTATTTCTCGCATGTCACACTGATGATCCATGTGTAATCCGTATTTTTCTTGCACCCATAGACTTGCATTGGCCATTCTCGGCCGAGATACGCTGACAATCGCAGCATGCTGCGATTTCACATGGATCCTGAATACCCGAGAAAACAACGGATAATAGGAGCTGCCCCATAAATTAACATTGGGCCGAGTGCTATGCGATTTTAATCGCATTGCACTCGTCCGTAGAGTTGATCGACTTTTACTTTTTTAGGATCGAGTCGGGTTTCGCGAAACCCGACTTTCTCAAAAGTCGGGTCGGGTGAGATCGGCCGACTATTGCGAAAAGTCGGGGGCCGACTGAAACACGAAACCCAATGCAAGTCAATGGGAAATAAAAGTCGGCAGTGAGAGGAGGACATGAAGACACCTACAGTGCCCATTTTAATGCCAAAAACATCAATTCGTATTACTGAAGCTTGTCAATCTTAATTTACTTTATAATAATAGTTAGGCATTGAAACCAGGAGGTCATTTGGCTAAAGTTGTGGGGGGGTAGGGCTGGCTCAAGATTTTCGTGGGGCCAGGAAACTCGGAATACGTCATGGCGGTGGAGCAGGTAGGGGTAAGTATTTTAACTTTGCAAGTGTTGTGATCCTGAGCAAGCAGGGGGAGCCCACTAGTTGGCACTGGCACAGGGCCCCTCATAGTACGGCTGCCAGAGACACTTTTGCGTACTATGAGGGGCCCTGTACCAGTGCCAACGAGTATGCCCCCCCACCTGATGAAGGAACCTGCACTTTCATCTGCACCTTCCTCTTTGTCCCCTTGTAAGTTGGTATAGTATGCGGGAAGGGGAACCTGACTTTCGGCAGGGTCAGATTCTGGCTGTGTAGAGTGCAAGGGGAATGTAGTGGTCTGGGTCAATGTACCAGCAGACTCATCTAGCAGTGGCTGGGCAATGGGCAGGATGAGGAGGAAACACAGATATAGGCCCAAAATAAAAAGTAGGCTAAAAGCAGTTCAAAATTGGTAACAGGACTAAACAGGCGGCATGGCTTTGTTCAGTGGAGGACAACTGTAATGAGTGGCACAGACACAGTTAGTAGGCCCAAACTACACTGTGTTCCAAATTATTATGCAAATAATAAAGATTTAATTGTTTTGTTTTTCAAATAAACTCATGGATGGTATTGTGTCTCAGGGCTCAATGGATCACTGAAATCAATCTTAAACACATGTGATAATTAACTACTTAAAGATTATGTTCCACATTATTAAGCAGGCCACAGGTTTCAAGTAATATGGGAACTAAAAAGGATCTCTCTGCTGCTGAAAAGCATTAAATAGTGCAATGCCTTGGACAAGGTATGAAAACATGAGATATTCCACGAAACATAAGAGTGGTCATCATACAGTGAAGAGATTTGTGACTGAAACAGAGCACAGACAGAGTTCATGCAGATAAAGGCATAATGAGGAAGGTTTCTGCCAGACAAATTCATGGGATTAAGAGAGCAGCTGCCAAAATACCATTACAAAGTAGCAAACAGTTATTTGAAGCTGCTGGTGCCTCAGGAGTCCCTCAAACCTCAAGGTGTAGGATCCCTCAAAGGCTTGCTGTGGTGCATAAACCTAATATTCAGCCACCCTTAAACAGTGTTCACAAGCAGAAATGGTTAAAGTGGGCCCAGACATACATGAACACAAATTTCCAAATAGTCTTGTTTACTGATGAGTGTCAAGCAACTCTGGTTGGTCCAGATGGATGGAGTAGTGGATGGTTGATGGATTGCCACCTTGTCCTAACAAGTCTGCGACGTCAGCAAGGAGGTGGAGGAGTCACATTTTGGGCCAGAATCACGGGGAAACAGCTGGTAGGACGCTTTAAGGTTCCTGAAGGTGTGAAAATGACCTCTGCAAAGTATTTAGAGTTTCTGACTGACAACTTTCTTCCATGGTCTAAAAAGCAGAAGCGTGCCTTCAGGAGCAAAATCATCTTCATGCATGACAATGCACCATCTCATGCTGCAAAGAATATCTCTGCGTCGTTAGCTGCTATGGGCATAAAAGGAGATAAACTCATGGTGTGGCTGTGGACTTCTCGTGGACTTGAAGGATATTATGGATATTTGATGTTGTATGCTCCCTGCTTTAATAAATCTCGTTGGATCATCCCTCGGCCTGTTGTCCCTTCCTGCTCTGCCATACACCCCGTCACAAACTGGTGGCAGCAGCGGGATCAGAGCATAAGGAATGGAGGACAACGGCCCATCAACATCGGGAACCAGCACTGCAGAGTACAAGAACTGGACTTTGGGAAGCCTACAATCAAAGGCCCGTGAAGTAGGAGTCCGTTTTAAAGGACTCTCCAAGGAGCAGCTTATTGAGGCTTTGGAAGGAGTTCACCTGCAAGATTACGCTGAGGAAGGATCCCCACAGCAAATGGAGGAAGGGACAACAGGCCGAGGGATGATCCAACGAGATTTATTAAAGCAGGGAGCATACAACATCAAATATCCATAATGTCCTTCAAGTCCACGAGAAGTCCACAATAAGTCCAAGTAAAGAAACAGATCTGGAGGTGCTTTCCAGTAAGAGAAGGAACCAAAGCTGTCTGAGGAAGCAATCGGTATCCGTGTGATTGTGGTGGATCCGTTGGACTTGTGGAAGGACTATTGTTTCGTTTATCCAGTGCGGGATTACTGGAAAGCACCTCCAGATCTGTTTCTTTACTTGGACTTATTGTGGACTTCTCGTGGACTTGAAGGACATTATGGATATTTGATGTTGTATGCTCCCTGCTTTAATAAATCTCGTTGGATCATCCCTCAGCCTGTTGTCCCTTCCTGCTCTGCCGTATACCCCGTCACAGTGGCCACCATCTTCACCTGACCTCAACCATACAGAGAACCTTTGGAGTATCATCAAGCAAAAGATCTATGAGGGTGGGAGGCCATTGACATCAAAACAGCAGCTCTGGGAGGCGATTCTGACTTCATGCAAAGAAATACAAGCAGAAACTCTCCAAAAACCCACAAGTTCAATGGATGCAAGAATTTTGAAGGTGATATCAAAGAAGGGGTCCTATGGTAACATGTAACTTGGCCTATTAGGAGGTTTTGGAGTTAAATAGCTTTTTTGTTCAGTGAATGTGACCTCCTAATGCTGCAAATTCCACAAATGAGCATTTTCATTTCTTTAAAACATATCAAATGTATAGAAATTCTACTGTGCCTAATAATTTGGAACAGTGCATTTTGAGTTTTTACTTATTTTGGAGATTATACTGTTAACATTGGAAGGTTTCTTCAATAAAATTCGATGTATAATTTAATGGGTGATGACTTTTATTAGACTGACTGTCATTTGCACCGACCATTTAGGAAAATCCAAGAAAAATATAATTTGCATAATAATTTGGAACACAGTGTAAAAAAGTAGGCTAAATGCAGTTCAAAATTGGTAACAGGAGTACACAGGTGGCATAGCTTTGTTCAGTGGAGGACAACTGTAAGGAGTGGCTGACACAGTTACTAGGCCCAAATAAGTAAGTGGGCTAAATGCGGTTCAAAATTGGTAACAGGAGTATACAGGCGGCAGAGCTTTGTTCAGTGGAGGACAACTGTAAGGAGTGGCTGACACAGTTACTAGGCCCAAATAAGTAAGTAGGCTAAATGCAGTTCAAAATTGGTAACACTACACAATGTAAGTGGCAGAACGTGGCTGGAAGATATATGAAAAAATACAAGGACTGTAATACAATTTCAATCTCCCTATAATGATCTCAGGACAAGTATGGCAGCAATAAAAAGGACTGCTGCACACAAAAGTGTGGACAAATAAACAAGATAACTGTGCAGAAAGGAGCAACAGGATTTTTGCTTTTAAAAAAGCAGTTGGTTTGCACAGCGGCGTACAAACAGCAATGCAGCTATCAGGGAGCCTTATGAGGCAGCCTAATAAGCTACAGAGATGATGCACAAAAATATAGCCTCCACTGTCCCTGCAAAGAAAAGGTGGTGTTGGACAGTGGAAATCGCTACAGCACAAGCAGTTTTGGGGCTTAATCTTCCCTCCCTAACTATATCCCTTCTTCTGATGCAGCTGCAGCAACCTCTCCCTATGCTACGATCGGCAAAAGTAAGATGGAGGTCGGCGTGCACGCCCCTTTATAGCCCCCGTGACACCGCAGAAAGCAAGCCAATCACTGTCATGCCCTTCTCTAAGATGGTGGGGACCGAGATTTATGTCATCACGCTGCCCACACTCTGCGTCCTCCTTCATTGGCTGAAAAATGGTGCTGAAAATGTCATACGAAACGTGACTTTGGCACGAAGATCGCCGACCTCATGGCGGATCCCACACTAGGATCGGGTCGGGTTTCACAAAACCCGACTTTGCCGAAAGTCGGCGATTTTTGAATTTGTCCGATCTGTTTCGCTCAACCCTACTTGTCCGTATTTCTGTCTAGTGTGGCTCCGGCCTTAGGGTATTTACCTGATTGGCCGATGTACTTGTAGTGATTAGTAAATTATAAAAACTCATTGGTGGATTGACTTGAATATGAAAAGAAAATATAGATTCACGTAAGTAGTTGCTTTTACACTGAATATCAATTCAACTGCTTTTTCTGAATATCCATTCAATTCATCTCTATAATGTTTGGCAGCAAAATGTAGAACGAATAAATGGAACAATTGCAAAACTTTCTGCAAGTCATCTTTCACGTGTGAGTACTTTTTTCACACTAGCCATTTTATAAACACTTGTAAAAGCTTTTTAAGTAAAAGCCACTACAAAGTCATTGAAAAAGCATGAGTAAAGAAGATGGAGATTTAATGTTTTTCAGTTTTAGATCTTATACATACTGTATGATTGTATTATTTCTGTGGACAAGCTCCAAATTTAACTAAGAAGTCTATAATCCACATTGTACCTCCACATTTCTCAAACTTGTAATGGGTTTACAAAGGATGCAGACGTAGGCGGAGCTGAAGGAAGAGGTGTTGCAGTGGGCAAGGCTTAACAGTGGAAGAAGCCTTTCATCCACAGCCTTGCCAAACACAAGTCTGAAACCAGCCTAAGAAGAAATGCACACAAACACAGGGAGAACATACATACTCCTTGCAAATGTTGTCTTTTGAGACAAGGACCCAAGAACTGTAAAGCTACAGTGCTAACCACAGAGCCACATTCTTGAGTTGGTGCTATAAAGCCAAAAGGTCTCTATAATATATTGCAAAGTCTATGCACATGCAGCATCAGGGCCGCCATCAGGGCATTACTGCCCTAACTGGCATGGCGGACCCCCCTCTCTTCTGCTCACTGGGCCCCAGCGGATACTGATGCTTCAGTAACTGATCGAACGTCCTCAGACGCACGATCAGTTAAAATCTGTTGCCGTGCAGGATTTTCCTCTGCGCGGCACCAGTTAAAAGTGATGTCAGCACACACGTCGCTGACGTATGACATCACTGTCATATACCGGAACGACGCTGCATTTCTTGGCTGAATCATAGTGGAAGACACCACTGGATCTCGGCCAGGTAAAGAGAAACTTTTTTTTTTTTTTGTAAAGCCGCTATATACAGCTATGGGGGTGGCACTATATACATAGCTCCAGTGTATGTCACCGATAATCACTGTAATATTTGTACACTGACAATAAACATTGTGTACTATATACAAAGCTCCTGTGTATAATGGTGCTTATGGTAAAATTAGTATTTTTTTTATTAATGATCAGTATTGTAGTATTCGGTCACTATGTGGTTGTAATATGTGGTCCGGCCATGGTGTGGCTGTCCTCTGGGCTGTGACCCTTCCAGTCCACCAGATAGAACTTTTTGCAACATACCACCTTGCACCCCAAGAAAGTGTTCACCTCATAATCGTCTGTGGATGAGCCTGTTGTCCTGGCAGATGACTTGAAAAACCGGGACATGTAAACAGGCTTTAAGAGGGACACATGAAAGGTGTTGGTGATACCCAGGCGTGGAGGAAGAGCCAGATGGTAGACCACAGGATTAACCTGTTCAAGAACCTTGAAAGGACCTAAGTAGCGAGGCACAAAGTTAGTGTACTCAACTTGCAGCCAGCGGAGAGCCACACTAAGTCGCCAGGAGCAAAGGTCGGAGCGGGGCGCCGATGTGCATCGGCAGAGGCCCTCATTCTCTCCCTGGAGGCCCGGATGGCATCCTGTGTGCGGTACCAGATGTCCCATGTCACTGCCCAGTCTGCCACTCTAGAGTTGGCGGAAGACATGAGCATGGGCACAGGAACCCGCGGATGCTGGCCGTAATTAAGGAGGAATGGGGTCTGCCCAGTGGAGTCAGCTATGGCGTTGTTCAAGGCAAACTCCGCCCATGGTAGCAGGGTCATCCTGCCTGGCCAAGACAAAATGTCGAAAGTATGTGACCAGGGTCTGGTTGGCCCTCTCTACTAACCCATTCTTCTCGGGATGGTATGCTGAAGAGAGATTCAGCTCAATACTAGGTAGACGACAAAGCTCTCTCCAGAACCGAGACGCAAACTGGGGACCCCGGTCACCAACAATCTTATCAGGCATACCGTGTAAGCAGAAGACATGTTTGGCAAACAACGCCACCAAGGCCCGTGCAGAAGGTAACCGTGGGAGAGACACCAAATGCACCATTTTAGAGAAATAGTTGGCAACTACCCAAATAATGATGCAGCTATGGGACTTGGGTAAGCCAACCACAAAGTCCATCCTGACCATCTCCCAGGGCCTATCAGCCACCGGTATGGGGAAAGTAGCCCAGCAGGCCGTTGTAAAGAAGACCTATTCTTGGTGCAGGAGACACACGCCTGAATATAGTTTTCGACGTCACGGGCCATATGCGGCCACCAGTACGTCCTCACCAGAAGCTCTGATGACCTCTTGATCCCAAAAAGTCCACCCTCCGTGGACAAGTGAGCCCAAGAGAGAACCTCCAGTTGCAAATTAGATGGCATGAAATTCTTGCCTGGGGGCACAGACTCTAGTGACACCGGAGCCACAGTTCTCAGACTCTCGGAGGGGACAATAAGCCGAGGCTCCTCCTCTGATGATGACACCATGGAGCGGGAGAGAGCATCGGTGCGAATGTTCTTCTCCCCGGATAGGAAATGAAGGGTCAAGTGGAACCGGGAGAAGAACAGGAACCATCTAGCCTGGTGAGAATTTAGCCGCTGGGCTGTTTGCAAATACACCAAATTCTTGTGGTTAGTGTAAATTTGGAAGGGAAAGCGAGTTCCCTCCAGGAGGTGTTTCTACTCTGAAAAGGTCAACTTCATTGCTAGCAACTCCCTGTCCCCGATGGAATAATTCCTCTCCGCTGGAGTGAAGGTCTTGGAGTAGAAGAATCAAGGATGCCTCTGATCTTGAGTGTCCTTTTGGAAGAGGACCACTCTAGCACCGATGGATGAGGCATCCACCTCAATAATGAAGGGCTTATCTACATCGGGACGATGCAGAATGGGAGCACTAGAAAAACGGGACTTAACAGATAAGAAGGCCTTGGAGACTTCCTCCTACCACAATTTGTGATTTGCACCCTTCTTGGTGAGGGCTACCAAGGGAGCTACCAAAGTGGAGAAGTGGGGAATGAACTGGCGATAATAATTAAAGAACCCCATAAAGCGCTGCACCGCTTTGAGAGAATGAGGTTACTACCAGTCAATCACTGCTTGCAGCTTGGCAGGATCCATATCTCATCCCCAGGCTGAGATGATATAACCCAGGAAAGCCAAGGACTGCAGCTAAAACAGACGCTTCTCCAACTTGGCATAGAGGGAGTTTGCCCGTAGGAGGTCGAAGACTTTGCAAACATCTCTCCGATGGGAATCTATATCTGGAGAGTAGATGAGAATATCATCCAGATAGATCACCAAGGTGGAGAGAATATCCCGGAATATGGCATTTACAAAGTCTTGGAAGACGGCTGGGGCATTACAGAGCCCAAAGGGCATCACCAGATACTCATAGTGCCCATCCCTGGTATTAAAAGCCGTCTTCCATTCATCCCCCTCACGGAATGTGAATTAGGTTGTAAGCACCCCGCTGATCTAACTTAGTAAATACCCTCGCCCCTCGTAGTCTTTTGAAGAGCTCAGATATCAAAGTCAGAGGGTACTTATTCTTGACGGTGATGGCGTTAAGACCCCAGTAGTCAATACATTGACACAATTCTCCATTCTTCTTTTGCACAAAGAAGAACCCCACCCCCGCAGGTGACACTGACTTCCTAATGAATCCTCTTGCTATATTTTCCTGGATTTATAGGGACATTGCCTCCATCTCCGGGAGAGACAGGGATAGACTCATTCCCGGGGAGGCTCTGACCCAGGCAAGAGATCGATAGGACAGTCATAGGGGCGGTGAGATGGAAGAGTCTCTGCAGCTCTCTTGGAGAATACATCTGCATAAGACCAATAGTGTTTGGGGAGAGAGGTAAGATCTGCGGGTACCTCTGTTGTGGCAACCTGAACGCACTCCCTCAGACATCTGCCCTCACAAGATTTACTCCATCCCAGAATTCTCCCAGATGACCACTCTATATGTGGAGATTGGTAACGCAACCAAGGTATCCCTAGCAGAATCTCATCTATTCCCTCAGGAATGACAAGAAGGGAAATTATCTCCTGATGGGATGGAGACATGGATAATGTAAACGGGATAGTCTGGTGTGTAATTTGTGAGGGTAGTGTCGACTTATTCACCACTCTTACGGTCACTGGTTTGGCTAGCATAACCAGGGGTATTGCCTGCCGTTGGGCGAAGGCTGAGGACATGAAATTTCCCTCTGCCCCGGAATCCACACAAAGCTCGACCGTAAAAGTGGAAGGACCAAAGGTAATTGTCCCCTTGATGGACAATTTGGAGGAAAATGCCACTGTGTCTACTGAACCTCCTCCTTCAGTTACTAGACGCGGTCGTTTCCCCTGCCACTGTGGACATTTCTTGGTATAATGTCCTGACTGCTGGCAGACATTACAGACCATGGGTAGTCCAGCTGCCTGAGACTTAGGACCCGCTTGAGAAACCTCTATTGCCTCATAGGGCTTGGACGCCTGAACAGGGGACTCCAGTGACTTGGCAAAGGAAGGTGCCAGCCAAAACCTCTGCCTACACTGGGCTCGCTCCAACCCCCGCTCGTGAAAACGGAGGTCAATGCGAGTGGATATGGCTATCAGCTCTTCCAGTGTGACGGAAATCTCCCTAGTGGCAAAGGCGTCCTTCACATGGTCAGCCAGTTCTCTCCAGATGCCAAAGTCCGGAAGTGAACAGAAAAATGACTGACCATGGATGAACCCTGTGTCAAAGCCAGCAGTTGGAGCGCCAAATCATGGGTGACACGAGGTCCCAAAAAGGCCTGTCTCAGAGATTCCAGAAACCTTGGAGTACTCTGCACCACATGATCGTCACGCTCCCACAGCGGCGTTGCCCACTCTAACGCCCTGCCCGACAAGAGGGATACAATAAATCCCACCTTTTCCTGCTCCATGGGAAAACATGCAGCCAGGAGCTCAAGGTGTATGGCACACTGACTCACAAATCCCCGACACAGCTTACTGTCACCAGTAAACTTATCAGGTAGCGGGAGACGGGATAAAGTCGAAGCAGGGGTGGCAGTGGACAAACTGGCTACAGCTACGCGAGCAGCCTGAACAGCGACCGTGGTAATTCACAGCCGAGGTTATGCGCTCAAGAGCCACCAACCTACCCTCAAGCTGCTGGATGTACCGCTGTAATCGCTGTTCGTCCGCCATTACTAGCCAGACCCTGGCGCTAGTGTAATGTTAGGGCTAGCGGAATGCACCAAATAATTAGAAAGATGGTATAACACATAAGTAATGGAATAAGTGTATAAGATAATAACGTTACAGACAAGGAAAAAATAAAAATTTGAAAACATAACCTCCAACGATATATTGCAAGAATGTTGAAAAAACAATGAAATTCCTAAAAATTAGGTGTAGATATCAAGATAGAATGCAATCTTACTTCCAACAATGAAAACAAAAAGTACAAAAGACATGAGCTTGCAGGTATAGGGACTATGACAGAGTCTATACACTGATCTGTCTATGCATTCATCACAAGGAACGGTTAATCACAAAATAGAAGATAAAAAGTATAATGAAAGTATGAGGAAGTTACTGACCTATTCTTGATAGTATGTTTGGGTAGCTGCCTGGTGCGTTAGATACAGTGGTGTAGTTTCAAAAGGGAGAGCTGAAGGATTCTAAGGGAGAGAAGTTAGACATTCCATGGAGGTCAGGTAAGTAGGAGTAAAGCCCAGTCAAGGTTGTTGTACTCACCTTAGGACATGCTGTCCAGGGAGCCTGGGGTGGAGGCGCAAATATGCCCTAATGTATTGGTGACATAATTCATTGGTGGCAGTGGGTCTGCTAAATATGCGCCAGAAGCAAAGTTAGGCAGTGCGCAGGTGCCGGGAAAGGTCAGAGAGCCCCGGCGCCTGCGCACTGCAGTACTTTGCTCTGCCCTCAACAGGGCAGACAAAGTATGCCTGCGCCGGAGCCGATGCAAGAAGACAAGAAGAGGACATCATCGAATGAAGATAGGAGGCGCTGGACCCGGATCGCGATGCCCATTGGACCGGACCGCAGCGGGACCGCCCCTGGGTGAGTATAATATAACCTTTATTTCTCAACTTTCAGGTTACATCGGGGGCTTATCTACAGCATTACAGAATGCTGTAGATAAGCACCTGATGCCGGTGGGCTTAGCTCAGATACTGGGCTGACAGAATCCCTTTAAGGGTACCATTATTTCTGTTCAGGCCTATTTCATGAGTTTTATTTTTTTGACAATTTCTGTGGAAGCATGGTTGAAAAGCAATGTCTGACTTTCATTTGTTCATTTTCATAGATTTTTTATTTATTATTACTTTTGTCAGATTCAAGTTATTTCTGTGACCATTGTTGGTTTTTTGTCATTAAACGAGGGGTATCAACAATTTTGACCACGTGTGTAGTTGGCTAACCATCGCTAATTTTTAAAGTGCTGTGATAGTAGAATCGCAAAAAAGTTTCAAAAATTACTTTCATTAAAATTTGCAAATTATTGTTGCTAGAAAAGTTTCACCAAATCCTTGATTCATGCACACTAACTGTATGTTTGTATGTAGATTTTGTGATGCTATGTTATTTGGGCACATTCTACACTGTGTGCAGAATTACTAGGCAAGTTGTATTTTAGAGGATTATTTTTATTATTGATCAACAACTATGTTCTCATTCAACCCAAAAGACTCATAAATATCAAAGCTTAATATTTTTGAAGTTGGAGTGGGTTTTTTTAGATTTGGCTATCTTAGGAGGATATCTGTTTGTGTAGGTAACTATTACTGTGCGGAATTATTAGGCAACATAATAAAAACCAAATATATTCCCATCTCACTTGTTTATTTTCACTAGGTAAACCAATACAACTGCACAAAATTTAGAAATAAACATTTGTGACATGCAAAAACAAAACCCAAACAAATTAGTGACCAATATAGCCACCTTTCTTTATGATGACACTCAACAGCCTTCCATCCATAGATTCTGTCAGTTGCTTGATCTCTTTACGATTAACATTGCATGCAGCAGCCACCACAGCCTCCCAAACACTGTTCCAAGAGGTGTACTGTGTTCCCTCCCTTTAGATTTCACATTTTATGAGGGACCACAGGTTCTCTATGAGGTTCAGATCAGGTGAACAAGGGGGCCATGTAATTATTTTTTCTTGTTTGAGACCTTTACTGGCCAGCCATCCTGTGGAGTAGTTGGAGGAATGTGATGGAGCATTGTCCTTCATGAAAATCATGGAGCGATACTGACTTCTTCCTGTACCACTGCTTGAAGAAGTTGTCTTCCAGAAACTGGCAGTAGGTCTGGGAGTTGAGCTTCACTCCATCCTCAACCCGAAAAGGTCCCACAAGTTCATCTTGGATGATACCAGCCCATACCAGTACCCCACCTCCACCTTGCTGGCATCTGAGTCAGAGTGGAGCTCTCTGCCCTTTACTGATCCAGCCTCTGGCCCATTCATCTGGCCCATCAAGAGTCACTCTCATTTCATCAGTGCATAAAACCTTTAAAAAGTGAGTCTTAAGATATTTCTTGTCCCAGTCTTGATGTTTTATCTTATATTTCTTGTTCAAAGGTAGTTGTTTTTCAGCCTTCCTTACCTTGGCCATGTGCCTGAGTATCGCACATCTTGTGCTTTTTGTTACTGCAATAACTTTGCAGCTCTGAAATATGGCAAAACTAGTGGTAAATGGCATCTTGGCAGTTTCACGCTTGATTTTCCTCAATTCATGGGCAGTTATTTTGTACCTTTCTTGCCTAACATGCTTCTTGCGACCCTGTTGGCTATTTGCCATGAAACTCTTGATTGTTCAGTGATCACGCTTCAAAAGTTTGACAATTTCAAGACTGCTGCATCCCTCTGCAAGGCATCTCACAATTTTGGACTTTTCAGAGCTCGTCAAATCTCTCTTCTGACCCATTTTGCCAAATGAAAGGAAGTTGCCTAATAATTAAGCACACTTTATATAGGGTTTTGATGTCATTAGAGAACACCCCTCCTCATTACAGAGATGCACATCACCTGATTTACTTAATTGGTAGTTGGCTCTCAAGACTGAACAGCTTGGAGTAGGACAACATGTATAAAAATTATCCTGTGATCAAAATACAACTTGCCTAATAATCCTGCACACAGTGTTTATATCAGTTAATCTGGCCAATCCCATTATATGGCTGTCAGCCATATGATGCTTTGGCTGATCGTAAGGCAGACAGCCATCTCAGCCAACTCTCCCATACACAGGAGCACATATTCAGCAGAGCACTTCTGTGTTCTCTATGATAAAGCGGCTGACTGCCTTGTCAGCCAGAGGATTATCTCCGGTGGAACAATGCGATCAGCAGTTGAAAATTTGATGTCAGATTGACATCTCTGCCGACCATAAGTTGGTCAGCACCTCTGTACACATTAGACCATCATCTGAACTGCAGGTTCAGCCAGCATTATTCTAATATGTATTTTGGCCCTTTAGAGTAAGGCTATGTGCACACGTTCAAGTTTTTTCACATTTTTTTCAAGTTTTTTCACTCTAAAAACGCTATAAAAACTCATTAAAAACGCATACGTTATGCATTCTATCATTTAGTTAAAAAACACAATGAACACCTCTTCAAACCACAAATCAAACCTAAATAGGAATAGAAATCGTAATGTGTCTCATGGGGTTAGGGTGCACTGTGAAAGCTTCAGTGAATAGACACTGAGAAGGGAAACCGAACCACCTAGCCCCCACAGGATAAGAAATCGCCAGAGAGTACCACAACGTAAGGATCAATAATATGCCTTTATTAAATATATTGGCAATTCATACATTAAAAAATATATTTAAAAAAAATGAACAAATACATATATATAAAAAATATAAATAAAAAATAATAACAGAAAACGCAGGAAATATTGTAAGGTACCCAGATAAACCTAAATAATGAAGGTAGCAACCCACCAAGGATAAAATTGCCTTTGCTCACTGTGCTTACAAAAAAATGAAAAAGTAATAACTAAAACAAAATAATAAAGAGGTCAATAATAAACTCAAAATTATATGAAATTCAATAAAAAAAAATATATTGTATTGGAAGTGAAACAAACTGGTGAAACCAGACAAAGTAAGGCTATATATCCACTAAAAAATATTAATGTAAAAAAATATAAATGAAAAAACAGTGCAAAACATCATACAAATTTTTTTTTATATCACTGTCCATAGACAACAATGGTGCTAAAAAAATATATGGATACACGAAAATGTATATATAAAAAAATACATATATAGCAGCAAAGTGTAAGGAGGATTATAGCAACGTATTTCAAACAAAGTGACCAAAGTGCATAAAGTGATTATGGCACAACAAGGTAGATGGGGATGTTTGTCAGTGAGGTAAATTGAGATTATATTAGCTCACTGCATACAAAGTGTCTAAGTGCAAAAAGTGATTATAGCACAGCGAGGTAGATGGGGATGGTGTTAGCTCAACGCATAATATGTGTCCAATTACAATGGAAAACCGTGGGTTAATAACCCTGTAGTCTATCGACTCACTATATAAACAGATACCCACATGCAATAAACAATAGCTAGTTATCAATTCAGCGGTCAGGACATTGCCGCAGACAAGCTTTCCATAGACACTAGCAGATTAGTAATTAAGCGGACAAATCATTACCGCAGATGAGCTATTATTAGCTACCTTCAGGGGGAGACTGAGTCCAGGACCTGCGTGCGCCCGACGCGCGTTTCGAATATGTTTCTTCGTCAGGGGGTGGTGAGTAATGATCCCAGAGGGGTTCTTATAGAGCTCACACCGAGCGCTGTGGCCCGGATACCTGCGGCGCATGCGCAGTCTGGAGGACGGCCGGTTCCGGTCTCCACGTCACATGATCCGTCACCACGGGAACGGAGTACCCGGCGTGACAAACAACCAAGGACGCAGAGCGCCGGCGCCAACAGACACGGACCGCGCATGCGCACCACCAGGGACACAGCGTGGGTGAAGCGATCCCCAGCTGTATGCCCAGTGGAGCGCGATAGGACAGAATAGTAAAAATAGTTGCATAATAGTGGGACCGGATTAGTATAGGGGGATGAAGCAGTACCCAGCCATAGGTAAATAGTACTTGCCCTGAATAATAAGGGGGAGAAACAATAACTAAGGCTAATAGATGTAAAAGGAAGTATGGCACGGCAGGGGCATATATAAATATGCGCATATACATATATATACATACATATATACATGTATATATATACACATATGCCGCACCAAATACAGCTGTATTAAAGATAAATTGCCAAAATAGGATTCACTATACAAAAAATACATCCTAAACAATATATAAAAAATAATAATGTATGGCAAATTAGGTATATAGTAAAAAGATGTGTAATCAATGCATCCAAAGCAGTATAGTATATGGCAAATTCAGTATACATTAAAATAATATATAAAGGTGAAATTAATCTTTTTCCTTCTTCTGCTTCCATATAAGGTGTACTTCAGTGATATACAGCATCCCATCGTCTGACCATCCGACTCTACAGCAAAAGGCACGCCACATAGAGTTCTAATCCACAGATGGTAAGTATATGAGACTATAAATAGAAATAAAAAATTATTAATAGGGGATCATAAAAATAAACAATAAAATATTAAAATTTAAAATATGCATATAAAGATATTAAAAACTTAAAAGGTTACAGAGTATAAAAGTCGGTTATAAAAATGGTACAAAACTGAGATTCTCATTCAACCCTTTTGGTGCAACAGTACCCAGAGTCCATATCCATTTTGTTTCATTTCTTGCCAAGGCCATACTTATTTCGCCACCTCTCTCATTTGTTTGGATCATATCTATACCAGTTACTTTCAACATGGAGGCATCACACCCGTGATGTAATTTAAAGTGTTTAGGGATTGTCTCTTCTGACCCATTTTGCCAAAGGAAAGGAAGTTGCCTAATAATTAAGCACACTTTATATAGGGTTTTGATGTCATTAGAGAACACCCCTCCTCATTACAGAGATGCACATCACCTGATTTACTTAATTGGTAGTTGGCTCTCAAGACTGAACAGCTTGGAGTAGGACAACATGTATAAAAAGTATCATGTGATCAAAATAAAACTTGCCTAATAATCCTGCACACAGTGTTTATATCAGTTAATCTGGCCAAACCCATTATATGGCTGTCAGCCATATGATGCTTTGGCTGATCGTAAGGCAGACAGCCATCTCAACCAACTCTCCCATACACAGGAGCACATATTCAGCAGAGCACTTCTGTGTTCTCTATGATAAAGCGGCTGACTGCCTTGTCAGCCAGAGGATTATCTCCGGTGGAACAATGCGATCAGCAGTTGAAAATTTGATGTCAGATTGACATCTCTGCCGACCATAAGTTGGTCAGCACCTCTGTACACATTAGACCATCATCTGAACTGCCGGTTCAGCCAGCATTATTCTAATATGTATTTTGGCCCTTTAGAGTAAGGCTATGTGCACATGTTCAGGTTTTTTCACAAGTTTTTTCACGCTAAAAACGCTATAAAAACTCATTAAAAATGCATACGTTATGCATTCTATCATTTAGAATGCATTCTGCATGTTTTGTGCACATGGATGCGTTTTTGGACATCTGCAGTGAGGGCCTGTTCAGGCCACCCATAACTGATGGTGTGGGTTTGCCAGGACCAGGTTTTCTACCGTTCAATGAGGGAGACCACCATTCAATAATAAAGTCATTATGGAACACTAACTTGGTAAGGATTATGTACAAGGGATATCAGGTACAAAGTCTTATGGACATTTCCTTTACAGTATGAAGCATTTTTCTACAAAGCATCTTTCCTCTGTAGTATACTCCAGGGCTTTCATGGTATATTATTTCTTCCTACTTCGCCCCAACCCACCTTTAATGCTACAGTCCTGAGTCACAAGTCTCCTTTTCTTGCACAGCAGTTCTGCATTCTATTTCTTCCACTACTGGCACCCTGGATCTATTTCTCAGGACTATTTGCTAGCCCTTCTCTTTTTCCTGCTAAGGCCCGTTACCTTCTGCGTTACAAGCTCAAGGTCTTGTGGCTAGGCATCCTCTCCTAAGACTCATCTCCGGAAGGCCACTCTGTCTCTTTCTGTCACTTTTCTTCAGGATGCACTATCCCTTCTTCTTAGTCTCCTCTCACTCATTCACCCTTTATGCAGCACTGCTAACTTCGCACTCCACAACTCTATCTTCCTAACTAATAGAAAACCAGTTGCTTTTCCCTAACACCAATTCCTCCCCCTCTGGGCTAGTCCCAAGCATTAATTGTAACTTACCCTATTGCCAACAATCTATATTCCTAAACCTTATATTACCTATCTTATACCACTATACATTATAATACCTTCCATTATCACATCCTACACTATTCTTATTATACCTCACATTACTATATTACTATACATTCCAATTTACAGGACACAATATATACAACACATTTCAACAATTAACTTGTTCCTTCAAGGAGGAAACACGGGCAGCATGTTCATATCCTTACAGATGATTTCAATGCTTCTGAAACATCATGACTTGGCTTGAGGTATATGTTGTGCATAGCGCTGCAATGTTATGATATTATGGTTGTCTAGAGTTTAGGACTGACCCGAATAGGGTCACCATCATTTGGTGGGATGGCTTTCACGTTATTTTGATCAAAATCATCTTAACCAAGTACCCTATGTTATTTTCATGCACTATTGCTATTTATTTACTTACTGCACAGTATTAACTTGGTTTATTTTTGTCCTGCGTTTGGTTTAGTAATTGGCAGCGGTCACCAGGAATCCATACGGAGAATTGTCTGCTCAAACGTGAACACAGCCCAGTTTTGGCTGCCACAGTTGACCAAATTGGATGCTCGACTAAGGCAGTTGAAATCTTTGTACTCATCTCTAGACATGGCACCAAAGTGCTGCCCCATTGTCCTGTGAATCAAGTCCAGATCGCTTTGATGAGTTTTCCGGACAACTAAGGGCTTATGCACATGGCTTCACTTTTGGTCCAAAAGACATCTGATCAAACTCCGTCCAATGTTATCCAATAGGGCCTTGTACATGTCTGATTTCTTTCCTCTTTCCAAGTCAGTTGGCGGAAAAAATCGCAGCATGCTCCAGTATGATCAGATATTCTGATAATTTTCAGCCATGCAATTCAATGAGTCCATGGAAAACTTCAGACTGCACTTGGATATCATCTGAGTGCAGTCCGATTTCCACAGACTGACAGAAATGAGAAGATGGAGACATTTTGGCCCTTGCCTAAGGATGACCTTTGAGAAATCTTTGGCCTCTTGCTTCTGAGGCCATCCTTAGCGTTTAGAGCAACACAAGAAAATTCAATCCTGGAACATGACTCCCTGTATATCACTCGTAGACTAGTTAAGCCAGTACCATTCTATATTTCTCAGTAGTTATGCATAGAAAAAACTTAGAGAAGTAGAAAAATGAGAAGTGTAACCTACATTTAAATTAAACATATACCGATCTAAATGACTTCTCTAAAGCTGTAACCCTTTTTTAGTACTACTCAGAGCAAAGGGTTGTAATCTAATGAAGTATATAAATCTCCACTGGTGGAAAGGCATCAGGTAATAATAAGCTAGACAGCATCTTGTATTATGAAAGGTGAGGCTTTCTCCAGTCCATCACAGTAGAAAATCAGATATAAATATATGAATATAAGCACACTAATTTATAAAGCTTCAGAGTTGTAGATGAGAAAGGTTATATTGTTATAGTATGTATTTTGATTCAAGTATGTCTTATCCTCCTCTTAAACTATTCGTATTATTAGTTATTAAATCAATCTAGAAATAATGATGTTATTCTTTTTTAGAAGAACAATATTTCATTGACAACGTTTTACTCATTTTTTACTGCTATCGATCATTCTTGCCATCCAAACATATAATTGAAAAGAGTTTTTGCATATATTTAGAAAAAAGACAAGAATTTTATTATTATAATATACTGTGCTGTTCTCTCAGAAAGATAATGAGTTGGTTAAAGAGCAGAGTACTGTCATTGAAGTTTTTTGAGTGAAGCACCATTTATATTGTCCCTACC
Organism: Ranitomeya imitator; assembly: GCF_032444005.1. Taxonomy (NCBI): domain Eukaryota; kingdom Metazoa; phylum Chordata; class Amphibia; order Anura; family Dendrobatidae; genus Ranitomeya; species Ranitomeya imitator. The sequence goes on along the minus strand of NC_091285.1, from coordinate 310,038,158 downwards.
TCTGTCTGAACCATGGAGTAAAAATGAGTTAACCGATGCGATCATATACTGACTAGCAAAACAAAAGTCCTGTATTATTTTATTATTATTTTTATCTTTCTTTTTTTATCTTTTTTTTCATTAATTAAGGAAAGAAATTCGGCTCACTTACAAAGACGTCTAATATGAAAGAATCACGACGATTAAGCTGATGACGTTCGGATCAAACTCTTTTAGCATTTGAGCAGAGTGTCACCTTAGTGGGAGAATCATATCTCTAGTGCGTAGAAGACAGGGAGAACTTAAATTCTCCATTTTCTCCATTCTCAATGTCTGTGGACTGTGCTGTCCTATGTTTTCCCACGCACCCATAGACTAGTATGGGTGCATGTGATCCAATTTTCAGAAGCACTCGCAGCATGGTAAGATTGTTTTCTCATGCCGAATCAGCATGAGATAATAATTGCAGATCTGTATTGCTCCATAGTGTAAGATTGGGCCGGTTTCTGTCTAATAAAACATGGGCTAGCACTTGGTCATGTTATACTCTAGTGTCAGCGAGCCCTTAATGTTACCTTCTTGTCTTAACATGAATGCATACAGCAAAGCTAGTACCTTTAGTTTCAGTACAATGTAAATGACAAACTATTTCTTAAGTCAGCCATAAACATGAGATAGCTGTCACAGCAAAGCCGATGGAAGAAAGCCTTTGCTAAACAGTAATACCTCTGGCATTGGCTTAACTCAGTGGATAGCACTGCAGCCTTGTAGCGCTGGAGTCCTGAGTTCTAATCCCACCTTGGAACATATCTGCAAGGAGTTTGTATGTTCTCCCCGTGTTTGCGTGGGTTTCCTCCGAGTTCTCCGGTTTCCTCCCACATTCCAAAGACATACTGATAGAGAATTTAGATTGTCAGCCCCATCAGGGACAGTGATGATAATGTGTGCAAAACTGTAAAGCACTGAGGAATATGTTAGCGCTATATAAAAATAAAGATTATTGTTATTATTAACTCCTCCGAAAACAGAAGAATCAGGTGTTGAAATTCCAAGTGCCCAATCTATCTCTCTTCCAACATAATCTGTCAGGGAGAATCAATAGGCCTCTATACTCATAAGATGGTCTGCCGATTTTGTTGACTTTCAACTAATGTGTTAGGAGCTCTTTAGTTTCCTGGACCCCTAAGAGATTTAGGTATTAGGGATCAAATGACTAGCATAGCACTTTATTCTTACATACGATGACTGTATAGCACAAGAAAGTTTATATTTGCTAGAATTGTTTGATTCCCTGTACAACCTGCATTCCCTTAATTGCCACTATGCATGTGGTAAACAGCTTTAATTCCAAGTACAGACTATTATGGCCAAGTGGATGACTTATTAAAGTGAACCTGACAGCTGATACATGCTGCTTGATCCACAGGCAGCAATGTATCAGACACTTCCTGTATCACAGCCAGGTATGGTTGGTTAACTCTAAAATGCTGCAACATTTCAAAGAAAAACATACTTTTAAAAAGCCACACTGAAGAGTAGACTGATAGGTGGGTCCACAGTGGCTTCTCATCACCTGCATACGTACACAGAAACCTGCCAATCTGGGGCAACCAGGAGAAGCTCAATCCCCAGATGCAGCATTTCAGAGCCAAACATACCTGGCTGAGCTCATACAGCCAATGCATGATACATACTGCTCCTGGATTGGGCAGCCCATATCAGCTGTCAAGTTCTTATTAACACACCTGGTCAGTATACACTTTGCAATACATCTGTATACAAGTGCATATTTATGGAGAATGTATCGGTAAGTACATAGTGTTACATATCTCTCCATTAAGTGGAACACTTCTAACCATGTTATTACCTCGTATTCCAATAGATATGCTGAATTTAGAATACTTTGGTTCACAAAAACTTGATGAATAAAAAGTTGCGGAAATGTAGGGACAATTAATAACAATTCTTTGCTGTTTGTTCACAGTGGGCTTAAAATCTACAACAGGGAAATGTAATTACCGTATTTAAAACATTACAAAAGGACATATACTTCATTGTGTAAGCCTTGTGTTATGGATAACAATTATAAAAATGTAAAATATGGAAAGCTCACTCAATAGGCCTTCTGTCATATTTCATAGCAGCAATATTGTCACGCTCAAAGGTTTTCCGGAAACTTCATTAAAGCCGATTGCATCTTTTGGTGATTATTTTGATTCTTCAGCTAACAGATCTGTTATTAGGTCATCTTCTTTATTTTAGTTTTTACTTTAGCTATGATGTGACCATAGCCCTACAGTTAGTACATCTGCTTACCTAACACAAAACATGCTATTATTCCTTGTCGCATAAAAATACTTTGATGCAGAAAGCTGTTACTGGACATGTAAAAATGGTTGTTTCAAGTTCTTAAACAGTTAAAATTAAAATGGTTAAAATTGAAAGTGCTGGAACAAGAAATCAACTTTGCAATTTACTTATTTTTAAAAACCTCTATTTTCAAGAATGGTAGAATTTTTAAATTTATAGTTTGCAGCTCTTTGTCTTGGTTCAGTTCTGTTGCTCAATGATACAGGAAAGATATATAGCTTGGTACCGTGTTAGCCAGTACATAGAAAAATCTTTAGAATTGAGAGTCCTCAGTCAATGATACCTTTTAATGGCTAACTGAAAAGATGGTAACAAATTGCAAGTTTTCGAGACTACTCAATTCTCTTCATCAGGCATAGACTAATACAAATTCGGAAATAATGTCATAGATAAGACAGGTGACATGAAGCAGAACTGCCATTATGGGAGAGTGATAAACAGTTATGTCCATAAATATTGGAACAGTTTATAGATAAGGAGTGTGAATGTTTTATTGTCCTCTGATTGAGGTCTGTTCTGTGTTGTGATGTCCCCACAAGGTCTGAGGAGCAAATTCCTTAATTGATGTAAAAAGACATAAATCCATGCGACACATTCATTCCTGCACTGAGAGTGTCAAAGGTTGTCTTAAGCTTATACTCCCAGACTCTTCTGTCTCTCTGAGATTTGAAATTACCCTTTACTACAAGTAATCTCATGTCCATGGTGCTGTGATCTGGGATACAAAAATGTTTTGCCACTGGTAGATCCATTCTTTTTTCTCTTTTTATGTGGCAGTGAGAATTCATCTTTGTTCTCAGTTTTTGCCCTGTCTCCCCTACATACAGACCCCGAGTTGGACATTTAGTACAAATAATTAGGTACACCACATTAGATGTGATGCAGCTGAAACTACCTGGTATCTTGTAGTCCTGATGTGAATTGGAGATCTTTATCTTGTCTGTGGTCATTATAATTGGACAGGTTTTACATTTTTTGGGTAGCAGGAAAGGTTCCTGCATCTGTTGTAGAGGACAGGGAGCTTCAGACAATGATGATTCTTAGGGCTGCCTAAAACACAGTAGTGGGGGGTCAGGAAACATTGAGCTCCCCTTAGCACTTCTAGATTTGGATTGTAGGTGACTACTAGAGGCACCCGGTTATTTTCTTCTTTAGCTTTGTAATGTATTGAGACAGAGAGACTCATTGCCAGAGAGAGTAAAAATAATCCTAAAATATTCTTTAACTACATAAATAGTAAGAAACTAAAAAATGATAGTGTTGGCCCCCTTAAAAATAGTCTGGGTGAAATGGTGGATGAGGATGAGGAAAAAGCCAATATGCTAAATGACTTTTTTTCATCAGTATTTACACAAGAAAATCCCATGGCAGACAAAATATCTAGTGATAAAAATTCCCAATTAAATGTCACCTGCTTAACCCAGCAGGAAGTGCGGCGGCGTCTAAAAATCACTAAAATTGACAAATCTCCGGGCCCGGATGGGATACACCCTCGAGTACTGCAGGAATTAAGTACAGGCATTGATAGACCATTATTTTTAATCTTTAAAGACTCCATAATAACAGGGTCTGTGCCACAGGACTGGCGTATAGCAAATGTGGTGCCAATATTCAAAAAGGGAACAAAAACTGAACTCGGAAATTATAGGCCAGTAAGCTTAACCTCTACTGTGGGTAAAATCCTGGAGGGCATTCTAAGGGACGCTATACTGGAGTATCTGAAGAGGAATAACCTCATGACCCAGTATCAACACGGGTTTACTAGGGACCGTTCATGTCAGACTAATTTGATCAGTTTCTATGAAGAGGTAAGTTCTGGATTGGACCAAGGGAACCCAGTGGATGTAGTGTATATGGACTTTTCAAAAGCTTTTGATACGGTGCCACACAAAAGGTTGATACATAAAATGAGAATAATGGGGATAGGGGAAAATATGTGCAAGTGGGTTGAGAACTGGCTCAGGGATAGGAAACAAAGGGTGGTTACTAATGGAGCACACTCGGACTGGGTAGCGGTTAGCAGTGGGGTACCACAGGGGTCAGTATTGGGCCCTCTTCTTTTTAACATATTTATTAATGACCTTGTAGGGGGCATTCAGAGTAGAATTTCAATATTTGCAGATGACACTAAACTCTGCAGGGTAATCAATACAGAGGAGGACAATTTTATATTACAGGATGATTTATGTAAACTAGAAGCTTGGGCTGATAAATGGCAAATAAATGAGCTTTAATGGGGATAAATGTAAGGTCATGCACTTGGGTAGAAGTAATAAGATGTATAATTATGTGCTTAATTCTAAAACTCTGGGCAAAACCGTCAATGAAAAAGACCTGGGTGTATGGGTGGATGACAAACTTAAATTCAGTGGCCAGTGTCAGGCAGCTGCTACAAAGGCAAATAAAATAATGGGATGCATTAAAAGAGGCATAGATGCTCATGAGGAGAATATAATTTTACCTCTATACAAGTCACTAGTTCGACCACACTTAGAATACTGTGCACAGTTCTGGTCTCCGGTGTATAAGAAAGACATAGCTGAACTGGAGCGGGTGCAGAGAAGAGCGACCAAGGTTATTAGAGGACTGGGGGGTCTGCAATACCAAGATAGGTTATTACACTTGGGGCTATTTAGTTTGGAAAAACGAAGACTAAGGGGTGATCTTATTTTATTGTATAAATATATGAGGGGACAGTACAAAGACCTTTCTGATGATCTTTTTAATCATAGACCTGAAACAGGGACAAGGGGGCATCCTCTGCGGTTGGAGGAAAAAAGGTTTAAGCATAATAACAGACGCGGATTCTTTACTGTAAGAGCAGTGAGACTATGGAACTCTCTGCCGTATGATGCTGTAATGAGTGATTCATTACTTAAATTTAAGAGGGGACTGGATACCTTTCTGGAAAAGTATAATGTTACAGGGGATATACACTAGATTCCTTGATAGGGCGTTGATCCAGGGAACTAGTCTGATTGCCGTATGTGGAGTCGGGAAGGAATTTTTTTCCCCAATGTGGAGCTTACTCTTTGCACATGGGGTTTTTTTGCCTTCCTCTGGATCAACATGTTAGGGCATGTTAGGTTAGGCTATGGGTTGAACTAGATGGACATATAGTCTTCCTTCAACCTTAATAACTATGTAACTATGTAACTATGTAAGAAATGATTCCTTGATATTCTAGTTGCTCTTGTAATTTGGTTTTGAATTGTTCTTGGATGGCAGTTCTTACTACATTTCTCTTTATTTTCTTTGCAAGTACTTTTAAGTTAGTACCACTATGAAAAGTATATGTTAGCAATGAATGAATCAATTTGATGTGAATCAAATGAAGTAGGTTGCTTTGCAAAAGAAAGCAAACATAACCTCCAGAATGAGTGTACAGGCTTCATCATGATAACTTGCAGATATGACATCACATTGTATAGCATTGTCAATCATGAGGGACTGTCATAGCTTCTATAAAAGCCTAGGCAGGGAAAGCAGCAGTCATTTTAATATGATTTCTAAAAGTGAGAGGGCACCAGAGTTCACAGCTCAGCAAAACAGATTGGTAGAGGAAGTCCTTAAACATTCGATAAATAATACAAACAGTAATGTGCCAGACTTAGTGTAATTAATCAGTGACATGGTTTACTGGCTATCTATTCTGTTAGATTTAAATTATAGTTAAACATTTCCTCATTCATAATGTACTAGAAAGCAGTAGCAAGACAGCGTTCTAGTTTTAACAGAAAAAAATCTAAAATCAATTTCAGAAGGTGTGCTCATTGTGTCAAGAAACTGTAGACATATTTGCTAATGGCAGTGAATTTGTTTCAATGGTTTTTTGAGGACTGTAGATTTACAACCACCACATCCCACATCATTTGCATCCTATCTACTTGGTGGTCCTGCAGCATCCTTTATGTGCTTCCTACATACAATGCGCACACAGCATTGTTCTCACCCTTTGTTTTACTGTATAAGACGCTATTGTGCTTTTTGTCTCTCCAGTTATTTCATGTAGAAAAATAAATCCAACAAATTGAGAGTCCATCTCATGAAAAACAGATCATTGGGTAATATTTTGCTGCCAGGTACTATAGAACACCTCGTGAAAGCCCTACCAGGTTTTGGACCGTCACAATATTTGGTTGTTGTATATGTATATAAATATAGATTTTTTCTTTCCCTTGCTGCATGTGGCTCATTGCTTAGAATTGGTATAAAATTCAGTATATATACATTTTACAAGCATTTTTATTTTTTAACTTTCCATTGAGAATTTTAAGTAAAAATCCTAGAAAGCTGTCATACCTATATAATGGTATTAATTTGATTATTACAATTATCACAGCCCTCAAAAACACCACCACATCCCTGTACTTTTCATTCCCTCTCAGAATGTCCACCTGATGAGACCATTACTGGAGGATACACTTTGTCAATAGCTGAATCCCAAGGCCTGGGTCCTTTTTTTTCACACAGTGGAATAAACTCTGATTTTGTATGAGCGAGCCAATAAAAATCAGTACAGTAGAAGAGGATTATTATCATGAACACTGAACATTAGAGGGGCACTATAGAAATGATGTCACACCAATATTAAGGCACAGATATTTCTCTTTAATAATCCCAACATAAGTTGTGTTACAGAAGTGTAATGTTCTGGGTATAGGAAAACTAATACTTTACATTAATACTTTACAATAAAAAAAATTATCTGTTTAATGGACATCTATTTATACATATAAAATGTTAATAATAATGATATATTTCAACTATTAATTTTTTGGAATCTGATATGCCTTAAATTAATATAATTTCCTATTTAACATTGTTGTTTTGATTCATTAAATTCAGATTATGCGATCGCCTGGCATCGTATTTAACATTGCCCTAACTTATCAGTACAGTTACAAGGTGACGACACTTTCGAATGTGAATCAATACTTTGTACTATTTCATAGTAAAACGTGATAATGCAGTTTTTAATTCAGAATATGAGCCAATGACGTGAATATGCAAATTTGTTTATAGAACACAATTGTGCTTAAGAAAATTGTAGCACTCGATATATAAAAATAGAAGAATAACAAAACCTGTCATTTTTCTATATAATATATTAGAGAATAACGTTAAAACTCTGAAAAGACTGAAAATAAGCATAATTAAAAATGATAAATAGTAAGGATAACGCAGCTACAGTATGAGCAGTTTGACAATTTCAACCTGATTTTGTGCATAAAAACTCCAGTTATTTCCCTTATCCCCACAAAGTGGCTCAGAGCAGGGTGACCAATTCATCTCTTTTTTGTATATGCAAATTCCTATGGATTCCTCGAAGATTAAATCCAGGTATAATTCAGGCTGAATCTATTTAGCCACAGAAAAGGCAGAATTCTTTATTCCAGTAATTAGACGAATGCAGTGCTTCATCAGTCCAGGCAAAGAGATATCAAAATTGGATTTGGTGTCCCTACGTGCATACGTACTATTCTTTAATTCCCCCCTCGCAGTGTATGCTTGAAATGTTCCATATCGAGCTATGATATAAATTGAGAACACTCGTGTTTATTCTTTTTAATACAAATCCATCACACAGTAGCACATTACGCAGGTTGAAGTTTAGAAAGTATTTATCTAACTTTCCCTTTTAAGGGATTCGAAATGAAATCTTTAAATCAAACAATCAATAAGAAATGTAAATGAGATGCTAATTCATTTATAGCTCTCATCTCATTCCCGAGTCATCCCCATTATATAACACATTTTATGATCTTCATATCTATAGAATGTAGAGAGCAAATATAAAAGTGCTCGTAAAAATAAGTTGTAAGAGATTTGAAAGACAGATTTTTTTTTTCTGGACAGAGTTAATACAATCAATACAATTCCTAGTTTCTAAGTCCAAACAATAAGAGGGATTTTCATGATTTAAGCACATATCTCGTTCCTATTAAGCCATAATAAAACATTTTTAGAATAACAGCCAAAACGTTAAGAATCATTGTACTGTATTCAAACTTTTGACGGATCGTAAAAATAGTTAAAAATTACGCTGTAGACGCTGTTGAAATTCATTACATATTGAATTGACCTATAACGTCATAATTCCTTTTAGCCATTGTGTCAATTTATTAAAACCATGTGTGACAAATTGCAGGCTAAAAGTGGAGCCTAAAATATTTTAAAAGGTAGTATAAAAAGAGAATTTGCAAAATAATTAGAATGTAAATTACATTTTATGCAATTAGGTGATCTACTTATTTTATGTATTTGTTTTTTGCCAATTATTTTGTTGATTTGTAACATTTAACATTGTAAATTTATATCATTCTTGATTTTGTCAAGATTTAATATCACAAATGAAGAGCAGCTTAAGTCTTGTTTTCTTCTTATTTCCACAAAATATACACATCGCTCATAAAACTCTCATCTAAATTTGCATGTATTACGTATAATCTCGAATCCTCATGAGCGGTGTATTTGCCAACTGCTATAATATATTGTGTATTCCTCGCAGCTTAGTTTCATATTCGAAGATCATTTCGTTCAATATATCAGATCATTTTTCTATCCTTATTTTATCGTAAACCCTTTTAGTTTTAATTCTTTTTTTTTTTACTTTAAGCAGAGAGAAAAAAAAAAACCACGCCAAAACCATAAAATGATTCCTAATCATTCCCGCCTGTGCCACAAGAGGTCTCTCTCGTAACAGGTTTTACACTCGGCATTGCTATTTTTTTTTTTATTTTACTCAAAGGGACAATTCTGCCTTTTAGATCAAAATGCTGCACGTTAAGTGTTATGCTAGAAAAGATATAATTCCTTCTTACCTTGTTCTCCTGCTGATGAGTAGATGATGGTCTGACTGAATAAATCATCTCAGATATTTTAATAAAGAATAGGTATACTTTACAAAAAGTTTGAGCTTTCACCTTGTCTCCAAAAGGTTAGAAATCTGACCAGATAGAACAATATGCTTTAGTAAAAAGTGACTTTTGATAGAGACAAAACAGCATGATACTTCAAATTGAAGAATAAGAACACCTTGGATCTAATATATGTACTTAGATCCTATCATTGCAAGCTAGAAAGCTTTTATATTCATTTTTTGGGGGAATAACCAGTAGTATTCTTTACTGATGTTCCATTACTCTTTTGAAAGTAAAATATGTCATTTTGTTGTTTCTCTTGTGTTGTAACTTTAAAGGCACTTCTGACATTAGCTCGAATTCCTTCCTGTTTATAATGACATACTTCATGACAAAGAAGCATCTCTTTCTCTCTATTTAAAGAATGTAACACAAAAGCAACACACTACAAATGCCCATAAAGTGGCACAAGCGTGAGTCCTTGGATGTAAGAGAAGAATCAGTCTTTGTAAATGTTATGCTAAGAAAAATATAAAATATGTATATATTACTACCCTTACTAAATGTTCGTGTGACTCAAAAGAAAGAATAACCATATATATATATATATATATATATATATATATATATATATATATATATATATACAGTATATATGTAATGCAAGTTTTAAACATGTAGTGCACATCAAAGCTTGGAATTTAGCAGTAGATCTCATTGCAAAAATTCACAAAAAATCATTTTCATATTTATATATGAATTAATATATTTTATATAAAGCAATCTAATATAGTCATTACTTTATTACATATTGTGTGTGTGTGTGATCAAACATCATCTTCCAGGACACAGGCTGCTATTACTTTCACCATTACGTTACTATATCTATTAAGTCGAGTGATTTCCATGTCACTCGCTCACCCTTCTGTTAATTAATATCACATTTGCTTAACAAGTATCCCAGGGAAATCATTCTAATTCCTTTACAACATATTTTTATCATTACTATGGTTTTTTTTTCATAGTGTCAATTCCATATAAATTTAAAAAATGATTAGAATTTAAGAGACCTAAATGTTATTGTCACTTGTATTACTTTTTCAATCGAAACAGATACCGGCAATAATAACACCTGCATAGTCATACAAATGAAAAATGTTCATACGCAATCATCAAACTTCTAGTCTAAAAACACTTTTTTACTTAGTCCATGTAGTGAGATTCAACATGTCATGTACTGTAATTTACAACTTCTGCTTGTCATATTTTTCTAAGTAGTATAGGAGAAAAAGAGCAATTGGGTGTTAATGTAAACTTGCAATTCACGTGAGTTTACAGTATAGGGACCTAAGGCCGGGAAAGACCTATTACCCCTTAATTAGACATAGCATTACAGAATTACAGTTTGAAGAGTAAGGCACAGATATGTACAGGAGACAACTTAAATAAATGCAGGTTTGTTGACCCAATGCAAGTTTATCATAACCATGGTGGATACAAATTGGCCCATAGCGATCACTGTCTGGAGGCCTAAACCAGTCTAACATTGCTTCTACCAAATTGTTCTGCATTAACCTAAAATGAATCCACTTCCCTTAATGGACATGGTTCATGGAAGCTGAGAGATGGTTAGATATGAACAGGCATGGACTGGCCTGCAGGGGAACCGGAGTGCTAATGAATAGTGCTATTACACAATTGCTTGATTCACAATTTGCAGAAAAAGGCATCTCATTCATTAAACAAGCTATCCAAATTAATATTATGTAGAAGCAAAGTTAATTTGGGTACTAGCATCAGGTTATTTTTGCAAGTAGCTGCACAGTGGGCCACAAGAATCAATGTTACTGGCGGGCCTTTGCCACCCCAGTCCGACCCCGGATATGAATATTTTGGCTAGATAACAGCTTAATCCAATCTCTGACTAAATACTGAGAATAGAAAAAATAAAACACGTTCTTAAGAATTTCTTAATTTACACATAGCTGTAAAATATTCATGCTACACACTATGTAAAACTCTGTAAATAAATGTCTAAATTGTATTTTCAGACTTTTACTTTTTAAGGTTGTTTTGCATGGCATGCTGCATGTTGTTGAAAAGAAGACTCAATAATATATTTTTTAATCCTGCTAATGTTTTAGACCTCATTGCGCTGCGTCCGTTTTTACTATCAGCGTTTCATCAGTGATTTTCACGTATGAAAAAATGAATAAATTGCAAAGCTTCTCCTAACCATTACAATATTAATCATGGACAACCCAACCATTGTACACCGATGCCATCCTTGTCTGTCAGCGATGTTCCTGGAACCATAGACTTGTATTGGTAATTTTCATCTGTGATGCCAGTAAAAAACAAACTTGTCTCCGTGAGTTTTGTACAGATGCACGGTCCGCAGACAGACATGGACATGTAAATAGCTCCACAGACTAAAATGGGTAAGTATTTCCATCTGTGAAACTCATCTAGACAGCACATATACAAAACATGACATCTGAATGAGCGACTTCATTAATGCCTGATAGTTGAGATGTGCAAGTGCTCCGAGGATAATCATCTGTATTTCAAAATTTTTATATATAAGAGTTATGGGATGCAGCCTTTTCTTGAATCCTTTAACATTTTCTCAAAGTTTAGATTGAGATAAACAGCTGTTTTCGTCTTTGTGTTGACTGAGAGTGCACTTGAGAAGAAGTTAAGCAGGACAAATGCACCTGCTGCAGAGCCTATCGAAAGTTAATATATTATGGAACCCATTATATAATTATGATACTAATGAACATAAAGCTGTGTATTTACCTTAATGCTTATATATGGTGCTCTAAATCCATATGACCGCTACACTGAAAGTCTTGTTGCTGAGAGGAAATGAACTTTAATCCTCATAGCAGCCTTCGGATTTCTGTCAAAGAGGTGCAGCCAACACGGCTTCAGTCACCGCTCAGCACACAGAGAGCAGTGGCTGTCATCACACTTTGACACTGACTGATTGATGCACTGCCGAGCCAGCTGGCAGTCAGTGTGGCGTTGTGGTATCAGCCACAGATCACTATGTACTGAGCACTGACTGAAAGCAGGAGGCTGCTGAGAGGAATAAAGTTCTTTTCCTCCTGGTAGACAGGCTTTTAGTATTTAGAACAGTATTAACCTGCATACTAAACCCACATCTGCAGGTCAATAGTGTTTTTTGATATGACAAGTTCCCATTAAAGGTGATGTCCACTGCATTTAATTTATGTTCAAGTAGGCCCAGGGTAGTGGTACAAATACATTTTTACCAACTGGAACCACTCCTCCACATTCCATACTTTGTCCCTCAATAGACTCCTAGCTTTTTTTTCTGATGGTGAACATCGGGTGTTAACAGCTAATCAGTACCGTTCCACTGCTTAATGCTATCCCTATAAATTTTAATTAGCTTTGCCCTTTATTATAGACTGTGTATAAGCAGCTTGATATTTACAAAACAAGTTGTAGTTTTGAGTGACGCCATTCATTTTATCATGTAATGTACTGGAGACAGGAGAAAAAGTCCAAGTGTGGTGAAATTGCAAAAAAAAAACTGCAATTCTGCAAATCTTTTTTGGTGTTTTATTTCCAGGTCAGTACAATTATGGCGATAATCATCTTGTATATATATATTTTTTTTCAATTACCCGGGTGGGGAAGCGGCTAATGAATATTCACTGCACTTTAATCATGGGGACCACATGGTTTCCCCAGGGCTGGATTCTGGGCAGCAGGGACATTTTTCTGCCTCCTGCAAGTGGGATCACAGTGCGATCCCACTAGCCGCCGCCACCTCCCCATATGCTGCATCCCTACCATAAGACGCACGCACACTTTCCCCCCAAATTTGGAGGAAAAAAAGTGCATCTTATGGTCAGAAAAATACTGTATGTTGTGAAAAAAATCATAAATTCATGAAAAAAAACAAATTCCACTTTTGTCACCATTTCCTGAAACTTGCAAAGTTTTAGTTTTGCAGTCGATGGAGCTGTGTGAAGCTTATTTATTGTGTAGCAAGTTAAGTTTTCATGGAAACCATTTCGGGATAAATACAAAGTTTTAATTGTTTCTTTTTCATTTTGTTACAGAGTTGTGGTGGTTAAGGTACCCAAAGTCTGTCGCTTTGATATTTTTCTCAATACAGCATTTCCAGATTGAGTTAATTAATTTTATATTTTCATACATTAGACATTTACAAATATAGTGATAACAAATATCTTTATTTTTACATTTCTTTTATTTCTTTATTTTTTAATTAGGGAAATAAGTGGGTGATTCAAAATTTTCAATATTTTTTAAATATTTGTAAAAATATTTTTTGGGACTGTGCTGATAGTCCTCTTAGGGGCCTTGAACCTGCGAGTGTCCAATTTCTTGTAGTGCTATACCACAGGATTTCAGAATATAGTAAAAATCATGGTCTTCAATGAACACCAGTCACAGGCTCCTTCTAAGGAGTGCCATCATGTTAGGCATGGGTGCCTTCATCAGGCACCCAGCTACCATAGCAATCCATGATCATGTTGTTGTGGGGGGCAAATGGGTGTGGAGAATGGCATGCCCACCTAGGCTGCACCCTATGAATGCTGCTTTTAAAGATTGAAAGCGGCATTTAAGTGGTTAATAGCAGCAGACTAAGCTCAGCCCCACTCGCTGCTGTAAGGTGGCCAGGGTGGTAGTCAAGGCAACGGGCTGTAGTGTTCCCACACCCTGGCACCCTACAGCTGAAATACAATGTCCCTTCTGCTGCATGTGCAGCATATGCAGCAGCACACTCACGGTTATTGTCAGATGCTTTTCATCTGCTGTCATGTCGGCTCCTCATATATGAGCTCCGCAAATCACTTCAGAGACATGATCTTTTTCCAACAGCTTAACTTTACTAGATAGCAGTATATTCATCACAAAGGCAGTACAGTTTAAACACAGAGACATCTTTTCTTTCCCTGCCATCTGGGCAGCTCCTATCCTCTCCATCAACTCTGTCTCCTTTTACCAGGCAATCCCTGCCGTATCTCTGGACAGTCCGTGTTCCAACAGTATCTTCAGCATCACCAGCTCCCTGTCAGCCCCATGTCCGGTTCCATTAGGGAAAGGTGCCGGAAATGCCATCTCAACTACTTCTGCCCCAGTCTTAGACCCCAAATAATTCTTGGGGATGGTCCTTTTGAGCTGGTGCTCGACTACACATTATTCTCCAGCCTGGGGCCCTTTACTGCCATCACAGCTTTATCCCCATGGCTGTCTATCGTCTGTGTCACTATTCCTCATGTCTCCCCCTGGGTAAGGCTGCCCGGACTCTGCTGCCTAACCAGGAAGTACTTATCCTATATCCCTGTGGCTCTGCCCTGCTCTAACTCCTCCCCACTAACCAACTCCCATACTGCCTGCACCTTACTAACATTTCTATCTATTCTATACTATCCTATCTCTATGATGCCTCCCTCTATTCTATTCCCCTCTATTGGGCAGCACGGTGGCGCAGTGGTTAGCACAGCAGCCTTGCAGCGCTGGGGTCCTGGGTTCTAATCCCACCCAGGACAACATCTGCAAAGAGTTTGTATGTTCTCTCCGTGTTTGCGTGGGTTTCCTCCGGGTACTCCGGTTTCCTCCCACATTACAAAGACATACTGATAGGGATTCTAGATTGTGAGCCCCATCGGGGACAGTGATGATAATGTGTGCAAACTGTAAAGCGCTGCGGAATATGTTAGCGCTATATAAAAATAAAGATTATTTATTATTTATTATTATTCCCCCTACGGTCCTAAACTGTCCCTAAGCTTACATACAGTATATAACAAGTGCATCACACCACAGTATAATAACATTAGGAAATTGCACATTACCTTAGTAAAACAACAGGATGCCACACGTGAAACATGTGCTCTGTGTTCAGGATTACGGAGGCACGTGAGGGTCCCCGTCACCTCCTTACACTGCTACTAGAGAGACATGATGAATCTATAAAACAGCCATTATCTGCCAAGAAAGGTGCAGGCTCAACTCCAGAGCCTGCATAAAAAATGAGAACCCAATATAATTCCTGTAATTTGATGTAATAGATAGTCCTATAGTCCTAGTTTAAAAAAAATACAAGATATATAAAATCCATAGTCACTATACTCAGCTCTCTGTCAGCCCTGTTGACAATGAATGGATAGGAGGCCAAGGATAGGTTATATCTCAGTGATCAAAATGCACTTTGGAACGAATCTGCCGGCCGGCAGATTCGGCGGGCGCACTGCGCATGCGCCCGCCATTTTGCAAGATGGCGGCGCCCAGGGAGAAGATGGCCGGACGGACACCGGGACGCCGGGTAAGTATAAGGGGGGGAGATTAGGGCACGGGGGGGCATCGGAGCACTGGGGGGGGCATTGGAGCACGGGGCGGTGGGATTGGAGCACGGGGGGCGGGATCGGAGCACGGGGGGGCAGCCACACTCCGCCCACGCACTTCCGCCCGCTTCCCCGCACTTCCTGCTGCAGCGGTTCGGCACCACAAACCGCAGTAAAACCCGCAGATATTTTTTTCATCTGCGGGTTTTACTGCGGGTTTGACCTCACAATGGAGGTCAATGGGTGCAGAACCGCTGCGGCTCCGAAAAAAGAAGTGACATGGTACTTCTTTTTTCCCGCAGCTATTCAGCGCGTTTTTTTTTTTGATTTTCCGCATTGTGGGCACAGCAGTTCCTGTTTTCCATAGGGTACAATGTAATGTACCCTGCATGGAAAACAGCTGCGGACCCGCAGCGGGAAAATCGCGGCAATTCCGCATGAAAAAAAGGATCGTGTGAACATGGCCTTAATTGTTTATACACTAAACATATCCTGAAACATTTAAAGAAATGTTAAAAAATAATTAAAATATAATTCCGACAGATGCCAACTTCCATTAACCATTGCTCATGTTAAAAACTTCAACAGAAAATAATGGGTACTTATCTTCTTTTGAACATTTTATAGTTTCATTATATACATTCATGTGAGTGTCACTAACCTTTATTTATTCATTTTTATTCTTTGCATTTGGCACATAACATTTGACAGCAATTGCAATGCAGAATTATTTATATCTGTGTCACCTAACAATACATCATATATAACAACGTTAAATGAAAGATATTATATTACCCTCCCATATATGCATTTCTTATTTATCGTTGTTCGTTCACTGTTTTCTTTTTCACATATGTTACCATGATTTGCTAATTGCTTGAAGCAGCTCCTAAGCCTTACTTTGGAATCTTTCACTCAATTAAGCAAATGCGCCCTTTTTAATGTGATTTTCAATCAAATTTATATTTGTTATACAGGCTCTCCTTTTTTTATAATATTTTTGAGTTGATATTCTAAATGGGTTAACTTGTCTTGTGATAGATATGTTGATCAGGAAAATTGTAAAAATGCCAACAGCCAGTCATCTCTATGTTAAAAAAGTATGACTGTAAGGTTAAGTTCACATGATAGTATAACAAAAGTGTTCCATTTTCATCAATAAAAATCGGATAATTTTTCATCTGCATTGCCATCTATATGCAATCCATCTGAAATATTTTCATACATCAGCAGTTATTAACATTTACAGGACCAAATGTAGTTTCGTAAGGCAAAGAATTGCAAGGTATCCATAAAAATTGGATACTATATGGTTGATCGGTATAAGATCCGTTTTTCTTTTGCGCACCCATAGACTTGAAAAGGCCAGTCTCATCTGAAAGACAGAATAAATGAGTGCGTTTATACATATCTGTATCATATGCGTCTATTGTTGTGAAATGCAATCTTAATATAAATAATAAGTAAGAACTAAGTGATCAAATAAGTAAAAAAGAAAATATAAAGCATATACCAGCAACTTTGTACAGGATGCTTTACCTCTAAAACAATGCATTCAGTCTATGCATTGATGCCTCTGCGTTACTCAGTGATGGCAAAGGAAGTCGACTGAATCTTGCACATTTTATTGGCATTCTGCAATTGCTATAGACATTTTGCTAGGTGTTTCCATCATAGTTACCCCTGCCAGGATCTGACACTTTGATTCATGGGATCGTTGTTTCTGCATCCTTGTCTAATGTGTAGAATAAATGTTGCTGTTTATTTATCCTTAGATCCATGTTGTTCGATTCTTAAAATCATGTGGATTTACAGTTTTTCATGGCGTGTAAAAACAATCTCAAGCATAGGAGCAAAACTGAATACGCTTTCTGTCTGTATGATGAATGAACACTGCAGAAGCTAAGAATTAACATACGAATTCTGATGAAATTAAGATTTTATTTTGCTTTACTGAGTATAGAAAAAGTGTAGGTTTGTATAAGCATGAATAACTTCCGAATGTGTAGTTGCGCTAATAATGTAACTGGGATTGGATTCTTCTACAATCTGTGATACATTTAGCTATATTGTAATCCCTGCTCCTCACAAACTACTTTCAAAATTGATTTTTCACAGTTTATGGATTTCAATGAAATTTTATCCGCATTAAAGTAGTAGTAATTTATTCTGTATAAAGAAGCATGCATTCATATATGGCAGTGCTGTACAGTCATTTATAAAACATTTCCTGATATTGGACATTTTGTGCATGTACATATGTTAAAATTGCACATGTGAAAATATTCTTTTTGTGTAAAATATTATAGTATTGTTCACTGCTGTTACAATCAGAACATGAGCATAGAGCTGAACATAATAGCTGGTCGGAGTGTGTTTATGGTAAGGCTGGGCACGCAGGGGTTAAAATGATATTCAAGTCAGAGAAAGTTATCATCTATCCACTGGAGAGGTAAGAACAGGTAGATTAATGCAGATCCCACTGTTGAGACTCCCACTGATTGCTAGGATTGGGGACTTGTATCTACCATTATTTCCTGGTTCTCGTCATCATATAAGTGTGTGGTGAAGGCTAAGCTTTTAGTTTTTTTTTTTTGCAGTTGTGACTTTCTTGTATATCACGCTATAAGGAGTTACTGTTTAAATTAGCCTCCTCTTTGGCTTTTTAAAGGGAATCTTCAGAAAGATTTCACCCCTCAAACCATTTATATGTGCATGTTGCTCTTTAAAAAACAAGTCCAGCAACTCCTTTACATGGACATGTTCCTCCATTCCTGAGGAATCAGCATTTAAATTAATATGCAAATGAGGCTGAAGAGTTATTTGTAGATCTCAAGCTTCCGTCACTCCAGTTCTATTAGTTGCTTAGTGCTGCTTCCTCCTACTTCACTGACTAGCTCCTTTGCCTGAAGTCACATAGCATATAGCAGTCAAGCAGGAGGAGAGAGTACTGAAAGTGGAATAAAGCTGGAGTGACAGAGGCTTCAGATCTACTGCCTGATTTGCATATCAATTCAAAAGCTGATTCCTAAGTAACAGAAAAACAGGCTGGCCATGTAAAGGTATTTGCTGGACTTGTGTTTGAAAGAGCTAAACTCATACTAATTTGGGGTAGAATATAGCACAGCCACGTAGAATATAACAGCCCACGTAGTGAATAGCATAGCGACGTAATATATTGCACAGCCATGTAGTATAAAGCAGAGGCACGTAGTATATAGCACAGCCACGTAGTATATAGCACAGCTCACGGAGTATATAGCACAGCCCACGTAGTATATACCAGAACCACGTAGAATACAGCACAGCCAAGTAGTATATAACACAGCCCACGGAGTATATAATAATAATAATAATAATTTTTATTTATATAGCGCCAACATATTCCGCAGCGCTTTACAAATTATAGAGGGGACTTGTACATACAATAGACACTACAGCATAACAGAAATACAGTTCAAAACAGATACCAAGAGGAGTGAGGGCCCTGCTCGTAAGCTTACAAACTATGAGGAAAAGGGGAGACACGAGAGGTGGATGGAGACACGAGAGGTGGATGGTGGATATAGCACAGCCACATAGTATAGAACATAGCCCAATGAGTGTATAACAGCCCACATAGCATATAACCCAGCTCACGTAGTATATAACATCCCACGCACGCAGTATATAACACATCCCACATGGTGTATAACACAGCCCATGTAGTGTATAACACAGGCCACGTAGTGTATAACACAGGCCACGTAGTGTATAGCACAGCCCACGTAGTACATTGCACAGCCCACGTAGTACA
This sequence comes from Ranitomeya imitator, assembly GCF_032444005.1. Lineage (NCBI taxonomy): Eukaryota > Metazoa > Chordata > Amphibia > Anura > Dendrobatidae > Ranitomeya > Ranitomeya imitator. The sequence continues at coordinate 310,018,800 of NC_091285.1, read as the reverse complement.
TTGCACAGCCCACGCAGTATATTGCTCAGCCCACGCAGTATACTGCACAGCCCACGTAGTATATTGCACAGCCCACGCAGTATATAGCACAGCCCATGCAGTATATTGCACAGCCCATGCAGTATATTGCACAGCCAACGCAGTGTATTGCACAGCCCACACAGTATATTGCACAGCCCACGCAGTATTATGCACAGCCCATGCAGTATATTGCACAGCCCGCGTAGTATATTGCACAGCCCACGTAGTATATTGCACAGCCCGCGTAGTATATTGCCCAGCATGCGTAGTATATTGCCCAGCCCGTGTAGTATATTGCACAGCCCGCGTAGTATATTGCACAGCCCGCGTAGTACATTGCATGGCCCGCATAGTACATTGCACGGCCCTCGTAGTACATTGCACGGCCCACGTAGTACATTGCACGGCCCACGCAGTATATTGCCCGGCCCACGTAGTATATTGCACGGCCCACGTAGTATATTGCACGGCTCACGTAGTATATAGCAATGCGGGCATCATATCCCAGTTATAAAAAAAGAATTAAAATAAAAAATAGTTATATACACACCTTCCGTTGGCCCCCGGATCCAGGAAGCGTTTACCGACGCTCCTCGCGTGCTCCGGTCTCAAGAGTGCATTGTGGTCTCGCAAGATGATGACATAGTGGTCTCGCGAGACCGATACGTCATCATCTCGCGAGATTGCAATGCATGAGCGGCCACCGGAGCGTCGCGAGGAGCGGGAAAGGCCTGTTGTGGATCCGAGGGGCCGTTGGACAGTGTGTATATAACGATTTTAAATTTTTAAAATTATTTTTAACATTAGATCTTTTTACTATTGATGCTGCATAGGCAGCATGAATAGTAAAAAGTTGGTCACACAGGGTTAATAGCAGCGTAAATGTAGAGCATTATACCGTGGCCCGTTAGTGCTGCCATTAACCCTGTGTGAGTGCTGACTGGAGGGGAGTATGGAGTGGGCACTGACTGTGGGGAGGAAGGAGCGGCCATGTTGCCGCCGGACTATGCCCGTCGTTTTGCCACAACCAATCAATGACTTGGATTTCCATGACAGACAGAGGCTGTGACCAATGAACATCCGTGACAGACAGACAGACAGAAAGAAAGACAGACAGACAGACGGAAGTGACCCTTAGACTATTATATAGTAGATTTCTTTTGTATTTTAGGAAAACAATATATATTGTCAGTTTTAGATTTTAAAAATTACAAAAAGGGAATTGAGCTGATGGAAAAGTTTGGGCACTCTTGGAGACTTGTGTGGTCATATAAACTTTGAAAAAGGATATGAGCTGTCTATCACCAATTTTCACATGGATCCAGCAAAAGTCTTGGCGGTATTGGATTGGGATCATCCAGAGGATTTGAAGGTGTTACAAATATTTTTAGGTTTTGCCAACTACTACCGTTAGATCATAAAAAAACTTTTTGGTAGTAGCCAAACCTCTTACGGATATGACCATATGGGGACGAACTTCTCCAAGTGGTCCAGTCCTGCCAGGGAAGCATTTGATAAGTTAAAAAGGTGTTTTCCTCCTGCGCCAATTATTATTCAGCCTGACATCTTTCAGCATTTATCGCTGAGGTCGATGCATATGACCTGAGAGTGGGCTCTGTATTGTCGCAGGGTGTGTCTCCTGGTAAATGGCAACTGTGTGCTTGATTTTCAAAAAAACTGTCACCAACTGAGAAAAATTATCACATTTGTAACAGGAAACTCTTAGCAATCAAATTGGCTTTCGAGGCGTGATGTAATTTTTTGGAGGGAGTGGTTCACCCAGTAATGATAATAGCGGATCATAAGAATCTGGTATACTCGGAATCGGTGAAACGTCTAACACCTCGACGGGCAAGATGGGCATTGTTCTTTACCAGATTTAACGTTGTTGTCACATATAGGCCAGGGATTGAAAACATTAAGGCATGTGTCTTATCCTGTTGCTTTCCTGGGTGGAGGAAATAAGCGTGAACTGGTACCTATTCTTCAAAAAGGGGTGGTTATGACGTCTATATGCTCTGATCTGGAAAAAGAGGTTGTAGACGCTCAGAGGGATGCCCCTGCTGCCTGTTCACTTGTGGTAAACTGTTCCTGTTAACTTCCATCTTAGAGTCCTCAGCGAACATTACGATTCAGTGTTGGCCGGATATCCTGGTAATAAAGCCACCACTGATCTGCTTACTTGGCCTTTTTAGTGGCCAGGTGCTCATCAGGATGTCCGGCAGTATGTAGCCACCTGCAGTGTCTATGCGTGTTCTAAGACCTCTCATATTCGTCCGTCGGGGGCTCTCGAACCATTGGAGATTCCCAGCAGATCTTGGGCTCACTTGTTAGTTGATTTTATCATGGATATATCCATGTCGGTGGGGAATACTGTAATTCTTGTGGTGGTCGATAGATTCAGCAAAATATCTCATTTTATCGCTTTAGCAGCTTTATCGAATGCCAAATCCTTGGTGCAAGTTTTCGTCAGGGAAATAAATAGATTACCAGGGATCCCATCTGATATTGTTTCTGATCTGGTGGTGCAGTATGTCTCCAAGTTTTGGAGGGCATTTTGCACCCCTCTGGGGATCCATTTGTCATTTTTTTCCTCATTTCACCTTCAGTCTAATGGGCAGATTGAACGGATTAACCAGAATCTAGAGACATTTCTCAGGTGTTTTGTTTCTGAAAATCAGGGGTACTGGGTTACCTATTTACCATTACAAAATTCACTGTAAACAATTGTTGTCAGGAATCGACCTGTAAGTCCACATTTTTTGGGGCATATGGGTTCCATCCTCAGTTTAGTTCTTTTAGTGGTAATTGCCCTTCTGGATTAAAGGAGGAAGAACTGTTTTCATCTTCCATTTCTACAATACAACATGGGGTTACAAATAATTTGAGGATGATGGGATCCAAATATAAGAGTGTGGCTGATCAGAGACGTTTATTGGTTCTAGACCTGTGTGTTGGTGACTTGGTGTGGCTGTCCTCTAGGAACATTAAGCTGAAGGTGACCTCCTGGAAGCTGGGTCCCAGGTTTATCGTTCCTTAAAAGATCATAGCCATCGTCAATCCCATAGCATTGTGCCTTGCTTTACCACCTACATTTAGGATCCATAATGTATTTCATCGTTCTCTCCTGAAAACATACATTGCATATTCTGGACCATCACCTCTACCACCATCTCCTGTCATTGTCGATGGAAATTTAGAGTTTCAGATTGCAAAGAACTTGGAATCTCATCTTGTTCATCGGTCGCTTCAGTATCTGCTACATTGGAGGGGTACGGTCTTGAGGAGATGATGTGGGTACTAGCATCTGATGTTCATGCGGCCAGACTGGTCCGGGCTTTTCACGTGGCACACCCTGATCAGCCTGGTCCTGAGGTTCCGGAGGTGCCTCGTAGAAGAGGGGGTACTGTCACGGGGTTACCTCGATAGTGTGGAGCCAGAAGCCTGCAGCGCCTGATTGCTCCTACTTTGGCGAGGAGAAGAAACACTTCTTCTTTTTAAATGTGTTTATTACTTCTGGCAGAACAGTGCTTAATTGGCCGTATTGGAAATCCCTTTGCTTACAGCTGGGCTCGGTTAGCCACTCCTATTCCCTTCATAATCTGGGCTCTGATACTAATCCTTGTCAGAGAGAGCTTTATTGCTGCATGGTTAAATGAGGGAGAGGAGTTTGTATGAGAAGGAGAGTTGAAGGAGTTATTAGTGACTGTTGCTTGGTTTGTATGCATGGTAATTCCTTATCCTTCTCTGTTTTTGTTTATTCCCCTACCTTCACACCCCTCTGTTATATGTGAGTGAATATTTTGTATGCATGGAGTGTTCTGTTAATCCTTGTTTGTGCTGCCTTGTTTGTCAGGTTGGTGCACTGCGGTGCACAGTAGCGCCCCCTCTTCCCTGGGTGAGGACTAACTCAGGAGATAAGGCAATGGTGGAGGCCCCCGAAACCTTCTCCATCTGAAGTATCCCAGGGAGCAGGGTGAACTAGGGTGCCGCCTAGTGTCAGGGACAGGGAAGGAGCCCCCCTCATTCCGGGTCACTCGACAGATGTGATGTGACAGAAGGCTTCTACAAATGGATAATGATTCTAAACACATGTCAAAATCCTCAATAGACTACCTCAAAAGAAGCAAGCTGGAGCTTTTACAATGGCCCTCACAGTCCCCGTATCTTCACATCATTGAAAATCTGTGGCTAGACCCCCAAATAGCAGTACATTCAAGACGACCAAGGAAGAATTTTCCAAGGAAGAACGAATGAAAGTCCCTCAAACAAGAATTGAAAGACTCTTGGCTAGCTGAAAAAAGTGTTTACAAGCTGTGAAACTTGCAAAAGGGGGTGCAACTAGGTAGTAAACATGCTAAAAATTTTGCATCTGCCTATTTTCATTTTTGTAAATAATAAAATGTAAAAAATTACAATTTTTTTTATTTTTATTAAAATGTAAAAAAATACTAATTTTTTGCCTACAATAGAAAGGAAATGTGTCATCCATAGCTTTAGGCCTTTTAGAGATCATTTCATCTTCATCTTGCTTAACTGTTCATAATAACAGTCATTTTGACCTCGGGTACCCAAACATTTACATGCCACTGTACTGTATGTGCTAAAGGCTGGAGCTATATGGTAAGATGTGGCACATAACAGCAATTTTTTTTAAAAACAAAAACATTTGTGGAACTTACCTGCAACTTGTGGCAAAGTGACTATTTCAGTGCTCTGATTTTACTGCAAATAAAATAGCCAAGTTAAAGACAAGTTTCATGTGGCGCATCTTACATAAAAATCTATGGCAAGTGTGTCACTTTTTTTTAGTCTTGCGACTAGAGATAGAAAATCCAACATACAGTATTTGGGAACATATTCCACACTCTGTTGCAGTAAGTTGCAGGTTGAGACATATAACATAGCCTAATTTTTTAAATAGTTCATGTTGGTTAAGCAGTTTGGCTCGTCTACACTGCAGGTGAACAGCAATGGCTTGTCCTTGTCACATTACCAATTTCTAGAAGCCTTTAAGACATTCCAAGCAGTGCTAGGTTTGTCTCTTACAGAATACAGTTCTCATTCATTCTTGATTGGAGCGGTAATGCAGGCCATAGGGTGTGAACTAGATAAATCTGCACTTCACAGGACTGGGCGTTCTAAGTCAGTCTGTTTTTGCTTCTGTAACTACAGTGTTTTAGTGTGATTACCAGTTTTGGTCTCTGCTTCAATCCCCTTCTCGATACTGTTCACGAGTTTCCAAATAGGAAAACTTGTATCATGTGACTTCTGTGTCACTTACATATCTATTAAGTAGAACCAAGGACTAGCGTTTGTAGAGGTGGCATGTATTGGGGCTTAGCAGAAATGAGGTTGAAGACCACTGAGTTTTAGGAGCCTGATATGACAATATGTACCTATATTTTTCCTTTTCTAAATTTTAATTATTAACAGTCAAAACTGGATGCAATACATATGTCATTAGTGGACATACAGATGGCATATTTTTGACAATAATTATGAAAAATTATACTATTTATTCTGAATGAAAAACTGATGATTTCTCATATGGTACTGTGAACAGGCATGGCTCAATTTAGGGATTCAATCCAGTGACCTTTTGCTCTGTGGTTGGTTCTCCTGTTTGCTGAGCCCTTTCCTATCCTTATGCTGATGGCTACTATTTTCTTTATTTTTCCTTTCTGGATTAGCTATTCTTCAAGTGGTTCCCATTGTCCTGTTTTGGCTGCCCTATTACATTCTGGGTCGGGCTATATATGTTTTCCCTTCACTACCCTTCCTTGCTGGCTATACTTCTAAGTGGAATAGTGCTAAAGAGTTCCAGCTCTTCATCAAAGGGATTTCTCCTGCTAGGCAAACACGTTGTTTACTTATGCTGTGGGTTTATCTATCTTCTCAGGACCTTTCCTTTCTTCTCAGTTAGGTTTGTTGAAGATGATTCTTGTTATATTTAGTACTTTTCTTAGTTCTCCTTATTCTCCCTTCGTGCACATGCTTTAATTTTACTCACTCTGTGTCCTCTGCACACTTTTCCTCTCCTAGCAGTGTACAGCGGCCTCCCCTCTGGTTTCTCAGGAGGTAAAAGAAACCCCTCAATTGCCTTTTTGGGAGTCAGATCCAAGGTTTTTTTTAGCTAGAGATTGTCTAGTCGGTACAGTGACCAGTACGGTGTGGGTGCGGCTTATCTGTGTTGTAGGCTTAATCATTCCCCTTACTTGTGTATGAGTGAGCTGCGTCCATAACAGAACTTAGCCATTGGCTTAAAAAGTTTAATAAAACAAAACATGAAAATTAACCTTTTATGTTTTCGATACCTACCATGATAATGTAACCTAAGATGATACAGAGGTTGAAATGATTGGCTAGTATGTTTTGCACTGTACTTAAAAGGAACTGGGTAATCAGTATCAAGGTTCTGCCCAAATTTGTGTGGTTCAATGGAAAGATGGTTATTAGGCATTTTGAACATTAGAAAGATAATTTTTACATTGGCCCACCTCATAGAATTGGTCTTGGTTGTTTCTAACTTTTCAAATTTCTTCGGGTATGCAGACATAGTGCACAGTGTATGTTCTGTTATCGCAGGAGTCTGGGAAACTGTTAGAAGCAGACAAGGATGTTATGGAAGTGCCAGGGAAAATGAATATAATGTTTTATTATTTATTGTTTCTTATAGATTGTGACATCCTCATTGATCTCAATAATGGAAATCTGCAACAAAATTGCAAATGATATTCAATATAAAATGTCATGCTGCAGATTTAAAATCTGCAATGCAGGTCAATTTTGACTGCAAATCTTTTCTACATTGTGTGGATGAAGTTTTGTAAATTCTCTTTAAATTTTTACAGTTGTTCTTTCAGGGTTAATTTTTTTAAATTCAGACAATTTTATAGGAGGTTTTTCGATACATTCTTTAGGTCCTATAGAGAATCATATGTGAAAACACAAGACAGTATGCTGCTACATTAAAGGACATTTCCTAATTGACCTACAGTTGACGAGATTACAGATAGCTACCTCTACTAGGTGGTAATTGCAAGATTGTTTTTTTAGTCTGCATAATTTTCAATATTGGAGCATTGCCTGCAGAGCAGCATTGCCACAATGAGCTTATGGTGAGTTTTGTATGTTGCACATTTTTTGCACCATTTGTGCAACTATTAGGTGAATTAAGTTAATTGCATTTTTTAATGCATTTTTGAGTGCGTTCTTTTACATGCATTTCTGATACTGTGCTTTATGTCTTTTTCTGGAATGTCATGTTTTAAATAAAGCTAATTTGTTTTTTTTACACATCCTGGTATTTGGCTATGACAAAACTTTATTGATACAGGCATGAGTGGAATAAATGCATTGGTAGTCTGTTTCCTCAGTGGAAATGTACTAAAAGTGCATGGGATTTTTTTTTTACCTGCAAATTTTCCACATATAATGCAAGTCTATTGCTAAAACCCACACATAAAACTCAGCATACCCTAAAAGTGGTATACATAATTCATTGGCCACACACTGAAATGTGTCAGCTACTGTACATAGGGAATATGGAGAAAGGAGCATTCAGCTTTTCCCTTCATATCTCCTACAAATAACTATTTAAAGAAAGTTAGAAAATGTTATTTAAATATACTATTAACTTAAATACATTTTTTGTTGCGTTTTTTCTTTTTTTTAAGTCTATTTCTATGTGTAATGTGAGAATTAGAAATAAATGTTTATGCAAACCTGCTTTAAAATTTATATCAGTACTTAACAACTTATTCAGATGCTAGTGGCTTGAAATTAAACCACACCGTAAACTTTAAGCTATCTGGAATGAGCCGAGTATTTTACATAAATCTCAGGTTTACTGACATCCATATGCAGCTTCAGAAAAAAACATTGAAAGCCTTTATAGAAACACTTAATCTGCTCCTAAATGAAAACATAAGTGTAATCCAGCATGCAATTAACTCTTCATTCACAATGGAAAGATTGCAATTATTTTGTATTTCTTTTCTTCTCTTCAATAGTCTCTCTTTCGAAATACAAATGGCTGCCTTGTATCTGTTCACACCTTTAATTTCCAACATCAGCCCAGTCAGCTACTTAAAATGATTTCAATGTCTTCCCATTGTGTGGAACATGAAGTGAAGAGTAGACATTTTGATGAATATCCTACTTTCCTTAAGGTTTAATAAGCTAGCAGGAATTGTAGTAGCTGAAGGTACGGTGTATTTAAATTTAAAACACATAGAATTAAAATCAGAATTAGTCAGACGACTTTGAATATTTGGTTACTGAAATTCATTGATATTACATTGCTAATATCAGGCTGACAAAACCAGGTTCATGCTATTAATGCCTTATGACTGTATCATTAACATTCGGATAAGAACCTGCTTTTTCTGCCTTTGTTTAATCTCTTACCCCATTGAAACTCATCTTTAGAACTAGATAATAGATTATGTTACAAGCCATCCAGCACTAATAACTAACTTACAGTTTAACCCGCACAAAGCCCTTCGAAGTTGTAACTCTGGAATGTTCCAAGTGCAAAAAAATAGCAGTTTTCTTTTATGTGCGGCTCTTTGACTGTAATAATAGCATAAGTCCCAAATTTGCTTTCGATTTTACTCTTGTAACAGTCTCTTTGTGTTATTCCATTTCTTTCTTTCTTAGAAACAAGCAAAACATGTTTATTCAATTTAAAAGTTCATTAGTTCATAGCTTTGAATCACACCAAAACTTGGGCTCTTGCACATTCTGATTTTCCATGGATGGGTGCGTTTTGTTATAATCTGCCAAAGAAATTTATTTTGTGTGCTCTGTGCAAGTCACTTATAAGGGCAATTAACATGGCCAATAATTGACCACGACGATTTAAAACATGAAAATGTTACTAACTGAGCACCAGTCGACAAGTTGTATAATTGACTGACACTCATTGAGGTCAATTTCTCTTCTCGTGTAGAAGCACTTTATCACGTGATAATATTTATCTATTGTCAGCAAGAAATAATCCCAATGCTACATGCTGGTAATTTTTTGCAAAAATTTCAATAGGAAAAAAGCAATGTTTAAATGTGAAACTTATCAAATCCAAAAATGGCGCATGTGAATGTAACTTTGATATTAAATGAAGAAAAATAAAAGTATTAAAATGGTGTTTCATATGGAAGTAAATATTTTTTTTAGTTATTACAATTGTTAATATTAAATCGTACCTGTTGTTTCAGATATCTTTTCAGGTTAGGTTGTCTTATGTGTATACTATACATGAGGAATAACACCATTTATTTACCGTAAGTTATGTGACTTGTCTCTTACATTTTTCATCAGTTTTCATATGGTATAGTCCTCCAGTGGGGGTGAGACTATCTTTCCATCAGCTTCGTGCTTTTTTGGAAAAAGGACATCCAATCAATATAATGAATAAAACAAACAAGGAAAAGCTTAGCGAAAAATATGTAATATATAACACAGGCTGGTCACAGATTTGACTTATCTAAACAAACACATTGTAAAAATTAAGGTAAAATGGAAATCATAAGATCTGTTGTCAAAGAAGCCAATATCTTAGCAGCAATAGAGCTTCAGTACACCTGTCTGCATATTCCAGTCCTATCAGCTCACAGAAGATTTCTTTGGACATCTGTCGGTTCGAAGGGCGAAGATTCTTCAGCCTCAATTATTTGTCTGACCTTTAGTAGATCTTACAAGAATGTTTACCAAAGAAGCTCTGAGAATTTATTTATTCCATTTACTCTCTTTTACTGTACCATTAATTCCACAGCGCTAATTTTTGTAGATTTTTAAAAAAAATAGAAGCCTCTTTTTCTTGATTGATGTAATACAGTCTGGTTGCCAATTCACAAAATCTAGAGTGAAACTCAGAATGAAACAGGCATATGAACAGTACTTGAACCATGCTGATGCAATGTAAGAGATTTTTGACCACATTGGAGAACATGATAGCTTGGTGTTATTGATCATTGGCCTTATTTCTTTGGATTGCTTCTTCTTAAAAGAGTCTCCCAGGAGAGTTGATTATACCAATATAAAAATTGAGTTCTTGGAAAATCTGGTAACTCGTATGTCTCCATTTGCAGAGTATCCCAATGTTCAGGCAGCTCATAGAGAGATCCAAACCTAACCCCAAAATCCACTCTTTTTCCTGCTTTCCCCAAACATAATGTAATCCATCATTCAAAAAAAGATGTGAAGGATTTCTTTTCCACTTTTTATTGGAAAATAGAGCAACTTGTCTATTGTCTGTACAAGTCCCCTCTATAATTTGTAAAGCGCTGCGGAATATGTTGGCGCTATATAAATAAAAATTATTATTATTATTATAACTTTGGTCTTAAAATCTTTCTACATTTAGTTGTAGTTTTACTGCTTTTAGCAGTTTTACAGAATTTGTATGAAGAATAAAAGCTCCTCAAGGGAGGATGAATCAGACTCTTCAGGCAGGATCTCATCTTCCAAGAGTACCATAATATCATAATCGCCAGAAGAAGCTCTACTTGTAGTTTCAGATCTCTTGTATTTAGTATGATAGGAAGTTGGATTGGAAAATATCAATATATTGACCTATAAGCCTGGACAAGAATTGGGAAGCTTCATTCTGCAAAGAAAGTATTTCTTCATCTGTAGAACAATTTACACACATGTCCCTATTATGATCTTTAGTTCATTAAAAAGTGTCTGCTCACACTGCAACTTTCTGAACTCCTATTGCTGGCGCTTCTGTGATACCTCCTCTCTCTGACCACTAGATCATCCTTTCATCTCCGCTACCAAAGGTAATCCATGACCTATCAATTAACACTTTATTACACTGGTGTAAGTTCATGTACTTAAATCTTTGAACCTTATTAATGTAGTCCACTCACTGAAAGGGATACATATCTAGAGCAAATGCACGGTTTTACATTGTATATAATATAACTAGTCTGAATTTGACAAGAATTTATAAGTCATTAGATGCGACATTAACTGTTGTCCTATGCTTCATGATATAATTCATGTACATATATAACAATAGAACCAGTAATTGCTGAGTATTCTTCATTCCCTCCCACTCACTAAATAGAGTAAAATAGGAGAGATAACCTGACACAAGAGATCTTTTTTTCAGAGTAGATAATGAGTTATGTAGGTAGGGAAGAAGTGGCTCATAAGTGAAGAAACAACTAGATTTTCTTTGAAATATTAGGAAGTTTCTTATATCCCACTTTCTTATATCCCCCTGTACTATTTAGTTTCTAAAAATATTTTGACACTACAGTACATTGGCTATCTAAAATAATCTTCTGAAGTGTTATTGTGACGCCCAAGAGACCGGGGTACCCAGCACCGGACCAATGGGGTCTGTCTCTTGAGGGGGGTGTCACGGATGGCTTGACCCGGTGCTGTGGCCTCAGGCAATGCACAGTGTAAAGGGTATCGTGAGGGAACAGGCACTTACTTGATCAGCAGCAGGTTCTCCCAGCGGTGATGATCCCAATCCTGGATAGATGGCTATTGTCCAAATGAAAGACTGAGGCACTGAAACGTTTAACCAGTTTACTTTAACAAAAAAGGATTTACAACCAGTCCTGTCACCGGAGTCTGTATGGGAACTCTGAGTTACTTTGACCCTGCCGGGGTCTTCGCCTCTTATTGTACGCAATATCTGTGTGGCCCTGCTGCTGTATGTGAACTGGCTGCCGGCCCAATCTGTCCCCTCCGGGTCCTGGTTCGACGGGCAACCCGAGTCCTTTTATCGGCTTACCCCCTCCAGGAGTACCGCTGAACTCTGTGTCTGTTGCTGCGTCCGACCCTAGTGAAGCTGATATCACCTCACGTTTTTCCGGTTGCTGTATTATATGTAATGAATACAGCCACGGATCCGGTATCCGTCTTTGCGCCTGTTCTGGGTAGTGATTAATGCTACCCGGTTCTCACAATGTCCTTTTTTTCTATCCCTCTTCTCCTCAGGCCGGTGATTTAGGCCTGGTAACAGTCACAGGGCTGTTAGAGATTCAACTGTATGACCTCTCACTTTCAGCTCCTTAGCCCAACTGCCATTTCTTCTCTCAGACCAGAATGGATCAAGGGGAGTCTCTGGAGCTCCCCCTTCTGGCCGGAGGTGGTAGTGCAGTCTTGCTATCTTAGTACCTGTATTTAGTGTCAGTAACTATTTTTGTGGCAAATACCTCTAGGGGTGCCACATTCCCCCTTAGTTAAGAACAGTACTCCGGGACTGTGGGACGATACCATTTTGAAATAACAATTAATATGTACAGAGTCTTAAAAATGAAAAGTTACAAAAACCACTCAAGGAAACAAAAATAGAGTTCTGTAAAAAGTCACTTCAAATAGCGTCCATTAATACAGTTCTATCCTTGAAGGTATTAGGAACGGCACTGTACTTAGTGTCCAGGAATTTAGTTCCATTTTTCCAACGGAGTTATCAATATAAAGTCTAAAGAAAGTTCAAAAAGAGCAAAAAGCAAAGTTCAAAAAGCAGTCTTTCCGGAGCTTTGATTTAGTGCCTCCGGGCTGATAAAAAGTTCAAGAATATGCAATAAGTTCATACAGACAAGTCTCTGTAGGCACTGGGCTTAAACGTTGCAGACTGATAGCAATGACTATACTACATTTTCTGTTTAACTATATACGGCATAACATATATACAATTCACATTATGAGCTTTATAGTTGGTAATCTGCATACCTGGCCGGTAATTGACCCTGGGTACTACGCTGTGATCTACGTAATAGCGGTGTCTCTTCATGTGGTGTACTACTGTCTACTGCGGATGTAGTATCTGCCCGCTCTGCTAAAGATAATTCCACGACTATGGAGTTGGCAAGTCCACCGTGAATGGGATTACTCTGACCAGGAATCTGTTCTTCCTGGCCTGGAACCTCCTGTAGTACGGGGTCAGCCTCTTCCTGTCTTGGGACTTCTGGTATTGGGTTTGGTGTTGGGTAAAAGGCCACCATGGGAACCACTACTGCACCATGGTATGTTAGTAGGGTTTTGGGAAAGTCTCCTATACAGGTGTGATACACTTCCTCTTCTTTTTCCTTTACTGGTTGAACCTGTATGGGTTGAATAACTTCTGGTTCTGGCTGGACAACGTCTGGCTCTTTCAATGCTTCCGGTCATAATTTAAGATTGTCTCTTGACACTAGTACAGATGTTAAGCCTCCGTTTTTGCTAATGAGACACATTTTAGGATTATCCACTCTTGTTGGTAAAACTGTGTAGGGTACGGCTTCCCACTGATTGTCCAGTTTATTGGTTCGACGATTTCTCTTGAGCACTTGGTCACCTGGTCTTAATGGGGTCGCTAGAGCATTCTGGTTGAAAGTTCGCTCTTGTCTTTCTCTAGTTTGCTGAAGGCTTCTTTCCACACTCTCTTGCACTTGGCGATACTGCTTTTGCCGTATGATATCCCAATTGGAGTCTTGGACTTCTGCGTCTGGTTTCAGAATTCCCATTTCTAGATCGATTGGTAATTGGCCGGGTCTTGCACGCATAAGGTAAGCTGGGGTGCAATTGGTGGAACTCACCGGGACATGATTATACAGATCCACCAAGTCAGGCAATTTCTCTGGCCATTGATTCCTTTCTGCCTCAGGTAAAGTCTTTAGTAGTTCTATTACAATATGGTTCATCTTCTCGCATAAGCCGTTTGTTTGTGGATGATAGGCCGTCGTCCGGATCTTTTTGCAACCATACATATTACAGAATTCTCTGAAGATCTCTGATTCAAAGGCTGTACCTTGGTCGGTGAGAACCTGTTCCGGATATCCATGGGGTCTACAAAAGTACGTTTGGAACGCTTTGGCTGCTGTTTTTGCTGTCAGATCTTTTACGGGTACTACTACCAAGAAGCGTGAATAATGGTCCACGATGGTCAAGGCATAGACATAGCCAGACCGGCTTGGTGTCAACTTCACGTGGTCCATGGCTACAAGTTCAAGTGGTTGTTTGGTGATTATGGGCTGCAGTGGTGCTCTTTGGTTCTTTTGATCGTTTCTTCTGAGGTTGCACGGGCCACAATTTCTGCACCACTGTTCGATTGATTTTCTCATCCCGACCCAATAAAATCTTTCTCTTAGAAGTACTTCTAACTTTTTCCAACCGAAGTGACCAGCACCATTATGGTAAGCTTCGAGGACCATCTTGACATCTTGTTTAGGCACGATAATCTGCCAAACCAATTCATGTGTTTTCGGATTGGTGTACCTTCTACAGAGCTTCCCCTGATACAGGAACATTTTGCCTCTCTCTTTCCAGAGTTGATGCGTCTCTTCTGGGGCATCCTCATCGGGATATGCACTTTGCTCAGTTAACAGTTCCTTCACCAACTTCACAGCCGGATTGCTGTCTTGGGTGTCAGCCCATCTATGGTGTGCTAACGGATTTAAATTCACCTCTTGTTGTTTCTGATAGGTACTTGACTGATGATGTTTTGCCTTGGGATGATGGAAGGCTGGTAGTTCAATTTCTTCAAGCTCCCCCATTTCTTCTTCTACATCTCTCAAGTGTGGCATCCGGGATAGGGCATCGGCATTTCCATTCTTGCGACCTGCTCGATACTTGATCTTGAAGTTGTAATTAGATAACCGGGCTATCCATCGCTGTTCTAACGCACCTAATTTGGCTGTGTCCAGGTGGGTCAACGGATTGTTGTCAGTATAGACAATAAATTCTGCAGCGGCCAGATAGTGTTTGAAACGTTCAGTCACAGCCCAAACTACAGGCAGTAGTTCCAATTTGAAGGAGCTGTAATTTTCTGAATTTCTTTCAGTAGGCCGGAGCTTTCTACTTGCAAAGGCGATGACTTTCTCCCGACCTTCTTGCTTTTGTGACAGCACCGCTCCTAGTCCCACATTACTGGCATCGGTGTAGAGGATGAAAGGTTGATGGTAATCTGGGTATGCCAGAACCTCTTCTCCGGTTAGTGCCTTCTTTAGTTGTTCAAAGGAGTCTTCCCTTTCGTTGTTCCACTGAAAAGGAGGGTTTCGGTTTGAAGGTTTCTTCGTCTGCCCTACCAAGGTGTCTTGCAAGGGTGCTGCCAACTTGGTAAATCCTTTTATAAATCTGCGATAGTAACCCACCAATCCCAGGAATTGTCTCACTTCTTTTGCGCTGGTAGGTCTTGGCCAATCCCTTATGGCGCTTATTTTCTTGGGATCTGGTGCTACTCCCTCCGAACTCACGATGTGTCCCAGGTACTGTACCTTTGGCTTGAGAAGGTGACATTTGGATGGCTTGACTTTCATGCCATACCTGGATAAGGCTTCGAACACTTCTGCCAGGTCTATTAAGTGTTGTTCGTAAGTCTTTGAGTAGACGATCACATCATCTAGGTACAGGAGGACGGTCTCGAAGTTCTTGTGTCCGAGGCAGCATTCCATCAGCCGCTGGAAGGTACCGGATGCGTTGCAGAGTCCGAACGGCATGCGATTAAATTCACATAGACCCATTGGTGTGGTGAATGCCGTCTTTTCCTTATCTCGCTCAGCCACAGGGACTTGCCAATACCCGCTTGTTAAGTCTAAGGTGGAAAAATAATTAGCAGATTTCAAAGCAGTTAAGGACTCTTCTATCCTAGGCAAGGGGTAGGCGTCTTTATGGGTGATGTTATTAATCTTCCGGTAGTCTACGCACATTCTCATGGTTCCGTCCTTTTTTTTGACAATCACTAGAGGGGCCGCCCAGGGGCTACAGCTGTCTCTTATTACCCCGGCCTGTTTCATCTCCCTCAGCATATCTTTTGCACATTGATAGTGAGCGGGCGGTATGGGTCTATATCTTTCTTTTATTGGGGGATGGTCACTTGTGGGGATTGTGTGTTCTACCCCTTCTATCCGTCCGAAGTCCAATGGGTGTTTACTGAAGACTTGTTCATATTCCGTCACTAGCCTATACACCCCTTGTTTTTGATGGGTAGGTGTTGAATTTATGCCCACGTGTAGCTGTTGGCACCAATCCTCCATTTCTCCATCTGAGCCATTGCCTTCCACCTGACAGGTTGGTTCTAAGGGCTCAATGGTTGTGATGGCATTGTTGTCAACAGTATATAGCTTTGCCATTGTAGCATACCTTGGCAAAGTGACCTCTTCTTCTCCACAGTTCAAAAGTCGTACCGGCACTCGTCCCCGGTGTACCTCGACTATCCCTCGTGCTGTGAGTATAGTGGGCCTGCTGTCGGTGTACACTGGTTCTATTAAGGCTTGATAATCTCCTCCCTTAGTACCAATGGCTGCTCTACACCATACCAGCATTTCTGTTTTTGGTGGGATTACAATAGATGTTGGATCACTTACCCTCACACTGCCGATTTCTCCACCTGCAACTTCTACCTGTTGCCTTAACATCAATACTTTTATTTCCCTCCGGAGAACTCTCTGCTGGCAGGATTGGGCAGTTTCAGCAATTTGCTGTAAGACAGAAATGACTTCGGAAAAGCAGTTCTCTAACACATTCATTCCTATCAATACAGTTGGTTCACAGTTCCGCCGGTCAACATCAACAACAATTATACCCTGTTTCTTCAATTCTACTTTACCAATCTTTATGGTCATCTCCCTGAATCCTAGTTTCGGTACCAACTTACCATTACTGGCCCATATATCTAGTTCAACATCAGAGGGCCCTTTAGCAATATCTGCATCAGCCCAGTACCTCTTATAAAGGATATACGGTATAGATGAAATCTGGGAACCTGTGTCCAGCAAAGCGTTGAGAGGCATTCCGTCCAGCACGATAGGGATAATGGGTCGTCCTCCGATGTACCTGTCGTGCCAGGGTGTTGGGCCTTGAAAGTTCATTCCTGCGAAGCGGCCCGCATTCCCAGGGGATTCCCGTTTAAATCACAATCTCGTGCAAAGTGGCCTGGCTGCTGGCAACGGCGGCAAATGGGCTGTCCATCCGGTTGGTAGCGGTCGCGGGGTCGTCCTCTCCATGTCGGGTATCTCCGGGGTCTCATCCATGGAACACCTTCTCTACGGTTTGACAACTCCATCTTGGGTCCTCTCATCTCCTGCATGGTTTTAGCCATTGAAGCAACAACATCAGTTAAAGAGTCAAGCTTTTGTTGAAGAGCCTCATTAGTACTGGGCCCCAGGGGCTTAGCAATGGCCCCGGACATAGCTGATGTCACTGGTACTCCATGTTGTTGAGGAGCCTCTGCCATGAGTTGCGCAGGATCCTGATCCCGAGGTGCCTCTGCCAGCTGGAGACGTATAACGCTCTCCTTTAATTGGGCAAATGTCAATTCAGGGTTCTTAAAAACAAGCATGCTCACATGCCCCCGGTGAGAAGGGGTGTAGAGTCCCTCAATAAATTGATCTCTTAGCAGTTTATCCGCTCCGGTGTTAAAAATGGGTTCAGCCAGTGTAAGTGATTTAAGGGCTTCCTGCAGGTTTAAGGCAAAGTCTCTCACGCCCTCATTAACTTTTTGTTTGCAATTAAAGAATCGTACTTTAGCTTTGCTGCTGGCAGTGGTTTCAAATGTAGCTTTTAATCCAGCAAATATGCGTTCAACAGTGCCTTTTAGATCAGCTGCCCATGCTGTGACTTCTCGCTTAGCATGGCCACTTAACTGCATCATCAGGAGACTAACACGCTGAACTTCACCCACAGGGAACATGTCAAAATGGGCCAGCATCTTTTCTCTGAAATCGTCAAGGGTATTAGGCTCACCTTCATACATTGGAAGCCATGGGCCACCCGGGGTATATGGCATCAGCACCGGCATGATGGGCGCCACTCCTTGCACCGCTGCGCTACCGGACTCTCTATCGACACTCGGTCTTTAGTGTAGATTCGTTCCGCTGTGCAGCAGGATCGATTTTCCCCTTGCTCTGATGTCAGAGCGCTCAGCTTGGTGCCGCCCACAATGACACGCCCCCTGCTGCTCCCACCCACCGCGCTCTGTAATGGCGGATTCTGAAGTTTTTCAGTTAGACTGGGGCTCAGGTGATGGCGTAGCTCAATTAACAGTCTCGTGCCTAACGGTTATGAAGTGATTACCTCAGGGGATGGCGGCCATCTTTACTCCATTATAACCAATAGGGAAAAGTCACTTTCAATAGTTTTCAATGGAGAATGGATTTTTGTTTAATAAAGTCAATTTTCAAGATTTTTCATCCAAGTTTTCACAGTTTTGGGCTCCAATCACGGCACACAATACCCGGTATACGGGCTGGCATTATCCTCTTCGTGACGCCAGTTGTGACGCCCAAGAGACCGGGGTACCCAGCACCGGACCAATGGGGTCTGTCTCTTGAGGGGGGTGTCACGGATGGCTTGACCCGGTGCTGTGGCCTCAGGCAATGCACAGTGTAAAGGGTATCGTGAGGGAACAGGCACTTACTTGATCAGCAGCAGGTTCTCCCAGCGGTGATGATCCCAATCCTGGATAGATGGCTATTGTCCAAATGAAAGACTGAGGCACTGAAACGTTTAACCAGTTTACTTTAACAAAAAAGGATTTACAACCAGTCCTGTCACCGGAGTCTGTATGGGAACTCTGAGTTACTTTGACCCTGCCGGGGTCTTCGCCTCTTATTGTACGCAATATCTGTGTGGCCCTGCTGCTGTATGTGAACTGGCTGCCG
Organism: Ranitomeya imitator; assembly: GCF_032444005.1. Lineage (NCBI taxonomy): Eukaryota > Metazoa > Chordata > Amphibia > Anura > Dendrobatidae > Ranitomeya > Ranitomeya imitator. Next base: position 310,000,168 of record NC_091285.1, on the reverse strand, counting down.
GCCCAATCTGTCCCCTCCGGGTCCTGGTTCGACGGGCAACCCGAGTCCTTTTATCGGCTTACCCCCTCCAGGAGTACCGCTGAACTCTGTGTCTGTTGCTGCGTCCGACCCTAGTGAAGCTGATATCACCTCACGTTTTTCCGGTTGCTGTATTATATGTAATGAATACAGCCACGGATCCGGTATCCATCTTTGCGCCTGTTCTGGGTAGTGATTAATGCTACCCGGTTCTCACAATGTCCTTTTTTTCTATCCCTCTTCTCCTCAGGCCGGTGATTTAGGCCTGGTAACAGTCACAGGGCTGTTAGAGATTCAACTGTATGACCTCTCACTTTCAGCTCCTTAGCCCAACTGCCATTTCTTCTCTCAGACCAGAATGGATCAAGGGGAGTCTCTGGAGCTCCCCCTTCTGGCCGGAGGTGGTAGTGCAGTCTTGCTATCTTAGTACCTGTATTTAGTGTCAGTAACTATTTTTGTGGCAAATACCTCTAGGGGTGCCACATTATGATGTGAAACTTCATGTGTTTTATGGAAAGTGTTGTGTGTTTTTTAAATTTAACATTTTCTTTAAAAAATATCTTATTTTAGACAGCATTTTTCCATATCTGTCCAACAAGACAGTGTTCGTAAAGTAATCCCTACAATGGCTATAACTGTATTTATAAACACACATTAGGAAACAAGTAAACAGTCATTTCTTGAAGCAGATATATTGGAAATAGTGCACAGGCATACAATTCAGATTGAGGAAATGGAGTGCAAATGAGAAAGCTGTGATGCTATCAAAAAGCAGTCCATACAGAAATAATCCCCTGTAATACTGGGAGTCAATTCCATTGCAGACTGACAGCAATAGAGAATTTCTGGAAAAGGAAGTAATGACACAACTAGGGTTGAGCGAAACGGACAAATTAAAAAATTGCCGACTTTCAGCAAAGTTGGGTTTCGTGAAACCCGACCCGATCCTAGTGTGGGATCGGCCACGAGGTCGGAGATCTTTGCGCCAAAGTCGCGTTTCGTATGACGCTTTCAGCGCCATTTTTCAGCCAATGAAGGAGGATGCAGAGTGTGGGCAGCGTGATCACATAGGTCTCGGTCCCCACCATCTTAGAGAAGGGCATGACAGTGATTGGCTTGCTTTCTGCGGCATCACAGGGGCTATAAAGGGGCGTGCATACCTACTGCCATCTGACTTCTGCCGATCGTAGCATAGGGAGAGGTTGCCGCAGCTGCATCAGAAGAAGGGATATAGTTAGGGAGGGAAGATTAAGCCCCGAAACGGCTTGTGCTGTAGCGATTTCCACTGTCCAACACCACCCTTTGTTTGCAAGGACAGTGGAGGCTATATTATATTTTTTGTGCATCAGCTTTGTAACTTATTAGGCTGCCTTATAAGGCTCCCTGATAGCTGCATTGCTGTTTATACGCCGCTGTGCAAACCAACTGCTTTTTTAAAAGCAAAAATCCTGTTGCTCCTTTATGCACAGTTCTCTTGTTTATTTGTCCACACTTTTGTGCCATACTTGTCCTGAGATCATTGTAGGGAGATTAAAATTGTACTACAGTCCTTGTATTTTTTTATATATCTTCTAGCCACGATCTGCCACTTACATTGTGTAGTGTTATACACTGGGCCTGAGTTTTGGTGCAGTCTCCCCCCCAAAAAAGGAGATGTAAATTGTCACAAAGTGGATCTACGTAAGTTCTGTTAGTTTGTCGTATATCAGCCAGCCACGTTCTGCCACTTACATTGTGTAGTGTTATGCACTGGGCCTGAATTTTGGTGCAGTCTCCCCCTCAAAAAAATGGAGATTTTAATTGTGTCAAAGTGGATCTACGTCAGTTCTGTTAGTTTGTCGCATATCTTCCAGCCACATTCTGCCACTTACATTGTGTAGTGTTTTACACTGGGCCTGAGTTTTGGTGCAGTCTCCCCCCAAAAAAGGAGATTTAAATAGTCACAAAGTGGATCTACGTCAGTTCTGTTAGTTTGCCGTACATCAGCCAGCCACGTTCTGCCACTTACATTGCGTAGTATTATACACTGAGCCTGAGTTTTGGTTCAGTCTCCCCCAAAAAAAGGGAGATTTAAATTCTCAACAAGTTTATATACACCTTCTACCTTGTTTTACAGTACCATATAATGGTTGTTATTTTGGTTAGATTTTCCCAAAAATGAGGAAGTGGCCGTGGGCGGTCGTTGCCAGCTGGTAATGATGGTGGTGGTGGTGGTGGAGCATCTGGTGGTAGTGGGAAAAGCAAAATAGCACCTAAGGCTCGAGGTCTTGAGCCAGCGTCATTGTCTGGCTACACAAGGCCTCTAAGGCTCCCTCATCTGGGAGTAGGAAAACGGCTTTTAAAGCCGGAGCAGCAGAAAAAAATGTTGGTTTTCCTTGCTGACTCAGCCTCTAGCTCTTTCGCCTCCTCTTCAGAAAGTTCTAAATATAAAGGCAGCGAGTCATCAGTGGATGCTCCTGGTCAGGAACAAGTCGCTTCCTTGTGTCCTTCACCCAAACCAAAAGTGAAGGATGCGGCAGGCGACAGTACAGTTTACTCCATGAAACTCTTTACACATACCATGCCTGGGTTAGAAAGGGAAATTGTTAACAGCCCATTACAAGATGAAAGTGCAGGTTCCTTCATCAGGTGGGGGGGACATACTCGTTGGCACTGGCACAGGGTCCCTCATAGTACGCAAAAGTGTCTCTGGCAGTTGGAGGCGCCGCCCGCCGTCAAACACACCGCCGTACTATGAGGAGCCCTGTGCCAGTGCCAACTAGTGGGCCCCACTTGCTTGCTCAGGATCACAGCACTTGCAAAGTTGAAATACTTACCTCTCCCTGCTCCACCACCGTGACGTATTCTGCGTTTCCTGGGCCCACGAAAATCTTGAGCCACCCTACCCCCCCACAACATTAGCCAAATGAGCCCCTGTTTTCAATGCCTAACTATTATTATAAAGTAAATTAAGATTGACAAGCTTCAGTAATACAAATTGATGTTTTTGGCATTAAAATGGGCACTGTAGGTGTTTTCCTGTCCTCCACTCACTGCCAACTTTGATTCCCCATTGACTTGCATTGGGTTTCGTGTTTCGGTCGGCCCCTGACTTTTCGCAATAATAGGCCGATTTCATCCGACCCGACTTTTGAGAAAGTCAGGTTTTGCGAAATCCGACTCGATCCGAAAAAAGTAAAAGTCGCTCAACTCTACTCATCATCTTTCCCACTTCCGCCTGCTGGAAGCATTTTTGTCTATCCCACCGACCACCTGTCTGTACTGCTCTGGCTTCAGAAATGGTGTACAATGTCTCACTGCAAAGTGGGACAGGAACGTATGTGTCATGGATGGACTTGTTTCTTGTGCTTCTGCAATAGGCATAGTTATATCTGCCTCACGTCCTCGGTGTCTGCATGCCCCATCATCAAAACTTTCACTTCCCTGTCCCTTAGTGCACACCTTACACATTTTGTAATTGCTAGGTATCTTGAAACCAAGTTTACTTTTAATAAGAAAAACATCGGTCAGCTGCAGCAATCAAAGCAGTTTTGTGAATTTTCTCCACCATATTTTAACAGAAAGAATGCAAAAATGTATGGAAGACAATCCAAAAAAACATTTCAATGCTTTTTCTCAATTTTAGAGATTACAGAAATGTTCACAGACCACATAACACTGTATGTCTAAGGTATGGAAACCTACACAATTTTTAAAAACTTTTGTTCCCCTTTAGAGATCACAGAAATGTTCACAGACCACGTAGCACTGTATGCCTGAGAAATTGAGGCCTACAAAATATTTAAAAGCTTTTAAGCAGCTTTCGAGATAACAGTAATGTTCACAGGCTACATAACACTATATGTCTGAGAAATGGAGGCTTACAAACTTTTTAAAAGCTTTTTTGCCGTTCTGCACATCACAGAAATGTTTAGAGACAATGTAGCACTGAATGTCTGAGAAACGGAGGCCTACAAATTTTTTGAAAGCTTTTCTTCACTGAGATCACAGAAATTTACTGTACACCAGAGTTGTCAAACTGCATTCCTCAAGGGAGCAAACAGGTCATGTTTTCAGGATTTCCTTGTACTGCACAGGTGATAATTTAATCACCTACACACATAATGATTACAGCACCTTGTGCAATGCTAAGGAAATCCTGAAAACATGACCTGTTTGCGGCCCTTGAGGAATGCAGTTTGACACCTCTGCTCTACACTACCGAATAGTGTATGGCTGAGGAATGTAGCCCAGGAAAATGTTTCAATTATTTTTGGTTGTATTATATAACACAAAAAGGAGCTCAAAGCACATAATACTTTGTGGATCAAAATACTTTCAATTTTTCTAGCACCAACAAAACAAACTACAGCTATTTATTTGCCAAAGAACTGCACAGTCCTAATCCCTGTCAACAGACTGTATTTTGTCATTCTCCATGCTCCTGAGGCTTTCTCTCCCTCGCTAGGCTAAATGCAGATTGTATGTGCTGCAATTGATTAGCCCTTAGAAGGGTTGTTAGTATGATGGCTTAGCTTCAGCACCAGTATCAACACTACAGGCATCTGACTCATCATACTGTGCACACCAGCCTTTACAAGCACTCTCCACCTCCAATATGAAGTGTCACAGAGTTGTGCAAAAGTGTCAGTGTGCTGAGCCGGGCTGCACCTGTATAACCTCTGACGATGTCACACGGCCAGCCTATCACAGTAATGCCACAACCAAGATGACAACGGCATTACAGTGACAGTGACTCACAGGCAATCCCTGCATGTTTCTTGGCTGTCTAACAGGTGCCAAAGGTGCGGTGCGGGGATTCGAGTTTTACATCGAGCACCGGCCATTGTTCGTGAAATAAAAAGCATTTCTCAGCACCGTGATACTCAAGTGATAACTGAGTATCACCGAGCACGTTCACTCATCCCTAGTAATGGTATGTCATGTAGTTGGTGTGTGCGCTTTGGGTAAACTGAAAGTGGGACTGGGTTATATTTGTCACGTTACCAGACATACGAAGGCTACTCAGTGGATACATATCCGGTAATAAGCATTTGTACATATAAAGAGCATTTGGGCAGTAGTAACGTAACCCTTTCAGAAATCAGACTCGTGAAACTCACATCAGGGTAGTGAGGAATCATGTGATGCACTCTTACCTTTTGTATCATAAGTAAGAATCATGGCTGTGCATGGCTGTTATTGAATATACTGTGATTATGGATTGGCACTTTGATTTATATATAGGATCATGTAATATTTGGACTGGGGTGCTATCTTTCTTATTTGCACTTGCAGTATGTGCATTTCTGCATATCACTATTTCATAATAAGTGTGATATTTAAACCTTATTTCTTACTTGAGGTGCTTTACTCATTAATTCGCTACTAATTGTTCAGATTCTCCCTCTACAGTACTGTATGGATTTTGGTTCTGTTTTGATGATGCATAATAAAGAAGTAATTTTTATAATATGATCATGATATGACTCTATTTTCTTTGGCATGATAGATCTATATTTGATTCATATTGTAATCTTTCATAATGAGCGGTGCATCTTCATAGGATTATACAAATCGTCAATTTGTGAATTTGCATTGATGAGTCATTTAAAAAAGAAAATCAAATCACAATGTGTGCTCTATAACAGTAGCTGAATAGTAACAATATATTCTAGTTGTGAGAATTAGACCTGCATATTTGTTGTATACCGTGAAACTCCGTCAAAAGTTCACTTTGTTGGCAAAACCCCTTCTTTATTCAGACAAAATTTCCCGTGACAGAATTCTCAATCTAGCAAAATAGAACTGTAGCAAAATAGTAGTGCTTACTATATCACCATATAAGATATGATGCCCAAAGCGCCAATATGGTGTATAACTACCGTTAATGGAAAATGGTTTTTAGGGGAAGTTTTTTTAAAAACTGAGTAATAAGGCTAATTCCCGAGTATAAAGGGGATAGTAATTAGAAAAAAATGTTCCTAAATGGGTGAGATCAGTGCCTCTGAGAATACCAATAGTATGAATAGTATATAGGAGTAAAGGATTTTTTACCTGCTGCTGTGCCAATGACAGGGAGATAGCTAGAATTCACCATCTCTGTTTCTAATATTCTGGAGTGGTAAGGGGAGGTGCCGTGCACTGGTCTTGTATTAGAATACGGTAGGACCGCAAGGTGTCCAACTGGTCCGGGTAGTAGTAAGTATCTAAGTTTCATAGTTCAAAGTTTAGTGTGGCAAGCCAGAAGAAGCAGCGCAGTCACAGCCATGTGCAGGAGGGAAGAACTGATGCCTGCTGCTGTCTGCCGGAGGTGTGTGGTGTTCGCTGTCTATGTTCCTAATCCTCACGAGAAATGATGAGAGATGCTGTAGTGCGCTGATCCTGTGTCAGAATGTTGCAGCTCATTGACCAGTGGTTCTCAGCATGGACGGTCGCATCTTGGCACCATCCAGGTTGAAAACTATTTCTCCCCCAGACATGGATTAAAGCATGGGACAGAACGACTGACACATATGGTATATTGTTGTTTTTTTTATTTTAGTTTTATTACAGTATTTATTACAGATGGAATTAGGCGTTAGGTGAGTATAACTGCGTTTGCTATTTTTAAATAAAAAAGGAAAAGTGTGTTTTATCTTATTTCTAACTAGCTGAAGAGCCCGGCATTTCCTGGGCATAGTAAATATCTGTGGTTAGCTATAGCACATCACTTCTTTTATTTTCCCATCACGCCTCTCATTTTCCCCCTCACATCTTTCATTTTCCCCCTCACCTCTCTCATTTTCCTCCTCACTCCTCATATTTTCCCCCTCACTCCTCTCATTCCCCGCTCACTCCTCTCATTCTCCCTAACACTTGTTATTTCGACCTCACATCTGTCATTTTCTGATCACTCCACTATTTTCCCTCACTCCTCTCATTTTGCACTCACACGTCTCATTTTCACCTCACACCTCTCATTTTCCCCTCAGTATAAACATGTTTGTCATCTCCCTTATATATAGTATACACCTGTATGTCATCTTCTGTATATAGTATATACCTGTATGTCATCTCCTTGTATATAGTATATACCTGTATGCCATCTCCCCTGTAAATAGTATATTCCTGTATGTCATCTCCCCTGTAAATAGTATATACCTGCTGTAAGTCATCACCTCCTGTATATTGTATATACATATGTGTCATTTCCTCCTGTTTATAATATATACCTGTATGTCATCTCTTCTATATATAGCATATACCTGTATGTCATCTCCTCCTATATATAGTGCATGCCTGTATGTCATCTCCTGTATATAGTACATACCTGTATGTCATCTCCCCTGTGTATAATATATACCTGCTGTATGTCATCTCCTCCTCTATAGACCTATGTGTCATCTCCTCCAATATATAGTATATACATGTATGTCATCTCCTCCTGTATATAGTATATACCTGTGTGTCATCTCCTCCTGTACATAGTATATACCTGTATGTCATCTCCTCTTATATATAGTATATACCTGTATGTCATCTCTTCTATATATAGTATATGCCTGTATGTCATCTCCTCCTGTATATAGTATATACCTGTATGTTGTATGTCATCTCCCTTGTGTATAATATATACCTGCTGTATGTCATCTCCTCCTCTATATACCTATGTGTCATCTCCTCCTATATATAGTATATACCTGTATGTCATCTCCCCCTGTATATAGTATATACCTGTATGTCATCTCCTCCTGTATATAGTATATACCTGTATGTCATCTCCTCTTGTATATAGTATATACCTGTGTGTCATCTCCCCTGTATATAGTGTGTACCTGTATGTCATCTCCTCCTGTATATAGTATGTACCTGTATGTCATCTCCTCCTGTATTAGACCTTGTTCACACGTTATTTGGTCAGTATTTTTACCTCAGTATTTGTAAGCTAAATTGGCAGCCTGATAAATCCCCAGCCAAAAGGAAGCCTTCCCCCCTGGCAGTATATATTAGCTCACACATACACATAATAGACAGGTCATGTGACTGACAGCTGCCGTATTTCCTATATGGTACATTTGTTGCTCTTGTAGTTTGCTTATTAATCAGATTGTTATTTTTGATGGATAATACCAGACTTGTGGGTGCTTTAGGGTGAGTTTCATGTGTCAAGTTGTGTGTTGAGTTGCGTGTGGCGACATGCATGTAGCAACTTTTGTGAGATGAGTTTTGTGTGGCGACATGCAGGTAGCAACTTTTTGTGTGTCGAGTTGCATGTGACAGGTTAGTGTAGCAAGTTGTGTGCAGCAAGTTTTGCGCATGGCGAGTTTTGCGCGTAGCAAGTTTTATGTGTGGTGCATTTTGAGTGTGTGCAAGTATTGTGTGAGGCAACTTTTGCATGTGTTGCAACTTTTGTGCATGTGACAATTTTTCCAAGTGTGCAAGTTTTGCGTGTGGCAAATTTTCCATGAGATGAGTTTTGCACATGTGGCTAGTTTTGCGTGAGCCTAGTTTTGCACGTGTGGTGAGTTTTGTGTGTGGCGAGTTTTGCACGTGGCGAGTTTTGAGCGGTGACTTTTGTGTTTCGACTTTTATGTAGCGAGGTTGGTGTATGTGTGGTGAAATGTGTGCTGAGGGTGGTATATGTGTTCAAGCACGTGGTAGTGTGTGGCGCATTTTGTGTGTGTGTTCATATCCCCTTGTGTGGTGAGTATCCCATGTCAGGGTCCCACCTTAGCAACTGTATGGTATATACTCTTTGGCGCCATCGCTCTCACTCTTTAAGTCCCCCTTGTACACATCTGACAGCTGTCAATTTGCCTCCAACACTTTTCCTTTCACTTTTTCCCCATTATGTACAGTAGATAGGGGCAAAATTGTTTGGTGAACAAGTAAAGGATAGGTGCAGGGGTGAACCTAGCCTCTCTCTTTCATACAGATCTATATCTATCCTGAAAAATTGTACAATAATGGACATTTTAATTTAAAGAAATAGAGAAAAAGGTACCCGAACACAAGTATGTCAGCACCATCACTGCACATACAAGAACCTCACACAAGAATCCAGAACAGGGATCATTAATGGCAATGGCAGGCCTGGCACAAGCATACAGACACACAATGATGGCTGCAGAGCTGTGGTCCTGTAGGCAGACACAGTCCTGCATCCTTATAGCACAGGAGGCAGCACTGATTGCCAACCTATTATCTCTGGCACATGCCTACAAAACTCTTCGCAGCTCCAATGTGGCCGCTGACTGGCATTAACTAGTCAGACATGTCCACTATGCAGCACCGTCCACGCACTACATGCAACAACCTGCAGTCTGACCATCAACAAGCCGCCACTGCACTAAGCTGGTAAAATGGCGCATCTTCCCCAACAGACCATACCTCATTCTCTTAGCCAATCACAAGCACCGTGCACAGGGCTGTCCTGAGCTAATAGCAGGGGCCTTTGAATTAGGTTGAGCGATGGATGTGGGAGCATGAAGGGGGACAAGCGCCACTGACCAACTGCTGATCAGGAGAAACATGGCTGGTTGCCTGTATGTACCAAGGGGCAGCATTGGATGTGATGTGTAAGTAATGACCTCATAGCCCTCCAAGTATATCATGGCTTCCATATAGTATAATTGGCTCCTTCTATTATAATGCACCATCCATAGTCCTCCACATAGTATAATGCACCCCATAGTCCTTCTTATTGTTTATTGCACCCCCATAGTCCTCCATATAGTATATTGCACCCCATAGTTCTCCATATAGTATAATGCACCCCCATTGTCATCCATATATTATAATGCACCCCATAGCCTTCCATAGAATATAAAGCACCCCCATAGCCCCTATATGGTATAATGCACTCCACATAGTCCTCCATATAGTACAATGCAGCCCATAGTCCCATATAGTATATTGCACCCCTATAGTCCCCCATATAGTGCAATGCACCCCATAGCCTTCCATATACTATAATTCACCCCCATAGTCCCACATACAATATAATGCACTCCCATACTCCCCCATATAGTATAATGCCCCCCCATAGTTCTCCATATAGTATAACGCAACCTCATAGTCTTCCATACAGTATAATGCATCCCATAGTTTTCAATATAGTCCTCCATATATTATCATGCCCATCCTCATAGTCTTCCATCAGTGTACTCGCACTGATATATAATATATACCTGTATGTCATCTCTTCTATATATAGCATATACCTGTATGTCATCTCCTCCTATATATAGTGCATGCCTGTATGTCATCTCCTGTATATAGTACATACCTGTATGTCATCTCCCCTGTGTATAATATATACCTGCTGTATGTCATCTCCTCCTCTATAGACCTATGTGTCATCTCCTCCAATATATAGTATATACATGTATGTCATCTCCTCCTGTATATAGTATATACCTGTGTGTCATCTCCTCCTGTACATAGTATATACCTGTATGTCATCTCCTCTTATATATAGTATATACCTGTATGTCATCTCTTCTATATATAGTATATGCCTGTATGTCATCTCCTCCTGTATATAGTATATACCTGTATGTTGTATGTCATCTCCCTTGTGTATAATATATACCTGCTGTATGTCATCTCCTCCTCTATATACCTATGTGTCATCTCCTCCTATATATAGTATATACCTGTATGTCATCTCCCCCTGTATATAGTATATACCTGTATGTCATCTCCTCCTGTATATAGTATATACCTGTATGTCATCTCCTCTTGTATATAGCAATGGCAATGGCAGGCCTGGCACAAGCATACAGACACACAATGATGGCTGCAGAGCTGTGGTCCTGTAGGCAGACACAGTCCTGCATCCTTATAGCACAGGAGGCAGCACTGATTGCCAACCTATTATCTCTGGCACATGCCTACAAAACTCTTCGCAGCTCCAATGTGGCCGCTGACTGGCATTAACTAGTCAGACATGTCCACTATGCAGCACCGTCCACGCACTACATGCAACAACCTGCAGTCTGACCATCAACAAGCCGCCACTGCACTAAGCTGGTAAAATGGCGCATCTTCCCCAACAGACCATACCTCATTCTCTTAGCCAATCACAAGCACCGTGCACAGGGCTGTCCTGAGCTAATAGCAGGGGCCTTTGAATTAGGTTGAGCGATGGATGTGGGAGCATGAAGGGGGACAAGCGCCACTGACCAACTGCTGATCAGGAGAAACATGGCTGGTTGCCTGTATGTACCAAGGGGCAGCATTGGATGTGATGTGTAAGTAATGACCTCATAGCCCTCCAAGTATATCATGGCTTCCATATAGTATAATTGGCTCCTTCTATTATAATGCACCATCCATAGTCCTCCACATAGTATAATGCACCCCATAGTCCTTCTTATTGTTTATTGCACCCCCATAGTCCTCCATATAGTATATTGCACCCCATAGTTCTCCATATAGTATAATGCACCCCCATTGTCATCCATATATTATAATGCACCCCATAGCCTTCCATAGAATATAAAGCACCCCCATAGCCCCTATATGGTATAATGCACTCCACATAGTCCTCCATATAGTACAATGCAGCCCATAGTCCCATATAGTATATTGCACCCCTATAGTCCCCCATATAGTGCAATGCACCCCATAGCCTTCCATATACTATAATTCACCCCCATAGTCCCACATACAATATAATGCACTCCCATACTCCCCCATATAGTATAATGCCCCCCCATAGTTCTCCATATAGTATAACGCAACCTCATAGTCTTCCATACAGTATAATGCATCCCATAGTTTTCAATATAGTCCTCCATATATTATCATGCCCATCCTCATAGTCTTCCATCAGTGTACTCGCAGATTTACAAAAAAAAGTAAATACTCACCTCTCTCCTTGCTGCTTTGGTTTACTCATCGTGTGTCTGCCGCTCTGCACAGCTCAGTATAGGGGCGCTCAGTGATGACGTTATCGCTCCTCGTCAGGCTGAGCTGCAGAGGTTAGACAGCGGTGTCCGGCATCTGGAAGAATCAATTCAAACTATCCACGGGGGGCCTGTGCTACCACTAGGCACCTCGTGGATGCCATCCTCTGTTTACAAGCAGGTGGAGGCGCCTGAGGCAACCAATTCATGTTACCTCATGATAGGTGCACTCCTGTCTCCCGGTTGCCTAGAGATTAGCAAATCCCACTGAAACCTGCAGAATTTGATGAGGAAGAGGTGTGAGGAGGATGTAATCAAGGAATAGAGAGGAATGAAAAGAGGCAGAGGCGGATATACCATGGATGCTGCCTGTGCAGCTGCACAGCAGCCCAAGAGGCAAGGGGGTCCATGTCTATGTCTAAAGCAGGAGGAATTGTCCATTATGATGAGTTATTGGGTTCTAAAGACCCCTTAAATTGTTCTTGCATAGGGCCCGCTTTTATCTGTGTTCGCTCCTGAAAAGGGGTGTTTCTATGGGTAACATTTTTGGTGGCAAACTTCGAGACACAATCTCTTAGTTCTTAGGATGGTTTCACACTTGCCTATTTTTCTATGCGTGTGAATACATCACAAACTGGATGCATACGGATCAGTCTTAGGCCCCATTGACTTTCAAGGCATCCAGGTGTCACCGTTTTGCCCTGGATATGTGTGGATCTGTGGCAAAATGTATTTTTCACAGAGCCAAAATCTGCATCGAGTTGTGTTTTTGGTCTATGTGAAAAGTAACATGATGCCGTGGATCCACACGGATCCCTAGCACCATGTTTAAATTTACAGCCAGTGCTGGGGGGTGTCATTATGGATCCTACAGATCCATGAAAGATACGTAAAGGGTTTCTGCTTGCAGCATCTAATTTGTTTAGTGCTTGGGAATCTGTGGGCATACAGGGTTTTCCTTTATGCCCACGGATTAAAAAATATGCAAGTGTGAAACCAGCCTTAGATGTTTGATCTAAAATGTTGGTAAGTATGGGTTGGAAAAGTTACTATAAAAGTACAAATGTGCATAACTCCACAGCCTGCTCCACGGAACCTACACTTGCAATATCTGTTTATAAAGATGGTTTGCTGGAAACTTCTCGCCTTTCTTCTCTGATCCATTCAGAGCGGAAATTTGGATAAAATGACCCATGGGATTCTACTGCAAGGGCATATGGTAATCGCACACAAATCAATGGTATACACTGTATACTGCACACACCACACTGTACCCTACATAAAGCAGCCAGTATGTGAGCTGAACAGTTACCTGAAGTTGCACTGGGGGCATGAGCTTGGTCACCATGTCCTGTGAGCAGTCTGTCCCTTCACAAAGCTGCCAGTGTAGACTGTGAGGGCATGATTTGTAAGGTAACACAACCATGGGGACTCACCACTGCAGAGGAGCATAGAAGAGGGACCATTTATCTTCCGAAGGTCAGGTATGTGATGAACACAAACACAGTCACTTGCTCCAGAGTGGTAGATGGCTGATCACATTTTCAGGCTATGTGCACACGTTCAGGTTTTTTCGCGTTTTTTTCATGGTAAGAACACTATAAAGACTCACTAAAAACGCATACATTATGCATCCTATCATTTAGGATGCATTCTGCATGTTTTGTGCACATGATGCATTTTTTTCTGCGGAAAAAACGCATAGCGGTAAAAAAAGCAGCATATTCATTAATTTTGCAGATTTTCTGCATTTTTCCCGCTATTCTATGAATTTGGTAAAAAAACGCACCAAAAATGCACCAAAAATGCATCAAAAACGCATCAAAAACGCGGAAAAAAATGCATGCAGATTTCTGGCAGAAATGTCCGGTTTTGTCAGGAAAATTTCTGCAAGAAATGCTGACGTGTGCACATACCCTCAGGGCTGGAGGTGGTGGAGGAGGCAGAGCCAACTGAAGTTTACATTAAAAGTGAAAGTAGTCAGGCAGCCTCCTCCTTGTCCTCCCTCCTGAGTCCCGCAGCTCTTCTCTTTTATCTTCTCACACAGTGACTCACACTGACAAAAAGGATTGCCAGATCCACGTTATCTGACTGCAGGGCGGCTGCCACCCTCTGTCTCCCTACCGCTTGAGGCCAAATGCTCAACTGGCCTCATTATAGGTGTGCCACTGAATAGGTGTCTTATAGACAACTCTCCATTACTAAACCATGGGCTTGCTGCCACCTGACAATACAAAGGTGATATCAACCCCACAAATATGAACCCCACTTAACACCGCTACAGGGGAAGGGGGAAGAGCCGGGCAAAGTGCTAGAATTGGCGCATCTAATAGATGCACCATTTCTGGGTGGCGGGGAGTTGCTATTTTTAAGCTGAGGGGCCTAGATCAATGGCCCCTTAACAGCCTGAGAATAACAGTCCCTGGCTGTCAGCTTTCGCAAGGCTGGTTGTCCAAAATGGGGGGGGACCCTATTCCATTTTTAAAAATTATTTACTTAAATAATTTAAAAAAACAGCGTGGGGACCCCTCTATTCTTGATAACCAACCTTGCTGTAGCTGACAGCTGAGGGTTGCAGCCCCCAACTGTGAATTTTGCCTGGTTGGTTATAGAAATTACAGGGGAACCACGCTGGGTTTTTCATTCATTTATTTAGTTATATCGCAGGCAGTGGGTGAGGAATACCCTGATCATCTGCTCCTGCTGTCACTGTTATTAGATGATGGGAGTAACAGTCCCAAAAGCCCCCACCTGCTGTCATTGTTGTGACTTGAATATAACTCTCATCATTGTCTACTGCTTGCGCCAATCGCTGGCAGAGCAGGGGAGAATGCTGAGAGCTGTCTTCAGCACTCGCTGCCGGGGAGCAGCACTTACTGAAGCGCTTCTTCCCTGCCGTCCATCATTGGGGTACTGATGTGGCACATGGGGTGAACACGGTTGCCACACGTGTGCCGCAAGTATTACACACAGGGACACATGGACACACAGGCACGAATATCTCCGGTACTGTTTTTTCTGGTACTCAAAATAAATGGACGTGTAAAACCATATGCAGACACACAAGACACATAAGACACACAATTGTATTTATTTTGTAATACTTACATAAAATTTACTTACAGCTATAAGACGGTTTAAAATATTTGGCATAATAAACTCTGTTGGCGCAAATACTTTTATTTGTCTATCAGCATATTTAGAACACAAAACATTTGTAATTATTGGTCAAATCTCAAAAGTCCACAGCTATGTAAGTCTTCAGATTTATCAATATATGTTTTCATGTTGTTTATTATTATAATTTACATTCTCTCAGTATATTCTACAACACTTCACAATCAGGAAACACAAAGTAGTCACACGAGCTGTCTATGGACTACTGTATATTCAATAGATATTCAAGGTATACATAAAAACCATTGCTGAATAAAGGTATGGTTGGAATGTTTTGCCCTCTGGGAGTTTAATACCGTGTAACTGGCAATCCCTGTACTTCAGAC
Source organism: Ranitomeya imitator (assembly GCF_032444005.1). NCBI lineage: Eukaryota > Metazoa > Chordata > Amphibia > Anura > Dendrobatidae > Ranitomeya > Ranitomeya imitator. The sequence goes on along the minus strand of NC_091285.1, from coordinate 309,984,774 downwards.
ATATCAGTGATTTTCCACACTCCAAAGTCTGACTTAATCAATTTTCAGCATTAAAGACAACATTTTATCAGGATGCTAATACAATTTTTCAATACATTTAATATTTTTATATGAAACATACCGACACATGTAAAAATGTTCTCCGATAAGTTAATCCCATCTGAACAGCAGGCATTCAAATTTTTGCTGTTTGGAATGGACAAAGGAATTTTCTCAGCAATTCTGTTCTGTAGTAACTTGAAGCTTCCATGCTTCTTTAATTCTGCCCCTGTGAAGTTTCCACTTCTATGTAAGCAGTTGGTGGCATAAAAACATACTGAATGTCCATTTAGTTAACATTACATCTCTTTTAGAAAATATTAACATTTGGAAAGAAATAACAATTAATAAAAACAAACCCATTTTTATATATTAGTTACGTGACAAATAATAAATGTTTGCAATTTGACATTCATTTGACCTCCATAAGTTGAAAAGTTATCTTACTACTAGTTGAACAATAGCATATGTAATGCAGCACTGAAACTAATATTTCATGATTATGTTAGTAAAGTAAGCTGAAAAGCATACATTCACCAATACTTTTACATAAATACAGCGATGCCAATAAGCTGAGGTCTGAAGAGACACTATATTGGAAAACCATGCAACCTTAAAAAGAATTATAATAATAATAATTTTATTTCTGTGGCACCAACATATTCGACAGCACTTAACATTTTAGAGGGGACTTGTACAGACAATGGACATTACAGCATATCAATAAACACATAAATCAAAATAGAAACCAAGAGGAATGAGGGCCCTGCTCACAAGCTTACAATCTATGAGGAAAAAGGGAAGACACGAGAGGTGGATGGTAACAATTGCTTTCGTTGTTAGGACTAGGGTTGAGCGAAACGGATAGTTCATTTTCAAAAGTCGCCGACTTTTGGCAAAGTCGGGTTTCATGAAACCCGACCCGACCCCTGTGCGGGGTCGGCCATGCGGTACGCGACTTTCGCGCCAAAGTCGCGTTTCAATGACGCGAAAAGTGCCATTTCTCAGCCAATGAAGGTGGACGCAGAGTGTGGGCAGCGTGATGACATAGGTCCTGGTCCCCACCATCTTAGAGAAGGGCATTGCAGTGATTGGCTTGCTGTCTGCGGCGTCACAGGGGCTATAAAGGGGCGTTCCCGCCGACCGCCATCTTACTGCTGCTGATCTGAGCTTAGGGAGAGGTTGCTGCCGCTTCGTCAGAAGCAGGGATAGCGTTAGGCAGGGTCCATTAACCACCAAACCGCTTGTGCTGTAGCGATTTCCACTGTCCAACACCACCTTTTGTTTGCAGGGACAGTGGAAGCTACATTTTTTTTTTTTCCTCAGCGCTGTAGCTCATTGGGCTGCCCTAGAAGGCTCCCTGATAGCTGCATTGCTGTGTGTACGCCGCTGTGCAAACCAACTGCTTTTTTCAAAGCACAAATCCTGTGGTTCCTTCCTTTCTGCACAGCTATCTTTTTTGTTTGTCCACACTTTTTATTTCATTTGTGCATCAGTCCACTCCTTATTGCTGCCTGCCATACCTGGCTGAGATTACTGCAGGGAGATAGTAATTGTAGGACAGTCCCTGTGTTTTTTTTTTTTTTTTAATTCTCCCTAAAAAAAAAAGCTGTGGGAGATTAAGATTGGCATTTCTGCTCGAGTGCCATCCCTGTGTGTGCCATCTCACATAGTGGGCCATAGAAAGCCTAATTTTTTTTTCTGTTTTTTTTTGTGGGGTTTCTAAATTCTCCCTGAAAAAAAAAAAAAACAGTGGGAGATTAATATTGGCCTTTGGGCTTGTGTGCCAGTCCTGAGTGTGCCATCTCTCTGTCAAATAGTGGGCCATAGAAAGCCTATATTTTTTTTTTTTTATTGGTTTTATACATTGTCCCTGAAAAAAAAAACAGTGGGAGATTAATATTGAAACACAAAACTGTATATTACAGTATATGTACCTGCGCTTAGCCTAATAGAAAACTATAGTACACAAACACGATAGGCAGCGTGGGCAGCACGGTGGCGCAGTGGTTAGCACTGCAGCCTTGCAGCGCTGGAGTCCTGGGTTCTAATCCCACCCAGGACAACATCTGCAAAGAGTTTGTACGTTCTCTCCGTGTTTGCGTGGGTTTCCTCCGGGCACTCCAGTTTCCTCCCACATTCCAAAGACATACTGATAGGGATTCTAGATTGTGAGCCCCAACGGGGACAGTGATGATAATGTGTGCAAACTGTAAAGCGCTGCGGAATATGTTAGCGCTATATAAAAATAAAGATTATTATTATAAAAAAATAAAGATTATTATTATAATTACCTTTTGGGTGGATAAACAGTAGTGAGTACGTCTAGGGCACATATACCAGGACTGAAGTAGCCAATGTGCGGGTAGAGAAACAATAGTGAATTCGTCTGGGGTACGTATAACAGGACTGAAATAGTCAGTGTGCAGGGACTAGAGTGGGGGAACAATAGCAATGTCACAATAAATATGTAAATAAAATCACACGTAAAATTACTAACACCCCGGACAGTGCACAACCTGACATAAATAATGCGTGTATATATGGACTTACGAGCAGTGCCTCAGATATATAGTAGAAATCGAGTACCTGTCATATGGTAAGCCACGGGGAGGAAGTTAGATAAAAAGGCACTAAAAGAAGTCCGCAACTTGTTGGTAGTAGTAGCACATGAAAGCGTTGCACTTAGCTCAATTGAGCGTTATAGCGTTATAGTTAGAAGTAGGGTTGAGCGAAACGGGTCGAACATTTTCAAAAGTCGCCGACTTTTGGCTAAGTCGGGGTTTCATGAAACCCGATCCGACCCCTGTGCGGGGTCGGCCATGCGGTACGCGACTTTCGCGCCAAAGTCGCGTTTCAATGACGCGAAAAGCGCCATTTCTCAGCCAATGAAGGTAAACGCAGAGTGTGGGCAGCGTGATGACATAGGTCCTGGTCCCCACCATCTTAGAGAAGGGCATTGCAGTGATTGGCTTGCTGTCTGCGACGTCACAGGGGCTATAAAGAGGCGTTCCCGCCGACCGCCATCTTACTGCTGCTGATCTGAGCTTAGGGAGAGGTTGCTGCCGCTTTGTCAGAAGCAGGGATAGCGTTAGGCAGGGTCCATTAACCACAAAACCGCTTGTGCTGCAGCGATTTGCACTGTCCAACACCACCCTCGGTGTGCAGGGACAGTGGAATTTTTTTTTTTTTTTTTTTTCCCCTCAGCGCTGTAGCTCATTGGGCTGCCCTAGAAGGCTCCCTGATAGCTGCATTGCTGTGTGTACGCCGCTGTGCAAACCAACTGCTTTTTTCAAAGCACAAATCCTCTTGTTCCTTCCTTTCTGCACAGCTATCTTTTTTGTTTGTCCACACTTTTTATTTCATTTGTGCATCAGTCCACTCCTTATTGCTGCCTGCCATACCTGGCTGAGATTACTGCAGGCAGGGAGATAGTAGCTGCCTGCCATACCTGGCTGAGATTACTGCAGGCAGGGAGATAGTAATTGTAGGACATTCCCTGTTTTTTTTTTTTTTTTTTTTTTGGTGGGAGATTAAGATTGGCAATTTGGCATTTCTGCTAGAGTGCCATCCCTGTGTGTGCCATCTCTCTCACATAGTGGGCCATAGAAAGCCTTTTCATTTTTCTGTATTTTTTTTTGTGGGGTGTATAAATTCTCCCTGATAAAAATACAGTGGGAGATTAATATTGGCCTTTGGGCTTGTGTGCCAGTCCTGAGTGTGCCATCTCTCTCACAAATAGTGGGCCATAGAAAGCCTATTTTATTTTTTTTTGGGTTTTATAAATTCTCCCTGAAAAAAAGGGAGATTAATATTGGCCTCTGGGCTTCTGTGCCAGTCCTGAGCGTGCCATCTGTGCCAGTCCTGAGCGTCCCATCTCTCTCACAAATAGTGGGCCATAGAAAGCCTATTTAATTTTTTTTTTGGGTTTTATAAATTCTCCCTGAAAAAAAGGGAGATTAATATTGGCCTCTGGGCTTCTGTGCCAGTCCTGAGCGTGCCATCTGTGCCAGTCCTGAGCGTCCCATCTCTCTCACAAATAGTGGGCCATAGAAAGCCTATTTAATTTTTTTTTTGGTTTTATAAATTTTCCCTGAAAAAAGGGAGATTAATATTGGCCTCTGGGCTTGTGTGCCAGTTGTGAGCGTGCCATCTGTGCCAGTCCTGAGCGTGCCATCTCTCTCACAAATAGTGGGCCATAGAAAGCCTATTTAATTTTTTTTTTGGTTTTATAAATTTTCCCTGAAAAAAGGGAGATTAATATTGGCCTCTGGGCTTGTGTGCCAGTTGTGAGCGTGCCATCTGTGCCAGTCCTGAGCGTGCCATCTCTCTCACAAATAGTGGGCCATAGAAAGCCTATTTAATTTTTTTTTTGGTTTTATAAATTTTCCCTGAAAAAAGGGAGATTAATATTGGCCTCTGGGCTTGTGTGCCAGTTGTGAGCGTGCCATCTGTGCCAGTCCTGAGCGTGCCATCTCTCTCACAAATAGTGGGCCATAGAAAGCCTATTTAAATATTTTTTTGGTTTTATAAATTCTCCCAGAAAAAAAGGGAGATTAATATTGGCCTCTGGGCTTCTGTGCCAGTCCTGAGCGTGCCATCTGTGCCAGTCCTGAGCGTCCCATCTCTCTCACAAATAGTGGGCCATAGAAAGCCTATTTTATTTTTTTTTTGGGTTTCAGAAATTCTCCCTGGAAAAAAAAAGGGAGATTAATATTGCCCTTTGGGCTTGTGTGCCAGTACTAAGCGTTCCATCTCTCTCTCTCTCTCAGTCAGTGGGCCATAGAACGCATATTTTTGGTTTTATTTGTTTTCTAAATTCTCCCTGAAAAAATCATTTTATTTTATTTGGTTTCTAAATTCTTCCTGATAAAATCATATTTTTTTTATTATTTTTATTTCTAAAGTCTCCCTGAAAAAAAAAAAAAAAAAAAACAACCAAAAAAACAGTGGGAGATTAATATTGGCCTTTCTGCTTGTGTGCCAGTCTTGACTCCTGGGTGTGCCATCTCTCTCTCTCTCTCTCTCTCTCTCTCTCTCTCTCTCTCTCTCTCCAATTGTGGTCCATAGAAAGCCTATATTTTTTTTCCTTGATTTGGGTTCTAAAATCTACCAGAGAAAATAACTACATCAATCATTGGTAGAAAAATATTGGCCTCTGGGTTTGTGTGCCACTCCTGACTCCTGTGTGCGTCATCTCTCAGTCAGTGGGCCATAGAACGCCTATTTTTGGTTTTATTTGTTTTCTAAATTCTCCCTGAAAAAATCATTTTATTTTATTTGGTTTCTAAATTCTTCCTGATAAAATCATATTTTTTTTATTATTTTTTTTTCTAAAGTCTCCCTGAAAAAAAAAAAAAAAAAAAACAACCAAAAAAAACAGTGGGAGATTAATATTGGCCTTTCTGCTTGTGTGCCAGTCTTGACTCCTGGGTGTGCCATCTCTCTCTCTCTCTCTCTCCAATTGTGGTCCATAGAAAGCCTACATTTTTTTTCCTTGATTTGGGTTCCAAAATCTACCAGAGAAAATAACTCCATCAATCATTGGTAGAAAAATATTGGCCTCTGGGCTTGTGTGCCACTCCTGATTCCTGTGTGCGTCATCTCTCACTCAGTGGCCCATAGAAAGCATATAGTTTGTTACATTTGTTTTCTAAATTCTCCCTGCAAAAATCTATTTTTTTTTTTTTGGGGGGTTTCTAAAGTGTTCCTGAAAAAAATAAAAATAAAAAAAAAATAATAGTGTGACATTAATATTAACATTTGTGCTTCAGTGACAGTCCTGCGTGTGGGGCATCTCTCTAATTTGCAGCCACCAAAAAAAGAGTGTGTAACATTGGGCCTGATTTTCGCTGTGGTCTCACCAACCTGTAAAGGGGTAGCTAAATCATACAGAAGTTATAGCTCACCGTGTAAGTTGTGTGACTGCAACAAATAACGTTAGTTTGGTTACGTTTTTAAAACAATGAGGAAGTCTAGTGGAAGAGGTCGTGGCCGGGGGCGTTCATTGTCAGCTGGTAATGAGGGTAGTGGTAGTGGTGGAGCATCAGGTGGTCGTGGGGGAAAAAATATTGCACCTAAGTCTGGAGCTGTGGAGCCAGGTTCGTCGTCCGGCTACACAAGGCCTCGAACGCTCCCTTTTCTGGGATTAGGAAAACCGCTTTTAAAGCCGGAGCAGCAAGAGCAAGTTTTGGCTTATCTTGCTGACTCAGCCTCTAGCTCTTTTGCCTCATCTCGTGAAACTGGTAAAAGTAAAAGCAGCGCGTCGTTAGTGGATGTTCACGGTCAGGGACAAGTCACTTCCTTGTCCTCTTCAGCAAAAACAACAACAGAGAAGAATGCAGCAGGCGACACAACGGGTTACTCCATGGAGCTCTTTACACATACCGTCCCTGGCTTAGAAAGTGAAGCAGTTAACAGTCCATGCCCATTACAAATTGAATCTGACATGGAGTGCACTGACGCACAGCCACAGCCAGACTACTATGCTGGTCCTTTGACTCAGACCACAACATTGCCCTCGCAGGGTGCTGATCAAGAATCAGACCCTGATGAGACTATGTTGCCCCATCACGAACGCTATACCACCGAACGACACGGTGACACAGACGAAGTTGCGCAGGAGGTACAAGAAGAGTTATTAGATGACCCAGTTCTTGACCCCGATTGGCAGCCATTGGGGGAACAGGGTGCAGGCGGCAGCAGTTCTGAAGCAGAGGAGGAGGAGGGGCCGCAGCAGGCATCAACATCGCCACAGGTTCCATCTGCCGGGCCCGTATCTTGCCCAAAACGCGTGGCAAAGCCAAAACCTGGTGGAGGACAGCGTGGCCATCCGGTTAAAGCTCAGTCTGCAATGCCTGAAAAGGTATCCGATGCTAGAAAGAGTGCAGTCTGGCATTTTTTTAAACAACATCCAATTGATCAGCGCAAAGTCATCTGTCAAAAATGTTCTACTTCCTTAAGCAGAGGTCAGAATCTGAAAAGTCTCAATACTAGTTGCATGCATAGACATTTAACCACCATGCATTTGAAAGCTTGGACTAACTACCAAACGTCCCTTAAGGTTGTTGCACCCTCGGCCAATGAAGCTAGTCATCAACGCAACATCCCTTCCGGCAGTGTAGGACCACCATTTAGCGCACCACCTGCTGTATCTGTGCAGGTATCTTTGCCAGGCCAAAGCAGTCAGGGTCAGGGAATCACCAGTTTCGTAGTAGGAAACACTGCATCTAGGGCACCGGCGGCAACAATACCATCTCCCACCGTCTCTCAGTCTGCCATGTCCACCGGCACCCCCGCTAGTTCCACGATCTCCAGCTCTCCAGTCCAGCTCACCCTACATGAGACTATGGTTAGAAAAAGGAAATACTTAGCCTCGCATCCGCGTACACAGGGTTTGAACGCCCACATAGCTAGACTAATCTCGTTAGAGATGATGCCCTACCGGTTAGTTGAAAGCGAAGCTTTCAAAGACCTGATGGACTACGCTGTACCACGCTACGAGCTACCCAGTCGACACTTTTTTTCCAGAAAAGCCATCCCAGCCCTCCACCAGCATGTTAAAGAGCGCATCGTCCATGCACTCAGGCAATCTGTGAGCACAAAGGTGCACCTGACAACAGATGCATGGACCAGTAGGCATGGCCAGGGACGTTACGTGTCCATCACGGCACACTGGGTAAATGTGGTGGATTCAGGGTCCACAGGGGACAGCAAGTTTGGGACAGTTCTGCCTAGCCCACGGTCTAGTAAACAGTTGTCTGTAGCCGTTCGCACCCCCTCCTCCTCCTCCTCCTCGTCCTCCTGCAGAAGCAAGAGCTCGTCCACAGACCGCAGTCGCACAAACACTCCATCCGCACCTGCCACTGTTGCACACCAGGTCTCCCATTATGGGGCAGCTACTGGCATACGTCAGCAGGCTGTATTGGCTATGAAGTGTTTGGGCGACAATAGACACACCGCGGAAGTTCTGTCCGAGTTCTTGCAGCAAGAAACGCAGTCGTGGCTGGGCACTGTAGATCTTGAGGCAGGCAAGGTAGTGAGTGATAACGGAAGGAATTTCATGGCTGCCATCTCCCTTTCCCAACTGAAACACATTCCTTGCCTGGCTCACACCTTAAACCTGGTGGTGCAGTGCTTCCTGAAAAGTTATCCGGGGTTATCCGACCTGCTCCTCAAAGTGCGTGGACTTTGCGCACATATCCGCCGTTCGCCTGTACACTCCAGCCGTATGCAGACCTATCAGCGTTCTTTGAACCTTCCCCAGCATCGCCTAATCATAGACGTTGCAACAAGGTGGAACTCAACACTGCACATGCTTCAGAGACTGTGCGAACAGAGGCGGGCTGTTATGTTTTTGTGGGAGGATACACATACACGGGCAGGCAGTAGGATGGCAGACATGGAGTTGTCAGGTGTGCAGTGGTCGAAGATTCAAGACATGTGTCAAGTCCTTCAGTGTTTTGAGGAATGCACACGGCTGGTTAGTGCAGACAACGCCATAATAAGCATGAGCATCCCCCTAATGCGTCTGCTGATGCAAAGTTTGACGCACATAAAGGATCAGGCGTCTGCACCAGAGGAAGAGGAAAGCCTTGATGACAGTCAGCGATTGTCTGGTCAGGGCAGTGTACATGACGAGGTACCGGGCGAAGAGGAGGTGGAGGATGAGGAGGATGATGGGGATGAGTATATTTTTAATGAGGAAGCTTTCCCGGGGGCACGGGAAATTGGTGGCGTGGCAAGGCCGGGTTCTGGTTTTTTGAGGGACACAAGTGACGTAGATTTGCCTGCAACTGCCCCTCAACCAAGCACAACCGCAGATTTGACAACGGGAACTTTGGCCCACATGGCGGATTATGCCTTGCGTATCCTCAAAAGGGACACACGCATTACAAAAATGATGAACGATGACGATTACTGGTTGGCCTGCCTCCTTGATCCTCGCTATAAAGGCAAATTGCAAAATATTATGCCACATGAGAACTTGGAACTAATATTAGCAACAAAACAATCAACTCTTGTTGACCGTTTGCTTCTGGCATTCCCTGCACACAGCGCCCGTGATCGTTCTCACACGAGCTCCAGGGGCCAGCAGACCAGAGGTGTTAGAGGGGCAGAAATCAGAAGTGGCGTTGGACAGAGGGGTTTTCTGACCAGGTTGTGGAGTGATTTTTCTATGACCGCAGACAGGACAGGTACTGCAGCATCAATTCAAAGTGACAGGAGACAACATTTGTCCAGTATGGTTACAAACTATTTTTCATCCCTTATCGACGTTCTCCCTCAACCGTCATTCCCATTTGATTACTGGGCATCCAAATTAGACACCTGGCCAGAATTGGCAGAATATGCATTGCAGGAGCTTGCTTGCCCGGCAGCTAGTGTCCTATCAGAAAGAGTATTCAGTGCTGCAGGTTCAATACTAACAGAAAAAAGGACTCGTCTGGCTACCCAAAATGTAGATGATCTAACCTTCATTAAAATGAACCACAACTGGATTTCAAAATCTTTTGCCCCACCCTGCCCGGCTGACACCTAGCTTTCCTATGAAAAGGTCTTGCCTGTGGACTATTCTGAATGACTTTTCCAATCTCGTAATTTTCTTCACCTGATTGTCCAGCATACGACATGTTTCCACCTCACGAAATGGCCAAACTCCCCACACGGGGCCGTGCTATCGCCACTTTGCGCTTGGACCCTTGAGAGTGCTGTTTGTCTGAAGAGGTGGGTGTGGCCGCTTTTGGTCGACGGCACTGCCACTGGGTCCCTCATAGTACAATAAAGTGTCTCTGGCGGTGGTGGTGCGCACCCAACGTCAGACACACCGTTGTAATATGAGGGGCCCTGTGCCTGTACCGCCGGCCACAAGACAGTTCCCCCCCCCAGCTCAAACAGTGCTCTACCACTAGCAAAATTATCTCTCACAGCTTCACCAATGTGTAGTCTAGCCGCTGACATCCTTCAATGCCTGGCACTGACAATACCATTGTTTTGACATTTTTGTTATGTTAGGCCTTCGAAGCCTGTCTGCGGTCCCTTCTTTCTACAACTACTACACTGACCAGGCCACTGCTGGCCGTGTTACCCTGGAACCAATTTAAAAGTGCCTACAGTCAGCCCAATTTTGTTATGTTAGGCCTTCGAAGACTGTCTGCCGTCACTCCTTCCACTAGACTTCCACTGACCATACACTGCTGCCCATGTACCCCTGGAACCAATTTAAAGTGCCTACAGCCAGCCCAATTTTGTTATGTTAGGCCTTCGAAGCCTGTCTGCGGTCACTCCTTCCACTAGACTTCCACTGACCAGACCACTGCTGCCCGTGTACCCCTGGAACCAATTTAAAAGTGCCTACAGCCATGTGTTATTATTTTAGGCCTTCGATGCCTGTCTGCGGTCACTCCTTCCACTAGGCCTCCACTGACCACACCACTGCTGTCCGTGTACCCCTGGAACCAATTTAAAATTGCCTACAGCCATGTGTTATTATTTTAGGCCTTCGATGCCTGTCTGCGGTCACTCCTTCCACTAGGCCTCCACTGACCACACCACTGCTGTCCGTGTACCCCTGGAACCAATTTAAAATTGCCTACAGCCATGTGTTATTATTTTAGGCCTTCGATGCCTGTCTGCGGTCACTCCTTCCACTAGACTTCCACTGACCAGACCACTGCTGCCCGTGTACCCCTGGAACCAATTTAAAAGTGCCTACAGCCAGCCCAAGTTTGTTATGTTAGGCCTTCGATGCCTGTCTGCGGTCCATTCTTTCAACTACTACTACACTGACCAGGTCACTGCTGCCCGTGTACCCCTGGAACCAATTTAAAATTGCCTACAGCCATGTGTTATTATTTTAGGCCTTCGATGCCTGTCTGCGGTCACTCCTTCCACTAGGCCTCCACTGACCACACCACTGCTGTCCGTGTACCCCTGGAACCAATTTAAAATTGCCTACAGCCATGTGTTATTATTTTAGGCCTTCGATGCCTGTCTGCGGTCACTCCTTCCACTAGGCCTCCACTGACCACACCACTGCTGTCCGTGTACCCCTGGAACCAATTTAAAATTGCCTACAGCCATGTGTTATTATTTTAGGCCTTCGATGCCTGTCTGCGGTCACTCCTTCCACTAGACTTCCACTGACCAGACCACTGCTGCCCGTGTACCCCTGGAACCAATTTAAAAGTGCCTACAGCCAGCCCAAGTTTGTTATGTTAGGCCTTCGATGCCTGTCTGCGGTCCATTCTTTCAACTACTACTACACTGACCAGGTCACTGCTGCCCGTGTACCCCTGGAACCAATTTAAAATTGCCTACAGCCATGTGTTATTATTTTAGGCCTTCGATGCCTGTCTGCGGTCACTCCTTCCACTAGGCCTCCACTGACCACACCACTGCTGTCCGTGTACCCCTGGAACCAATTTAAAATTGCCTACAGCCATGTGTTATTATTTTAGGCCTTCGATGCCTGTCTGCGGTCACTCCTTCCACTAGGCCTCCACTGACCACACCACTGCTGTCCGTGTACCCCTGGAACCAATTTAAAATTGCCTACAGCCATGTGTTATTATTTTAGGCCTTCGATGCCTGTCTGCGGTCACTCCTTCCACTAGACTTCCACTGACCAGACCACTGCTGCCCGTGTACCCCTGGAACCAATTTAAAAGTGCCTACAGCCAGCCCAAGTTTGTTATGTTAGGCCTTCGATGCCTGTCTGCGGTCACTCCTTCCACTAGGCCTCCACTGACCACACCACTGCTGCCCGTGTACCCCTGGAACCAATTTAAAATTGCCTACAGCCAGCCCAATTTTTTTATTTTAGGCCTTCGATGCCTGTCTGCGGTCCATTCTTTCAACTACTACTACACTGACCAGGTCACTGCTGCCCGTGTACCCCTGGAACCAATTTAAAATTGCCTACAGCCAGCCCAATTTTTTTATTTTAGGCCTTCGATGCCTGTCTGCGGTCCATTCTTTCAACTACTACTACACTGACCAGGTCACTGCTGCCCGTGTACCCCTGGAACCAATTTAAAATTGCCTACAGCCATGTGTTATTATTTTAGGCCTTCGATGCCTGTCTGCGGTCACTCCTTCCACTAGGCCTCCACTGACCACACCACTGCTGTCCGTGTACCCCTGGAACCAATTTAAAATTGCCTACAGCCATGTGTTATTATTTTAGGCCTTCGATGCCTGTCTGCGGTCCATTCTTTCAACTACTACTACACTGACCAGGGCACTGCTGGCCGTGTACCCCTGGAACCAACATCAGAAAATATAAAAATAAGTATTTTGCTTATAAAAAAGAAAATACTGGTGAGATATCAAATGCAGACATTTTAACATTAAAAACAAACACACAACTCTAATCTGGTACAGTACTAAAAATGGCCACCAGCTACAATTACTTTCTCCTGCAAGTAGTTAACTGAAAGTTTTTTTAAATTGAAAACACACATATGGCATCCACCGAGTGTTGTCCTGTCGCGTCTTCTTTATATTATTGCCGAGAAGATGCAAAATAATGAAAATAATAAAATCATTAATTACCAAAATAATAGAGAAAGTCAACACCACATTGCAAATAAACATTCATTCCAAATAAAGAAGCAGGGCGCGTCCGAGGGTGAGTATATACCTAATAAGAATATAATCACCCTCGGACGCGCAATGCTTATTTCCAACAGCCTTCCTTCCTAAGAATCAGCCCTTCCGTCGTGTAGAGAGACGTTGTGTTACACTCCAAGGTGTTCCCCAGGTTGCCTTTCCTGAGCTTCGATCTTCCGGCTCTCGTTTAGTAGTTCTTGGAAACTACTCTGCATTAGGCCTTCAAATTGGGTATGGGGTGTAGAGAGATGGTGTGTTCCACTCCAAGGTGTTCCCCAGGTTGCCTTTCCTGAGCTTCGATCTTCCGGCTCTCGTTTAGTAGTTGTTGGAAACTACGCTGCATTAGGCCTTCAAATTGGGTATGGGGTGTAGCGAGAGGGTGTGTTACACTCCAAGGTGTTCCCCAGGTTGCCTTTCCTGAGCTTCGATCTTCCGGCTCTCGTTTAGTAGTTCTTGGAAACTACACTGCATTAGGCCTTCAAATTGGGTATGGGGTGTAGAGAGAGGGTGTGTTACACTCCAAGGTGTTCCCCAGGTTGCCTTTCCTGAGCTTCGATATTCCGGCTCTCGTTTAGTAGTTGTCGGAAACTACGCTGCATTAGGCCTACAAATTGGGTATGGGGCGTAGAGAGAGGGTGTGTTACACTCCAAGGTGTTCCCCAGGTTGCCTTTCCTGAGCTTCGATATTCCGGCTCTCGTTTAGTAGTTGTCGGAAACTACGCTGCATTAGGCCTACAAATTGGGTATGGGGCGTAGAGAGAGGGTGTGTTACACTCCAAGGTGTTCCCCAGGTTGCCTTTCCTGAGCTTCGATATTCCGGCTCTCGTTTAGTAGTTGTCGGAAACTACGCTGCATTAGGCCTACAAATTGGGTATGGGGTGTAGAGAGAGGGTGTGTTACACTCCAAGGTGTTCCCCAGGTTGCCTTTCCTGAGCTTCGATCTTCATGCTCTCGTTTAGTAGTTGTCGGAAACTACGCTGCATTAGGCCTACAAATTGGGTATGGGGTGTAGAGAGAGGGTTTGTTACACTCCAAGGTGTTCCCCAGGTTGCCTTTCCTGAGCTTCGATCTTCCGGCTCTCGTTTAGTAGTTGTTGGAAACTACGCTGCATTAGGCCTTCAAATTGGGTATGGGGTGTAGCGAGAGGGTGTGTTACACTCCAAGGTGTTCCCCAGGTTGCCTTTCCTGAGCTTCGATCTTCCGGCTCTCGTTTAGTAGTTGTTGGAAACTACGCTGCATTAGGCCTTCAAATTGGGTATGGGGTGTAGCGAGAGGGTGTGTTACACTCCAAGGTGTTCCCCAGGTTGCCTTTCCTGAGCTTCGATCTTCCGGCTCTCGTTTAGTAGTTCTTGGAAACTACACTGCATTAGGCCTTCAAATTGGGTATGGGGTGTAGAGAGAGGGTGTGTTACACTCCAAGGTGTTCCCCAGGTTGCCTTTCCTGAGCTTCGATATTCCGGCTCTCGTTTAGTAGTTGTCGGAAACTACGCTGCATTAGGCCTACAAATTGGGTATGGGGCGTAGAGAGAGGGTGTGTTACACTCCAAGGTGTTCCCCAGGTTGCCTTTCCTGAGCTTCGATATTCCGGCTCTCGTTTAGTAGTTGTCGGAAACTACGCTGCATTAGGCCTACAAATTGGGTATGGGGCGTAGAGAGAGGGTGTGTTACACTCCAAGGTGTTCCCCAGGTTGCCTTTCCTGAGCTTCGATATTCCGGCTCTCGTTTAGTAGTTGTCGGAAACTACGCTGCATTAGGCCTACAAATTGGGTATGGGGTGTAGAGAGAGGGTGTGTTACACTCCAAGGTGTTCCCCAGGTTGCCTTTCCTGAGCTTCGATCTTCATGCTCTCGTTTAGTAGTTGTCGGAAACTACGCTGCATTAGGCCTACAAATTGGGTATGGGGTGTAGAGAGAGGGTTTGTTACACTCCAAGGTGTTCCCCAGGTTGCCTTTCCTGAGCTTCGATCTTCCGGCTCTCGTTTAGTAGTTGTTGGAAACTACGCTGCATTAGGCCTTCAAATTGGGTATGGGGTGTAGCGAGAGGGTGTGTTACACTCCAAGGTGTTCCCCAGGTTGCCTTTCCTGAGCTTCGATCTTCCGGCTCTCGTTTAGTAGTTGTTGGAAACTACGCTGCATTAGGCCTTCAAATTGGGTATGGGGTGTAGCGAGAGGGTGTGTTACACTCCAAGGTGTTCCCCAGGTTGCCTTTCCTGAGCTTCGATCTTCCGGCTCTCGTTTAGTAGTTGTTGGAAACTACGCTGCATTAGGCCTTCAAATTGGGTATGGGGTGTAGCGAGAGGGTGTGTTACACTCCAAGGTGTTCCCCAGGTTGCCTTTCCTGAGCTTCGATCTTCCGGCTCTCGTTTAGTAGTTGTTGGAAACTACGCTGCATTAGGCCTTCAAATTGGGTATGGGGTGTAGCGAGAGGGTGTGTTACACTCCAAGGTGTTCCCCAGGTTGCCTTTCCTGAGCTTCGATCTTCCGGCTCTCGTTTAGTAGTTCTTGGAAACTACACTGCATTAGGCCTTCAAATTGGGTATGGGGTGTAGAGAGAGGGTGTGTTACACTCTAAGGTGTTCCCCAGGTTTCCTTGCCATTGCTTCGGTCTTCCGACTCTCGTTTAGTAGTTGTAGAAAAGTACACTGCATTAGGCCATACAAAATGGGTATGGGGTGGAGAGAGATGGTGTGTTACACTCCAAGGTGTTCCCCAGGTTGCCTTTCCTGAGCTTCTATCTTCAGGCTCTCATTAAATTGTGGTTAAATGGAACAACTGCATTTGGCGTACTAGTTGGTTTGGGGCCTACTATCGGTGTCTGCCACTCCTTGCTGTTCTCCTCCACTGAACAAAGCTGTGCCGCCTGTTTACTACGGTTGCCAATTTTGAACTGCATTTCGACTACTTACTGATTTGGCCCTACTCTCTGTGTCAGCCTCTCATTCCAGTTGTCCTCCACTGCAATGCCCCCTGGTTATTCCTGTGTTACCAATTTTGAACTGCATTTAGCCCACTTTCTTCTTTGGGCCTATATCTGTGTTTCCACTTCATCGTGCCCATTGCCCAGCCAGTGATAGATGAGTCTGCTGGTACATTGACCCATAACGCAACATTCCCCGTGCACGCTACACAACAACATTGTGACCCTGCTGAAAGTCAGGTTGCTCTTCCCGCATACCATACCACCTTACACGGGGACAAAGAGGAAGGTGCAGATGAAAGTGCAGGTTCCTTCATCAGGTGGGGGGAGGAATACTAGTTGGCGACGTCACTGGCACAGGGCCTCTCATAGTACGCAAAAGTGTTGCTGCCGGTGGGAGGCGCCCCCGCCGTGCAAACACACCGCTGTACTTTGAGGGGCCCTGTGCCAGTGCCAATGCCAACGAGTGGGCCCCCCCTGCTTGCTCAGGTTCACAGCACTTGCAAAGTTGAAATACTTACCTCTCCCTGCTCCACTGCCGTGACGTGGTCCAGATTTCCTGGGCCCACTAATTACTTGAACCAGCCCTACCCCCCACAACTTTAGCCAAATGACCCCCAATTTCAAATGCCTTCCAATTATTATAAGGTAAATTACGCTTGACAAGCTTCATTAAGAAGAATGGATGGTTTTGACATTAAAATGGCCACTCTAGGTGTTTTCCTGGCCCCCACTCACTGCCGACTATGCTGCCCCATTGACTTGCATTGGGTTTCGTGTTTCGGTCGATCCCGACTTTACGTCATAATCGGCCGATTTCACTCGACCCGACTTTGGACATAGTCGGGTTTCGCAAAACCCGGCTCGACTCTAAAAAGGTCAAGGTCGCTCAACTCTAGTTAGAAGCGTTGTACTTAGCTCAATAAGGCGTTGTAGTTGAAATGTCCTCAGGCGGCTAGTGCGGGTGCTGTCCCGGCCGGTGACGAGCGCTCGCGCAGCCTGTGTGAAGTCCTGTACGATGCTGTGCAGGACCTGCGGTAACGTTCGGGTCACGTGCTAAGGAGTTTGGCTCCCACAGCGCACCGTAGCATCATCCAGGGCACCACGTGACTCCTTAGCACGTGACCCGAACGTCACCGCAGGTCCTGCACTGCTTGTAAGTCCATATATACACGCATTATTTATGTTAGGTTGTGCACTGTCCGGGGTGTTAGTAATTATACGTGTGATTTTATTTACATATTTATTGTGACATTGCTATTGTTCCCCCACTCTAGTCCCTGCACACCGACTATTTCAGTCCTGTTATACGTACCCTAGACGAATTCACTATTGTTTCTCTACCCGCAAGTCCCTGCACATTGGCTACTTCAGTCCTGGTATATGTGCCCTAGACGGACTCACTACTGTTTATCCACCCAAAAGGTAATTACCTATCGTGTTTGTGTACTATAGTTTCCTATTAGGCTAAGCGCAGGTACATATACTGTAATATACAGTTTTGTGTTTCATAGCCTCCCCCCTTCTCCTCGGTGTGGTGAAGAGCAGTACCCGCAGCTACCTCCATCCATCTCACAAGCGCCGCTAGTGTATACACTATTGTATCTGGAGATTAATATTGGCCTTTGGGCTTGTGTGCCAGTCCTGAGCGTGCCATCTCTCTCTCAAATAGTGGGCCATAGAAAGCCTATTTATTTTTTTTATTGGTTTTATACATTCTCCCTGAAAAAAAAAAACAGTGGGAGGTTAATATTGCCCTTTGGGCTTGTGTGCCAGTCCTGAGCGTGCCATCTCTCTGTCAAATAGTGGGCCATAGAAAGCCTATTTATTTTTTTTTATTGGTTTTATACATTCTCCCTGAAAAAAAAAAACAGTGGGAGATTAATATTGCCCTTTGGGCTTGTGTGCCAGTCCTGAGCGTGCCATTTCTCTGTCAAACAGTGGGCCATAGAAAGCCTATTTTTTTTTTATTGGTTTTATACATTCTCCCTGAAAAAAAAAAAACAGTGGGAGATTAATATTGCCCTTTGGGCTTGTGTGTCAGTCCTGAGCGTGCCATCTCTCTGTGAAATAGTGGGCCATAGAAAGCCTATTTATTTTTTTTTCATTGGTTGTATAAATTCTCCCTGAAAAAAATAAAAACAGTGGGAGATTAATATTGCCCTTTCGGCTTGTGTGCCAGTCCTGAGCGTGCCATCTCTCTGTGAAATAGTGGGCCATAGAAAGCCTATTTATTATTTTTTCATTGGTTTTATAAATTTTCCCTGAAAAAAAAAAAACAGTGGGAGATTAATATTGCCCTTTGGGCTTGTGTGCCAGTCCTGAGCGTGCCATCTCTCTGTCAAATAGTGGGCCATAGAAAGCCTATTTTTTTTTTTCATTGGTTGTATAAATTCTCCCTGAAAAAAATAAAAACAGTGGCAGATTAATATTGCCCTTTGGGCTTGTGTGCCAGTCCTGATCGTGCCATCTCTCTGTGAAATAGTGGGCCATAGAAAGCCTATTTATTGTTTTTTCATTGGTTTTATAAATTTTCCCTGAAAAAAATAAAAACAGTGGGAGAATAATATTGCCCTTTGGGCTTGTGTGCCAGTCCTGAGCGTGCCATCTCTCTCTCAAATAGTGGCCCATAGA
Source organism: Ranitomeya imitator (assembly GCF_032444005.1). NCBI lineage: Eukaryota > Metazoa > Chordata > Amphibia > Anura > Dendrobatidae > Ranitomeya > Ranitomeya imitator. The sequence continues at coordinate 309,966,573 of NC_091285.1, read as the reverse complement.
AAGCCTATTTTTTTTTTTCATTTGTTTTATAAATTCTCCCTGAAAAAAAAAACAGTGGGAGATTAATATTGCCCTTTGGGCTTGTGTGCCAGTCCTGAGCGTGCCATCTCTCTCTCTGAGATAGTGTGCCATAGAAAGCCTATTTTTTTTTTTATTTGGTTTCTAAATTCTCTCTGAAAAAAATCACTTTTTTTAAATTTGTTTTCTAAATTCTTCCTTAAAAAAATCATTTTTTTTGTGTTTCTAAATTCTCCCTGAAAAAATTAAAAAAAAAACAGTGGGAGATTAATATTGGCCTTTCTGCTTGCGTGCCAGTCCTGACTCCTGGGTGTGCCATCTCTCTCTCTCAGATAGTGGGCCATAGAAAGCCTATTTGTTTTTTTTTTTTTGTTTGGTTTCTAAATTCTCTCTGAAAAAATCACTTTTTTTTATTTTGTTTTCTAAATTCTTCCTTAAAAAATCATTTTTTTTTGTGTTTCTAAATTCTCCCTGAAAAAATAAAAAAAAACAGTGGGAGATTAATATTGGCCTTTCTGCTTGCGTGCCAGTCCTGACTCCTGGGTGTGCCATCTCTCTCTCTCAGATAGTGGGCCATAGAAAGCCTATTTGTTTTTGTTTTTTTGTTTGGTTTCTAAATTCTCTCTGAAAAAATCACTTTTTTTATTTTGTTTTCTAAATTCTTCCTTAAAAAATCATTTTTTTTGTGTTTCTAAATTCTCCCTGAAAAAATAAAAAAAAACCGTGGGAGATTAATATTGGCCTTTCTGCTTGTGTGCCAGTCCTGACTCCTGGGTGTGCCATCTCTCTCTCTCAGATAGTGGGCCATAGAAAGCCTATTTGCTTTTTTTTTGTTTGGTTTCTAAATTCTCTCTGAAAAAATCACTTTTTTTATTTTGTTTTCTAAATTCTTCCTTAAAAAATAACTTTTTTTTGTGTTTCTAAATTCTCCCTGAAAAAATTAAAAAAAACAGTGGGAGATTAATATTGGCCTTTCTGCTTGTGTGCCAGTCCTGACTCCTGGGTGTGCCATCTCTCTCTCTCAGATAGTGGGCCATAGAAAGCCTATTTGCTTTTTTTTTGTTTGATTTGTAAATTCTCTCTGAAAAAATCACTTTTTTTATTTTGTTTTCTAAATTCTTCCTTAAAAAATAATTTTTTTTTTGTGTTTCTAAAATCTCCCTGAAAAAATTAAAAAAAACAGTGGGAGATTAATATTGGCCTTTCTGCTTGTGTGCCAGTCCTGACTCCTGGGTGTGCCATCTCTCTCTCTCAGATAGTGGGCCATAGAAAGCCTATTTGTTTGTTTTTTGTTTGGTTTCTAAATTCTCTCTGAAAAAATCACTTTTTTTATTTTGTTTTCTAAATTCTTCCTTTAAAAATAATTTTTTTTTTGTGTTTCTAAATTCTCCCTGAAAAAATAAAAAAAAACAGTGGGAGATTAATATTGGCCTTTCTGCTTGTGTGCCAGTCCTGACTCCTGGGTGTGCCATCTCTCTCTCTCAGATAGTGGGCTATAGAAAGCCTATTTGTTTGTTTTTTTGTTTGGTTTCTAAATTCTCTCTGAAAAAATCACTTTTTTTATTTTGTTTTCTAAATTCTTCCTTAAAAAATCTTTTTTTTTTTGGGTTTCTAAATTCTCCCTGAAAAAATAAAAACAAACAGTGGGAGATTAATATTGACATTTGTGCTTGAGTGACAGTCCTGCGTGTGTGGCATCTCTCTCATTTGGTGCCACCAAAAACAGAGTGTGTAACATTGTGCCTGCTTTTCCTTGCGGTGTCAACCACCTGTAAAGGGGTATCTAAATCATACTGAAGTTATAGCTCACCGTGTAAGTTGTTTGACAGCAACAAATACCGTTAGTTTGGTTACGTTTTTAAAACAATGAGGAAGTCTGGTGGAAGAGGTCGTGGCCGGGGGCGTTCATTGTCAGCTGGTAATGAGGGTAGTGGTAGTGGTGGAGCATCAGGTGGTTGTGGTAAAAAAAATATTGCACCTAAGTCTGGAGCTGTGGAGCCAGGTTCGTCGTCTGGCTACACAAGGCCTCGAACGCTCCCTTTTCTGGGAGTAGGAAAACCGCTTTTAAAGCCAGAGCAGCAAGAGCAAGTTTTGGCTTACCTTGCTGACTCAGCCTCTAGCTCTTTTGCCTCCTCTTTTGAAACTGGTAAATGTAAAAGCAGCGCGTCGTTAGTGGATGTTCACGGTCAGGGACAAGTCGCTTCCTTGTCCTCTTCAGCAAAAACAACAACAGAGAAGGATGCAGCAGGCGACACAACGGGTTACTCCATGGAGCTCTTTACACATACCATCCCTGGCTTAGAAAGTGAAGCAGTTAACAGGCCATGCCCATTACAAGTTGAATCTGACATGGAGTGCACTGATGCACAGCCACAGCCAGACTACTATGCTGGTCCTTTGACTCAGACCACAACATTGCCCTCGCAGTGTACTGATCCAGAATCAGACCCTGATGAGACTATGTTGCCCTGTCACGAACGCTCTACCACCGACTTACACGGTGACACAGACGGAGTTGCGCACGAGCTAGAAGAGGAGGTTATAGATGACCCAGTTGTTGACCCCGATTGGCAGCCATTGGGGGAACAGGGTGCAGGCGGCAGTAGTTCTGAAGCGGAGGAGGAGGGGCCGCAGCAGGCATCAACATCGCAACAGGTTCCATCTGCCGGGCCCGTATCTGGCCCAAAACGCGTGGCAAAGTCAAAACCTGTTGGAGGACAGCGTGGCCATCCGGTTAAATCTCAGTCTGCAATGCCTGAAAAGGTATCCGATGCTAGAAAGTGTGCAGTCTGGCTTTTTTTAAACAACATCCAATTGATCAGCGCAAAGTCATCTGTCAAAAATGTTCAACTACCTTAAGCAGAGGGCAGAATCTGAAAAGTCTCATTACAAGTTGCATGCATAGACATTTAACCACCATGCATTTGCAAGCTTGGACTAACTACCAAACGTCCCTTAAGGTTGTAGCACCCTCAGCCAATAAAGCTAGTCATCAACGCAACATCCCTTCCGGCAGTGTAGGGCCACCATTTTCTGCACCACCTGCAGTATCTGTGCAGGTTTCTTTGCCAGGCCAAAGCAGTCAGGGTCAGGGAATCACCTGTCAAAAATGTTCAACTACCTTAACCCCTTTCTGCCATTAGACGTACTATTGCGTCCATGTGGGGTGGGCTTTACTTCCCAAGGACGCAATAGTACGTCATATGCGATCGGCAGCGCTCACGGGGGGAGCGCCGCCGATCGCGGCCGGGTGTCAGCTGCCTATCGCAGCTGACATCCGGCACTATGTGCCAGGAGCGGTCAAAGACCGCCCCCGGCACATTAACCCCCGGCACACCGCGATCAAAGATGATCGCGATGTGCCGGCGGTGCAGGGAAGCACCGCGCAGGGAGGGGGCTCCCTGCGGGCTTCCCTGAGCCCCCCGCAGCAACGCGATGTGATCGCGTTGCTGCGAGGGTCTTACCTCCCTCCCTCCCTGCTCCAGGCCCGGATCCAAGATGGCCGCGGATCCGGGTCCTGCAGGGAGGGAGGTGGCTTCACAGAGCCTGCTCAGAGCAGGCACTGTGAAGCAGCCTGCACTCCTATCAGATCGGTGATCTGACAGAGTGCTGTGCAAACTGTCAGATCACCGATCTGTGATGTCCCCCCCTGGGACAAAGTAAAAAAGTAAAAAAAAAATTTTTCAAATGTGTAAAAAAAAAATTAAAAAAAATATTCCAAAATAATGAAAAAAAATAAATAATATTATTCCCATAAATACATTTCTTTATCTAAATAAAAAAAACAAAACAATAAAAGTACACATATTTAGTATCGCCGCGTCCGTAACGGCCCGACCTATAAAACTGGCCCACTGGTTAACCCCTTCAGTAAACACCGTAAGAAAAAAAAAAAAAACGAGGCAAAAAACAACGCTTTATTATCATACCGCCAAACAAAAAGTGGAATAACACGCGATCAAAAAGATGGATATAAATAACCATGGTACCACTGAAATCGTCATCTTGTCCCGCAAAAAACGAGCCGCCATACAGCATCATCAGCAAAAACATAAAAAAGTTATAGTCCTGAGAATAAAGCGATGCAAAAATAATTATTTTTTCCGTAAAATAGTTTTTATCGTATAAAAGCGCCAAAACATAAAAAAATTATATAAATGAGGTGTCGCTGTAATCGTACTGACCCGAAGAATAAAACTGCTTTATCAATTTTACCAAATGCGGAACGGTATAAACGCCTCCCCCAAAAGAAATTCATGAATAGCTGTTTTTTGGTCATTCTTCCTCACAAAAATCGGAATAAAAAGCGATCAAAAAATGTCACGTGCCTGAAAATGTTACCAATAAAATCGTCAACTCGTCCCGCAAAAAACAAGACCTCACATGACTCTGTGGACCAAAATATGGAAAAATTATAGCTCTCAAAATGTGGTAACGCAAAAAATATTTTTTGCAATAAAAAGCGTCTTTCAGTGTGTGACGGCTGCCAATCATAAAAATCCGCTAAAAAACCCGCTATAAAAGTAAATCAAACCCCCCTTCATCACCCCCTTAGTTAGGGAAAAATTAAAAAAAAGTATTTATATCCATTTTCCCGTTAGGGCTAGGGTTAGGGCTAGGGTTAGGGCTAGGGTTAGGGCTAGGGTTAGGGCTAGGGCTAGGGTTAGGGTTGGGGCTAGGGCTAGGGTTAGGGTTAGGGTTAGGGTTGGGGCTACAGTTAGGGTTGGGGCTACAGTTAGGGTTAGGGCTAAAGTTAGGGTTAGGGTTTAGATTACATTTACAGTTGGGAATAGGGTTGGGATTAGGGGTGTGTCAGGGTTAGGGGTGTGGTTAGGGTTACCGTTGGAATTAGGGTTAGGGGTGTGTTTGGATTAGGGCTTCAGTTATAATTGGAGGGTTTCCACTGTTTAGGCACATCAGGGGCTCTCCAAACACGACATGGCGTCCGATCTCAATTCCAGCCAATTCTGCGTTGAAAAAGTAAAACAGTGCTCCTTCCCTTCCGAGCTCTCCCGTGTGCCCAAACAGGGGTTTGCCCCAACATATGGGGTATCAGCGTACTCAGGACAAATAGGACAACAACTTTTGGGGTCCAATTTCTCCTGTTACCCTTGGGAAAAAACAAACTAGGGGCTAAAAAATAATTTTTGTGGGAAAAAAAAAAGATTTTTTATTTTCACGGCTCTGCGTTATAAACTGTAGTGAAACACTTGGGGGTTCAAAGTTCTCCCAACACATCTAGATGAGTTCCCTGGGGGGTCTAGTTTCCAATATGGGGTCACTTGTGGGGGGTTTCTACTGTTTAGGTACATTAGGGGCTCTGCAAACGCAATGTGACGCCTGCAGACTATTCCATCTAAGTCTGCATTCCAAATGGCACTCCTTCCCTTCCGAGCCCTCCCATGCACCCAAACGGTGGTTCCCTCCACATATGGGGTATCAGCGTACTCAGGACAAATTGGACAACAACTTTTGGGGTCGAATTTCTCCTCTTACCCTCGGGAAAATACAAAACTGGGGGCTAAAAAATAATTTTTGTGGGAAAAAATTTTTGTTTTATTTTTACGGCTCTGCATTATAAACTTCTGTGAAGCCCTTGGTGGGTCAAAGCGCTCACCACACATCTAGATAAGTTCCTTAGGGGGTCTACTTTCCAAAATGGTGTCACTTGTGGGGGGTTTCTACTGTTTAGGTACATTAGGGGCTCTGCAAACGCAATGTGACACCTGCAGACCATTCCATCTAAGTCTGCATTCCAAATGGAGCTCCTTCCCTTCCGAGCCCTCCCATGCGCCCAAACAGTGGTTCCCCCCCACTTATGGGGTATCAGCGCACTCACGACAAATTGGACAACAAATTTTGGGGTCCAATTTCTCCTGTTACCCTCGGGAAAATACAAAACTGGGGGCTAAAAAATAATTTTTGTGGGAAAAAATGTTTGTTTTATTTTTACGGCTCTGCATTATAAACTTCTGTGAAGCCCTTGGTGGGTCAAAGCGCTCACCACACATCTAGATAAGTTCCTTAGGGGGTCTACTTTCCAAAATGGTGTCACTTGTGGGGGGTTTCAATGTTTAGGCACATCAGTGGCTCTCCAAACGCAACATGGCGTCCCATCTCAATTCCTGTCAATTTTGCATTGAAAAGTCAAACGGCGCTCCTTCCCTTCCGAGCTCTCCCATGCGCCCAAACAGTGGTTTACCCCCACATATGGGGTATAAGCGTACTCAGGACAAATTGTACAACAACTTTTGGGGTCCAATTTCTTCTCTTACCCTTGGGAAAATAAAAAATTGGGGGCGAAAAGATAATTTTTGTGAAAAAATATGATTTTTTATTTTTATGGTTCTCCATCATAAACTTCTGTGAAGCACTTGGTGGGTCAAAGTGCTCACCACACCTCTAGATAAGTTCCTTAGGGGGTCTACTTTCCAAAATGGTGTCACTTGTGGGGGGTTTCAATGTTTAGGCACATCAGTGGCTCTCCAAACGCAACATGGCGTCCCATCTCAATTCCTGTCAATTTTGCATTGAAAAGTCAAACGGCGCTCCTTCCCTTCCGAGCTCTCCCATGCGCCCAAACAGTGGTTTACCCCCACATATGGGGTATCAGCGTACTCAGGACAAATTGTACAACAACTTTTGGGGTCCAATTTCTTCTCTTACCCTTGGGAAAATAAAAAATTGGGGGCGAAAAGATAATTTTTGTGAAAAAATATGATTTTTTATTTTTACGGTTCTGCATTATAAAGTTCTGTGAAGCACTTGGTGGGTCAAAGTGCTCACCACACCTCTAGATAAGTTCCTTAGGGGGTCTACTTTCCAAAATGTTGTCCCTTGTGGGGGGTTTCAATGTTTAGGCACATCAGGGGCTCTCCAAACGCAACATGGTGTCCCATCTCGATTCCAGTCAATTTTGCATTGAAAAGTCAAATGGCGCTCCTTCGCTTCCGAGCTCTGTCATGTGCCCAAACAGTGGTTTACCCCCACATATGGGGTATCGGTGTACTCAGGACAAATTGTACAACAACTGTTGCGGTCCATTTTCTCCTGTTACCCTTGGTAAAATAAAACAAATTGGAGCTGAATTAAATTTTTTGTGAAAAAAAGTTAAATGTTCATTTTTATTTAAACATTCCAAAAATTCCTGTGAAGCACCAGAAGGGTTAATAAACTTCTTGAATATGGTTTTGAGCACCATGAGGGGTGCAGTTTTTAAAATGGTGTCACACTTGGGTATTTTCTATCATATAGACCCCTCAAAATTACTTCAAATGAGATGTGGTCCCTAAAAAAAAATGGTGTTGTAAAAATGAGAAATTGCTGGTCAACTTTTAACCCTTATAACTCCCTAACAAAAAAAAATTTTGGTTCCAAAATTGTGTTGATGTAAAGTAAACATGTGGGAAATGTTACTTATTAAGTATTTTGTGGGACATATATCTGTGATTTAATTGCATAAAAATTCAAAGTTGGAAAATTGCGAAATTTTCATAATTTTCACCAAATTTCCGTTTTTTTCACAAATAAACGCAAGTACTATCAAAGAATTTTTACCATTGTCATGAAGTACAATATGTCACGAGAAAACAATGTCAGAATCACTGGAATCCATTGAAGCGTTCCAGAGTTATAACCTCATAAAGGGACAGTGGTCAGAATTGTAAAAATTGGCCCGGTCATTAACGTGCAAACCACCCTTGGGGTAAAGGGGTTAAGCAGAGGTCAGAATCTGAAAAGTCTTAATACAAGTTGCATGCATAGACATTTAACCACCATGCATTTGCAAGCCTGGACTAACTACCAAACGTCCCTTAAGGTTGTAGCACCCTCGGCCAATGAAGCTAGTCGGCAATGCAACATCCCTTCCGGCAGTGTAGGGCCACCATTTTCCGCACCACCTGCAGTATCTGTGCAGGTTTCTTTGCCAGGCCAAAGCAGTCAGGGTCAGGGAATCACCAGTTTCGTAGTAGGAAACACTGCATCTAGGGCACCGGCGGCAACAATACCATCTCTCACCGTCTCTCAGTCTGCCATGTCCACCGGCACCCCCGCTAGTTCCACGATCTCCAGCTCTCCAGTCCAGCTCACCCTACATGAGACTATGGTTAGAAGAAGGAAGTACTTAGCCTCGCATCCGAGTACACAGGGTTTGAACGCCCACATAGCTAGACTAATCTCGTTAGAGATGATGCCATACCGGTTAGTTGAAAGCGAAGCTTTCAAAGCCCTGATGGACTACGCTGTACCACGCTACGAGCTACCCAGTCGACACTTCTTTTCCAGAAAAGCCATCCCAGCCCTCCACCAGCATGTTAAAGAGCGCATCGTCCATGCACTCAGGCAATCTGTGAGCACAAAGGTGCACCTGACAACAGATGCATGGACCAGTAGGCATGGCCAGGGACGTTACGTGTCCATCATGGCACACTGGGTGAATGTTGTGGATGCAGGGTCCACAGGGGACAGCAATTTTGGGACAGTTCTGCCTAGCCCACAGTCTAGGAAACAGTTGGCTGTAGCCGTTCGCACCCCCTCCTCCTCCTCCTCGTCCTCCTGCAGAAGCGAGAGCTCGTCCACAGACCGCAGTCGCACAACCACTCCATCCGCAGCTGCCACTGTTGCACACCAGGTCTCCCATTGTGGGGCAGCTACTGGCAAGCATCAGCAGGCTGTATTGGCTATGAAGTGTTTGGGCGACAACAGACACACCGCGGAAATTCTGTCCGAGTTCTTGCAGAAAGAAACGCAGTCGTGGCTGGGCACTGTAGATCTTGAGGCAGGCAAGGTAGTGAGTGATAACGGAAGGAATTTCATGGCTGCCATCTCCCTTTCCCAACTGAAACACATTCCTTGCCTGGCTCACACCTTAAACCTGGTGGTGCAGTGCTTCCTGAAATGTTATCCTTGGTTATCCGACCTGCTCCTCAAAGTGCGTGGACTTTGCTCACATATCCGCCGTTCGCCCGTACACTCCAGCCGTATGCAGACCTATCAGCGGTCTTTGAACCTTCCCCAGCATCGCCTAATCATAGACGTTGCAACAAGGTGGAACTCAACACTGCACATGCTTCAGAGACTGTGCGAACAGAGGCGGGCTGTTATGTTTTTGTGGGAGGATACACATACACGGGCAGGCAGTAGGATGGCAGACATGGAGTTGTCAGGTGTGCAGTGGTCGAAGATACAAGACATGTGTCAAGTCCTTCAGTGTTTTGAGGAATGCACACGGCTGGTTAGTGCAGACAACGCCATAATAAGCATGAGCATCCCCCTAATGCGTCTGCTGATGCAAAGTTTGACGCACATAAAGGATCAGGCGTCTGCAGCAGAGGAAGAGGAAAGCTTTGATGACAGTCAGCCATTGTCTGGCCAGGGCAGTGTACAGGACGAGGTAGCGGGCGAAGAGGAGGATGAGGAGGATGATGGGGATGATTATATTTTTAATGAGGAAGCTTTTCCGGGGCCACTGGAAATTGCTGGCGTGGCAAGGCCGGGTTCGGGTTTTTTGAGGGACACAAGTGACGTAGATTTGCCTGAAACTGCCCCTCAACCAAGCACAACCGCAGATTTGACAACTGGAACTTTGGCCCACATGGCGGATTATGCCTTACGTATACTCAAATGGGACACACGCATTACTAAAATGATGAACGATGACGATTACTGGTTGGCCTGCCTCCTTGATCCTCGCTATAAAAGCAAATTGCAAAATATAATGCCACATGAGAACTTGGAACTAATATTAGCAACCAAACAATCAACTCTTGTTGACCATTTGCTTAAGGCATTCCCAGCACACAGCGCCCGTGATCGTTCTCACACGAGCTGCAGGGGCCAGCAGACCAGAGGTGTTAGAGGGGCAGAAATCAGAAGTGGCGTTGGACAGAGGGGTTTTCTGACCAGGTTGTGGATTGATTTTGCTATGACTGCAGACAGGACAGGTACTGCAGCATCAATTCAAAGTGACAGGAGACAACATTTGTCCAGTATGGTTACTAACTATTTTTCATCCCTTATCGACGTTCTCCCTCAACCGTCATACCCATTTGATTACTGGGCATCCAAATTAGACACCTGGCCAGAATTGGCAGAATATGCATTGCAGGAGCTTGCTTGCCCGGCAGCTAGTGTCCTATCCGAAAGAGTATTCAGTGCTGCAGGTTCAATATTAACCGAAAAAAGGACTCGTCTGGCAACCCAAAATGTAGATGATCTAACCTTCATTAAAATGAACCACAACTGGATTTCGAAATCTTTTGCCCCACCTTGCCCGGCCGACACCTAGATTTCCTATGAAAAGGTATTGCCTGTGGGCTATTCTGAATGACTTTTCCAATCTCGTAATTTGCAGCACCTGATTGTCCAGCATATGACATGTTTACACCTCCCTAAATGGCCAAACTCCCCACACGGGGCCGTGGTATCACCACTTGGCGCCAGCACCCGTGAGAGTGCTGTTTGTCTGAAGAGGTGGGTGTGCCCGCTTTTGGTCGACGGCACTGCCACTGGGTCCCTCATAGTACAATAATGTGTCTCTGGCGGTGGTGGTGCGCACCCAACGTCAGACACACTGTTGTAACATGAGGGGCCCTGGGCCTGTACCGCCGACCACAAGAGAGTTCCCCAACCCCCAGCTCAAACATTGCTAAACCACTTGCACAATTATCTCTCACAGTTCCACCAATGTTTAGTCTATGCGCTGACATCTGTAAATTCCTGCCACTGACAATACCATTGTGTTGACATGTATGATGGTACTTAACATAGTCAGGGGCAGTGTCCTATATTTACCCAAGTAAATACTTTGTGCCAAATTACTAGGTCTGAAACTACGCAGAGGAGCCCACCCCAGTACCGAATGATTGCACCCTTTGGTGGTTTCGTTTTGTTGTCATGCGAGAGATTAACATGTATTTATTGTTTGGGCCTACTAACTGGCAGACACTCATTACAATCGGCCTCCGCTGACAACACCAATGCTGCCCGTGTACCCCTGGAACCAATTATAAATTGCCTACAGCCCAATTTTATTATGTTAGGCCTTCGAAGCCAGTCTGCGGTCCCTTCTTTCTACTACTACTCCACTGACCTGTCTACTGCTGCCCGTGTACCCCTGGAACCAATTATAAAGTGCCTACAGCTCAATTTTTTTTATGTTAGGCCTTCGAAGCTTGTCTGCGGTCCGCTCTTTCTACTACTCCTCCACTGACCAGACCAATGCTGCCCGTGTACCCCTGGAACCAATTATAAAGTGCCTACAGCCCAATTTTATTATGTTAGGCCTTCGAAGCCTGTCTGCGGTCCGTTATTTCTACTACTCCTCCACTGACCAGACCAATGCTGCCCGTGTACCCCTGGAACCAATTATAAAGTGCCTACAGCCCAATTTTTTTAATGTTAGGCCTTCGAAGCCTGTGTGCGGTCCGCTCTTTCTACTACTCCTCCACTGACCAGACCAATGCTGCCCGTGTACCCCTGGAACCAATTATAAAATGCCTACATCCCAATTTTATTATGTTAGGCCTTCGAAGCCTGTCTGCGGTCCGTTCTTTCTACTACTCCTCCACTGACCTGTCTACTGCTGCCCGTGTACCCCTGGAACCAATTAGAAAGTGCCTACAGCCCAATTCTTTTTATGTTAGGCCTTCGAAGCCTGTCTGCGGTCCCTTCTTTCTACTACTACTCCACTGACCAGACCAATGCTGCCCGTGTACCCCTGGAACCAATTATAAAGTGCCTACAGCCCAATTTTATTATATTAGGCCTTCGAAGCCTGTCTGCGGTCCGTTCTTTCTACTACTCCTCAACTGACTAGACCAATGCTGCCCGTGTACCCCTGGAACCAATTATAAAGTGCCTACAGCCCAATTTTTTTTATGTTAGGCCTTTGAAGCCTGTCTGCGGTCCGTTCTTTCTACTACTCCTCCACTGACCAGACCAATGCTGCCCGTGTACCCCTGGAACCAATTAGATAGTGCCTACAGCCCAATTTTTTTTATGTTAGGCCTTTGAAGCTTGTCTGCGGTCCCTCCTTCCACTAGGCCTCCACTGACCTGTCTACTGCTGCCCGTGTACCCCTGGAACGAATTTAAAAGTGCCTACAGCCCAATTTTTTTTATGTTAGGCCTTCGAAGCCTGTCTGCGGTCCCTCCTTCCACAAGGACTCCACTGACCTGTCTACTGCTGCCCGTGTACCCCTGGAACGAAGTTAAAAGTGCCTACAGCCCAATTTTTTTTATGTTAGGCCTTCGAAGCCTGTCTGCGGTCCCTCCTTCCACTAGGCCTCCACTGACCTGTCTACTGCTGCCCGTGTACCCCTGGAACCAATTATAAAGTGCCTACATCCCAATTTTATTATGTTAGGCCTTCGAAGCCTGTCTGCGGTCCCTTCTTTCTACTACAACTCCACTGACCAGACCAATGCTGGCCGTGTACCCCTGGAACCAATTATAAAGTGCCTACAGCCCAATTTTTTTTATGTTAGGCCTTCGAAGCCTGTCTGCGGTCCCTCCTTCCACTAGGCCTCCACTGACCTTGTCTACTGCTGCCCGTGTACCCCTGGAACCAATTATAAAGTGCCTACATCCCAATTTTATTATGTTAGGCCTTCGAAGCCTGTCTGCGGTCCCTTCATTCTACTACAACTCCACTGACCTGTCTACTGCTGCCCGTGTACCCCTGGAACCAATTATAAAGTGCCTACAGCCCAATTTTTTTTATGTTAGGCCTTCGAAGCCTGTCTGCGGTCCGCTCTTTCTACTACTCCTCCACTGACCAGACCAATGCTGCCCGTGTACCCCTGGAACCAATTATAAAGTGCCTACAGCCCAATTTTATTATGTTAGGCCTTCGAAGCCTGTCTGCGGTCCGTTATTTCTACTACTCCTCCACTGACCAGACCAATGCTGCCCGTGTACCCCTGGAACCAATTATAAAGTGCCTACAGCCCAATTTTTTTAATGTTAGGCCTTCGAAGCCTGTGTGCGGTCCGCTCTTTCTACTACTCCTCCACTGACCAGACCAATGCTGCCCGTGTACCCCTGGAACCAATTATAAAGTGCCTACATCCCAATTTTATTATGTTAGGCCTTCGAAGCCTGTCTGCGGTCCGTTCTTTCTACTACTCCTCCACTGACCTGTCTACTGCTGCCCGTGTACCCCTGGAACGAATTTAAAAGTGCCTACAGCCCAATTTTTTTTATGTTAGGCCTTCGAAGCCTGTCTGCGGTCCCTCCTTCCACTAGGCCTCCACTGACCTGTCTACTGCTGCCCGTGTACCCCTGGAACGAATTTAAAAGTGCCTACAGCCCAATTTTTTTTATGTTAGGCCTTCGAAGCCTGTCTGCGGTCCCTCCTTTCACTAGGCCTCCACTGACCTGTCTACTGCTGCCCGTGTACCCCTGGAACCAATTATAAAGTGCCTACATCCCAATTTTATTATGTTAGGCCTTCGAAGCCTGTCTGCGGTCCCTTCTTTCTACCACTACTCCACTGACCAGACCAATGCTGGCAGTGTACCCCTGGAACCAATTATAAAGTGCCTACAGCCCAATTTTTTTTATGTTAGGCCTTCGAAGCCTGTCTGCGGTCCCTCCTTCGACTAGGCCTCCACTGACCTGTCTGTTATGAACAGGTGATTCAGAACCACAATGGACCTGGTGGTTACGAGCACAGAAAATGACCTGATAGTTGCTAATCACATAGGACGAGCTCTGAGACGTGGGAACTCTGCTGACCACAATTCCTAATCCTATCATACCACACTAAAGGTAGCCGTGGAGCGTTCCTGACCAGACCTAGACGCCTCGGGCACAGCCTGAGAAACTAGCTAGCCCTGAAGAAGAAAAATAAGCCTACCTTGCCTCAGAGAAATTCCCCAAAGGAAAAGGCAGCCCCCCACATATGACTGTGAGTAAAGATGAAAATACAAACACAGGGATTAAATAGATTTAGCAAAGTGAGGCCCGACTTACTGAATAGACCAAGGATAGGAAAGATAGCTTTGCGGTCAGCACAAAAACCTACAAACAACCACGCAGAGGGGGCAAAAAGACCCTCCGCACCGACTAACGGTACGGAGGTGCTCCCTCTGCGTCTCAGAGCTTCCAGCAAGCAAGAAAAACCAATATAGCAAGCTGGACAGAAAAAATAGCAAACAAAAGAAACACAAGTAGAACTTAGCTTATGCAGGGCAGACAGGCCACAAGAACGATCCAGGAGAAAGCAAGACCAATACTGGAACATTGACTGGAGGCCAGGAACAAAGAACTAGGTGGAGTTAATTAAAGAGCAGCACCTAACGACTTAACCTCGTCACCTGAGGAAGGAAACTCAGAAGCCGCAGCCCCACTCACATTCACCAGAGGAAGCTCATAGACAGAACCAGCCGAAGTACCACTCATGACCACAGGAGGGAGCTTGACCACAGAATTCACAACAGTACCCCCCCCCCCTTGAGGAGGGGTCACCGAACCCTCACCAGAGCCCCCAGGCCAACCAGGATGAGCCAAATGAAAGGCACGAACGAGATCGGCCGCATGAACATCAGAGGCAAAGACCCAGGAATTATCTTCCTGACCATAACCCTTCCACTTAACCAGGTACTGGAGTTTCCGTCTCGAAATACGAGAACCCAAAATCTTCTCCACTATATACTCCAACTCCCCCTCAACCAAAACCGGGGCAGGAGGATCAACGGATGGAACCACAGGTGCCACGTATCTGCGCAACAATGACCTATGGAATACGTTATGGATGGAAAAAGAAGCTGGAAGGGTCAAATGAAAAGACACAGGATTAAGAATCTCAGAAATCCTATACGGACCAATGAAACGAGGCTTAAACTTAGGAGAGGAAACTTTCATAGGAATATAACGAGATGACAACCAAACCAAATCCCCAACACGAAGTCGGGGACCCACACAGCGCCTGCGGTTAGCGAAACGTTGAGCCTTCTCCTGAGACAATGTCAAATTGTCCACCACATGAGTCCAAATCTGCTGCAACCTATCCACCACAGTATCCACACCAGGACAGTCAGAAGACTCAACCTGCCCTGAAGAGAAACGAGGATGGAAACCAGAATTGCAGAAAAACGGCGAAACCAAAGTAGCCGAGCTGGCCCGATTATTAAGGGCGAACTCAGCCAAAGGCAAAAAGGACACCCAATCATCCTGATCGGCAGAAACAAAACATCTCAGATATGTCTCCAAGGTCTGATTGGTTCGTTCAGTCTGGCCATTTGTCTGAGGATGGAAAGCCGAGAAAAAAGACAAATCAATGCCCATCCTAGCACAAAAGGCTCGCCAAAACCTCGAAACAAACTGGGAACCTCTGTCAGAAACGATGTTCTCCGGAATGCCATGTAAACGAACCACATGCTGGAAGAACAATGGCACCAAATCAGAGGAGGAAGGCAATTTAGACAAGGGTACCAAATGGACCATCTTAGAGAAGCGATAACAAACAACCCAAATCACCGACATTTTTTGAGAGACGGGGAGATCCGAAATAAAATCCATAGAGATATGTGTCCATGGCCTCTTCGGGACTGGCAAGGGCAAAAGCAACCCACTGGCACGAGAACAGCAGGGCTTAGCCCGAGCACAAATCCCGCAGGACTGCACAAACGAACGCACATCCCATGACAGAGACGGCCACCAAAAGGATCTAGCCACCAAATCTCTGTTACCAAAGATTCCAGGATGACCAGCCAACACCGAACAATGAAGCTCAGAGATAACTCTACTCGTCCATTTATCAGGGACAAACAGTTTCTCCGCTGGGCAACGGTCAGGTCTATTAGCCTGAAATTTTTGCAGCACCCGCCGCAAATCAGGGGAGATGGCAGACAAAATTACCCCCTCTTTGAGAATACCCGCCGGCTCAGACAAACCCGGAGAGTCGGGCACAAAACTCCTAGACAGGGCATCCGCCTTCACATTTTTAGAGCCCGGAAGGTACGAAACCACAAAGTCAAAACGGGAGAAAAACAGCGACCAACGAGCCTGTCTAGGATTCAACCGTTTGGCAGACTCAAGATAAGTCAAGTTCTTGTGATCAGTCAAGACCACCACGCGATGCTTAGCTCCTTCAAGCCAATGACGCCACTCCTCGAATGCCCACTTCATGGCCAGCAACTCTCGATTGCCAACATCATAATTACGCTCAGCAGGCGAAAACTTCCTGGAAAAGAAGGCGCATGGTTTCATCACCGAGCCATCAGAACTTCTTTGCGACAAAACAGCCCCTGCTCCAATCTCAGAAGCATCAACCTCGACCTGGAACGGGAGCGAAACATCTGGTTGGCACAACACAGGGGCAGAAGAAAAACGACGCTTCAACTCTTGAAAAGCTTCCACAGCAGTAGAAGACCAATTGACTACATCAGCACCCTTCTTGGTCAAATCAGTCAACGGTTTAGCAATACTAGAAAAATTATTGATGAAGCGACGATAAAAATTAGCAAATCCCAGGAACTTTTGCAGACTCTTCAGAGATGTCGGCTGAGTCCAATCATAAATGGCCTGAACTTTAACAGGGTCCATCTCGATAGTAGAAGGAGAAAAAATGAAACCCAAAAACGAATCTTTGTGAAAACCAAAGAGACACTTTGACCCCTTCACAAACAAAGAATTTACACGCAGGACCTGGAACACCATTCTGACCTGCTTCACGTGAGACTCCCAATCATCCGAGAAGACCAAAATGTCATCCAAGTATACAATCAGGAATTTATCCAGGTACTCTCGGAAGATGTCATGCATAAAGGACTGAAACACTGATGGAGCATTAGAAAGCCCGAATGGCATAACCAGGTACTCAAAATGGCCCTCGGGCGTATTAAATGCTGTTTTCCATTCATCGCCCTGTTTAATACGCACAAGATTATATGCACCACGAAGATCTATCTTGGTGAACCAACTAGCCCCCTTAATCTGGGCAAACAAATCAGACAGCAGCGGCAAGGGGTACTGAAATTTGACCGTGATTTTATTTAGAAGGCGGTAATCAATACAAGGTCTCAGCGAACCATCCTTCTTGGCCACAAAAAAGAACCCTGCTCCCAATGGTGACGACGACGGGCGAATATGACCCTTCTCCAAGGATTCTTTTACGTAACTCCGCATAGCGGCGTGCTCAGGCACAGACAAATTAAACAGTCGACCTTTAGGAAACTTACTACCAGGAATCAAATCGATAGCACAATCACAATCCCTATGCGGAGGTAGGGCACTGGACTTGGGCTCATCAAATACATCCCAGTAATCCGACAAGAACTCTGGGACCTCAGAAGGGGTGGATGATTAAATAGACAGAAATGGAACATCACCATGTACCCCCTGACAACCAAAGCTGGACACAGACATAGATTTCCAATCCAATACTGGGTTATGGACTTGTAGCCATGGCAACCCCAACACGACCACATCATGCAGATTATGCAACACCAAAAAGCGAATATCCTCCTCATGCGCAGGAGCCATGCACATGGTCAGCTGGGTCCAGTACTGAGGCTTATTCTTGGCCAAAGGTGTAGCATCAATTCCTCTCAATGGAATAGGATGCTGCAAGGGCTCCAAGAAAAACCCACAGCGCCTAGCATGCTCCAAGTCCATCAAATTCAGGGCAGCGCCTGAATCCACAAATGCCATGACAGAATAGGACGACAAAGAGCAGATCAAAGTAACGGACAAAAGAAATTTCGACTGTACCGTACCAATAGTGGCAGACCTAGCGAACCGCTTAGTGCGCTTAGGACAATCGGAGATAGCATGAGTGGAATCACCACAGTAAAAACACAGCCCATTCTGACGTCTGTGTTCTTGCCGTTCAGCTCTGGTCAAAGTCCTATCGCACTGCATAGGCTCAGGTTTATGCTCAGATAATACCGCCAAATGGTGCACAGTTTTACGCTCACGCAAGCGTCGATCGATCTGAATGGCCAAAGACATAGACTCATTCAGACCAGCAGGCATAGGAAATCCCACCATGACATCCTTAAGGGCCTCAGAGAGACCCTTTCTGAAAATTGCTGCCAGAGCACATTCATTCCATTGAGTGAGCACAGACCACTTCCTAAATTTCTGACAATATATCTCTACCTCATCCTGACCCTGACACAGAGCCAGCAAGATTTTCTCTGCCTGATCCACTGAATTAGGTTCATCATAAAGCAACCCAAGCGCCAGAAAAAACGCATCAATATCACATAATGCAGGATCTCCCTGCGCAAGGGAAAATGCCCAGTCTTGAGGGTCGCCACGTAATAAAGAAATAATGATCTTAACTTGTTGAACTGGGTCACCAGAGGAGCGGGGTTTCAAAGCCATAAATAGTTTACAACTATTTTTGAAATTCAGAAACTTAGCTCTATCTCCAGAAAATAACTCAGGAATAGGAATTTTAGGTTCTAACATAGGATTCTGAACCACTAAATCTTGAATGTTCTGTACACTTATAGCGAGATTATCCATCAAAGAGGACAGACCTTGAATGTCCATGTCTACACCTGTGTTCTGAACCACCCAGATGTAAAGGGGAAAAGAAAGACAAAACACAGTGCAAAGAAAAAAAAATGGTCTCAGAACTTCTCTTTTCCCTCTATTGAGAAGCATTAGTACTTTGGGCTTCCAGTACTGTTATGAACAGGTGATTCAGAACCACAATGGACCTGGTGGTTACGAGCACAGAATATGACCTGATAGTTGCTAATCACATAGGACGAGCTCTGAGACGTGGGAACTCTGCTGACCACGATTCCTAATCCTATCATACCACACTAAAGGTAGCCGTGGAGCGTTCCTGAGCAGACCTAGACGCCTCGGGCACAGCCTGAGAAACTAGCTAGCCCTGAAGAAGAAAAATAAGCCTACCTTGCCTCAGAGAAATTCCCCAAAGGAAAAGGCAGCCCCCCACATATAATGACTGTGAGTAAAGATGAAAATACAAACACAGGGATGAAATAGATTTAGCAAAGTGAGGCCCGACTTACTGAATAGACCGAGGATAGGAAAGATAGCTTTGCGGTCAGCACAAAAACCTACAAACAACCACGCAGAGGGGGCAAAAAGACCCTCCGCACCAACTAACGGTACGGAGGTGCTCCCTCTGCGTCTCAGAGCTTCCAGCAAGCAAGAAAAACCAATATAGCAAGCTGGACAGAAAAAATAGGAAACAAAAGTAACACAAGCAGAACTTAGCTTATGCAGGGCAGACAGGCCACAAGAACGATCCAGGAGAAAGCAAGACCAATACTGGAACATTGACTGAAGGCCAGGAACAAAGAACTAGGTGGAGTTAAATAGAGCAGCACCTAACGACTTAACCTCGTCACCTGAGGAGGGAAACTCAGAAGCCGCAGCCCCACTCACATCCACCAGAGGAAGCTCATAGACAGAACCAGCCGAAGTACCACTCATGACCACAGGAGGGAGCTTGACCACAGAATTCACAACACCTGTCTACTGCTGGCCGTGTACCCCTGGAACCAATTATAAAGTGCCTACAGCCCAATTTTTTTATGTTAGGCCTTCGAAGCCTGTCTGTGGTCCCTCCTTCCACTAGGCCTCCACTGACCTGAGTACTGCTGCCCGTGTACCCCTGGAACCAATTATAAAGTGCCTACATCCCAATTTTATTATGTTAGGCCTTCGAAGCCTGTCTGCGGTCCTTCCTTCCACTAGGCCTCCACTGACGTGTCTACTGCTGGCCGTTTACCCCTGGAACCAATTATAAAGTGCCTACAGCCCAATTTTTTTATGTTAGGCCTTCGAAGCCTGTCTGCGGTCCCTCCTTCCACTAGGCCTCCACTGACCTGTCTACTGCTGCCCGTGTACCCCTGGAACGAATTTAAAAGTGCCTACAGCCCAATTTTTTTTATGTTAGGCCTTCGAAGCCTGTCTGCGGTCCGTTCTTTCTACTACTCCTCCACTGACCAGACCACTGCTGCCCGTGTACCCCTGGAACCAATTATAAAGTGCCTACAGCCCAATTTTTTTTATGTTAGGCCTTTGAAGCCTGTCTGCGGTCCGTTCTTTCTACTACTCCTCAACTGACCAGACCACTGCTGCCCGTGTACCCCTGGAACCAATTATAAAGTGCCTACATCCCAATTTTATTATTTTAGGCCTTCGAAGCCTGTCTGCGGTCCCTCCTTCCACTAGGCCTCCACTGACGTGTCTACTGCTGGCCGTGTACCCCCTGGAACCAATTATAAAGTGCCTACAGCCCAATTTTTTTATGTTAGGCCTTTGAAGCCTGTCTGCGGTCCCTCCTTCCACTAGGCCTCCACTGACCTGTCTACTGCTGCCCGTGTACCCCTGGAACGAATTTAAAAGTGCCTACAGCCCAATTTTTTTATGTTAGGCCTTCGAAGCCTGTCTGCGGTCCGTTCTTTCTACTACTCCTCCACTGACCAGACCACTGCTGCCCGTGTACCCCTGGAACCAATTATAATGTGCATACAGCCCAATTTTTTTTATGTTAGGCCTTCGAAGCCTGTCTGCGGTCCGTTCTTTCTACTACTCCTCCACTGACCAGACCACTGCTGCCCGTGTACCCCTGGAACCAATTAGAAAGTGCCTGCAGCCCAATTTTTTTTATGTTAGGCCTTCGAAGCCTGTCTGCGGTCCCTCCTTCCACTAGGCCTCCACTGACCTGTCTACTGCTGCCCGTGTACCCCTGGAACGAATTTAAAAGTGCCTACAGCCCAATTTTTTTTATGTTAGGCCTTCGAAGCCTGTCTGCTGTCCCTCCTTCCACTAGGCCTCCACTGATCTGTCTACTGCTGCCCGTGTACCCCTGGAACGAATTTAAAAGTGCCTACATCCCAATTTTATTATGTTAGGCCTTCGAAGCCTGTCTGCGGTCCATTCTTTCTACTACTACTCCACTGACCAGACCAATGCTGGCCGTGTACCCCTGGAACCAATTATAAAGTGCCTACAGCCCAATTTTTTTTATGTTAGGCCTTCGAAGCCTGTCTGCGGTCCCTCCTTCCACTAGGCCTCCACTGACCTGTCTACTGCTGCCCGTGTACCCCTGGAACCAATTATAAAGTGCCTACATCCCAATTTTATTATGTTAGGCCTTCGAAGCCTGTCTGCGGTCCCTTCTTTCTACTACTACTCCACTGACCAGACCAATGCTGCCCGTGTACCCCTGGAACCAATTATAAAGTACCTACAGCCCAATTTTTTTATGTTAGGCCTTCGAAGCCTGTCTGCGGTCCCTCCTTCCACTAGTCCTCCAGTGACCAGTCCACTGCCGCCCGCGTACCCCTGGAACCTATTTCAAAGTGCATACAGCCTACTTTTTTTCTTTTATTTATTATTATAAAGCCCAGATGGACTACGCTGTACCATGGTAAGAGCTACCCAGTCGTCACTTCTTTTGCGAGAAAAGCCATCCCAGCCCTCCACCATCATGTAAAAATCCGCATTGTCCATGCTCTCAGGCTATCTAATAGTAGAAAGGTGCACCTGACAACAGATGCATGGACCAGTAGGCATGTCCACGAAAGGTTACATGTCCATTACGGCGCACTGGGTTAATGTTGTGGATGCATGGGGACAGCATACTAAGTCTGTCTGCAGTCCCAAATAGAAATTGTCCTCCGCTTACCACACCAATGCTGCCTGTGTACCCCTGGAACATTTTATAAACTCCATTGACAAAAATGTTGGGTTTAAAGCCTACTACCAGTGTCTGCCGCTCCAAGGTGTTCTCCGGGTTGCCTTTTCTGAGCTTTGATCTTCAGGCTCTCGTTTAGTATTTTTTTTAAATCTAACCGCAGTGGGGCTAGTACTTGGGTTGGGGCCTACTACCAGTGTCTGCCGCTCCAAGGTGGTCTCCGGGTTGCCTTTTCTGAGCTTTGATCTTCAGGCTCTCATTTAGTATTTGTTGGTAAATCTAACTGCAGTGGGGCTAGTACTTGGGTTGGGGCCTACTACCAGTGTCTGCCGCTCCAAGGTGTTCTCCGGGTTGCCTTTTCTGAGCTTTGATCTTCAGGCTCTCGTTTAGTATTTTTTGGTAAATCTAACTGCAGTGGGGCTAGTACTTGGGTTGGGGCCTACTACCAGTGTCTGCCGCTCCAAGGTGTTTTTCAGGTTGCCTCTCCATTGCTTCAATCTTCTGGCTCTCGTTTAGTAGTTGTTGAAAACAGCACTGCATGCGGCCTACAAGTTGGGTCAGGGGTGTAGAGACGGTGTGTTCCACTCCAAGGTGTTCCCCAGGTTGCCTCTCCATTGCTTCAATCTTGAGGCTCTTGTTAAATAGTTGTTAAATGGAACAACTGCATTTGGCCTACTAGTTGGGTTGGGGCCTACTAACAGTGTCTGCCGCTCCTTGCTGTTCTCCTGGTTTCCTGTCCTGATATTCCATTTTCAGGCTCTCGTTAAGTAGTTGTTAATGTTAGACTGCATTTTGCCTACTAGTTGGGTTGGGGCCTACTATTGGTGTCTGCCGCTCCTTGCTGTTCTCCTCCACTGAACAAAACTGTGCCGCCTGTTTACTACTGCTGCCAATTTCGAACTGCATTTAGACTAATTACTGAACAAAGCAATGCCCCCTGGTTAGTCCTCTTACCAATTTTGAACTACATTTAAACCACTTTATTCTTTGGGCCTATGTCGGTGTTTCCTCCTCATCCTGCCCATTGCCCAGCCAGTGATAGATGAGTCTGCTGGTACATTGACCCATAACGCAACATTCCCCGTGCACGCTACACAGCAAGATTGTGACCCTGCTGAAAGTCAGGTTCCTCTTCCCGCATACCATACCACCTTACACGGGGACAAAGAGGAAGGTGCAGATGAAAGTGCAGGTTCCTTCATCAGGTGCGGGGAGGAATACTCGTTGGCGACGTCACTGGCACAGGGCCCCTCATAGTACGCAAAAGTGTCGCTGCCAGTGGGAGGCACCCCCGCCGTGCAAACACACTGCCGTACTTTGAGGGGCCCTGTGCCAGTGCCAATGCCAACGAGTGGGCCCCCCCTGCTTGCTCAGGATCACAGCACTTGCAAAGTTTAAATACTTAACTTACCTTAACTATTATTAGAAGGGAAATGAAGATTGACAAGCTTCATTAAGAACAATGCATGGTTTTGGCATTAAAATGGGCACTCTAGGTGTTTTCCTGGCCCCCACTCACTGCCGACTATGCTGCCCCATTGACTTGCGTTGGGTATCGTGTTTCGGTCGATCCCGACTTTACGTCATAATCGGCCGATTTCACTCGACCCAACTATTGAGGTAGTCGGGTTTTGCGAAACCCGGCTCGACTCTAAAAAAGTCAAGGTCGCTCAACCCTAGTTAGGACCAGCCATAGTGTAAGAATCAGTTGCTCATGTAAAGCTGCATGAACCGGTTATCAGCCTAAGTATTTAACAGCACAGACACAGAGGGCTATTAAATGCATAAAGTGTGTGAGATCATGATGCGAGGAACCTGGTTATGGTAAAAATTTTGAATAGGCAACACAGGGACAGTTAGGTTAATGTATTGAGGCGGTAGGCCAATCTGAAGAAATGCATTTTTAGGGCACACTTAAAACTATGGGTATTGGGGACTAATAGAATTATCCTGGGTAGTGCATTCCAAAGAATTGGTGCAGCACGTGAAAAGTCTTGGAGACGGGAGTGGGAGGTTCTGATTGTTGAGGATGTTAACCTCAGGTCATTAGCAGAACGGAGGGCACGGGTAGGGTGGTAGACTGAGACCAGAGAGGAGATGTAGGGTGATGCTGAGCCATGGAGTGATTTTTGGATGAGGTTAATAAGTTTATACTGAATTCTGAAGTGGATGAGTAACCAGTGTAATGACTGGCACAGGGTAGAGGCATCAGTGTAACGATTGGTGAGGAATATGATCCTGGCTGCAGCATTCAAGACAGATTGGAGTGGGGAGAGTTTGGTAAGAGGGAGACCGATGAGTAGAGAGTTACAATAGTCCAGATGAGAATGAATAAGAGAAACAGTAATAGTTTTTGCAGAGTCAATAGTAAGAAAAGGTCGAATTCTAGAAATGTTTTTGAGGTGCACATAACCAGAGCGAGCCAGTGATCGGATGTGGGGGGTAAATGAAAGCTCTGAATCGAATTTGACCTCAAGACAGTGGGCACGTTGCTGGAGAGCAATGGTAGAACCACACACGGAAATTGCAATGTCGTGCATAGAAAGGTTAGTAGAGGGAGGAAACACAAGGAGTTCAGTCTTTGACAGATTCAGTTTCAGATAGAGGGAGGACATGATGTTGGAGACAGCGGTAAGACAATCACTGTGTTTTCTAAAAATGCAGGCATTATGTCAGAAGAGGAGGTATATAACTGGGTGCCATCAGCATAGAGATGGTACTGGAAACCGAATTTACTGATTGTTCGTCCAAAAGGGGCAGTATACAAGGAGAAGAGTAGAAGACCTAGGACAGATCCTTGAGGAACCCCAACAGTAAGGAGAAGATGAGAGGAGCAGTAGACAGCAAAAGATAAGTGAAGGATCAGTCAGAGAGATATAGAGTTATAATTTTTAAATATATATATATATATATATATACATATATATATATATATATATATATATATATATATATCAGTTTTTTCCTGAAAATGATTGCAAACACAAATTATTTGGTATTATTATCTTCATTTAATTTGTCTTAAATGAAAAAACACAAAAGAGAATGAAGCAAAAAGCAAAACATTGATCATTTCAGACAAAACTACAAAAATGGGCCAGACAAAAGTATTGGCACCCTCAGCCTAATACTTGGTTGCACAACCTTTAGCCAAAATAACTGCGACCAACCGCTTCCGGTAACCATCAATAAGTTTCTTACAATGCTCTGCTGGAATTTTAGATAATTCTTCTTTAGCGAACTGCTCCAGGTCCCTGTTATTTGAAGGGTGCCTTCTCCAAACTGCCATTTTTAGATCTCTCCACAGGTGTTCTATGAGATTAAGGTCTGGACTCATTGCTGGCCACCTTAGAAGTCTCCAGTGCTTTCTCTTTAACCCCTTTCTGCCATTAGACGTACTATTGCGTCCATGTGGGGTGGGCTTTACTTCCCAAGGACGCAATAGTACGTCATATGCGATCGGCAGCGCTCACGGGGGGAGCGCCGCCGATCGCGGCCGGGTGTCAGCTGTTTATCGCAGCTGACATCCGGCACTATGTGCCAGGAGCGGTCACGGACCGCCCCCGGCACATTAACCCCTGGCACACCGCGATCAAAGATGATCGCGATGTGCCGGCGGTACAGGGAAGCACCGCGCAGGGAGGGGGCTCCCTGCGGGCTTCCCTGAGCCCCCCGCAGCAACGCGATGTGATCGCGTTGCTGCGAGGGTCTCACCTCCCTCCCTGCTCCCTCCAGCCCCGGATCCAAGATGGCCGCGGATCCGGGTCCTGCAGGGAGGGAGGTGGCTTCACAGAGCCTGCTCAGAGCAGGCACTGTGAAGCAGCCTGCACTCCTATCAGATCAGTGATCTGACAGAGTGCTGTGCAAACTGTCAGATCACTGATCTGTGATGTCCCCCCCTGGGACAAAGTAAAAAAGTAAAAAAAAAAAATTTCAAATGTGTAAAAAAAATAAAAAAAAATATTCCAAAATAATGAAAAAAAAAAAAAATATTATTCCCATAAATACATTTCTTTATCTAAATAAAAAAAAAAAAAACAATAAAAGTACACATATTTAGTATCGCCGCGTCCGTAACGGCCCGACCTATAAAACTGGCCCACTAGTTAACCCCTTCAGTAAACACCGTAAGGAAAAAAAAAAAAAAACGAGGCAAAAAACAACGCTTTATTATCATACCGCCGAACAAAAAGTGGAATAACACGCGATCAAAAAGACAGATATAACTAACCATGGTACCGCTGAAAGCGTCATCTTGTTCCGCAAAAAACGAGCCGCAATACAGCATCATCAGCAAAAAAATAAAAAAGTTATAGTCCTGAGAATAAAGTGATGCAAAAATAATTATTTTTTCTATAAAATAGTTTTTATCGTATAAAAGCGCCAAAACATAAAAAAATGATATAAATGAGGTATCGCTGTAATCGTACTGACCCGAAGAATAAAACTGCTTCATCAATTTTACCAAACGCGGAACGGTATAAACGCCTCCCCCAAAAGAAATTCATGAATAGCTGGTTTTTGGTCATTCTGCCTCACAAAAATCGGAATAAAAAGCGATTAAAAAATGTCACGTGCCCGAAAATGTTACCAATAAAAACATCAACTCGTCCCGCAAAAAACAAGACCTCACATGACTCTGTGGACCAAAATATAGAAAAATTATAGCTCTCAAAATGTGGTAACGCAAAAAATATTTTTTGCAATAAAAAGCGTCTTTCAGTGTGTGACGGCTGCCAATCATAAAAATCCGCTAAAAAACCCGCTATAAAAGTAAATCAAACCCCCCTTCATCACCCCCTTAGTTAGGGAAAAATTTAAAAAATGTATTTATTTCCATTTTCCCATTAGGGCTAGGGTTAGAGTTAGGGCTAGGGTTAGGGCTAGGGCTAGGGTTAGGGCTAGGGCTAGGGTTAGGGCTAGGGTTAGGGCTAGGGTTAGGGTTAGGGCTAGGGTTAGGGCTAGGGTTAGGGCTAGGGTTAGGGCTAGGGTTAGGGCTAGGGTTAGGGTTAGGGCTAGGGTTAGGGCTAGGGTTAGGGCTAGGACTAGGGTTAGGGTTAGGGCTAGGGTTAGGGCTAGGGCTACAGTTTGGGTTGGGGCTAAAGTTACAGCTAGGGTTTAGATTACATTTACGGTTGGGAATAGGGTTGGGATTAGGGTTAGGGGTGTGTCAGGGTTAGAGGTGTGGTTAGGGTTACTGTTGGGATTAGGGTTAGGGATGTGTTTGGATTAGGGTTTCAGTTATAATTGGGGGGTTTCCACTGTTTAGGCACATCAGGGGCTCTCCAAACGCGACATGGCGTCCGATCTCAATTCCAGCCAATTCTGCGTTGAAAAAGTAAAACAGTGCTTCTTCCCTTCCGAGCTCTCCCGTGTGCCCAAACAGGGGTTTACCCCAACATATGGGGTATCAGCGTACTCAGGACAAATAGGACAACTTTTGGGGTCCAATTTCTCCTGTTACCCTTGGGAAAATACAAAACTCGGGGCTAAAACATATTTTTTGTGGGAAAAAAAAAGATTTTTTATTTTCACGGCTCTGCGTTATAAACTGTAGTGAAACACTTGGGGGTTCAAAGTTCTCACAACACATCTAGATTAGTTCCCTGGGGGGTCTAGTTTCCAATATGGGGTCACTTGTGGGGGGTTTCTACTGTTTAGGTACATTAGGGGTTCTGCAAACGCAATGTGACGTCTGCAGACCATTCCATCTAAGTCTGCATTCCAAATGGCGCTCCTTCCCTTCCGAGCTCTGCCATGCGCTCAAACGGTGGTTTCCCCCAACATACGGGGTATCAGCGTACTCAGGACAAATTGGACAACAACTTTTGGGGTCGAATTTCTCCTCTTACCCTCGGGAAAATACAAAACTGGGGGCTAAAAAATAATTTTGGGGGGAAAGATTTTTTTTTTTAATTTTCACGGCTCTGCGTTACAAACTGTAGTGAAACACTTGGGGGTTCAAAGCTATCACAACACATCTAGATGAGTTCCTTAGGGGGTCTAGTTTCCAAAATGGTGTCACTTGTGGGAGGTTTCTACTGTTTAGGTACATTAGGGGCTCTGCAAATGCAATGTGACACCTGCAGACCATTCCATCTAAGTCCTCATTCCAAATGGAGCTCCTTCCCTTCCGAGCCCTCCCATGCGCCCAAACAGTAGTTCCCCCCCACATATGGGGTATCAGCGCACTCAGGACAAATTGGACAACAAATTGTGGGGTCGAATTTCTCCTGTTACCCTCGGGAAAATACAAAACTGGGGGCTAAAAAATAATTTTTGTGGGAAAAAATTT
The DNA here is from genome assembly GCF_032444005.1 of Ranitomeya imitator. Taxonomy (NCBI): domain Eukaryota; kingdom Metazoa; phylum Chordata; class Amphibia; order Anura; family Dendrobatidae; genus Ranitomeya; species Ranitomeya imitator. The sequence goes on along the minus strand of NC_091285.1, from coordinate 309,938,624 downwards.
TTGTTTTATTTTTACGGCTCTCCATTATAAACTTCTGTGAAGCCCTTGGTGGGTCAAAGCGCTCAGCACACATCTAGATAAGTTCCTAAGGGGGTCTACTTTCCAAAATGGTGTCACTTGTGGGGGGTTTCTACTGTTTAGGTACATTAGGGGCTCTGCAAACGCAATGTGACACCTGCAGACCATTCCATCTAAGTCTGCATTCAAATGGCACTCCTTCCCTTCTGAGTCCTCCCATGTGCCCAAACAGTGGTTCCCCCCACATATGGTGTATCATCGCACTCAGGACAAATTGGGCAACAAATTTTGGGGTCCAATTTCTCCTGTTACCCTCAGGAAAATACAAAACTGGGGGCTAAAAAAATAATTTTTGTGGGAAAAAAATTTTGTCTTATTTTTACGGCTCTGCATTATAAACTTCTGTGAAGCACTTGGTGGGTCAAAGTGCTCACCACACCTCTAGATAAGTTCCTTAGGGGGTCTACTTTCCAAAATAGTGTCATTTGTGGGGGGTTTCAATGTTTAGGCACATCAGTGGCTCTTCAAACGCAACATGGCGTCCCATCTCAATTCCTGTCAATTTTGCTTTGAAAAGTCAAACGGCGCTCCTTCCCTTCCGAGCTCTCCCATCCACCCAAACAGTGGTTTACCCCCACATATGGGGTATCAGCGTACTCAGGACAAATTGTACAACAACTTTTGGGGTCCAATTTCTTCTCTTACCCTTGGGAAAATAAAAAATTGGGGGCAAAAAGATAATTTTTGTGAAAAAATATGATTTTTTATTTTTACGGTTCTACATTATAAACTTCTGTGAAGCACTTGGTGGGTCAAAGTGCTCACCACACCTCTAGATAAGTTCCTTAGGGGGTCTACTTTCCAAAATGGTGTCACTTGTGGGGGGTTTCAATGTTTAGGCACATCAGTGGCTCTTCAAACGCAACATGAGGTCCCATCTCAATTCCTGTCAATTTTGAATTGAAAAGTCAAACGGCGCTCCTTCCCTTCCGAGCTCTCCCATCCGCCCAAACAGTGGTTTACCCCCACATATGGGCTATCAGCGTACTCAGGACAAATTGTAAAACAACTTTTGGGGTCCAATTTCTTCTCTTACCCTTGGGAAAATAAAAAAATTGGGGGCGAAAAGATAATTTTTGTGAAAAAATATGATTTTTTATTTTTACGGTTCTACATTATAAACTTCTGTGAAGCACTTGTTGGGTCAAAGTGCTCACCACACCTCTAGATAAGTTCCTTAGGGGGTCTACTTTCCAAAATGGTGTCACTTGTGGGGGGTTTCAATGTTTAGCCACATCAGGGGCTCTCCAAACGAAACATGGCGTCCCATCTCAATTCCAGTCAATTTTGCATTGAAAGTCAAATGGCACTCCTTCGCTTCCGAGCTCTGCCATGCGCCCAAACAGTGGTTTACCCCCACATGTGGGGTATTGGCATACTCAGGACAAATTGTACAACAATGTTTGGGGTCCATTTTCTCCTGTTACCCTTGGTAAAATAAAACAAATTGGATCTGAATTAAATTTTTTGTGAAAAAAAGTTAAATGTTCATTTTTATTTAAACATTCAAAAAATTCCTGTGAAGCACCAGAAGGGTTAATAAACTTCTTGAATATGGTTTTGAGCACCTTGAGGGGTGTAGTTTTTAGAATGGTGTCACACTTGGGTATTTTCTATCATATAGACCCCTCAAAATGACTTCAAATGAGATGTGGTCCCTAAAATAAAATGGTGTTGTAGAAATGAGAAATTGCTGGTCAACTTTTAACCCTTATAACTCCCTAACAAAAAAAAATTTGGTTCCAAAATTGTGCTGATGTAAAGTAGACATGTGGGAAATGTTATTTATTAAGTATTTTGTGTGACATATCTCTGTGATTTAATTGCATAAAAATTCAAAGTTGGAAAATTGCGAAATTTTCATAATTTTCGCCAAATTTCCGTTTTTTTCACAAATAAATGCAGGTACTATCAAATAATTTTTACCATTGTCATGAAGTACAATATGTCACGAGAAAACAATGTCAGAATCACCAGGATCCATTGAAGCGTTCCAGAGTTATAACCTCATAAAGGGACAGTGGTCAGAATTGTAAAAATTGGCCCGGTCATTAACGTGCAAACCACCCTTGGGGGTAAAGGGGTTAAACCATTTTCTAGTGCTTTTTGAAGTGTGTTTTGGGTCATTGTCCTGCTGGAAGACCCATGGCCTCTGAGGGAGATCCAGCTTTCTCACACTGGGCCCTACATTATGCTGCAAAATTTGTTGGTAGTCTTCAGACTTCATAAAGCCATGCACACGGTCAAGCAGTCCAGTGCCAGAGGCAGCAAAGCAACCCCAAAACATCAGGGAACCTCCGCCATGTTTGACTGTAGGGACCGTGTTCTTTTCTTTGAATGCCTCTTTTTTCTCCTGTAAACTCTATGTTGATGCCTTTGCCCAAAAAGCTCTACTTTTGTCTCATCTGACCAGAGAACATTCTTCCAAAACGTTTTGGGCTTTTTCAGGTAAGTTTTGGCAAACTCCAGCCTGGCTTTTTTATGTCTCAGGGTAAGAAGTGGGGTCTTCCTCGGTCTTCTACCATACAGTCCCTTTTCATTCAGATGCCGACGGAAAGTACGGGTTGATACTGTTGTACCCTCGGACTGCAGGGCAGCTTGAACTTGTTTGGATGTTAGTCGAGATTCTTTATCCAACATCCGCACAATCTTGCGTTGAAATCTCTTGACAATTTTTCTTTTCCGTCCACATCTAGGGAGGTTAGCCACAGTGCCATGGGCTTTAAACTTCTTGATGACACTGCGCACGGTAGAAACAGGAGCATTCAGGTCTTTGGAGATGGACTTGTAGCCTTGAGATTGCTCATGCCTCCTCACAATTTGGTTTCTCAAGTCCTCAGACAGTTCTTTGGTCTTCCTTCTTTTCTCCATGCTCAATGTGGTACACACAAGGACACAGGACAGAGGTTCAGTCAACTTTAATCCATGTCAACTGGCTGCAAGTGTGATCTAGTTATTGCCAACACCTGTTAGGTGCCACAGGTAAGTTACAGGTGCTGTTAATTACACAAATTAGAGAAGCATCACATGATTTTTCGAATAGTGCCAATACTTTTGTCCACCCCCTTTTTATGTTTGATGTGGAATTATATCCAATTTGGCTTTAGGACAATTCTTTTTGTGTTTTTTCATTTAAGACAAATTAAATGAAGATAATAATACCAAATAATTTGTGTTTGCAATCATTTTCAGGAAGAAAATGAGTATTATCTGACAGAATTGCAGGGGTGTCAATACTTCTGGCCATGACTGTAGATATATATATATATATATATATATATATATATATATATACAGGGTGGAGCGCGGTAATTTGCTGATTTGGGAATGAAATAAAAAAATTATGATCATTAGAAAAATTTATTTTATATTTTAATTATACTGAACAGTAATGGAATTTTTAAATTACATGGTTTTAAATAGTGTATCTGGCAAATGTCGACCTTTGCTATCCACACACTGCTGCATACGTTTTCTGAAGTTTTCATGAACTCTAACAAGCATGCCACTGGTATTCTGCCAATTTCAGCTTCAATATTGTTCCTTAGGTCTTCCAAGGTGTTGGGACGGTTGATATACACCTTAGACTTCAGGTAACCCCAAAGGAAAAAATCGCATGGGGCTAAATCTGGTGAGCGTGCTGGCCAGTTCACATCTCCCCTCAAAGAGATAAGCCGTCCAGGAAACATTTGCCTCAAACAATTCATGGTAACCCTCGCTGTGTGTGCAGTGGCACCATCCTGTTGGAACCATGTATCCTCTAGTTCCATTGCCTCAAGAGCCGGCTGAAAATAATCCTGTATCATAGACAAGTACCGTTCGGAGTTCACAGTTATGGCACGACCATTATCCTGAAAAAAGTAAGGACCAATGATGCCTACTCGTGATATGGCGCACCACACAGTGACGCGGTCCGAATGCAGAGGTCTCTCGTGAACTTCTCTGGGGTTTGTTTCACTTCAGTAACGCATATTTTGTTTGTTTACACACCCACTGAGGTGAAAATGTGCCTCATCAGAAAAAAACACAATTGCGTCACGGGGTATCGTTGCTAACATGTCTTCACAAGAGGTCCGCCGTGTCAAATAGTCCCATGCTGACAAATGTTGGACCACGCACATTTTATACGGGTGAAAATTCAGTTCATCATGAAGAATCCGGTGGAGAGAACGTCTTGAAATGGCAAGAGCAAATGATTGCTTCCGAGCAGAGCGTTTCGGAGATTGCAGTACTGCTGCTCTAACTCTCTCGATGTTTTGTGGTGTTGTAATCTTTCTCTCAGGTCCCCTTCGTACACATGACACATTCCCTGCTGTTCTGAATGCATTCACCCAATTTACAATTGATTGCCGTCCAGGAACACGTCCGCGATTTTCATACTCATGGTCCTGTGACAACGAGCTTCTCTTCTGCTTCTCTCAGTTTTTCACTGAACATTGAGAGCATTAGGGAGAGGAGCTCATCGGCACATGACTGAGTGTGCAAATAGCATATGTCCTTGGCGGAGGGGGGACACCAAAATGAATTCTTGCCCCTGGTGCCAGAAAACCTAGATACACCTCTGCCGGTATGCTACTGTGAGTGGTGATTACCAGGTCCAGTGGAGGGAGGTCTGTGCACAGGCAGTGAGGCAGGGACTGAGGGTGTGCACAGAGAGAATGGAGGCCCGGAGACTGCCCGTCCTAGTCTACGCTGTAGCCACCATTAAAAGGTATTAGCGGTCATTAACGGGTTAAATATGGTCCAGACTCTGATACCGCATGCATGGACTATGGCTGACTGCTGCTGCACCATTTTGAAATTTATTCTGTGGGTTAATTGATGCTACTTTTCATGGTGTCTGCCCTAAATTTTGTAAATGTTTTCACTCCAAGTTGGGTCTCCTTCATGTGTGTTACCTGAATTTGGCAGGGCTCTCAGATTACCAGGCTTACATCTTTCACTTATCAACATGTTACTGATCAACATTTAAGCTAGAAATGCTGGTCCAAGCCTTGTGCCATGCTTCTATGCTGTCCAATTATACTCTTTGTACTCTCGGTCAATTGATGCCACTTTTCCTGGTGTCTGCCCCTAATTTGAGTTGTTTAGAGTTTTTTGTTCCACCTTAAGGTGCTGTGTATATGTTTGGTTTTGAATTTAATGGGGTTCTGGAACATTCAACAAACCATTTGGCGAACAATGCGACATTTGGAGAGCTGACCAAAATCGAACATTAAGAGGTTCCCTCATCTCTAACTCCTACCTCCTGGTATTTGTTAAATCATCATTTTTGGACTGGGATGGAATTAATTGGCTTACCCAAAAATGTTAAGTGAAATAATTACACTAAATCGAGAAAAAAAATTGTGTGCCACCTTTTTGGCAAACCTGTTTACGTTTTTCAAATTGGACACACCTATAAGGCACTACGATATTTTGGGCACCCTGTTATTGCATGAACCTTTTTGGCGATCACAATTACACTACCTAGCAATTCTGGTCAATTCCATATTTTTACAGCATTGAAGTAACTGTGTTTAACAATATGTTAAAAAGATTTTGCTAATGATGCAAATGTTCTATTTCTGTCAAAAATGTATGGTGAATGAAAAGGTGTCAATGGCAATGAATGTGATAGTGTAAGAGGATAAAAAAATATCATGGCATAAAATACCATCTTACCCGTTACTACTGGCACCTGCTGTCCCAGAAGTAATAGTACTAAACCCAGGTCAAAATTGCAATCCCTTGCCCCTGGCAAACATATTAGTTAAGAGAGCAGATTGGATGACATAGCACATCACTTTTCACAGCAGTTCAGCAAGATGATGTTACCTTTGACATCGACACAATGCTTTTGAGTAATTTTTCAGTGTAATCAACCTCCTCTGCCATCAAAACACCTAATCTTTTGCATAGCAGACTTTCAATTTCATCAATAATATCTATTTCCAATCAGCCCTGTTGTCCCATAACCTTGAGCATCCTAGTTGATAAGGAAGATATTTCACAAAAACATCTTCTAGTTGATTTATGAACAACATGGACAGTCAGACTGTGCACTCTTATGACATGAGTCTGATGGAGTTGGATGAGATGAATCAAATGCCTAGCTGCATTGCTTATTCGGAAAGCCATGATTGTAAGAGCACTTGTAGTGGAAGTGGCACTTTAACCCCTTAATCCCATATGACGTACTATGCCATCAAAGTGACCTGGGACTTAATTCTCAGTGATGGGATAGTACGTCATACGCGATTGGTCGCGCTCACGGGGGGAGCGCGGCGGATCGCGGCCGGGTGTCAGCTGACTATCACAGCTGACATCTGGCACTATGTGCCAGGAGCGGTCACGGACCGCTCCCGGCACATTTAGCCCCGGCACATCGCAATCAAACATGATCGCACTGTTCCGGTGGTACAGGGAAGCATCACGCAGGGAGGGGGCTCGGTATAAGGCGATGTACTCAACTTGTACGGAGCGTCTCGTCCCGGCAGGCCCCGGATCCAAAATAGCCACGGGGCTACTTCCGGGTCCTGCAGGGACTACTTCCAGGTCCAGAACAGGCTCTGGTAACCATGCAGCAGGGCACGCCAGATCGCTGATCTGACACAGTGCTCTGCAAAGTGTCACTATACAGTGATGACCCCCTGGGACAAAGTAAAAAAGTTAAAAAAAAATTTTTTAGACGTGTAAAAAAAAAAATAATAATAATTCCTAAATAAAGAAAAAAAAATATTGTTCCCATAAATACATTTCTTTATGTAAATAAAAAAAAAACAATAAAAGTACACACATTTAGTATCGCCGCATCCGTAATGACCCGACCTATAAAACTGTCCCACTAGTTAACCCCTTCAGTGAACACTGTAAAAAAAATGGCAAAAAACAACGCTTTACTATCATACCGCTGAACAAAAAGTGGAATAACACGCGATCAAAAAGACGGATATAAATAACCATGGTATCGCTGAAAACGTCATCTTATCCAGCAAAAAACGAGCTGCCATACAGCATCATCAGCGAAAAAGTAAAAAAGTTACAGTCCTCAGAATAAAGCGATGCAAAAATAATTATTTTTTCTATAAAATAGTTTTTATCGTATAAAAGCGCCAAAACATAAAAAAATGATGTAAATGAGGTATTGCTGTACTCGTACTGACCCGAAAAATAAAACTACTTTATCAATTTTACCAAACGCAGAACGGTGTAAACGCCCCCCCCCCCCCCCAAAAGAAATTCATGAATAGCTGGTTTTTGGTCATTCTGCCTCACAAAAATCGGAATAAAAACGATCAAAAAATGTCACGTGCCCGAAAATGTTACCAATAGAAACGACAACTCGTCCCGCAAAAAACAAGACCTCACATGACTCTGTGGACCAAAATATGGAAAAATTATAGGTCTCAAAATGTGGTAACGCAAAAAATATTGTTTGCAATAAAAAGCGTATTTTAGGGTGTGATGGCTGCCAATCATAAAAATCAGCTAGAAAACCCACTATAAATGTAAATCAAACCCCCCTTCATCATCCCCATTAGTTAGGGAAACTTAAAAAAATTAAAAAAATGTATTTATTTCCATTTTCCAATTAGGGTTTGGGTTAGGGTTAGGGTTAGGGCTAGGGTTAGGGTTAGGGCTAGGGTTAGGGCTAGGGTTAGGGCTAGTGTTAGTGTTAGGGCTAGGGTTAGGGTTAGGGTTGGGGCTAGGGTTAGGGCTAGGTTTGGGGCTAGGTTTGAGGTTAGGGTTGGGGTTAGGGTTGGGGCTAGGGTTAGGGCTACAGTTAGGGTTGGGGCTAAAGTTAGGGTTAGGGGTGTGTCAGGGTTAGGAGTGTGGTTAGGGTTATGGTTGGGATTAGGGTTAGGGGTGTGTTTGGGATAGGGTTTCAGTTAGAACTGGGGGTTTCCACTGTTTAGGCACATTAGGGCTCTCCAAACGTGACAGGGCGTCCGATCTCAATTCCAGCCAATCCTGCGTTGGAAAAGTAAAACAGTGCTCCTTCCCTTCCGAGCTCTCCCGTGCGCCCAAACAGGGGTTTACCCCAACATATGGGGTATCAGCATACTCAGGACAAATTGGACAACACATTTTGGGGTCCAATTTCTCTTGCTACCCTTGGGAAAATAAAAATTTGGGGGACTAAAAAAACATTTTTGTGGGAAAAATTTTTTTTATTTTCATGACTCCATTATAATCTGTAGTGAAACACTTGGGGGTTCAAAGCTGTCAAATCAAATCTAGATAAGTTCCTTGGGGGGTCTAGTTTCCAAAATGGTGTCACTTGTGGGGGGTTTCTACTGTTTAGGTGCATCAGGGGCTCTGTAAATATTACATGACGCCTGCAGACCAATCCATATATGTCTGCATTCCAAATGGCGCTCCTTCTCTTCCGAGCTCTGCCATGCACCCAAATGGTTGTTCCTCCCCACGTATGGGGTACTCAGGACAAATTGGATAACAACTTTTGTGGTCGAATTTCTCCTGTTACCCTTGGGAAAATACAAAACTGGGTGCTAAAAAATAATTTTTGTGAAAAAAAAATAATTTTTATTTTCACGGCTCTGCATTATAAACTGCAGTGAAACACTTGGGGGTTCAAAGCTGTCAAAACACAGCTAGATAAACTCCTTAGGGGGTCTACTTTCCAAAATGGTGTCACTTGTGGGGGGTTTCAATGTTTAGGCACATCAGGGGCTCTACAAACCTGACATGGTGTCCCATCTCATTTCCAGTCAATTTTGCATTGCAAAGTCAAACAGCGGTCCTTCCCTTCTGAGCTCTACCAAACAGTGGTTTACCCCCACATGTGGGGTATTGACATACTCAGAACAAATGGCACAACAACTTTTGGGGTCCAATTTCTTCCCTTACCCTTGGGAAAATAAAAAATTTGGGGCAAAAACATCATATTTGTGAAAAAATATGATTTTTTATTTTTACGGCTCTGCATTATAAACTTCTGTGAAGCACTTGGTGGGTTAAAGTGCTCACCACACATCTAAATAAGTTCCTTAGGGGTCTACTTTCCAAAATGGTATCACTTGTGGGGGGTTTCAATGTTTAGGCACATCAGGGGCTCTCCAAACGCAACATGGCGTTCCATCTCAATTCCAGTCAATTTTGCATTAAAAAGTCAAACGGCGCTCCTCCCCTTCCGAGCCCTGCCGTGCGCCCAAACAGTGGTTTACTCCCACATGTGGGGTATGGGCATACTCAGAACAATTGGCACAACAACTTTTGTGGTCCAATTTGTTCTCTTACCCTTGGGAAAATAAAAAATTGGGGGCGAAAAATCATATTTGTGAAAAAATATGATTTTTTATTTTTACGGCTCTGCATTATAAACTTCTGTGAAGCACTTGTTGGGTTAAAGTTCTCACCACGTCATCTTCTGAAAGAAGGGAGGAGCCACCAGATGATGGACAAGCGACGCCCATTGTATCGGACAGTGCCACAAGTGAGCATAAAAAGGTTTTTTTTTTCCTTGCAGGGCAAATTGGAGTTATATGTACAGCATTACAGAATACTGATGGTGGCGTAAGTTATATAGAAAAAACCTGAAGAGAGGTATACTTTAACAAGATGAACAAGGCTCAAGCTGTCTTGATTGTGTTTATGATCGTGTTTTTGGAAACCAGTACCACACAAAAGTAGTGCCTTGTCAACACCTCAACCATCATCCTTATCTTCTGCTTTCTTCTTCCACTATCTTCGTTGCATGCATTAACTTGTGTTCAGTGGTCCATTTGTGTAAAAAATGGAACTCAGACATGATAAATTTCAGCACAATTGATATAGAACCATATGGATCACACTGCCTTTAACAAAAGAATTGTCTGTGCTTAGACTCAGTGGAAGATACTATGTTGACAAAAAGATGTTTCTGCCCAATCTGGTTATTAGATGCACCCATTTTTCCGTAACAAATTTTATTGCATTCTGTACATCGAATTATGCCTACATATCTGATTATTTATAATATTTTGGTGAACTTTTTTTGATTGCTCTCACAATTTTAAGTCTCTGCATCACCATAATTTCAGGCATATCACACAAACACAAACATAATCTACGAGCATGCCCAAGATACTCGGAGAACACCTGAGCATGCTCGGAAAACTCGAGTAACGAGCACACTCGCTCATCACTATAGGTAGGTGACCCATCTCCTCTCCTTGCAGAGACAACACTTCCCTGCATATGCCATTGCTAGCACAATCACCACAACAAATAATCAAGGCAGCAGCAGCAATAACAGTATATGTTAGTATATGTTACATTATGGACATCCTGGTTCAGTCATTCATGTATTGTGTTTTTTACTAGAACATACTTTATATCACAATCCTATAGACTAATGGCTCATTGAATTGGCACAATGTATTAACTATCCCAGTTTGCATTTTGTCATATTCAGGGTACAAAAGCATGAAACAGCAATGAAAATAGGAATATATTTTTACAGGCTTGTTGTAACAATTTGTGGATGGCTTGATTAAAAGCCATTGCAATTGTTTAGATACTCTAAGAGTAATAAAACTGTTGCAGATCTCAATAAACAATAATGTTTTCACCCCGGTTGAAAAACCATTGCTTTTTCTATCTGTTCCCTAAATAAAGGGATACATTTTCTATAGCTTGTAAAAAATACTATCACTTCTTGACTTCTTTTTTAGCAAAAAATAAATCTCTTCCCCAAACAGGGATAATTTTTGAACCTCCCCATGGCTCCTTCCTTTTGCATTGCCTATATAGAAACACCAGCAAGGCAAGCACTTGCTTATGGAAACTGGTAGTTTTAAAACTGTTTTTACAATTTAAGAAACTTAAAATCTGATACTGCAGTTTGTTGTTCAATAGGCTGTTGATTTTCACTGGTTTCCATCCATTTTCCCATAGCCAAAACAGTTGAAGGGACTCTGTCACCTGAATTTGGAGGGAACAATTTTCAGCCATAAGGGCGGTGTTTTCGGGTGTTTGATTCACCCTTTCCTTAATCGCTGGCAGCATGCTGGCTGCAATATTGGATTGAAGTTCATTCTCTGTCCTCCGTAGTGCATGCCTGCACAAGGCAATCTTGCCTTGCGCAGGCATGTACCACGGAGGACAGAGAATGAACTTCAATCCAATATTGCAGCCAGCATGCTGCCAGCGATTAAGGAAAGGGTGAATCAAACACCCGAAAACACCGCCCTTATGGCTGAAAATTGTTCCCTCCAAATTCAGGTGACAGAGTCCCTTTAAAGATACTTAGACATTTATGAGACTGTGTTTGCAATAAAGAGCTCAAAGGGGGTTCAGTACAGCAGTAAGAAACTTCAGAGAGTTATTCATGCCTTTTCTGAGCAATTACTTGCTTTACCGTATTGTATTCGCAGAAAATTTATTGTCAGCAAATCAAATTTCTGGGGAAAATTCCATGAAGCTGGCGAATTTAAATTTCAAAGATTTGTGTGTTTTTATTGTCTTACAGATTTTATTTTTCTTCAATGCAGTAAAATGATCATAAAAGACAGCTACTAAAATTTAGGGATGGGTGAACCTGGATGGTAAAGTTTGGGGACTGTACCAAGCACATAGTGTCCACACATGGACCCCGAATATGGTCTTTTCCTTGAATTTTATGTTACTGTCTGGGTTTGGTAGCCCAAACATCCGGTGTTTCTCACGCTTTCATCTGTGTGACCGCACGAGAAAAAACAGCTCTGATCGGCAGTAATGTCACTACCGCCAGTCAAAGCACTGCAGTTCCCGTGCTGTCATACAGATGACAGTGTGTGAGCAAGCTGCTGTTACCAGCAGTGAAAAGGTTACTGATGGTCACAGGCATCAGCTGATGAGAGTATTAATTTCATTATCGTATCCCCGATCTCAATGAATGCAGGCGTATGATGATGAGAGTATTCACCAGCTGATGCCTGTGCAACAAATAAAATTAAAAAATGGCATGGGATCGCCTCTATTTTTGCTAACTAGCGCAGGCAAAACTGACAGCTGAGGGGTGCAACCCTCAGCTGTCAGCATAATCTTGGCTGCTATTCACAAATAGAGGCGTCACCAAACCATTTTTTAAATAATTTAAATATATAATTTAAAAAAATGGCTTGGGGTCCCTCCTATTGACATCCAGCAAAGCTAAAGAAGACAGCTGGGGGGCTGGTATTCTCATACTGGAAAGGTGCTATGGTTATTGGACGTCCCAAGCCTTAAAATATAACCATGCAGCCACCCCAGAAAAAGCGCACCTACTAGATACGCCAACCCTAGTGCTTTGCCCAGTTCTTGTTACTTGCCCTTATGTGGTGGTAAGTGGGGTAATATTTGTGGGGTTCATGTCAGCTTTGTCATGTCTGCTGACATCAATCCCACAGGTTATTAATAGAAAGCAGTGTTAGGAGTCGAGTTTCCTCTGCTGCACAGGGAGAATCTCGATCCGTGTCTGCTGCGGTCTCCCATTCGGTATCGGCCGCAGTGGGCTCTGCTCAGCGGAGACGTCGCTCCCAGCGTCTCGCTGGGGCTGATTCGGTGCATAGGGTCACTACTGCCTTTTCTGGCTTTCCTATGGTACCCTGCACTGATCTGCGGCGAGCGAGCCTCTCTGGGACTAAGTCCTTGTTTACTCACACTGAGCATGCCCAGGGCAGGGTCTCCCATTGGAGGTCGAGGGCCACATGTTCGGTCACATGCTCAGGTGCTGCAGTACATTCCATTGGTCCTTCTGGAAGGTCCTGAAAGGGCAAAACATGCTCAGGTACTGCAGCACTTTCCATTGGTCCTTCTGGAAGGTCCTGAAAGGGCAAAAACTTCAGTAGCAGCTTCCTGTGCTGCAACTATATAAACTGCGCATGACCGCACGGCCATGCGCTAGTATCGTCTTTTGCTATATGCTTTGCGCCAATGTGGTCATGTGTTTGTATGTGTTCAGGGACCCGGCTGAAATAAGCCCCTAGAATGCTGGCACCTCCGGCGAGGAGATTGTGTATAAATGTGTTCAGGGACCCGGCTGAAATAAGCCCCTAGAATGCTGGCTCCTCCGGCGAGGAGATTGAGTATGCATGCATGACCACTCACTGCTCACATCTGGGTAGTTGGCCTGTGCCTCTGTGAAAGTCTAACAGGGCACAGAGCTCACCTCTCGCGGTTACTCTGTGAAGCTAACAGAGTTAGTATATACCGCCATATAGAGCCGCCATTATTTAGCAGCAGGTACTTTCCTGCACGGTGGATCCCGGGTTGCGAACGCACCAATTTCTTTTAATAAACAATATATTTGGTGCGTTCCGCCAACCCTAACAGTATACTAGCGCCAGGATCTGGCTAAGTAATGGCGGATGAACAGCGATTGCAGGGGTACATCCAGCTGCTGGAGGGCCGGTTGGCGTCTCTTGAGCGTGCAACCTCGGCGGTGGATGTTACCGCAATAGCTGTTCAGGCTGCTAGCGTGGCTGCAGCAGGTTTACCCACTGCCACCTCTGTTCCGACCCTATCTCACCTTCCTTTGCCTGAGAGATACTCTGGGGACAGTAAGTCCTGTAGGGGTTTCGTGAGCCAATGTGGTATACACCTCGAGCTTCTGGCTGCACGTTTCCCTACTGAGCGGGCAAAGGTGGGATTCATAATCTCTCTCCTGTCGGACAGAGCGTTGGAGTGGGCTACGCCGCTGTGGGAGCGCAACGATCATGTGGTGCGGAGTGTTCTTAGGTTCTGGACACTCTGAAACAGGTCTTTTTAGGACCTCAAGTCACCCATGATACAGCGCTCCAACTGCTGGCTTTGACTCAGGGTTCAACCATGGTCAGCCATTTTGCTGTTCACTTCCGGACATTAGCGTCTGAGTTGGAATGGCCAGATAAAACCCTCATTCCCGTATTTTGGAGGGGGCTGGCTGACCATGTGAAGGACGCTTTGGCCACTAGGGAGATTCCCGCCACACTGGAGGAGCTCATAGCCGTATCTACTCGTATTGACCTCCGTTTTAACGAGCGGAGGTTGGAGCGAGCCCAGTGTAGGCAGAGGTTTCGGCTGGCTCCCACCTTCGCCAAACCTCTGGAATCTCCAGTCCAGGCATCCGAGTCACATGAGGCCTTAGAGGTGACACGAGCGGGATCCAAGTCTCAGTCTGCACGTGCACATAAGGTCCGTCATGTTTGCCAGCAGTCAGGACACCTTGCCTCCAAGGGTCCTCAGCGGTCAGGGAAACGTCAGCGTCTAGTGGCAGTTGGAGGAGGTACACTAGACACGGCGACGTTTGCCTCAAAGTTTTCCTTCAAGGTAACAATTACCATAGGCCCATCCACTCTTATGGTCGAGCTATGCGTGGATTCTGGGGCAGAGGGTAAATTTATGTCTTCCGCTTTTGCCCAGCGTCACGCAATACCCTTGGTGATGCTCGCCAAGCCGGTAACCGTTCGAGTGGTAAATGGGTCAACACTACCTTCACAGATTACCCACCAAACCATTCCTTTCACACTATCTGTGTCTCCATCACATCAGGAGATAATCTCCCTATTAGTCATTCCTGAGGGAATTGATGAGGTCCTGTTGGGGATACCATGGCTTTGCTACCATTCTCCTCATATTGAGTGGTCCTCTGGGAGAATTTTGGGTTGGAGTAAATCTTGCGAGGGTAGATGTCTGAGGGAGTGCGTTCAGGTTGCTACTACACAGGTACCCGCAGATCTTTCCTCTCTCCCCAAGCACTATTGGCCCTATGCAGACGTGTTCTCCAAAAGAGCTGCGGAGACCCTTCCGCCTTACCGCCCCTATGACTGTCCTATTGACCTCTTGCCTGGTGCTGAGCCTCCCCGGGGTCGAGTCTATCCGTTATCTCTCCCGGAGACGGAGGCAATGTCCCAGTACATCCAGGAGAATCTGGCAAGAGGATTCATTAGGAAGTCAGTGTCACCGCCAGGGGCAGGGTTCTTCTTCGTACAGAAGAAGACTGGAAACTTACGTCCATGCATAGACTACAAGGGTCTTAACGCCATCACCGTTAAGAACAAGTACCCACTACCCCTGATATCTGAGCTGTTTGATAGGCTACGGGGGGCGAGGGTATTTACAAAGTTAGATCTGCGGGGTGCTCACAACCTGATTCGCATCCGTGAGGGGGATGAATGGAAGACGGCTTTTAACACCAGGGATGGGCACTAGGAATATCTGGTGATGCCCTTTGGGCTCTGTAATGCCCCAGCCGTTTTCCAAGACTTTGTGAATGATTTCTTCCGGGATATGCTCACCACCTCGGTCGTAGTCTATCTGGATGATATTCTCATCTTCTCTCCAGATATTGACTTCCATCGGAGAGATGTTCGCAAAGTCTTCGACCTCTTACGGGCAAACTCCCTCTACGCCAAGTTGGAGAAGTGTGTGTTTGAGCAGGAGTCCTTGCCTTTCCTTGGTTATATCATCTCTGCCAGGGTTTGGCTATGGATCCTGCCAAGCTACAGGCTGTAATGGACTGGCAAGAACCCCATTCTCTTAAAGCGGTGCAGCGCTTTATGGGGTTCATTAATTACTATCGCCAGTTCATTCCACACTTCTCAACTTTGGTAGCTCCCTTGGTTGCCCTCACCAAGAAGGGAGCAAATCCCAAGTTGTGGTCAGAGGAGGTCTCCAAAGCCTTTCTCTCGATCAAGTCACACTTCGCTAGTGCTCCCATCCTACATCGCCCCGATGTTGATAAGCCATTTATCTTGGAGGTGGATGCCTCATCCGTTGGTGCTGGAGCAGTCCTTTTCCAACAGGATGCTCAAGGTCGGAAGCATCCTTGCTTCTTCTTCTCCAAGACCTTCACACCAGCAGAGAGGAATTATTCCATCGGGGACAGGGAGTTGCTGGCCATGAAGTTAGCTTTTTCTGAGTGGAGACATCTCTTGGAGGGAGCTCGCTTTCCCTTCCAAGTCTTCACTGACCACAAGAACTTGGTGTATCTGCAAACGGCCCAGCGGCTGAATTCTCGCCAGGCTAGATGGTCCCTGTTCTTCTCCCGGTTCCATTTTACTCTCAATTTCCTCTCCGGGGAGAAGAACGTTCGTGCTGACGCTCTCTCCCGCTCCGTGGTGTCATCGGAGGAGGAGGAGCCTCGGCTTATTGTCCCTTCTGAGAGCCTGAGAACTGTAGCTCCGGTTTCGCTAGAGTCTGTGCCCCCGGGCAAGACTTTCGTACCAGCTAACTTGCGACCGGAGGTTCTCTCTTGGGCTCACTCCTCCAGAGTGGGTGGGCATTTTGGGACCAAGAGGACATCTGAGCTTCTGGCGAGAACATACTGGTGGCCGCATATGGCCCGAGATGTCAAGGACTATATTCAGGCGTGCGTTTCTTGCGCCCAGAATCGGTCTCCTCGGCAACGGCCTGCTGGGTTGCTTTACCCTCTACCGGTGGCAGACAGGCCCTGGGAGATGGTCAGGATGGACTTTGTGGTGGGTCTACCCAAGTCGCGTGGCTGCTCCATTATTTGGGTTGTCACCGACCACTTCTCCAAGATGGTGCATTTGGTGCCGCTTCCTCGGTTACCCTCAGCACGGGCCTTGGCGGTGTTGTTCATTAAACACGTTTTCCGTTTGCATGGTATGCCTGATAAGATTGTCAGCGATCGGGGTCCCCAGTTCGCATCTCGGTTTTGGAGAGAGCTCTGCCGTTTACTCAGCATAGAGTTAAACCTCTCCTCTGCATACCATCCCGAGACGAATGGGTTGGTGGAGAGAACCAACCAGACTCTGGTGACATATTTGTGACATTTCGTCTCTGCTAGGCAGGATGACTGGGCATCTTTGCTACCTTGGGCGGAATTTGCCCTGAACAACGCCGTAGCCGATTCCACTGGTCAAACTCCTTTTCTCCTTAATTACGGCCAGCATCCGCGTGTCCCTGTGCCCATGCCCGTGTCATCCACCGATTCTAGGGTGGCAGACTGGGCGGTGGAGGCACGTGACATCTGGGACCGCACACAGGATGCCATCCGGGCCTCCAAGGAGAGAATGAGGGTTTCGGCTGATACACACCGGCGCCCCGCTCCGGTCTTTGCTCCTGGCGACTTAGTGTGGCTCTCCGCCCGTAACATCAGGCTGCGAGTTGAGTCCACTAAGTTTGCTCCTCGCTACATTGGTCCGTTTAAGGTTCTGGAACAGGTCAACCCTGTGGTCTACCATTTGGCTATTCCTCCACGCCTTGGTATCACCGATACTTTCCACGTTTCCCTCTTAAAGCCCGTTCATTTGTCCCGGTTTTCCGAGTCATCTGCTGGGACATCGGGTTCATCCACGGATGAGTTTGAGGTGAATGCTATTGTGGGGTGCAAGGTGGTACGTGGCAAGAAATTTTATCTGGTGGACTGGAAGGGTCAGGGCCCAGAGGATAGAACCTGGGAGCCTGTGGAGCACATTCGGGCTCCGCTGCTTATCACAGCTTTTGAGCATAGTGAGGCTCAAGGAGGGGGGGCCCTAGGAGGGGGGGTAATGTTAGGAGTCGAGTTTCCTCTGCTGCACAGGGGGAATCTCGATCCATGTCTGCTGCGGTCTCCCATTCGGTATCGGCCGCAGTGGGCTCTGCTCAGCGGAGATGTCGCTCCCAGCGTCTCGCTGGGGCTGATTCGGTGCATAGGGTCACTACTGCCTTTTCTGGCTTTCCTATGGTACCCTGCACTGATCTGCGGCGAGCGAGCCTCTCTGGGACTAAGTCCTTGTTTACTCACACTGAGCATGCCCAGGGCAGGGTCTCCCATTGGAGGTCGAGGGCCACATGTTCGGTCACATGCTCAGGTGCTGCAGTACATTCCATTGGTCCTTCTGGGAGGTCCTGAAAGGGCAAAACATGCTCAGGTACTGCAGCACTTTCCATTGGTCCTTCTGGAAGGTCCTGAAAGGGCAAAAACTTCAGTAGCAGCTTCCTGTGCTGCAACTATATAAACTGCGCATGACCGCACGGCCATGCGCTAGTATCGTCTTTTGCTATATGCTTTGCGCCAATGTGGTCATGTGTTTGTATGTGTTCAGGGACCCGGCTGAAATAAGCCCCTAGAATGCTGGCACCTCCGGCGAGGAGATTGTGTATAAATGTGTTCAGGGACCCGGCTGAAATAAGCCCCTAGAATGCTGGCTCCTCCGGCGAGGAGATTGAGTATGCATGCATGACCACTCACTGCTCACATCTGGGTAGTTGGCCTGTGCCTCTGTGAAAGTCTAACAGGGCACAGAGCTCACCTCTCGCGGTTACTCTGTGAAGCTAACAGAGTTAGTATATACCGCCATATAGAGCCGCCATTATTTAGCAGCAGGTACTTTCCTGCACGGTGGATCCCGGGTTGCGAACGCACCAATTCCTTTTAATAAACAATATATTTGGTGCGTTCCGCCAACCCTAACAAGTAGTATATAAGGCACCTCCATTACTAACCCCATAGTCAAATGTAATAAAAACACTGACTCCTTTATTTGAAAGAAACAATCCCCACCCTCTTTTACCCCTGTATACTAATGTACAATTCAGAAAAATAAAACACCATATTCCTCACCTGATAATCCAAATGTCTCACAACGTGCTGCAGTTGTGATTTATCTGGATTGCATGGCTGAGCGGTGGCATGATGCGGTGTGTGTCTTTATTTAATTTTCACTATGGGGTTAGTAATGGGGGTGTCTTATAGATGCGTCACCATTACTAACCCCTGGGTTTGATGTTTTGGTCCCCCATTCAATTGAATGGGGTCTGGGTTTGGGTATCGGTCTGGTATCCGAACCAAACTAAAAGTTTGGCTGGACTCAAACTTCCACGGGTTTGCCCACCACTACTGAATTTGCTTATGTTGTATGTACCCTGTTTCCAGAATTTGCTTTTTAAAATGCTACAGTATATAACATAATTCCAGGAACTTTCTAATATGGAAACAAAGTACCAGTGTTTTACTATTTATAGTGTATATTCCTACATACAATTAGAGCATTTACTGTATGCCTTTGTGCCATGAGACCACGTGTTAAATTCTTGTCTTACTGTAGTAGAAAAAAGTAAAACTTCTGAGCAAAGTGTCTTTGCAGAGGTCAACAGTCCTTTATAGCTTTTTCCTGCATTCCAATTAATACTGAATACGCAGAAAGCAAAGCAAAGGCATATTTAACTTTCAGCACAGAACACTCATAAAAACAACATCTCTCATTTGTTCTCTGCTCTAGCATTTGTTGTGGCTTCTCTAGTGGGATTTGGATTCTTTGTTTGCTTTGCCGTTGATGGTCTTATTTAAAGTGTATTGAACTTAAAAAAGGCTAGTATATTCATTTCAATATTTTGGTCTTAGTCAGCATATATAGTTTTTTAGTTGTCTTCTGTATAAAGTTCAAAGCCATACTTTTAGAAAAGAAAATACTTATTTATAATTCCTGCTCGTGTTATCTTGGAATAAGAAATGCTTATTAATTAGTGATTAGATGACCTGTGGAAGTTCAGGCTTGTCGGGCTCAGCTGAACTTTAGTCCAAAGTTGGATTGGGGTACCAGAACTTGACTTAAACTTGACCCCAAAGTCGAACCAAATGAGCCATTGGGGACCCTAACTTTAGTGCTGTAAAATAGTTGTAGTAAAGGCTAGGGTGCTGCAAAAGGAAGCAAAATTGGGGTAAGGGCAGGACAATTGACCCGCAAACCAATGTAGTTAGGAAAATTACTTAAAATAACACAGAACACAAAAATATAAATAATGAAAATCTTGAACCAGGAGGCTGAGGTCAAAGTGAAACAGTACATTGCATGTGTACTTTACCGTACATGTTAATGAATAAATAAATTAAAAAAACAACGTGGGGTACCCCTACTTTAATAACTAGCCAAGGTAAAGCAGACAGCTGTGAGCTGGTCGTATTATGCAGGGAAAAGGCCAATATCTATGGACCTTTTCAGCCTTAATAATATCAGTTCCACGCTGTCTGATTTGACTTTTCTAGTTATTAAAAATGGGAGGACTGCTTAAAAAATGACGTGGGCTCCCCTTATTTGGCTGAATGCAGCAATCAGGTTAGCTGCACCATCCCACAGCATCACTCTCCAACCAGGTAAGCAACTTTACTAACACTTTTAAATATACTCTTATCTGTATTGGAACTTCTCTTTTGGTTTGCCAAACCAAGGGAAGGATTTGCAGTATGATATACAAATATATGTGTATATATATACAGTACAGACCAAAAGTTTGGACACACCTTTTCATTTAAAGATTTTCCTGTATTTTCATGACTATGAAAATTGTACATTCACACTGAAGGCATCAAAACTATGAATTAACACATGTGGAATTATATACTTAGCAAAAAAGTGTGAAACAACAGAAATTATGTCTTATATTCTAGGTTCTTCAAAGTAGCCACCTTTTGCTTCGATGACTGCTTTGCACACTCTTGGCATTCTCTTGATGAGCTTCAAGAGGTAGTCACCGGGAATGGTTTTCACTTCACAGGTGTGCCCTGTCAGATTTAGTAAGTGGGATTTCTTGCTTTATAAATGGGGTTGGGAACATCAGTTGTGTTGTGCAGAAGTCTGGTGCATACACAGCTGATAGTCCTACTGAATAGACTGTGAGAATTTGTATTATGGTAAGAAAAAAGCAGCTAAGTAAAGAAAAATGAGTGGCCATCATTACTTTAAAAAATGAAGGTCAGTCAGTCAGAAAAATGGGGAAAACTTTGAAAGTGTCCCCAAGTGCAGTGGCAAAAACCATCAAGCGCTACAAAGAAACTGGCTCACATGAGGAGCACCCCAGGAAAGAAAGACCAAGAGTCACCTCTGCTTCTGAGGATAAGTTTATCCGAGTCACCAGCCTCAGAAATCGCAGGTTAAGAGCAGCTCAGATTAGAGACCAGGTCAATCCCACATAGAGTTCTAGCAGCAGACACATCTCTACAACAACAGTTAAGAGGAGACTTTGTGCAGCAGGCCTTCATGGTAAAATAGCTGCTAGGAAACCACTGCTAACGACAGGCAACAAGCAGAATAGACTTGCTTGGGCTAAAGAACACAAGGAATGGACATTAGACAAGTGGAAATCTGTGCTTTGGTCTGATGAGTCCAAATTTGAGATCTTTGGTTCCAAACACTGTGTCTTTGTGCGACGCAGAAAAGGTGAACGGATGGACTCTACATACCTGGTTCCCACCGTGAAGCATGGAGATGCTTTCCTGGTGACACTGTTGGGGATTCATTCAAAATTGAAGGCATACTGAACCAGCATGGCTACCACAGCATCTTGCAGCGGCATGCTATTCCATCCGGTTTGCGTTTAGTTGGACCATCATTTATTTTTCAACAGGACAATGACCCCAAACACATATGCAGGCTGTGTAAGGGCTATTTGACCAAGAAGGAGAGTGATGGGGTGCTACACCAGATGACCTGGCCTCGACAGTCACCAGACCTGAACCCAATCGAGATGGTTTGGGGTGAGCTGGACCGCAGAGTGAAGGCAAAAGCTCCAACAAGTGCTAAGCTTCTCTGGGAACTCCTTCAAGATTGTCGGAAGACCATTCCTGGTGACTACTTCTTGAAGCTCATCAAGAGAATGCCAAGACTGTGCAAAGCAAAAGGTGGCTACTTTGAAAAACCTAGAATATAAGACATAATTTCAGTTGTTTCACACTTTTTTGTTAAGGATATAATTCCACATGTATTAATTCATAGTTTTGATGCCTTCAGTGTGATTGTATAATTTTCATAGTCATGAAAATACAGGAAAATCTTTAAATAAGAAGGTGTGTCCAAACTTTTGGTCTGTACTGTATATATATATATATATATATATATATATATATTTATAGTTATGTAACAAGTTTTCACTTTAACCTTCTGCGCTCTGGTTATCATTAGTTATTTATCTAACATTGCACTTGCAAAACTCAGCTTTTCAAAGCAACCTTTTGGTGCTCACTGGGTCACTTGTTAGTATGTCTAATCCCTTATAGGAGATAAAAATCACTGCTTATGCTTCACTCTCCCCCTCCATCTGCATTTTTTTGTGCTACCAACTTGCTGCCTTCTTAAACCACCAATGAAGGCTTCTCTTTGCCCTGTCTTTTTAAATTGCTTTTATAAATTGTTGTTAATTAATAAATATATATTTTTTATCCTAATACTTCTCTTATCACTTCTTATCTTTATGGCACCTTACCATGATAGATTATGTTAATTCCAGTATATTCAATTGTCCTTGGCCTTTATAATTAGGACTATGGGAATAATTATATTAATGTGGTTTCCCATGGCTGTGCAGTGCCCCAGGTTCCTGGTCGTTGCAGTAATGTCATTCTCCTCTAGGGTGGAGTGATGTTACGTTTGGAGGCAAAGAAGGACAACTGAATCCAGGCATCATAAACATTCAACACATTTCGCACTCCAGGCCGCCAGGGGGAGCTCTGCCACTGTTTACTAGGGCACTCCTCACACTTAGGTAAAACTGGTTGCCTGGGGAGGAAGTTAGTGAGTTGCTGGCTGAGCTTTGCTCAGGTAGTTGGTCCCTGACAGGGGTGGGATCCTGTCAGAGGTCGAGACAGAAGGACACGGAGCTGTGCCTGCCCTAAGTGCGGCAGCTTCTAGAAAAAGACACTGAAAGAGAACTGTATTGTAGAGAGGGTGAAGAAGTCATAGCAAAGGAGTGGATATCAGAGGAGTTCTGCCCTACACAGGCTGCCTCCTTCTGAGGCGCAGGATCCCGGTAGCTGGAACACCGAGGGAGCAACGATCCTTTATGCCTTGCTCCAGAGACCATAAGGGATGGGAGCAGTGTTCTGGATCACTGTGTTGAGAAACACGTGATGGTGTCTCCGCGGTGTTGGATGTTTTGATCTCCCGAGGTCATTCATCCTTATGTTTATAGTCCCTTTACTAGGCACTGCTCCTAATAGCCAGTTTTCTACTCCACACTGATGAGGGGCAAATACCCCGAAACAGCAGTCTGTGGATGGATACCATGTTTTGGCATACGTGGTTTTCCTTTTTGGATGCTGCCCTTCCTGTGGTTGTTCCCTCCCTGTGAAAGACCTGGCTATTTATTGCTTGCGTTGAGAAACACGTGATGGTGTCTCCGCGGCTTTTCTACATGCATATGCTCCAGAGACCGGCAGGACAGCTAATTTCACGTTACCTGTCCGCCCCTACACCCAGGAGGCAAGGTGGCACCCCTTAGAGCCTAGGGCATGATAGAGTCCCTGTAAAACGCGTCAAGCCATCAGTCATACGGGTTTATCCTATCCATCTGGGGGACAGAGAGAGACTTAACATCTGTAACATCTTCAACAGTTTTGAGGACCTTATGAGAACCTCAGCAGCAAAGTACTACAACACCACAGCGCTAGAGGAAGGCTACTGATTTCTTCCTGGACAAGGGGACTCTGGATTTTGCCTCCAAACCGGCCGGCCTCTGCCTGCCCTGTTGTCTGGTGCTCTGGACTGTGAATGCTGAAGCCTTCAGTAAAAGTAAAGAGACTGCAACCTTGTGTCCTCGTTCTTCACTGCATCTCTCACCATCCACCACCTACAGACCGGGAAGAACTGGGGATACACTTCATCTGTGGGAAGGTATACCATCTAGCTACCATAACATCACCCCAGCGGACCCCTTAAAGCAGCGTCAGTCACCCTGACCGAATAGCACAGGTGGTGTCACGAACATTCCCTTTAAAGACCTTTCCCTTTTACACGGACGTCCCAAGGGCCACAGGTCGGGTCAGCCACCGTGACATCCCCCTGTGAACCACAGGACCCAATACCGAGTTCCCTTAGCCCTAGGGGACGCTCCAGCTGTGTGTCCACTAGCTGGGCCCAGTTCTTCTTAGCCCTTATCCACATGCATGTCACTTGACAAACAATAACATTTTTAATATTAGAGTTAGGACTGTCCCAATTAGGGTCACTGTGATGTGGTGGGATGGCTTTTGCATTCTTTTTTTTTATCAAAAAACATGTTAACTAAGCACCCTATATTATTTTCATGTACTATTGGTGTTTATTTTTTATTACAGGGCATTCAAACATTATATTTCTGTATTTTTTTACCCTCATTATTAACACTGTATTTAAAAATAAAAAAGAGACACACAGGAAAAAAAATATTTGAATAAAGATTCTACAACACATTCCCTTGTTTTCCCATTTATTAAAAAATAATTGCTACAGCTCTGATGTAATCCATTGTGTTCACCACGTCATTCAGTGATTCTCTACTATTTTTCTCAGAAGAGGCAATTTGCATATTATATTATTTCTAAACACTCTTTTTCGGTGATTACTTTGTATCTCCGTTCATACTGTACCCACACACACAAATGATACACCATTTGAAAGGTAAACTTGCCCGCTTCAGCAAGAAAATTGCCAAACAAACCACACATCCACAATGTGATCACAAAATACAGTTTAAAATTTAATTTTCATAAACTTGTAGTAAGGAAAAAATGACCTGCAGGTGGCACCACACAACCCCAAAACACACTACCACAAAGCTCCTAACATTTGCCTTGGGGCTTTTCAACTTGCTGAACTCATTGCCCAGCCGATTTCAGGCACATTGGAGAATTACACACCGCAGGTGAGTCACATAAGCAAACACATTTGTAAACATGCACTGCCTATTCAATTGCACACTTTCTCCATTTATACTCCACTGACACACACAAATGATACACCATTTCAAAGGTCAAATTACCTGCAGGTGGCATTTGCCCAGCCTACTTCAGGCAAATTCGAGGATTGCACACTTCATTGCAGGTGAGTCACATATGCAAACACATTTGTAAACATGCACTGCTTTTTTGGTGATTACTTCGCCACACAAACAGAAATAATACACCATTTGAAAGGTAAACATGCCCCCTTCAGCAAGAAAAGACACAAACAAACCACACATTCATGATTTGATAAAAAAAAATACAGTTTAAACATTCATTTTCAGAAACCTGCAGAAAAAAAACAATAACCTGCAGGTGGTACCACAATCTCAAGTTGCTCCGTTTATACTCCACCGACACAAATGATACATCATTTCAAGGGTCAAATTACCTACAGGTGGCATTTGCCTTGGGGTCTTTCCAGCTTGCCGAAGTGCTTGCTCACCTATTTCAGGCAAATTTGAGGATTGCACACGTCACTGCAGGTGAGTCACATAAGCAAACATATTTGTAAACATGTACTACTTTTTCAGTGATTACTTCTCCCAACACACAAAAATGGTGAGTCACATATGCAAACACATTTGTAAACATGCACTGCTTTTTTGGTGATTACATCGCCCCACACACACAAATAATACACCCTTTGAAAGGTAAACTTGCCCCCTTCAGCAAGAAAAGACACAAACAAACCACACATTCACAATTTGATCAATAAATACAGTTTAAACATTCATTTTCAGAAACCTGCAGAAAAAAACAATAACCTACAGGTGGCACCACATCCTCAAGACATTTTTTAGCCTCTACTTATCAAACCAATTAATTGTATTACCAATTTACATATATAAATACCTCTCTGTAATCATCATCTCATTAAATACATTAACATTTGGCTGCCTCCCGACAACCAATCTGTGAAAATTTTGCACGGGCCAACTAGTAAATATACAGTTGTGCTCAAAAGTTTGCATACCCCAGCAGAATTTTTGCTTTCTTAGCCTTTTTTTCAGAGAATATGAATGATAACACCAAAACTTTTTCTCCACTCATGGTTATTGGTTGGGTGAAGCAATTTAAAGTTAAACTACTGTTTTCTCTTTTTTAAGTCATAATGACAACCCAAAACATTCAAATTACCCTGATCAAAAGTTCACATACCCTGGTGATTTTAGCCTGATAATATGCACAGAAGTCTACACAAATGGGTTTGAATGGCTACTAAAGGTAACATCCTCACCTGTGACCTGTTTGCTTGTGATCAGTGTGTGTGTATAAAAGCTGAGTGAGTTTTAGGGATCCAGACAGACTCTTGCATCTTTCATCCAGCCATTGATGCTTCTGGATTGTGAGTCATGGGGAAAGCAGAAGAATTGTCAATGGATCTATGGGAAAAGGTAGTTGAACTGTATAAAACAGGAAAGGGGTAAAAAAGATATCTAAGGAATTGATAATGCCTGTCAGCAGCGTTCAAACTGTAATTAACAAATGGAAAATCAGGGCCTCTATAAAAACAAAACCATGGTCAGGTAGACCAACAAAAATGCCATCCACAACTGCCAGAAAATTGTTCCGGATGCAAAGAAAAACCCACAAGCAACATCAGCTTAAATACAAGACTCTCTTAAAACTAGAGGTGTGGCTGTTTCAAGATGCACAATAAGGAGGCACTTTAAGAAAAATGTATAACCAAAAAACCAAAAAAACCTCCTTATTTAGATCTCAATAGAAATTAAATAATATCTAAATATATAACTGGATAGTATCCACTGATGATGTATTTATATTGGGAGATACCAATACAGAGAAAAAAGGGGGATTTCTCAATAACAATATTTATGAATTTTATTGCACATATAAAGACATACAAAGTGGCAATAATAGCATTTGATTTAGAAAAGCAGCTAAAAGAGCATTGGCAGTATACGTTGGTAAATAGATGCCAAAAAAAAGAAAAAAGAGAAAAATAAAAATAAAAAAGCGTGTAAATACCGGCACTGCAGCACAGGACATTTAATATATATAAATATCTATCTCACTCTTTAGCATGCCAAAAACCAATCACATCATAAGGATAAAGTAAAAGGTAAAAAATGCCCATATCTAGTGGCCAGCCATGATGCTAGGCTGATATTATCAAATTCTATACTATCCAATTGCTCATAATTAAGCCAGAGAGTCCATGAGAATAATGCAGAAAACAGTCCGCAATGAAAAATGAAATGAAGCCTATATACTAGGTTAATTACCTTCGGACATGGTGCAGGCCGTGTGCTGGGGCGCCGGTGAAACACGCAGGAGCCTCGACACACGTTTCACTGCCCTCGGCTTTGTCATTTTTAAGAAAAATGGACTGCATGGTCAAGTCGCCAGAAGAAAGCCATTACTGTGCAAATGCCACAAAGTATCTCACCTACAATACGCAAAACAGCACAGAGACAAGCCTCAACATTTCTGAGGCAATGTAATTTGGAGTGATGAGACCAAAATTGAACTTTTTGGCCACAACTGTAAACATTACATTTGAAGAAAGGTCAACAAGGCCTATGATGAAAGGAACACCATTCCTATTGTTAAGCATGGAGGTGGATCACTGATGTTTTGGGGATGTGTCAGCTACAAAAGGCACAAGAAACTTGGTCAAAGTTGAAGGAAAGATGAATGCAGCACATTATCAGCAAATACTTAAGTCAAATTTGCACTCAGCAGCCCAAAAGCTGCGCGTGGGGTGCACTTGTATGTTCCAACATGACAACGATTCAAAAGAGACAGTCGACCTTCCTTCCTTCTCCATCATCACACTTCGAATGTGTCAATTCTTCTTCTCTCTTGTTACTACAGAGAAGACCAGATTATATACAAGCCTGTCTTCGTCGCCAGTGAAACGGCCCTCAATGTGAGAGCTAAAAGGTAATTGCCATAGTAAGCAGCTCACTATTCCTAGTGTCATTACTGCTAGCCAATGGCCAACATTGCAAGGCAAAATCTTCAAAGTACAATAAATAAATATCAAAAATATATGGACATTAGAGATACAGTATACAAATTATCATTGTACCCTGAAGAAAACGGTTCTAGTCGCAGTGCTTCCTAAGTAGACACATCACCTGCATTGGGTCTAAAGAGGGCTGGCTGGCTCTTATTCAGTAGCCTCCCTACTTCTCTATGCTTACAATTGATGTGTATAAGAAGGAGTCTGGCATAACTATTGAAATAAGCCAGTCAGTCAGCCACTTTATTAGACTTCATTTACGGGTTATAGGATGTTTCGCCCCCAGCAGTTCGCCCCCAGCCGTTCACCCCGGGTACATCCTGTTCGTGATCCCAAGTTGTGTCGCCCACCAGGCCAGTGGGTTACTTTGCAGCGGGTCGGTACTTGAAGGGGACGTCACGGTGGCTGCGACCCGGTCCGTGGCCCTGGGCGCCCAAGTAAAGGGAAAGGTCTTTAAAGGGAGTTTAAGAATAAAGTTTGCCACCTGTGATATTTGGTCAGTGGGGACCGACACTGCTTAAAGGGGTCCTCTGGGGTGATGGTATGGCAGCTGGAATGTATAACTTCCCACAGTAGTAAATGTACCCAGGGGGGCGAACTGCTGGGGGCGAACTGCTGGGGGCAAAACATCCAAATCAGCAATTTATGATGTACAGGAAATACTGTCTTATGTCAATCAAAAGTCTGAAATGCACCTGCTGGAACCCATGACTGATAATCTTATCTTCAGAGAAGGGCATCTTTTTTGAAAGTATAATAATAAGTTATTTTACTTGGTATTATAAGTACATTTAAGGTCATTTTTTAACTGGACAACCTCTTTATGTAAAAATTAAGCTTTGAATTTGCAATTGCATTTAAAGTTCTCAACAATTCTCTCCGGAGGTTTCAAGACATTTGATTGAAAATTCTCTGCCTGGACTGCTACTTAATCTGAATAAGTTCAGAACGTGTTGCACTGTGCTGCCCATTCCATTGACTAAATAGACTATAAGCATATGTTTAAGGATTTTATATGATCAGGAATTTTTTAATGTAAATTGCTTAATTAATATTATAATTAATTGACAAGATGAATAATTCAGCCAAAACTGAATATTATTGCCACTTTGCTATCGGATGAAACAGTTAAACAATAGGCATAACATAAATAATGCTGCGTTAACTAAATGGGAATTACATATGATTGTGGACTAAAGTGAGCCTCTTATTGAGATTCATATAAAAATGATGTCTGCATATAAAAGACAAGCCAAAGATATCTTTGAAGGTTTTCATCTAAAGCAGCTCCACTTCCTTGATTGTCTGGGGATTTCTGTTATTAATTGAAGTTAATTTTCTAGGATATCAGTTTGCTGTGCACGTGGGCAAGATTGATAGCCTCTATGATTCTCAAGAGTTTTGAAAATGACACTGTTCCATCACCAGGCGCCTTCACTTTTATCATCACAAATCAAATTATAAACATAGGGGCAACCTTGCTGGAATCTGGCTTCAGGAGATTTCCATAAGATTAATTAGACGGCCAAGGCAAAGATGGTAAAATAGAAAAATGGGGAGGGGGTTAAGAAAAGCCATTCATTGCTTGTGAAATGGGAAGTCAATTCAACAATGGGTAATTAGCGTGGGCCATGGATTCTCAAAGGCACTGAGGACACTGGACTCTTTCTGTCACTCTGATGTTTAGTGCTGTATTGTGGACCCCTCATTTAATTAGTGCACTTTGATACCCACAGGACTAGCTTAAAGCTCCAGGGCATGCTAAACACGGACTGACACTAGCAATCTTCTGCCTCCTTCCACTCTAATTAGAGACACAATGAGCTGCAAAGACAATGTTTTATTTCACTGTGTATTTTTACAGATACCCCTGGCAGGAAACATTTGTTTGTTTTGAGCCTAAACTATGTTAGTATTCAGATTAATTTGTTAGCATGTATTGCATGAGCTAGGGGCATATACAGTATATTCAGCAGAAATGCCACGCAGAGTTCACCAACTATATCCTGACAAAGTTGGTCATACAAATTAAATTTCAATTATAAAGTGATTCATTAAGTTATTAATTAGAATATTACACAATGTATTCAACCTGGGTATTATACCTACATTTTTTATAGTAATTGCATATACTATATAACAGGAAACAATGCTCATTGGTAATTTAAGCATATCTTATATTTCAGGAACATTTAGAATGTAATATGAAATGTTATTTTATATGTTGAAGTTATGGAACACCTGCCTGGACCGTGGGGTACTCGGTACCGGGTCCGGTACTAAAAGGGGATGTCACGGTGGTGGCGACCCCGTCCGTGGCCCTGGGCGCTCAAGAAAAAGGGAATGTCTTTAAAGGGGTTTTGAATAAAGATTGTGTTTGTGATGCCACCTGTGGTATTCTGTCAGTAGGGACTGATGCTGCTTAAAAGGGTCCACTGGGGTGATGTTATCGCAGCTAATTTGGTATAACCTTCCCACAGGTAAAGTTGGGTCCCCAGGGCTCCCGGTGTATAGATGAAGATGGTGGCTGGTGCGCTAAGAAACAGAAGACCCAGGTTTGCAGTCTCTTTACCTGGTTCACTGAAGGCTTCAGGCAACTGCAGTCCAGAGCACCAGATCACAGGTACAGGCAGGGTCTGGCCGGCTTGGAAGCAAGTTCCAAGTCCCCTTTTCCAGGTGGAGTTGAAAGCCTTCCTACTAGCTTCCTCTCTATCACGATCCGGACTGTATGCCCCACTGTGTCTCCTGGGTATTGAGGCAGACAGGTTACACAAAGTCCAGTTGTCCTGCCAGTTTCTGCTGTGATTCCTAGAGTCTGACACAACCTCAGTCTTCTGGCTACCGGGATCTGCACTCTACAGGGAGGTAATCCAATCGCAGCTGTCTTACCCAGGTGTCACTCTCCTGTGCTTCGCTCTCCAGCACGCTTACTACAAATCTGTTTGTCTTTCTGTGTTATCTCTGTCCAGGAGCTGCAGCTCTTTCTTGTAATAGAAAAAAATCGGCTATAAGCCGCAGCCAGCTCACCAACCAGACCATAAATGATTGAGCATGGAGATTCGTCCAGACCAAGACGCCAAGCAATTGCAGTATACGAAAACATGGAAACTCCAGCTCCAATAAAATGGCAAAATTCTTTATTAGTCCAACTTCATTAAAACGGACATCCTTACAAAGTAACAAGGACGCAGGTGGTTACATGAATATAGGCAACACGTTTCGATCACACAGGATCTTATTCATGCCCATATAAAACCCACATTCAGTCTTGCTTATAAAGACACAATGGACCTATTACACACTCTATCCAAATCACATGATAAATAGAAAGGTCCTACAGATCGCAACTGCATGCATTTTATCACAAGACAGAATGGGAAGTTACAATATACATACAAAGAATACTTATATAAAATATCAACATTAGTGATATGAAATGTCATTCCTTTTGTTCCAACCCACAAAGAAACAGATATATAGCCAATCTGGGAGAGTCACATGATGAAAGAAAAGGTCCTACAGACCGTGACTGCATATATTTTACCGCAACAAACAGAAAGGAAAAATTCACCGAAAATACATGTAGAGAATACAATATGAAAGATATCTTGAAATCTGTCCATACATTCAGCTCTCGATTGTATCGGGTAAAAGTAGGGTTTTTTTCGTCTTAAAGGTTCTTGAAAGATTTTCAGATCCCTCTACCGATGTCTCTTGTTGTTCTTTCGATAATTTCAATAAACAATTCAGTGCAACTTGTTCCCTAAAATCCAGACTCTCAAACTCATTGATGTTTGCATTTAACACATGTTCTGACAATACTTCGTTATCCGAAAAGAAATGCTTTCAACTATCGTATATAGGCTGTACAACACGCAAATTAAAAACGCGCATCACAGAACACATTAGGGATGCTAATATCTCTAACTTTACTACTAAGAATGTATCCATGGTTTCCAAACATTTTAGTACAGTACATAGGGGAGATATCACAACCTTAAAAGTTCAGGGCATTGAGAAAGTTTACTCACATAGGCGTGGGGGTGATATAAAAAGGCGGTTATTAACCAGAGAAGCCTTTTGGATGTACAATTTAAACATCCGTTTCCCTGCAGGTTTGAATAAAAGGAATGAAATCTTATATCTAGTGTTGAGCATTCCGATACCGCAAGTATCGGGTATCGGCCGATACTTGCGGTATCGGAATTCCGATACCGAGATCCGATACTTTTGTGGTATCGGGTATCGGTATCGGATACATAGAGATGTGTAAAATAAAGAATTAAAATAAAAAATATTGATATATTTACCTCTCCGGCGGCCCCTGGTGAGTCCGCGGGTAACCGGCAGGCTTCGTTGTTCAAAATCAGCGCTTTTAGGACCTGAGAAACACGTCCCGGCTTCTGATTGGTCGCGGGCCGCCCATGTGACCGCCACGCGACCAATCACAAGCCGCGACGTCACCGCAAGCTATTAGCGCGCTCATTTTTGAAAAATGAGCGCGTTAATGACTTTCAAAGACGTAGCGGCTTGTGATTGGTCGCGGCCACGCGACCAATCACAAGCCGCGACGTCACCGCAAGCTATTAACGCGCTCATTTTTAAAACTGAGCGCGTTAATGGCTTTCAAAGACGTAGCGGGTTGTGATTGGTCGCGGCCGCGACCAATCACAAGCCGCGACGTCACCGCAAGCTATTGACGCGCTCATTTTTAAAAATGAGCGCGTTAATGGCTTTCAAAGACGTAGCGGGTTGTGATTGGTCGCGGCCGCGACCAATCACAAGCCGCTACGTCTTTGAAAGTCATTAACGCGCTCATTTTTCAAAAATGAGCGCGCTAATAGCTTGCGGTGACGTCGCGGCTTGTGATTGGTCGCGGCCACGCGACCAATCACAAGCCGCTATGTCTTTCAAAGCCATTAACGCGCTCATTTTTAAAAATGAGCGCGTCAATAGCTTGCGGTGACATCGCGGCTTGTGATTGGTCGCGGCCGCGACCAATCACAACCCGCTACGTCTTTGAAAGCCATTAACGCGCTCATTTTTAAAAATGAGC
Source organism: Ranitomeya imitator (assembly GCF_032444005.1). Taxonomy (NCBI): domain Eukaryota; kingdom Metazoa; phylum Chordata; class Amphibia; order Anura; family Dendrobatidae; genus Ranitomeya; species Ranitomeya imitator. The sequence goes on along the minus strand of NC_091285.1, from coordinate 309,905,876 downwards.
GCGTTAATAGCTTGCGGTGACGTCGCGGCTTGTGATTGGTCGCGTGGCCGCGACCAATCACAAGCCGCTACGTCTTTGAAAGTCATTAACGTGCTCATTTTTCAAAAATGAGCGCGCTAATAGCTTGCGGTGACGTCGCGGCTTGTGATTGGTCGCGTGGCGGTCACATGGGCGGCCCGCGACCAATCAGAAGCCGGGACGTGTTTCTCAGGTCCTAAAAGCGCTGATTTTGAACAACGAAGCCTGCCGGTTACCCGCGCTGAGTTCAGGGGCCGCCGGAGAGGTAAATATATCAATATTTTTTTTTTTTATTCTTTATTTTACACCTCCCTATGGATCCCAGGGCCTGAAGGAGAGTTTCCTCTCCTTCAGACCCTGGGAACCATGAGAATACCTTCCGATACTTGATGTCCCTTTGACTTGTATTGGTATCGGATATCGGTATCGGCGATATCCAATATTTTTCGGGTATCGGCCAATACTATCCGATACCGATACTTTCAAGTATCGGACGGTATCGCTCAACACTACTTATATCACTATTGCTGATATCTTTCATATTGTATTCTCTACATGTATTTTCGGTGAATCTTTCCTTTCTGTTTGTTGCGGTAAAATGTATGCAGTCACGGTCTGTAGGACCTTTTCTTTCATCATGTGACTCTCCCAGATTGGCTGTATATCTGTTTCTTTGTGGGTTGGAACAAAAGGAATGACATTTCATATCACTAATGTTGATATTTTATATAAGTATTCTTTGTATGTATATTGTAACTTCCCATTCTGTCTTGTGATAAAATGCATGTAGTTGCGATCTGTAGGACCTTTCTATTTATCATGTGATTTGGATAGAGTGTGTAATAGGTCCATTGTGTCTATATAAGCAAGACTGAATGTGGGTTTTATATGGGCATGAATAAGATCCTGTGTGATCAAAACGCGTTGCCTATATTCATGTAACCACCTGCGTCTTTGTTACTTTGTAAGGATGTCCGTTTTAATGAAGTTGGACTAATAAAGAATTTTGTCATTTTATTGGAGCTGGAGTTTCCACGTTTTCATATACAGCTCTTTCTTGTCACTGCACAGCTCCTCAGTCCTTTATCTCTCTTTCTGCCAGGAGCTGCAGCACTCCCACATCTGCTCAGCTATACTCTTTCTTACCAGCTTTGCTTAAGCTGATGTTCCTTGATAAGCTTCTCTCTGGCATTCCCTGACAGGAACTAACTCTTTATGACTGCCTTTCCCTCCAGACCAGAATATTTATATAGGGGAGTCACCCACAAGCTGAATCAGAGCTCCCCCTTCTGGCCTGGAGTGCGAACATGTTATATGTATATGTATACCTGATAGAGAAGATCTTCCTTCGCTTCCAAGTGTGACATGACACTCCCTGTGAGGAAAGGAATGCCATTGTAACAGCCAGGACCCTGGGATGTTACACTCCCCTCCTCCGGTTAGATTCAGTACTCCCAGACTGGGAAAAGAAGAACAATAATAACAGGTTATTAAAAATATTTAGAATTGAGAGTCCTCAGTGGTTGATACCTTTTAATGGCTAACTGAAAAGATGGTAACAAATTGCAAGCTTTCGAGACTACATACGTCTCTTCATCAGGCAAAGACAGAAGACGTATGTAGTCTCGAAAGCTTGCAATTTGTTACCATCTTTTCAGTTAGCCATTAAAAGGTATCAACCACTGAGGACTCTTAATTCTAAATATTTTTCTATCTACTGGCTAACATGGTACCAAGATATATTCCTTTCAGGTTATTAACCCCTTAGCGACCGCCGATACGCCTTTTAACGGCGGCCGCTAAGGGTACTTGAACCACAGCGCCGTTAATTAACGGCGCTGTGGAAAAAGTCCATAGCGCCCCCCAGAGGCCGATTTTCTCCGGGGTCTCGGCTGCCGAGGGTAGCCGAGACCCCAGAGAACATGATTCGGGGGGTTTTTAACCCACCCCGCATTTGCGATCGCCGGTAATTAACCGTTTACCGGCGATCGCAAAAAAAAAAAAAAAAAAAAAAGCGATCTCTTTTTAATTTCTCTGTCCTCCGATGTGATCGCACATCGGAGGACAGAGAAAAGGGGTCCCAGGTGGCCCCCCAATACTCACCTAGCTCCCCCGATGCTCCTCGTGTCTCCCGGTGGGCGCCGCCATCTTCAAAATGGCGGGCGCATGCGCAGTGCGCCCGCCGGCCGGCACCGGGGGAATCTTTGGGGTCTCGGCTGCCGGGGGTAGCCGAGACCCCAAAGAGCACGATCGGGGTCGGTATTACCGACCCCTGTTTTGCGATCGCCGGTAATTAACTGTTTACCGGCGACCGCAAAAAAAAAAAAAAAAAAAAAGTAAAGTGTAATTCTCTGTCCTCTGATGTGATCGCACATCAGAGGACAGAGAAATAGGGGGATTCGGGGACCCTAGCATACTCACCTAGGTCCCTGGATCCTCTTGCTGCTCCTCCTGGCCGCCGGCAGCAGAACATGGCGGACGCATGCCCAGTGCACCCGCCATCTGTCTCCATCTGCCGGCCGGCAGGAGAACAGCAGTTGGGGCTAAAATTAGGGTTAGGGGTAGGGGTAGGGGTAGGGTTAGGGGTAGGGTTAGGGTTAGGGGTAGGGTTAGGTTAGGGGTAGGGTTAGGGGTAGGGTTAGGTTAGGGTTAGGGGTAGGGTTAGGGTTAGGGGTAGGGTTAGGGTTAGGGGTAGGGTTAGGGGTAGGGTTAGGGTTAGGGGTAGGGTTAGGGGTAGGGTTAGGTTAGGGGTAGGGTTAGGGTTAGGTTAGGGTTAGGTTAGGGGTAGGGTTAGGGGTAGGGTTAGGGGTAGGGTTAGGTTAGGGTTAGGGGTAGGGGTAGGGTTAGGTTAGGGGTAGGGCTAGGGTTGGGGCTAAATTTAGGGTTAGGGTTGGGGCTAAATTTAGGGTTAGGATTGGGGCTAAACTTAGGGTTAGGCTTCTTTCACACTTACGTCGGTACGGGGCCGTCGCAATGCGTCGGCCCGACATACCGACGCACGTTGTGAAAATTGTGCACAACGTGGGCAGCAGCTGTAGTTTTTCAACACATCCGCTGCCCAATCTATGTCCTGGGGAGGAGGGGGCGGAGTTACGGCCACGCATGCGCGGTCAGAAATGGCGGATGCGACGTACAAAAAAACGTTTCATTGAACTTTTTTTGTGCCGACGCTCCGCCAAAACACAACTGATCCAGTGCACGACGGACGCGACGTGTGGCCATCCGTCACGATCCGTCGGCAATACAAGTCTATGGGCAAAAAACGCATCCTGCGGGCACATTTGCAGGATCTGTTTCTTGTCCAAAACGACGGATTGCGACGGAATGCCAAACGACGCAAGTGTGAAAGTAGCCCTAGGGCTAGGGTTAGGGTTTGGGCTAAAGTTAGGGCTAGGGTTGGGGCTAAAGTTAGGGTTAGAGCTGGGATTAGGGTTAGGGTTTGGATTAGGGTTCGTATTAGGGTTAGGGTTGGCATTAGGGTTACGCTTGGGATTAGGGTTAGGTTTGGGATTAGGGTTAAGGTTAGGGTTGTGATTAGGGGTGTATTGGGATTAGGGTTAGGTTTGAGGTTAGGGTTGAGATTAGGATTAGGGGTGTGTTGGATTTAGGGTTTTGATTAGGGATATGGTTAGGGTTGACATTAGGGTTGTTTTGGGGTAAGGGTTGTGATTATGGTTAGGGTTAGTGATTAGGATTATGGATGAGGTTGGGATTAGGGTTAGGGGTGTGTTGGGGTTAGGGTTGGAGCTAGAATTGGGGGGTTTCCACTGTTTAGGTACATCAGGGGGTCTCCAAATACGACAGCCAATTTTGCGCTCAAAAAGTCAAATGGTGCTCCCTCCCTTCTGAGCTCTGCCGTGCGCCCAAACAGTGGGTTACCCCCACATATGGGGCATCAGCGTACTCGGGATAAATTGGACAACAACTTCTGGGGTCCAATTTCTCTTGTTACCCTTGTGAAAATAAAAACTTGGGGGCTACAAAATCTTTTTTGTGAAAAAAATAATATTTTTTATTTTCACGACTCTGCATTCTAAACTTCTGTGAAGCACTTGGGCATTCAAAGTTCTCACCACACATCTAGATAAGTTCCTTGGGGGGTCTAGTTTCCAAAATGGGGTCATTGTGGGGGGTTACTACAGTTTAGGTACATCAGGGGCTCTGCAATCGCAACATAATGCCCACAGACCATTCTATCAAAGTCTGCATTCCAAAAAGGCGCTCCTTCCCTTCCGAGCTCTGCCGTGCGCCCAAACAGTGGTTTACCCCCACATATGGCACATCAGCGTACTCGGGATAAATTGGACAACAACTATTGCAGTCCAATTTCTCCTGTTACCCTTGTGAAAATAAAAACTTGGGGGCTACAATATCTTTTTTGTGGAAAAAAATAATATTTTTTATTTTCACGACTCTGCATTCTAAACTTCTGTGAAGCACTTGGGCATTCAAAGTTCTCACCACACATCTAGATAAGTTCCTTGGGGGGTCTAGTTTCCAAAATGGGGTCACTTGTGGAGGGTTTCTACTGGTTAGGTACATCAGGGGCTCTGCAAACGCAACATAATACCCGCAGACCATTCTATCAAAGTCTGCATTCCAAAACGGCGCTCCTTCCTTCCGAGCTCTGCCGTGCGCCCAAACAGTGGTTTACCCCCACATATGGGGTACCAGCATACTCAGGACAAATTGGACAACAACTTTTGGGGTCCAATTTCTCTTGTTACCCTTGTGAAAATAAAAATTTTATGGCTAAAAAATCTTTTTTGTGGAAAAAAAAAATATTTTTTATTTTCACGGCTCTGCATTATAAACTTCTGTGAAGCACTTGGGCATTCAAGGTTCTCACCACACATCTAGATAAGTTCCATGGGGGGTCTAGTTTCCAAAATGGGGTCACTTGTGGGGGACTTCTACTGTTTAGGCACATGAGGGGCTCTCCAAACGCGACATGGCGTCCGATCTCAATTCCAGCCAATTCTACATTGAAAAAGTAAAACGGCACTCTTTCTCTTCCAAGCTCTGCGGTGCGCCCAAACAGTGGTTTACCCCCACATATTGGGTATCGACGTACTCAGGAGAAATTGCACAACAACTTTAGTGGTCTAATTTCTCCTGTTACCCTTGTGAAAATAAAAATTTGTGGGCAAAAAGATAATTTTTGTAGAAAAAATGCAATTTTTTTTTTTCACGGCTCTACGTTATAAACTTCTGTGAAGCACATGGGGGTTCAAAGTGCTCGCCACACATCTAGATAAGTTCCTTAAGGGGTCTAGTTTCCAAAATGATGTCACTTATGGGGGGTTTCCACTGTTTAGGCACATCAGGGGCTCTCCAAACGCGACATGGCGTCCAATCTCAATTCCAGCCAATTCTACATTGAAAAAGTAAAACGGCACTCCTTCTCTTCCAAGCTCTGCGGTGCGCCCTAACAGTTGTTTACCCCCACATATTGGGTATCAGCGTACTCAGGAGAAATTGCTCAACAACTTTTGTGGTCTAATTTCTCCTGTTACCCTTGTGAAAATAAGAATTTGTGGGCGAAAAGATCATTTTTGTGTAAACAAAAGCGATTTTTTATTTTCACGGCTCTACGTTATAAACTTCTGTGAAGCACTTGGGGTTCAAAGTGCTCACCACACATCTAGATAAGTTCCTTAAGGGGTCTAGTTTCCAAAATGGTGTCACTTGTGTGGAGTTTCCACTGTTTAGGTACATCAGGGGCTCTCTAAATGTGACATGGTGTCCGATCTCAATTCCAGCCAATTCTGCATTGAAAAAGTCAAACGGCGCTCCTTCACTTCTAAGTTCTGCGGTGCGCCCTAACAGTGGTTTACCCCCACATATGGGGTATTGTCGTATTCAGGAGAAATTGCATAACAAAATTTATGGTTACATTTCTGTTTTTACAATTGTGAAAATAAAAAAAATGGTTCTGAATTAAGATGTTTGCAAAAAAAAGTTAAATGTTCATTTTTTCCTTCCACATTGTTTCAGTTCCTGTGAAGCACGTAAAGGGTTAATAAACTTCTTGAATGTGCTTTTGAGAACCTTGAGGGGTGTAGTTTTTAGAATGGTGTCACATTTCATTATTTTCTATCATATAGACCCCTCAAAATGACTTCAAATGTGATGTGGTCCCTAAAAAAAAATGGTGTTGTAAAAATGAGAAATTGCTGGTCAACTTTTAACCCTTATAACTCCCTAACAAAAAAAAATTTTGTTTCCAAAATTGTGCTGATGTAAAGTAGACATGTGGGAAATGTTATTTATTAACTATTTTTCATGACATATCTCTCTGATTTAAGGGCATAAAAATACAAAATTTAAAAATTGCAAAATTTTAAAAATTTTCGCCATATTTCCGTTTTTTTCATAAATAATCGCAAGTAATATCGAAGAAATGTTACCACTAACATGAAGTACAATATGTCACGAAAAAACAATCTCAGAATCAGCGGGATCCGTTGAAGCGTTCCAGAGTTATAACCTCATAAAGTGACAGTGGTCAGAATTGCAAAAATTGGCCTGGTCATTAAGTACCAAATTGGCTCTGTCACTAAGGGGTTAAAAGACACATAACATTTTGGGAAATGCATTTCAACAGGTTAAATGGATATAAAACTTTGGCTTCCCGTTATGGGAGGTAATTGATCTGTAAACGTTACAAACTTTATTATAGTGTGTAAAATAACTTTTCAAGAATATAGAACTTTACTATAATATACTATAATATACTAGAGAACAACGACTACCCTTACGGGTATACTATATTTATCACTCTCTACACTAAAGTCCTATCTTGCATATAGAACGCTAATTAATTCACTTACAAGGTAACTTCTCTTGTATTAAACACTATCACTTTATGAAAAAAGTGCAACAAATTCAACGTTCATTTAGAAGTGCAATCAATATTGAAGTCAATTAGTAACTTTATAACAGCAGCAACAAAGCGAGGGACCCATCATAAGCCCCAACATAGGCTTGGGCAGGCTGCAAGGCATGTTATCCAGACCCAGTGTTCAGCCACGCCAGATGGTTTTGCTCTTCAGGTCTCAGGAACAAACAAGGCCCTACCCACGCTGGCAATGTGGGTAGAACCAAGAGCGCACCTTGAAGATACCAACTATTTACAGAAAAGTTTGTGGAACATTCACTGTCCATGGCCTGAGTGTCTTTTCAAATAAACAAACTTTTAATGCAGAAACCTTGCCAGGTTAACTTTAAACTATTCACAGTCACTTTAACATTCAGAAATTCTCTACTTTCTCTTATGCTTGCCGGGCCAGAAATTGCTGTCTCTCCTAATCCTCCAGATGTCTACAATGCTCCCTCTAGGTAGTCATGGGGATCCCCCCTGGAGCGCAATCATGTCCTCCTCCTCCGGGGGTCCCTCTGCGAATACCACAGGTTCTGGGGAACTAATCTGAGACCCACATGTTGGGATAAGCGGGGCTGCCATATGACCTAGGCCGCAGTCCTCCCAATCCCGATATATCCGATGGCATACTTCTCCAGATCTTGGAGTCGGCGGGTTCGGTAGGGAGCCCACCAGGGTGTCGTCTAGCTCAGAGGTTGCTGTGGAACTGTCGGCTGGGATACCCTCGGCATATGGTGACATTTCACCAAAGGAACCCAAAACCTCGGTCAGTGGTGTACAGTGGTGGTGGTGACTCAGGCCTAGCCGTCGGGCCTTCCGCTCATGGGGTAAGGGTCATGCCCCTTACCTTCTCTTCCAGAGCGCCGGATCTTCTTTCCTGCTCTGGGCTAGATGAGGCTGCCGATGGTCGTCCGGTAAGGCTCCCGATAAAGGCCTCCTTCCACCCGGCCACAGCTTCCATCTGCATCCACACGGGCTGCCAGGTAAGTTCTTCTCTCTCTCTCCGCAGGAGGTCCGGATCCAGCTTCGGTGATGGGTACAGTTCTTGCAGGTTCTGGCTGGGGGAGGCCTTCTGCTCCACCCCACACTCCAGTGTCCGCTCACCTCCTTCCGCCATGTTGCTTTCCAGCACTTCCTCCTCAGTCCATGTTCCTGCAGTTTCATTCCACCACGCCCGTCTTTGTGGGCAGTTATTCCTCTTCTCCCCGCCATCCACAGACACATAACATTTTGGGAAATGCATTTCAACAGGTTAAATGGAAATAAAACTTTGGCTTCCAGTTATGGGAGGTAATTGATCTTTAAACGTGACATAACTTTTTATAGTGTGTAGAATAACTTTTCAAGAATATAGAACTTTACTATAATATACTTGAGAACGATGACTACCCTTACGGGTATATTATATTTAACACTCCCTACACTAAAGTCCTATCTTGAATATAGAACGCTATCTAATTCACTTAGAAGGTAACTTCTCTGACTGTATTAAACATTACCACTTTATTAAACAAAGTGCAACAAATTCAACGTTCATTTAAAAGTGCAATCAATATTGAAGTCAATTAGTAACTTTATAACAGCAGCAACGAAGCGTGGGACCCGTCATAAGCCCCCAACATAGGCTTAGGCAGGCTGCAAGGCATGTTATCCAGACCCAGTGTTCAGCCACGCCAGATGGTTTTGCTCTTCAGGTCTCAGGAACAAACAAGGCCCTACCCACGCTGGCAATGTGGGTAGAACCAAGAGCGCACCTTGAAGATGCCGACTATTTACAGAAAAGTTTGTGGAACATTCACTGTCCATGGCCTGAGTGTCTTTTCAAATAAACAAACTTTTAATGCAGAAACCTTGCCAGGTTAACTTTTAACTATTCACAGTCACTTTAACATTCAGAAATTCTCTACTTTCTCTTATGCTTGCCGGGCCAGAAATTGCGGTCTCTCCTGTTCCTCCAGACGTCTACAATGCTCCCTCCAGGTAATCATGGGGATCTCCCCTGGAGCGCAATCATGTCCTCCTCCTCCGGGGGTCACTTTGCGAATACCATGGGTTCCGGGGAGCTAATCTGAGACCCACAGGTTGGTATAAACGGGGATGCCATCTGACCTAGGCCGCTGTCCTCCCGATCCCGATATATCCAATGGCATACTTCTCCAGACCTTGGAGTCGGCGGGTTCGGTAGGGAGCCCACCAGGGTGTCATCTAGCTCAGAGGTTGCTGTGGAACTGTCGGCCGGGATACCCTCGGCATATGGTGACATTTCACCAAGGGACCCAAAACCTCGGACGGTGGTGTATAGTGGTGGTGGTGACTTGGGCCTAGCCGTCGGGCCTTCTGCTCATGGGGTAAGGGTCATGCCCCTTACCTTCTCTTCTGGAGCACCGGATCTTCTTTCCTGCTCTGGGCTAGATGAGGCTGCCGATGTTCGTCCGGTAAGGCTCCCAATGAAGGACTCCTTCCACCCGGCCACAGCTTCCATCTGCATCCACACGGGCTGCCGGGTAAGTTCTTCTTTCTCTCTCCGCAGGAGGTCCGAATCCAGCTTTGGTGATGGGTACGGTTCTTGCAGGTTCCGGCTGGGGGAGGCCTTCTGCTCCACCCCACACTTCATTGTCCGCTCACCTCCCTCCATCATGTTGCTTTCCAGCACTTCCTCCTTGTTCCATGTTCCCACGGTTTCATTCCACCACTCCTGTCTTTGTGGGCGGGTCTTCTTCTTCTCCCTGCCATCCCAGACTTGGAGGCAGACCTCTCTTGTTGATGGGCATATTTCCCAGACATAGTAATATCGATGAGGGGCGGCTATTACTTTTGCGCCATTTTTTCAAGCTCTGCACATGACAACACGCCCCACTTCTCCTGCTTGCCATATGGTGATGTAATGGTGGCGGTTTTGGCGGCAATTCACAGTCCCACAATTAAACACAGTATCTTAGGCGCACATGACCCACTTCAAGGGGTCGGTTCTTCCTGTTTGTGATGCCAAAAAGAAATGCCCACCATACCAGGTCCATTACTTAAAAGGGATGTCACGGTGGCAACAACCCTGTCCGTGACCCTGGGCACCCAAGAAAAAGGGAATGTCTTTAAAGAGGTTTTGAATAAAGTTTGTGTTCGTGACGCCACCTGTGGTATTCGGTCAGTAGGGACGGGTGCTGCTTAAAGGGGTCCTCTGGGGTGATGTTATAGCAGCTAAGATGGTATAACTTCCCACAGGTGAAGTTGGGTCCCCAGGGCTCCCAGTGTGTAGATGATTATGGTGGGTGATGCAGTAAGAAGCAGAGGACACAGGTTTGCAGTCTCTTTACCTGGTTTACTGAAGGCTTCAGGCAACTGCAGTCCAGGGCACCAAATCAAAGGTACAGGCAGGGTCCGGCTGGCTTGGAAGCGAGTTCAGTGTCCCCTTTACCAGGAGGAGTTGAAAGCCTACTAGCGCTTTGGTGTAGTCCCTTGCTGCCTGTGGCTTCTATCAAAGTCCTCACAGTTCTCTCTGTCCTTCATAAAGGTGGGACACCAACCTATATATCAGGCCTTTTTACAGGGTCTCTATCATGACCTGGGCTCTGTGCGCCACTGTGTCTCCTGGGTATTAGGACGGACAGGTTACACGTAGTCCAGCTGTCCTGCCAGTTTCTGCTGTGCCTCCTTGAGTCTGACACAACCTTGGTCTTCCGGTTACCGGGATCTGTGCTCTACAGAGAGGTAGCCCAATCACAGCTGTCCTACCCAGGTGTCACTCTCCTGTGCTTCGCTCTCCTGCATGCTCACAACACTACAAATCTGTTCGTCTTTCCGTGTTATCCCTGTCCAGGAGCAGCAGCTCTTTCTTGTGGCTGCATGGCTCCTCAGTCCTTTATCTCTCTTTCTGCTAGGAGCTGCAGCACTCCCATATCTGCTCAGCTATACTCCTTTCTTACAAGCGCTGCCTAAGCTAATGTTCCTTGACAAGCTCCTCTCTGGCATTCCTTGACAGGAACTAACTCTCTCTGACTTCCTTTCCCTCCAGACAAGAATATTTATATAAGGGAGCCACCCACAAGCTGGATCAGAGCTCCCCCTTCTAGCCTGGAGTGTGAAAATGTTGCATGTTTCCAAGCGTGACATCACTTCCAAGCGTGACATCACTCTCCCTGTGAGGAGAGCAATGCCACTGTAACATCCAGGACCCAAGGATGTTACAGATACATGGCACTCCAATAGGGTGAGTCCTCGAGAAAGGTTTCACACTGTTGAAACAAAAGATATGGGGGTACTCGGCTCTCCAAGTGATGGATATTTCATTATTACTTTATTATAATGCAATTCATTATGAACAATAAGTACAGCTATGTTCGGAATCAGACAAATAGACCTTCTTCAGACATGGACTGCAGAGGAAAGGAAGACATACGTAAGCATAAGGTTGATGGTGCTGGTTTATCTCCTTCCTGTCTTCTGCAATTCATGTCTAATGAAGGCTTATCAGGTACTATTTAACACAACAGTATTAAACTAGACAATGTAGTAGACTTTTTTTGCTAAATTCTGTCAAAATTGAATATAAAATATAATTTTAACTTTAATCTATAACATTAACATTGGAATCTATATAAAGATTAATAATGAATGATGCAAAATAAAAAGGGTTTTTTTCCTTTACCTATTTTTGTAACTGATGAATCTCTTAGATTAAGACTTGCCCAAGTTTAAAATGGCCAACTTAATTTTTACTAAACAGCAGAAATATCAATGTACCAGAATTAGACATGTTTAAACTGTTCTTGTCATTGTAAAAGAAGACAATCTTTACGTGTACAAATTTGTAACAATTAATTACACTCCTTTCTGAGAATGATTAAAGGGGTTGCCCGCTACTCAGACACAATCCCCTCAGAGCCTGGATCCCCTTTCCTCCTGCACCTCAAACTCACATTCCATCTTTGAACATGTCAAAGAAGAATAAGAAATGATCAAGCTCCATGCTTCTTCTCACCTTCAACCTGCCCTAGTGACCATTTTCCCTCACATCTCCTCCAGGTCCTCTCACCAGCTGTCATTACCTATCTGACTAAAATGATGAACTTCTCTCATTCATCTATTATGTTTCCCTCTTCATTCAAACAAGCCATCATAAATCCTTTACTTAAAAATATCCTTCGACCAGAACTGCACTGCTAACTACAGACCGGTTTCTAATATTCTCTTTATCTCTAAACTTCTGGAACGCTTTCTCCACTCTCGTTTAATCCGCTGTCTCTCAGATCACTCTTATCTTGAACCTTTCCAATCTGGTTTCTGCTCTTTACACTCAACTAAAACTGCCCTTACTTTAAGGGGTTGTCCACTGCTCAGACCACCCTCTCTCAATCTTTATGTTTACCTCCAGTAAAATCTTAACACTTATACTCACCTCAGAGGCATATGCCATTCCAGCAGTGTCAGCACTTGAACTCCTGGAGATTGAGTGACATTGGCTGCATGGATCATGTCACATAACAATCAGCACTGTCTTCACTCTCCCCGTTTTCAGATGAATCACATACATCCAGAGGAAGTGAGAGAGCAACCGCTCTCAATTCCTCCGGATGTACTGTACTGTGTTATTCGTAGGTGGGAAGAGTGAAGCCACTGCTGATTGGCCACAAGGATCACCAGACACATGGAACAGCTGATCTCCACACTTCCTATGGATTTATGTGACTTGTCAAAAGGCAGGGAGTGTGAAGCCAGCACTGACTGGTAACAAGAATAGCATGACATAATGTCAGGCAATTTCCAGGAGATCCGGTGCTGACACTGCTGGAACAGCATCGGCACCAGAAGTGATTATAGTTGTCTTTATTTTATAATGGAGAACATGAAAATTGTCTGAGTAGTAGACAACCTCTTTAAATCTGATGCTCATGTACCAATAGCAATGGGGAGGCTTTCCTCTGTGGGGTGCAGAGGTAGACACCAGTAATTACATAAAATCCCCAATAGTATGAGATAGGCTGTTGATGGTTTATAGCGAAATGAATACAGAAACACATTCTGTAGCCTTTGGCTCTTCCATAGATAATTTCATGGAATTAAACCCTTCCATTAGAATAATGAATAGAATATGAATGGCATGCCTATTTGACACAACAAGGGAGAAAGTTAACTGCTTCCACGTTCAATGACTTGTTGACAATATTTTACAGCCCACAGTAAATTGGAATATACATTGCCTTGTCAAAGTATTCGGCCCCCTGGAACTTTTCAACCTTTTCCCACATATCATATCAAGTGGAACACAATTGTGAAGTTTAACGAAATTTATTGTTAATTTTTAGTGATGAGCAAACGCGCTCGCCACTACTCGTTACTCACCCGAGTATCACGGTACTCTTCATACTCGGCAAGCACCGAGCATTTCCAGGATTACTCAGCGGGAACTGGTGTCTCCACCCAGCATTTTTGGTGGACTTCAGAGACCAAATCACGATGCAGGGATTGTCTGCCAGGCCATTAAATGCCGCAGCCATCTGTGTTGCGGTCGTGCAGTGATTAGCTTGGCCACACAACATCATCACGAGTAGAAGAGACCTGGCGCCGCCCTGCTCGCCGCATTCAGCTCCGGATTAAGCGAGTGAAGGGACAGCTGCTGCTGAGATAGGCTCAGAATCGTGCTTTTAATCATTAGTGTAGGTCTGCAACTGTTCAGTCCACAACTCCTGAGAAACCAACAGTCCTTTTCATGGCTAATTCGTGGGTCTCGAGATTGCAGCACTAGGGAGGCAGGGAATAGCATATTCACAACAGTGCAAGGCCTGCAGGCACTCTATGTGCGTACATAGCTCCCTCTGAATCCCTCCCAAAGCTCCATAACTGTCTGCTGCTGCTTGTTTACTATATACCTTGCAACAGTTTTCATGTTTTTTTTTTTCAAAAATTCACCAACCCCTCCACCAAAATGTATACAGTCTGTTATGTCAGACTGAGGCCTGGTGTATCTGTTTAAAAATCATATTTTTGCAGGCATACGTAGCATAATTTTGTGTGCTAGCCTTGTTCACATTTTTTTCTTAAATTCACCAAAAAGAAAAAAACACATTAATACAGTCTATGTCAGGCTGAGTCCTGGTGTATCTGTTTTTGAAAAATCATATTTCCGCAGGCATACATAGCATAGTTATGTGTGCTAGCCTTGTGCCACTCTTTTTCCTTTTGGTTTTAAATTCACCAGAAAGAAAAAAACACGCTAATACAGTCTGTTATGTCTGGCTGAGTCCTGGTGTATCTGTTTTTGAAAAATCGTATTTCCGCAGACATACGTAGCATAGTTCTGTGTGCTAGCCTTGTTCATTTTTTTTTTGGTTAAATTCATCAAAAAATAAAAAAAAACGCATTAATACAGTCTGTTATGTCTGGCTGAGTTCTGGTGTATCTGTTTTCGAAAAATCGTATTTTCGCAGGCATATGTAGCATAGTTCTGTGTGAAGCCTTGTGCCACTCTATTTTTTTTGGTTATAATTTCACCATAAAGCAAATAACACATTAATACAGTCTATGTCAGGCTGAGTCCTGGTGTGTCTGTTTTTGAAAAATTGTATTTCCGCAGGTATATGTAGCATAGTTCTGTGTGCTCGCCTTGTGCCACTCTTATTTTTTTTTTTAATTCACCCAAAAGCAAAAATTTTTTAATACAGTCTGTTATGTCAGGCTGAGGGCTGTTGTTTCTGTGTTTGAAAAATCTAATTTCCGCAGGCATACGTAGCATAGTTCTGTGTGCTAGCCTTGTGCCTTTTTTTGTTTTTTAATTCACCAAAAAGCCCCCAAAAATGTAATACAGTCTGTCAGGCTGAGTCCTGGTGTATCTGTTTTTGAAAAATCGTATTTCCGCAGGCATACATAGCATAGTTCTGTGTGCTAGCCTTGTGCCTTTTTTGTTTTAAATTCACCAAAAAGCCGCAAAAAATTTAATACAGTTTGGTGTTTAATACAGGCCTGGTGTTTCTGTGTTTGAAAAGTCGTAGCTTTGCAGGCATACTGATCAGATATAATTTAGATCCAAATAAATATATTTGTGTTGAGCTTTTGAAATAGTGCAGTAGTCCATTTAAAATAAGCAAGGCAAGGGGCAAGGGACGGGGAAGTGGATGTGATTCTGATGGTGCATGCAGAGGACGAGGCCATGGCCAAGCTGAAAGTGGGCCACAACAAAGACCTACATTTTCTCGCTCGACCTTCCTGTCCCAGTTCCTAGGGGACTGCAGCACACCACTATTGAAGTCAGAGCAGTGTGAACAGTTGTTGATTGGATAGCTGATAATGCTTCCAGTCATCTAGCCACCACCACCACCATGTCCTCCACACGGTCAAGTCTGAGTAGCCGTGAGTGTGGCCCGGATATTCCTCACCCTGATCCACCTTCCTCCCACCATGCCAAGTGCCCTGAGACAACTGATCCCACACTTAGACACTAAGAAGAGCTGTTCTGTTTTCCATTTCAAGATTCCTAAATCTCGGCCAGTCAACTTGAAGTGGGGACAGATGAGATCGCATGTAGCAATGCCCAAAGATTTGACCAGCCACAGTCACATGAAGGTGATGGTGGGAAAGTGTCACAAGGGGTGGACGATGATGAGACACAATTGTCAGAAAGTCAGGAGGAGGAGCAGGGTGCTGATGTGGAAGACAAGGTGGTGGATGACATAGTGACTGACCGAACCTGGCAGAAGGACATGCATAGCGAGGACAGCAGCACACATGGGGAAGGAGGCATTTCACCCCAACAGGAGGAAGAAGCAGTGTGGTGGCCACAGACAGAAGGCGTGCATCCGTTCCTGGTAACACCAACATGAGGGAAGCTGCCATTCCAACGGATAGATCTTCCTGAGTATGGTTATTTTGTAAAGACTCTGCGATAACCCCAAACAGGCCATTTGCAGCACCTGCCATGCCCACATCAACAGGGGTAGCAAAACTACCAGCATGACCACCACCAGCATGATCAGGCACATAGCAGCAAAGCACCCGACTTTGTGGGCCGAACCCCAGGCTCCAGGAACACTGTCTGCAGGTGACAGCACAGCTTCTTCTACTGTTTTGCATAGAAGCCAATCCCCAGTCCCCAGTGCATGTGAAGATGCCTCTAGCCCTGCACCTGTTGTTGCCCACAGTCAAGCAGCACCATCATCAAGCCCATCCATGTCCTTGTCCCAGCACAGCCTTCAGTTGTCTATACCCCAGTCATTGGAATGCAAGAGGAAATACCCAGCCAACACCACACAGGCCTAAATTCTAACATTTCTCTTCTGCTTGCGCTCAAAGTGTTGCCTTTTAGGCTCATTGAGATGGACGCTTTCTGCAACCTGATAGTGGTGGCTGTCCCACGGTACTCATTCCCCAGTCACCACTATTTCTCCCGGTGTGCCGTACCTTCATTACACCAGCATGTGTCCCACAGCATTACCCATGCCCTCAACAATGCTGTTACAGGGAAAGTCCACCTAACCACAGACACGTGGACAAGTGCTTGTGGCCATGGTCGGTATATCTCACTAACGGCACACTGGTTTAACATAGTGGAAGCGAGGACCCATAGGACCTTGGGATCGAACATATCCTCCCCATGTCGAGGATTGCGGGCCCTATGTCTATCAGGGTTGCCCCGACAGTGTATAGCTCCTGCACCTCCTCCTCTTCTTCAGCCTTCTCCTGAAATTAACACATAAGTCAGAAGCTGGAAACACTGCTGCACTACCACAGCCAAGCGGCAACAGGCTGTGCTAAAGCTAATCTGCAAAGTGATAAACCGCACAATGCAGAAGAGTTGTGGACAGTAGGGTTGAGCGAAACGGGTCAGTCATTTTCAGAAGTCGCCGACTTTTGGCAAAGTCAGGTTTCATGAAACCCGACCCGATCCTTGTGTGGGGTCGGCCATGCAGTACATGACTTTTGCGCCAAAGTCGCGTTTCAATGACGTGAAAAGCACCATTTCTCAACCAATGAAGGTGGACGCACAGTGTGGGCAGCGTGATGACATAGGTCTCAGTCCCCACCATCTTAGAGAAGGGCATTGCAGTGATTGGCTTGCTTTCTGCGGCGTCACAGGGACTATAAAGGGGCGTTCCTGCTGACCGCCATCTTACTGCTGCTGATCTGAGCATAGGGAGAGGTTGCTGCCGCTTCATCAGAAGCAGGGATAGCGTTAGGCAGGGTACATTAACCCCCAAACTGCTTGTGCTGTAGCGATTTCCATTGTCCAACACCACCTTTTCTTAGCAGGGACAGTGGAGGCTACATTTTTTTTTCCTCAGCGCAGTAGCTCATTGGGCTGCCCTAGAAGGCACCCTGATAGCTGCATTGCTGTTTGTACACCACTGTGCAAACCAACTGCTTTTTTCAAAGCACAAATCCTGTTGCTCCTTCCTTTCTGCACAGCTTTCTTGTTTGTTTGTCCACACTTTTGCAGTCCACTCCTTGTTATTGCTTCCTGCCATACTTTGCTGAGATTACTGCAGGGAGACAGTAATTGTAGGACAGTCCCTTTTTTTTGTTTCGTTATATCTCTTCAGGCCACTTTCTGCCACAGAAAATATACTCTAATACAGTGGCCCAGATTTATTCACTAGTCTCCCTGAAGAAAAAAAAAAAGGGTGCAGATTAAAATGGGCAAATCTGTATCAGTGGCAGTCCTGTGTGTGGCATCTGTGTCTCATTTTCTGGCACAGAAAACATACTGATCTCTTGCCAATTCTCCCATAAAAAAAAAAATTGTGGGAGATTAAGATTGGCAATTTTGCCTCAGTGCCAGTGCTGTGTGTGGCATCTGTCTCTAATCTTGTGCCACATTAAACCTAGTGTGTAATACTGGGCCAGATTTCTTTTAAATTCTCCCTGAAAAAAAAACAGTGGGAGATTAAGATTGGCATTTCTGCTTCAGTGCCAGTCCTGTGTGTGCCACCTGTCTCAAATTTTGTGCCACATTAAACCTAGTGTGTAATACTGGGCCAGATTTCTTTTAAATTCTCCCTGAAAAAAAAAATAGTGGGAGATTGAGATTGGCATTTCTGCTTCAGTGCTACTCCTGTGTGTGCCACCTGTCTCAAATTGTGTGCCACATTAAACCTAGTGTGTAATACTGGGCCAGATTTCTTTTAAATTCTCCCTGAAAAAAATAGTGGGAGATTAAGATTGGCATTTCTGCTTCAGTGCCACTCCTGTGTGTGCCACCTGTCTCAAATTTTGTGCCACATTAAACCTAGTGTGTAATACTGGGCCAGATTTCTTTTAAATTCTCGCTGAAAAAAAAATAGTGGGAGATTGAGATTGGCATTTCTGCTTCAGTGCCACTCCTGTGTGTGCCACCTGTCTCAAATTTTGTGCCACATTAAACCTAGTGTGTAATACTGGGCCAGATTTCTTTTAAATTCTCGCTGAAAAAAAAATAGTGGGAGATTGAGATTGGCATTTCTGCTTCAGTGCCAGTCCTGTGTGTGCCACCTGTCTCAAATTTTGTGCCACATTAAACCTAGTGTGTAATACTGGGCCAGATTTCTTTTAAATTCTCCCTGAAAAAAAAAATAGTGGGAGATTGAGATTGGCATTTCTGCTTCAGTGCTACTCCTGTGTGTGCCACCTGTCTCAAATTGTGTGCCACATTAAACCTAGTGTGTAATACTGGGCCAGATTTCTTTAAAATTCTCCCTGAAAAAAAAACAGTGGGAGATTAAGATTGGCATTTCTGCTTCAGTGCCACTCCTGTGTGTGCCACCTGTCTCAAATTTTGTGCCACATTAAACCTAGTGTGTAATACTGGGCCAGATTTCTTTTAAATTCTCCCTGAAAAAAAAAATAGTGGGAGATTGAGATTGGCATTTCTGCTTCAGTGCCACTCCTGTGTGTGCCACCTGTCTCAAATTTTGTGCCACATTAAACCTAGTGTGTAATACTGGGCCAGATTTCTTTTAAATTCTCCCTGAAAAAAAAAACAGTGGGAGATTAAGATTGGCATTTCTGCTTCAGTGCCAGTCCTGTGTGTGCCACCTGTCTCAAATTTTGTGCCACATTAAACCTAGTGTGTAATACTGGGCCAGATTTCTTTTAAATTCTCCCTGAAAAAAAAAATAGTGGGAGATTGAGATTGGCATTTCTGCTTCAGTGCTACTCCTGTGTGTGCCACCTGTCTCAAATTGTGTGCCACATTAAACCTAGTGTGTAATACTGGGCCAGATTTCTTTTAAATTCTCCCTGAAAAAAATAGTGGGAGATTAAGATTGGCATTTCTGCTTCAGTGCCACTCCTGTGTGTGCCACCTGTCTCAAATTTTGTGCCACATTAAACCTAATGTGTAATACTGGGCCAGATTTCTTTTAAATTCTCCCTGAAAAAAAAAATAGTGGGAGATTGAGATTGGCATTTCTGCTCCAGTGCCACTCCTGTGTGTGCCACCTGTCTCAAATTTTGTGCCACATTAAACCTAGTGTGTAATACTGGGCCAGATTTCTTTTAAATTCTCCCTGAAAAAAAAAATAGTGGGAGATTGAGATTGGCATTTCTGCTTCAGTGCCACTCCTGTGTGTGCTGTTGTGAATTCTGTTGTCGGGCTCCCTCCTGTGGTCATGAATGGTACTTCGGCTGGTTCAGTCCATGGACTTCCTCTGGTGGGTGTTTCTGAGTTTCCTTCCACAGGTGACGAGGTTAATTCGTTAGCTGGCTGCTCTATTTAACTCCACTTAGATCTTTGCTCCATGCCACCTGTCAATGTTCCAGTATTGGTCTAGTTCACTCCTGGATCGTTCTTGTGACCTGTCTTCCCAGCAGAAGCTAAGTTCCAGCTTGTATTTCTTTGGTTTGCTATTTTTCTGTCCAGCTTGCTATTTTTTTTGTTGTCTTGCTTGCTGGAAGCTCTGGGACGCAGAGGGAACGCCTCCGCACCGTGAGTCGGTGCGGAGGGTCTTTTTGCGCCCTCTGCGTGGTCTTTTTGTAGGTTTTTGTGCTGACCGCAAAGTAACCTTTCCTATCCTCGGTCTGTTCAGTAAGTCGGGCCTCACTTTGCTAAATCTATTTCATCTCTGTGTTTGTATTTTCATCTTTACTCACAGTCATTATATGTGGGGGGCTGCCTTTTCCTTTGGGGAATTTCTCTGAGGCAAGGTAGGCTTTATTTTTCTATCTTCAGGGCTAGCTAGTTTCTTAGGCTGTGCCGAGTTGCATAGGGAGCGTTAGGCGCAATCCACGGCTATTTCTAGTGTGTTTGATAGGATTAGGGATTGCGGTCAGCAGAGTTCCCACGTCCCAGAGCTCGTCCTTTATTATCAGTAACTATCAGGTCATTCCGTGAGCTCTTAACCACCAGGTCCATTATTGTCCTGACCACCAGGTCATAACAGTACAGGTGGCCTAAAGTACTAATGCATCTTAATAGAGGGATAAGAGAAGTTCTGAGACCATTTTTTTTTCTTTGCAGTGTGTTTTGTCTCTCTTTTCCCCTTTACCTCTGGGTGGTTCAGGACACAGGTGTAAACATGGACATTCAAGGTCTGTCCTCTTGGATGGATAATCTCACTACAAGGGTACAAAACATTCAAGATTTTGTGGTTCAGAATCCGATGTCAGAGCCTAGGATTCCAATTCCTGATTTGT
Source organism: Ranitomeya imitator (assembly GCF_032444005.1). Taxonomy (NCBI): domain Eukaryota; kingdom Metazoa; phylum Chordata; class Amphibia; order Anura; family Dendrobatidae; genus Ranitomeya; species Ranitomeya imitator. Next base: position 309,885,379 of record NC_091285.1, on the reverse strand, counting down.
TTTTTGGTGATAGATCTAAGTTCTTGAATTTCAAAAATAATTGTAAATTGTTTCTTGCCTTGAAACCTCGCTCCTCAGGTGACCCTGTTCAACAAGTAAAGATCATTATTTCTTTGTTACGTGGTGACCCTCAAGACTGGGCATTTTCCCTTGCGCCAGGAGATCCGGCATTGCGTGATGTTGATGCGTTTTTCCTGGCGCTTGGATTGCTTTATGACGAACCTAATTCAGTGGATCAGGCAGAGAAAATCTTGCTGGCTCTGTGTCAGGGTCAGGATGAAGCGGAGATATATTGTCAGAAGTTTAGAAAGTGGTCTGTGCTCACTCAGTGGAATGAATGTGCCCTGGCAGCAATCTTCAGAAAGGGTCTCTCTGAAGCCCTTAAGGATGTCATGGTGGGATTTCCCATGCCTGCTGGTCTGAATGTGTCTATGTCCTTGGCTATTCAGATCGATCGACGCTTGCGTGAACGTAAAGCTGTGCACCATTTGGCGGTACTATCTGAGCATGGGCCTGAGCCTATGCAATGTGATAGGACTTTGACCAGAGCTGAACGGCAAGAACACAGACGTCGGAATGGGCTATGATTTTACTGTGGTGATTCTACTCATGCTATCTCCGATTGTCCTAAGCGCACTAAGCGGTTCGCTAGGTCTGCCACCATTGGTACGGTACAGTCTAAATTTCTATTGTCCGTTACTCTGATTTGCTCTTTGTCATCCTATTCTGTTATGGCATTTGTGGATTCAGGCGCTGCCCTGAATTTGATGGACTTGGAGTATGCTAGGCGCTGTGGTTTTTTCTTGGAGCCCTTGCAGTATCCTATTCCATTGAGAGGAATTGATGCTACGCCTTTGGCCAAGAATAAGCCTCAGTACTGGACCCAATTGACCATGTGCATGGCTCCTGCACATCAGGAGGATATCCGCTTTCTGGTGTTGCATAATCTGCATGATGTGGTCGTTTTGGGGTTGCCATGGCTACAGGTTCATAATCCAGTATTGGACTGGAAATCTATGTCTGTGTCCAGCTGGGGTTGCCAGGGGGTACATGGTGATGTTCCATTTTTGTCTATTTCGTCTTCCACTCCTTCTGAAGTTCCAGAGTTTTTGTCGGATTATCGGGATGTATTTGATGAGCCCAAAGCCAGTGCCCTACCTCCTCATAGGGATTGTGATTGTGCAATTAATTTGATTCCTGGTAGTAAGTTTCCTAAGGGCCGATTGTTCAATTTATCTGTGCCAGAACACGCCGCTATGCGGAGTTATATAAAGGAATCCTTGGAGAAAGGCCATATTCGCCCGTCGTCATCACCTTTAGGAGCAGGGTTCTTTTTTGTGGGTAAGAAGGATGGTTCTTTGAGACCTTGTATTGATTACCGCCTTCTTAATAAAATTACTGTCAAATTTCAGTATCCTTTGCCGTTGCTGTCTGATTTGTTTGCTCGTATTAAAGGGGCTAGTTGGTTCACCAAGATAGATCTTCGAGGGGCGTATAATCTTGTGTGTATTAAACAAGGCAATGAATGGAAAACAGCATTTAATACGCCCGAGGGCCATTTTGAGTACCTGGTTATGCCATTCGGGCTTTCCAATGTTCCATCAGTATTTCAGTCCTTTATGCATGACATCTTCCGAGAGTACCAGGATAAATTCCTGATTGTGTATTTGGATGATATTTTGGTCTTTTCGGATGATTGGGAGTCTCATGTGAAGCAGGTCAGAATGGTGTTCCAGGTCCTTCATGCAAATTCCTTGTTTGTGAAGTGGTCAAAGTGTCTCTTTGGAGTTCAGAAAGTTTCATTTTTGGGGTTCATTTTTTCCCCTTCTACTATCGAGATGGACCCTGTTAAAGTCCAGGCCATTTACGATTGGACTCAGCCGACATCTGTGAAGAGCCTGCAAAAGTTCCTGGGCTTTGCTAATTTTTATCGGCGCTTCATCGCTAATTTTTCTACTGTTGCTAAACCGTTGACTGATTTGACCAAGAAGGGTGCTGATGTGGTCAATTGGTCTTCTGCAGCTGTAGAGGCTTTTCAGGAGTTGAAGCGTCGTTTTTCTTCTGCCCCTGTGTTGTGCCAGCCAGATGTTTCGCTCCCGTTTCAGGTTGAGGTTGATGCTTCTGAGATTGGAGCAGGGGCTGTTTTGTCGCAAAGAAGTTCTGATGGCTCGGTGATGAAGCCATGTGCTTTCTTTTCTAGAAAGTTGTCGCCTGCTGAGCGTAATTATGATGTTGGTAATTGTGAGTTGTTGGCCATGAAGTGGGCATTCGAGGAGTGGCATCATTGGCTTGAAGGAGCCAAGCATCGCGTGGTGGTCTTGACAGATTACAAGAATTTGACTTATCTTGAGTCTGCCAAACGGTTGAATCCGAGACAGGCTCGATAATCGTTATTTTTCTCCCATTTTGATTTTGTGGTTTCGTACCTTCCGGGCTCTAAGAATGTGAAGGCTGATGCCCTGTCAAGGAGTTCTGTGCCTGACTCTCCGGGTGTTCCTGAGCCGGCGGGTATTCTCAAAGAGGGGGTAATTTTGTCTGCCATCTCCCCTGATTTGCGGCGGGTGCTGCAAAAATTTCAGGCTGATAGACCTGACCGCTGCCCAGCGGAGAAACTGTTTGTCCCTGATAGATGGACTAGTAGAGTTATCTCTGAGATTCATTGTTCAGTGTTGCCTGGGCATCCTGGAATCTTTGGTACCAGAGATTTGGTGGCTAGATCCTTTTGGTGGCCGTCTTTGTCACGGGATGTGCGTTCTTTTGTGCAGTCCTGTGGGACTTGTGCTCGGGCTAAGCCCTGCTGTTCTCGTGCCAGTGGGTTGCTTTTGCCCTTGCCGGTCCCGAAGAGGCCCTGGACGCATATTTCTATGGATTTTATTTCGGATCTCCCTGTCTCTCAAAAGATGTCGGTCATTTGGGTGGTTTGTGATCGCTTTTCTAAGATGGTCCATTTGGTACCTTTGTCTAAATTGCCTTCCTCCTCTGATTTGGTGCCATTATTTTTCCAGCATGTGGTTCGTTTACATGGTATCCCGGAGAACATCGTTTCTGACAGAGGTTCCCAGTTTGTTTCGAGGTTTTGGCAATCCTTTTGTGCAAGGCTGGGCATTGATTTGTCTTTTTCCTCGGCTTTCCATCCTCAGACAAATGGCCAAACCGAAAGAACTAATCAAACTTTGGAAACATATCTGAGATGCTTTGTTTCTGCTGATCAGGATGATTGGGTGTCCCTTTTGCCGTTGGCTGAGTTCGCTCTTAATAATCGGGCCAGCTCGGCTACTTTGGTTTCGCCGTTTTTCTGCAATTCTGGTTTCCATCCTCATTTCTGCTTCTGCGCCACTCCTGTGTGTGCCACCTGTCTCAAATTTTGTGCCACATTAAACCTAGTGTGTAATACTGGGCCAGATTTCTTTTAAATTCTCCCTGAAAAAAAAAATAGTGGGAGTTTAAGATTGGCATTTCTGCTTCAGTGCCACTCCTGTGTGTGCCAGCTGTCTCAAATTTTGTGCCACATTAAACCTAGTGTGTAATACTGGGCCAGATTTCTTTTAAAATCTCCCTGAAAAAAAAAATAGTGGGAGATTAAGATTGGCAATTCTTCCTCATTGCCAGTGCTGTGTGTGGCATCTGTCTCTAATTTTGTGCCACAGAACATGTACTGTATAAGAGTGGGCCACATTTCTTCAATATTCTCCCAGAAAAAATAAAAAGGGGGAGATTTTTATTGGTAGTGTCTGCATCAGCGTCAGTCCTGTTAGTGGCATATCTGTCTGCCACTGAAGCTGTGTACTGTTATACATTGGGCCTGATTTTCCCTGCAGTCTCACACACCTATAAAGGGATATATAAATCCAACAGAAGTTTGAGTTCACCTTGTGACTGGTTTTACAGTAACAAATACCGTTAGTTTGGTTACGTTTTTCAAACAATGAGGAAGTCTGGTGGAAGAGGTTGTGGCCGTGGGCGGTCATTGCCAGCTGGTAATGATGGTAGTGGTGGTGGAGCATCAGGTGGTCGTGGGAAAAGCAATATAGCACGTAACTCTCGAGTTGTTGAGCCAGGTTCGTCGTCTGGCTACACAAGGCCTCGAACGCTCCCTTTTCTGGGAGTAGGAAAACCGCTTTTAAAGCCGGAGCAGCAAGAGCAAGTTTTGGCTTACCTTGCTGACTCAGCCTCTAGCTCTTTTGCCTCCTCTTTTGAAACTGGTAAATGTAAAAGCAGCGCGTCGTTAGTGGATGTTCACAGTCAGGGACAAGTCGCTTCCTTGTCCTCTTCAGCAAAAACAACAACAGAGAAGGATGCAGCAGGCGACACAACGGGTTACTCCATGGAGCTCTTTACACATACCATCCCTGGCTTAGAAAGTGAAGCAGTTAACAGGCCATGCCCATTACAAGTTGAATCTGACATGGAGCGCACTGATGCACAGCCACAGCCAGACTACTATGCTGGTCCTTTGACTCAGACCACAACATTGCCCTCGCAGGGTACTGATACAGAATCAGACACTGATGAGACTATGTTGCCCTGTCACGAACGCTCTACCACCGACTTACACGGTGACACAGACGGAGTTGCGCACGAGCTAGAAGAGGAGGTTATAGATGACCCAGTTGTTAACCCTGATTGGCAGCCATTGGGGGAACAGGGTGCAGGCAGCAGTAGCTCTGAAGCAGAGGAGGAGGAGCCGCGGCAGGCATCAACATCGCAACAGGTTCCATCTGCCAGGCCCGTATCTGGCCAAAAACGCATGGCAAAACCAAAACCAGTTGTAGGACAGCGTGGACATCCAGTTAAAGAAGCTCAGTCTGCAATGCCTGAAAAGGTATCCGATAGTAGAAATAGTGCAGTCTGGCATTTTTTTAAACAACATCCAAATGATCAGCGTAAAGTCATCTGTCAAAAATGTTCAACTACCTTAAGCAGAGGTCAGAATCTTAAAAGTCTAAATACAAGTTGCATGCATAGACATTTAACCACCATGCATTTGCAAGCCTGGACTAACAACCAAAAGTCCCTTAAGGTTGTAGCACCCTCGGCTAATGAAGCTAGTCAGCAACGCTACATCCCTTCCCTCACTGTAAGCCCACCATTTCCCGCACCAACTGCAGTAAATGTGCAGGTTTCGTCGCCAGGCCAAAGCAGTCAGGGAATCACCAGTTTCGTAGTAGGAAACACTGCATGTAGGGCACCAGCAAGAATACCATCACCAACCCTCTCTCAGTCTGCCATGTCCACCGGCACCCCCGCTAGTTCCACCATATGCAGCTCTCCAGTCCAGCTCACCCTGCATGAGACTCTCATTAGGAAAAGGAAGTACTCATCCTCGCATCCGCGTACACAGGGTTTGAACGCCCACATTGCTAGACTAATCTCATTAGAGATTATGCCCTACCGGTTAGTTGAAAGCGAAGCTTTCAAAGCCCTGATGGACTACGCTGTACCACGCTACGAGCTACCCAGTCGACACCTCTTTTTGAGAAAAGCCATCTCAGCCCTCCACCAGCATGTAAAAGACCGCATCATCCATGCACTCAGGCAATCTGTGAGTACAAAGGTGCACCTGACAACAGATGCATGGACCAGTAGGCAAGGCCAGGGACGTTACGTGTCCATCACGGCACACTGGGTTAATGTGGTGGATGCAGGGTCCACAGGGGACAGCAATATTGGGACAGTTCTGCCTAGCCCACGGTCTAGGAAACAGTTGGCTGTAGGCGTTCACCCCCTTCCTCCTCCTCCTCCTCCTCATCCTCCTGCAGAAGCGAGAGCTCGTCCACAGACCGCAGTCGCACAACCACTCCATCCACAGCTGCCCATGTTGCACTCGAGGTGTCCCATTATGGGACAGCTTGTGGCAAGCGTCAGCAGGCTGTATTGGCAATGAAGTGTTTGGGCAACAACAGACACACTGCCGAAGTTCTGTCCGAGTTCTTGCAAAAAGAAACTAAGTCATGGCTGGTCACTGTACATCTTGAGGCAGGCAAGGTAGTGAGTGATAACGGAAGGAATTTTATGGCTGCCATAGCCCTTTCACAACTGAAACACATTCCTTGCCTGGCTCACACCTTAAACCTGGTGGTGCAGTGCTTCCTGAAAAGTTATCTGGGGTTACCCTACCTGCTCCTTAAAGTGCGCAGACTTTGCTCGCATATCCACCGTACGCCCGTGCACTCCAGCCGTATGCACAACAATCAGCGGTCTTTGAACCTTCCACAGCATCGCCTAATCATCGACGTTGCAACAAGGTGGAACTCCACACTGCACATGCTTCAGAGACTGTGCAAACAGAGGCGTGTTATGTATTTGTGGGAGGATACACATACACGGGCAGGCAGTTGGATGGCAGACATGGAGTTGTCAGGTGTGCAGTGGTCGAAGGTACAAGACCTGTGTCAAGTCCTTCAGTGTTTTGAGGAATGCACACGGCTGGTTAGTGCAGACAACGCCATAATAAGCATGAGCATCCCCCTAATGCGTCTGCTGATGCAAAGTTTGAGCAGGCGAGGAAGAGGAAAGCCTTGATGACAGTCAGCCATTGTCTGGTCAGGGCAATCTACAGGACGAGGTAGCGGGCGAAGGGGAGGAGGATGATGGGGATGAGTATTTTTTGAATGAGGAAGCTTCTCCGGGGCCAATAGAAACTGGTGGCGTTGCAAAGCCGGGTTCAGGTTTTTTGAGGGAGACAAGTGACGTAGATTTGCCTGAAACTGCCCCTCAACCCAGCACAACCGCAGATTTTACAACTGGAACTTTGGCCCACATGGCGGATTATGCCTTACGTATCCTCAAAAGGGACCCATGCATTTTTAAAATGATGACCGATGATGATTACTGGTTGGCCTGCCTCCTTGATCCTCGCTATAAAGGCAAATTGCAAAATATCATGCCACATGAGAACCTCAAACAAATATTAGCAACCAAACAAGCAACTCTGGTAGACCGTTTGATTCAGGCATTCCCAGCACACAGCGCTGGTGATGGTTCTCACACGAGCTGCAGGGGGCAGCAGGGCAGAGGTGTTAGAAGTGCACAAATCAGAAGTGGCGTTGGACAGAGGGGTTTTCTGACCAGGTTGTGGAGTGATTTCGCAATGACCGCAGACAGGACAGGTACTGCAGCATCAATTCAAAGTGACAGGAGACAACATTTGTCCAGTATGGTTACTAACTATTTTTCTTCCCTTATCGATGTTCTCCCTCAACCGTCATTCCCATTTGATTACTGGGCATCCAAAATAGACACCTGGCCTGAATTGGCAGAATATGCATTGCAGGAGCTTGCTTGCCCAGCAGCTAGTGTGCTATCAGAAAGAGTATTCAGTGCTGCTGGTTCAATATTGACCGAAAAAAGGACTCGTCTGGCTACCCAAAATGTTGATGATCTAACCTTCATTAAAATGAACCACTCATGGATTTCGAATTATTTTGCCCCACCTTTTCCGGCTGACACCTAGCTCTCCTATAAAAAGGTCTCGCTTGTGGACTGGTCTTACTGACTGTTCCAATCTCTTAATTTGCAGCACCTGAATGTCCAGCATACGACATGTTTATACCTCCCTAAATGGGCTAACTCCCCCCACGGGGCCATGGTCTCGCCACTTGGCGCAAGCACCCGTGAGAGTGCCATTTGTCTGAAGAGGCGGGTGTGCCCGTTTTTGGTCGACGGCACTGCCACTGGGTCCCTCATAGTAAAATAAAGTGTCTCTGGCGGTGGTGGCGCGCAACCAACGTCAGACACACCGTTGTAACATGAGGGGCCCTGGACCTGTACCGCCGACCACAAGAGAGTTTCCCCCCAAGCTCAAACACTGTTCTACCACTTGCAAAATTATCTCTCACAGCTCCACCAATGTTTAGTCTATACACTGACATCCTTCAATGCCTGGCACTGACAATACCAATTTGTTGACATGTATGATGTTAGTTAAAATAGTCAGGGTCAGTGTCCTATATTGACACCAGTAAATACTTAGCGCCAAATTACTATGTCTGAAACTCAGCAGAGGAGCCCACCCCTCTACCTAAGTATGCCATCCTTTTGTGTTTTGGTTTTGTTGTTTTGCGAGACATTAACATCTATTTATTTTTTGGGAGTACTAACTGTGTCAGACACTCCTTCCAATCGTCCTCCGCTGACCACACCAATGCTGCCTGTGTACCCCTGCAAGATAATTCAAACTGCTTTGAGCATATTTTTTAAAATTTTAGGCCTACTAAGTCTGTCTGCGGTCCCTCCTTCCATTTGTCCTCCGCTGAGCACACCAATGCCAACCGTGTACCCATGTAACTTTTTTTCATCCTGCAGTGAGCCTACTTTGTGGTGTAAGGCCTACTAGCAGTGTCTGTCTGCGCCACTTAATACAGCTGTCCTCCTCCTTTAAAAAAAAAAAAAGGCTGATTTTCAGCTTGTCAAAATTATAACACTGCATTGGGGCCACAAGTTTCGTTGTGGTCTACAAACTGAGTCTTCCGCTCCAAGGTGTTCTCTCTGTTGCCTCTCCCTCGCTTCTATCTTGAAGCTCTTGTTAAGTAGTTGTTGAAACAACACTGTATTAGGCCTACAAGTTGGGTCTGGGTTGTAGAGACGGTGTCTGCCGCTCCAAGGTGTTCTCCTGGTTGCCTTTCCTGAGCTTCAATCTTCAGGCTCTTGTTAAATAGTTTTTTAATCGAACAACTGCAGTGGGGCTACTAGTTTGGTTGGGGCCTACTAACAGTGTCTGCCGCTTCAAGGTGTTCTCCTGGTTGCCTTTCCTGAGCTTCAATCTTCAGGCTCTTGTTAAATAGTTTTTTAATCGAACAACTGCAGTGGGGCTACTAGTTTGGTTGGGGCCTACTAACAGTGTCTGCCGCTCCAAGGTGTTCTCCTGGTTGCCTTTCCTGAGCTTCAATCTTCAGTCTCTTGTTAAATAGATTTTTAATCGAACAACTGCAGTGGGGCTACTAGTTTGGTTGGGGCCTACTAACAGTGTCTGCCGCTCCAAGGTGTTCTCCTGGTTGCCTTTCCAGAGCTTCAATTTTCAGGCTCTTGTTAAATAGTTTTTTAATCAAACAACTGCAGTGGGGCTACTAGTTTGGTTGGGGCCTACTAACGGTGTATGCCGCTCCGTGCTGTTCTCCAGGTTTCCTGTCCTGAAATTCCATTTTCAGGCTCTCGTTAAGTAGTTGTTGAAACAACACTGCATTAGGCCTACAAGTTGGGTCTGGGTTGTAGAGACAGTGTCTGCCACTCCAAGGTGTTCTCCAGATTGCGTCTCCCTAGCTTCTATCTTGAAGCTCTCATTAAGTAGTTGTTGAAACAACACTGCATTAGGCCTACAAGTTGGGTCTGGGTTCTAGAGAAGGTGTCTGCCGCTCCAAGGTCTTCTCTTGGGTGCCTCTCCCTAGCTTCTATCTTCAAGCTCTTGTTAAGTAGTTGTTGAAATAACACTGCATTTGGTCTACAAGTTGGGTCTGGGTTGTAGGGACGGTGTCTGCCACTCCAAGGTGTTCTCCAGGTTGCCTCTCCATAGCTTCTATCTTGAAGCTCTCGTTAAGTAGTTGTTGAAACAACACTGCATTAGGCCTACAAGTTGGGTCTGGGTTGTAGAGACTGTGTTTGCCTCTCCAAGATGTTCTCCAGGTTGCCTCTCCCTAGCTTCTATCTTGAAGCTCTCTTTAAGTAGTTGTTGAAACAACACTGCATTAGGCCTACAAGTTGGGTCTGGGTTGTAGAGACTGTGTCTGCCACTCCAAGGTGTTCTCCAGGTTGCCTCTCCCTAGCTTCTATCTTGAAGCTCTCGTTAAATAGTTGTTGGAACAACACTGCATTAGGCCTACAAGTTGGGTCTGGGTTGTAGAGAGGTGTCTGCCGCTCCAAGGTGTTCTCCAAGTTGTCTCTCCCTAGCTTCTATCTTGAAGCTCTTGTTAAGTAGTTGTTGAAACAACACTGCATTAGGCCTACAAGATGGGTCTGGGTTCTAGAGACGGTGTCTGCCGCTCCAAGGTGTTCTCCAGGTTGCCTCTCCCTAGCTTCTATCTTGAAGCTCTCGTTAAGTAGTTGTTGAAACAACACTGCATTAGGCCTACAAGTTGGGTCTGGGTTCTAGAGACGGTGTCTGCCGCTCCAAGGTGTTCTCCAGGTTGCCTCTCCCTAGCTTCCATCTTCAAGCTCTTGTTAAGTAGTTGTTGAAACAACACTGCATTTGGCCTACAAGTTGGGTCTGGGTTGTAGGGATGGTGTCTGCCGCTCCAAGGTGTTCTCCAGGTTGCCTCTCCCTAGCTTCTATCTTTGAAGCTCTCGTTAAGTAGTTGTTGAAACAACACTGCATTAGGCCTACAAGTTGGGTCTGGGTTCTACAAACGGTGTCTTACGCTCCAAGGTGTTCTCCAGGTTGCCTTTCCCTAGCTTCTATCTTCAGGCTCTCGTTAAATTGTTTTTAATATAACACTGCATTTGGCCTACTTGTTTTGTTGGCCCTACTAACGGTGTCTGCCGCTCCTTGATGTTCTCCTACACTGAACAAACCAGTGCCGCCTGTTTACTTCTGTTAACAATTTTGAACTGCATTTAGCCTACTTAATGATTTGGGCCTACTCACTGTGTCAGCCTCTCATTACAGTTGTACTCCACTGAACAAAGCAATGCCCCCTGGTTAGTCCTGTTACCAATTTTGAACTGCATTTAGCCCACTTTATTATTTGGGCCTATATCTGTGTTTCCTCCTCATCCTGCCCATTGCCCAGCCAGTGATAGATGAGTGCTGGTACATTGATCCAGAACATTACATTCCCCGTGCACGCTACACAGCCAGAATGTGACCCTGTTGAAAGTCAGGTTCCCCTTCCCGCATACCATACCACCTTACACGGGGACAAAGAGGAAGGTGCAGATGAAAGTGCAGGTTCCTTCATCAGGTGGGGGGGGAAACTTGTTGGTGACGTCACTGGCACAGGGCCCCTCATAGTATGCAAAAGTGTCGCTGCCGGTGGGAGGCGCCCCGCCGTGCAAACACACCGCTGTATTTTGAGGGGCCCTGTGCCAGTGCCAATGCCAACGAGTGGGCCCCCCCTGCTTGCTCAGGATCACAGCACTTGCAAAGTTTAAATACTTACCTCTCCCTGCTCCACTGCCGTGACGTGGTCCAGATTTCCTGGGTCCACTAAATACTTGAACCAGCCCTACCCCCCACAACTGTAGCCAAATGACCCCCAATTTCCAATGCCTTACTATTATTATAAGGTAAATTAAGATTGACAAGCTTCAGTAACAAGAATGGATGTTTTTGCCATTAAAATGGGCACTGTAGGTGTTTTCCTGGCCTCCACTCCCTGCCGACTATGCTCCCCCATTGACTTGCATTGGGTTTCGTGTTTCGGTCGATCCCCGACTTTTCGCGATAATCGGCCGATTCCACTCGACTCAACTTTTGAGATAGTCAGGTTTTGCGAAACCCCACTCGACCCTAAAAAACTAAAAGTCGCTCAACCCTATTGGCGATATATAAATAAAAATTATTATTATTATTATTATTAATCACTTGGGTAGATTAACTTAGACCTTTTATGTCTATCATTGGCGACATCTGGATGTACAAAATGCATATTGTGAAGAGGATTTTCATGGGCCCATCCAGTATGTGGCTTCCAAGGCGTAATGGGGTGCATATGACTGACTATGCAGCAGGGCAGACATTGCTGTTACTGTGTAGTCAAAGGAGTACTGGAGAACAAAATGCATATTGTGAAGTGGATTTTCATGGGCCCATCCATTATGTTGGTTCCAAGGTGTAAAGGGGTGCATATGACTGACTATGCAGCAGGGCTGGCCTTGCTGCCAATGTGTAAAACAAAGGAGTACAGGATTACAAAATGCATATTGCGAAGTGGATTTTCATGGGCCCATCCAGTATGTGGGTTCAAAGGCTTATTGGAGTGCATATGAATTGGTAGCAGGGCAGGTCTTGCAATCAATGCAACATTTTTTCAGGAGGCCCTTCTGGACATCTTATGAAAGGGGTAGTATTGTGTGCGGCGTAATTCTTGGCAGCCCATCCACTCACAGTGTAGGGTACAACAGCTTAGGAGACCCACAGTTTAACCCCTCCCTGACCTGTGACACAGCGTATGCGTCATGAAAGTCAGTGCCAATCAGACCTGTGACGCATATGCTGTGTCACAGAATGATCGCGTCCCTGCAGATTGGGTGAAAGGGTTAGTTGTACTTCAGCCCAGGGGGGTGGCTTTGATCCCCCGTGGCTACAATCGCTCTGATTGGCTGTTGAAAGTGATGTTTCATTTTCAATCAGAGCAATCAATGAAAATTGGTGAAATATTACAATCCAGCCATGGCCGATGCTGCAATATCATCGGCCATGGCTGGAAACCACAATCTGCCACCACCACCGATCCACCGCCCCGTCCTCCGTCCTGTGCTCCGCTCCCCTCCATCCTCCTGTCCGCTCCCTCCACAGTCCGATCTCACCCCACCGCTGTCCGATCCCACCTCGCATACTTAACGACCTCCGGTGTCCCTCCCGGTGTCCGTCCATCTTCTGCATGGGCACCTCCATCTTCCAAAATGGCGGGCGCATGCACAGTGCGCCCGCTGAATCTGCCAGCCGGCAGATTCATTCCAGGTACATTTTGATTGCTGTGATAGATTCTATCACAGCAATCAAAATAAAAAAAATAATAAATAAACCCCCCTTTATCACCCCCATAGTTAGGGACAATAATAAAATAAAAAAAATATATTTACTTTTATTTTTCCACTGGGGTTATGGTTAGAACTAGGGTTAGGGCTAGGATTAGGGTTAGAACTAAGGTTAGGGTTAGACCTAAGGTTAGAACTAGGGTTAGAACTAGGGTTAGTGTTAGAACTAGAGTTAGGGTTAGAACTATGGTTTAGGGTTAGAGCTATGGTTTGAACTAGGGTTAGGGTTAGAACTAGGGTTAGGGTTAAAACTAGGGTTCGAACTAGGGTTAGGGTTAGAACTAGGGTTAGAACTAGGGTTAGAACTAAGGTTAGGGTTAGAAGTAGGGTTAGGGTTAGAACTAGGGTTAGGGTTAGAATTAGGGTTAGAATTAGGCTATGTGCACACGGTGCAGATTTGGCTGCGGGTCCGCAGCGGATTGGCCACTAAAGATTCATAGCAGTTTTCCATCACATTTACAGTACCATGTAAACATATGGAACACCAAACCTGCTGTGCCCATGGTGCGGAAAATACCGCGTGGAAGCGCTGCGTTGTATTTTCCACAGCATGTCAATTCTGCAGCTCTTTACACCTGTTCCTCAATAGGAATCCGCAGGTGAAATCCGCACAACAAACACTGGAAATCCACAGTAAATCGCACTGCGTTTTACCTGCGGATTTTTCAAAAACTGTGCAGAAAAATCCTCACACAAATCCGCAATGTGGGCACATAGCCTTAGGGTTGGGGTTGGAATTAGAGTTAGGGTTAGGGTTGGAAATAGGGTTAAGATTAGGGTTAGGGGTGTGTTGGGGTTAGGGTTAGGCTTGTGGTTAGGGTTATGGTTAGGGTTGGGATTAAGGTTAGGGGTGTGTTGGGCTTAGCATTAGGGATGGGATTAGGGTTAGGGGTGTGTTGGGGTTAGGGTTGTGGTTAGGGGTGTTGGGGTTAAGGATATGATTAGGGTTATGGCTAGAGTTGGGATTAGGGTAGGGGTGTGTTGGGGTTAGTGTTGGAGTCAGAATTGAGGGGTTTCCATTGTTTAGGCACATCAGGGGTCTCCAAATGCAACATGGCGCCATCATTGATTCCAGCCAATCTTGCGTTCAAAAAGTCAAATGGTGCTCCCTCATTTCTGAGCCCCGACGTGCGCCCAAACAGTGGTTTACCCAAACATTTCGGGCATAAGCGTACTCAGGAAAAATTGCACAACAACTTTGGGGGTCTAATTTCTCCTGTTACCCTTGGGAAAATAACAAAATGGGGGCTAAAAACTTAATTTTGTGTGAAAAAATGATTTTTTATTTTCATGGCTCTGTGTTATAAATTTCTGTGAAGCACTTGGGGGTTCAAATTGCTCACCACACATCTAGATAAGTTCCTTGGAGGGTCTAGTTTCCAAAATGGGGTAACTTTTGGGGGGTTCTACTGTTTAGGCACATCAGGGGCTCTGGAAACGCAACTTGACACCCGCAGACCATTCCATCAAAGTCTGCATTTCAAAATGTCACTACTTCCCCTCCGAGCCCTGACGTGTGCCCAAACAGTGGTTTATCTCCACATATGGGGTATCAGCGTTCTCAGGACAAACTGGACAACAACTTTTGGGATCCAATTTCTCCTGTTACCCTTGTAAAACTAAAAAATTGCGGGCTTAAAAATAATTTTTGAGGAAAGAAAAATATTTTTTTTATTTGCAAGGCTCTGCGTTATAAACTTCTGTGAAGCACTTGGGGTTTCAAAGTGCTCATCACACATCTAGATTAGTTCCTTGGGAGGATTAGTTTCCAAAATGGGGTCACTTGTGGGGGAGCTCCAATGTTTAGGCACACAGGGGCTCTCCAAACGCGACATGGTGTCCGCTAATGAATGGAGCTAATTTTTCATTCAAAAAGTCAAATGGTGCTCCTTTTGTTCTGAGCGCTGCCATGCGCCCAAACAGTGGTTTACCCCCACAAGTGAGGTATCACTGTACTCAGGAGAAATTGTTCAACAAATTTTAGGATCCATTTTATCCTGTTGCCAAAGTAAAAATGAAAAAATTGAGGCTAAAAAATTTTGGGGGTGAAAAATAAGTACTTTTTCATTTTCACGTATCAATTTGTGAAGCACCTGGGGGTTCAAAGTGCTCATTATGCATCTAGATAAGTTCCTTGGGGATCTAGCTTCCAAAATGGGGTCACCTGTGGTGGAGCTCCAGTGTTTAGGCACACAGGGGCTCTCCAAACATGACATGGTGTCCGCTAACGATTGGAGCTAATTTTTCATTCAAATTCAAATGGCGCTCTTTCCCTTCGAAGCCTTGCCATGTGCTCAAACAGTGGTTTACTCCCACATTTGAGTTATAGGTGTACTCAGGAGAAATTGCCCAACAAATTTTCGGATCCATTTTATCCTGTTCCTCATGTGAAAATGAAAAAAATCGAGGCTCAAAGAATTTTTTTGTGAAAAAAAAGTACTTTTTAATTTTTACAGAGCAATGTGTGAAGCACCTGGGGGTTCAAAGTGCTCACTATGCATCTAGATAAGTTCCTTGGGGGTGATCTAGTTTCCAAAATGGGGTCACTTGTGGAGGATCTCCAATATTTAGGCACACAGGGGCTCTCCAAACACAACATGGTGTCCGCTAAAGATTGGAGCCAATTTTTCATTCAAAAAGTCAAATGGCGCTCCTTCCCTTCCAAACCCCGTCGTACGCCCAAACAGTGATTCCCTCCACATATGGGGTATCGGCGTACTCAGAACAAATTGAACAATAACTTTAGGGGTCCAGTTTCTTCTTTTACCCTTGGGAAAATAAAAGAATTGTTGCTAAAAGATCATTTTTGTGACTAAAAAGTGAAATGTTCATTTTTTCCTTCCATGTTGCTTCTGCTGCTGTGAAGCACCTGAAGAGTTAATAAACTTCTTGTATGTGATTTTGAGCACCTTGAGGGGTGCAGTTTTTAGAATGGTGTCATTTTTGGGTGTTTTCAGCCATATAGACCCCTCAAACTAACTTCAAATATGAGGTGGTCCTTAAAAAATGGTTTTGTAAATTTTGTTGTAAAAATGAGAAATCGCTGGTCAAATTTTAACCCTTATAACTTCCTAGCAAAAAAAAATTTGTTTCTAAAATTGTGCTGATGTAAAGTAGACATGTGGGTAATGTTATTTATTACCTATTTGTGTCACATAATGCTCTGGTTTAACTGAATAAAAATTCAAAATTTGAAAATTGTGAAATTTTAAAAATTTTCGCCAAATTTCAGTTTTTTTCACAAATAAACGCAAAAATTATTGACCTAAATTTACTACTGGTACAAAAAAAAGACTAGACTAATAATGATATGCCCACCCATGAATAGTAAGAAAAATAGGACAACTTTTATTACACCTCAAAAAAGACCGACACACAATAAAACCATTTAAAAAGGCCTAAAGACAGGACCAATAGCCATCACCTCTATAGAAGTCATGCATAATATAACATAATTAAAACATAAATTACAAATACAAGTCAGTTTAGATAATACAGTTGGTTATATAGATACAAAATAACTCTTGCTCATATACTGAATGACCCAAATATAATGGTGGCATACTGAAAAAAGCACAATGATGCAATACAAATGGGACTGAATGGTGGCACACAATCTAGTGCAATATAAGGACAGACCAGATGCAAAGATAAGAGGCCCCATATGTTAAATGCAACTATATGGCAGGTTAAAGTACACACTGAGCATGCTCAAATCCTAATGCATATAAGTCACCCCAGGCCCACACATTAATGCTGAAATGTGGACCTCGAATGTAGGTATAGTCCCCAAAAGATATCAAGAGATCTATACTAGCTCGGTCCAATGAAGGAACCATGTAAAAAAGAGATACATGGGATCGGTAAAGCAGAGAAACCCATACAATGGGATGTGAAAATAAAGGATATAATACCAATTGTAATGAAAGGTCCATAAACCCACAGAGGTGAACGAGATAAAGAAATATAACTAAGGTAAGAGCTACACCATCAACTGCTGGGAAATGCAGCGGGCTAAGGTGCCCAAAAGGAGGCAAGAGAGAAGGGGTGAGGCAAGAGCCCCACGCGTATTGCTGCAACTGCTGCTTCATCAGGGGAAAGAGCCCAACACATACCAGCAAGAGGTAAGAAAAGTGGGGGATGCAAGGGCACTAAATTGCCCAATGCGTGTAGCCGCTAACCCTGGCTTCTACTGGGGCGGCCACCCCCACTTTTCTTACCTCTTTGAGCAGTGTTTCCATCATTTTCAGACATTTTGGAGCTTAAAAGGAACCCAAAGGGAATGGCGGTAAAAATACTCAGGTCTCGCATAGACTTACATTGGGCTTGTTGGAGTACTCGAGAATTCCAATCTGCTCGACTCGAGCAAAGAGCACCCGAGCATTTTAGTGCTCGCTCATCACTATTTATTTTACATTTTTGTGGGAATTCAAAAACTGAAGTGGGGCGTGCAATATTATTCGGCCCATTTACTTTCAGTACAGCAAACTCACTCCAGAAGTTCATTGTGGATCTCTGAATGATCCATTGTTGTCCTAAATGCCTAATGATGAGAAATAAAATCCACCTGTGTGTAATCAAGTGTCTGTATAAATGCCCCTGCTCTGTGATAGTCTCAGGGCTCTGTTTGAGGCACAGAGAGCATCATGAAGACCAAGGAACACAACAGGCAGGTCCGTGATACTGTTGTGGAGAAATTTAAAGCCTGATTTGGATACAAAATGATTTCCAAAACTTTAAACATCCCAAGGAGCACTGTGCATGCGATCATATTTAAATGGAAGGAGTATCATACCACTGCAAATCTACCAAGACCCGGCCGTCCCTCTAGACTTTCATCTCAAATAAGGAGAAGACTGATCAGATATGCAGCCAAGAGAAAATGATCACCCTGGATGAACTGCAGAGATCTACAGCTGAGGTGGGACAGTCTGTCCAAAGGACAACAATCAGTCGTACACTGGCCTTTTTGGAAGAGTGGCAAGAAGAAAGCCATTTCTCAAAGATATCCATAAAAAGTGATGTTTAATGTTTGCAACAAGGCACATGGGAGACACACCAAACATGTGGAAGAAGGTGCTCTGGTCAGATGAAACCAAAATAGAACTTTTTGGCAACAATGCCAAACGATATGTTTGGCGTAAAGGCAACACAGCTCATCACCCTGAACACACCATCCCCACTGTCAAACATTGTGGTGGCAGTATCTTGGTTTGGGCCTGCTTTTCATCAGCAGGGACAGGGAAGATGGTTTAAATTGATGGGAAGATGGATGGAGACAAATACAGGAACCATTCTTGAAGAAAACCTGTTAGAGTCTGCAAAAGACCTGAGACTGGGACGGAGATTTGTCTTCGCCCGGCGTCACACTGGCGTTTTAAATGGCTGAGTGCAATGCGATAAAAAATCTCATTGCAGTCGGACCAATGTTAAGCTATGGGGCAGCTCCCAGCAGCCGACTTTTTGTTGGCCGTTTTCCTCGGTCCGAGACAACCGCAGCGATTGTCTCGGACCGAGGAAAATTTTCGGCTCACTCACACCCATATAAGCCTATGGGTGCGAGTGAGACAGCGCACACCACTCGGATATCATCTGAGTGATGTGCGTTATAAGCGGACCCCAGCAATGGAGGAGATGGAGAAATTCATGTCTCTGCCTCCTCCGCAGCTGTGCTCCGATCCTCTCTGTGTGAGAGAATCAGAGCACAGACACATGACACCGAGTGTCATTAGCATATCGCATCCGATGATCTCACATCGGATGCAATACGCCAGTGTGACGCCGGCCTTTCAAAATGATCCCAAAAATAAAGCAAAATCTACAATGGAATGGTTCACAAATAAACGTATCCAGGTGTTAGAATGGCCAAGTTAAAGTCCAGACCTCAATCCAATCGAGAATCTGTGGACAGAGCTGAAAACTACTGTTCACAAACGATCTCCATCAAACCTCACAGAGCTCGAGCTGTTTGCCAAGGAAGAATGGGCAAGAATTTCAGTGTCTCGATGTACAAAACTGATGGAAAATACCCCAAGCGACTTGCAGCTGTAATCAGAGCAAAAGGTGGCGCAACAAAGTATTAAGCTAAAGGGGCAAAATAATATTGTACGCCCCACTTTTCAGTTTTTGATTTTCCACAAAAATGTAAAATAACCAATAAATTTCGCTCAACTTCACAATTGTGTTCCACTTGTTGTTGATTCTTCACCAAAAATTTACATTCGGTATTTTTATGCTTGAAGCATGATAAGTGGGAAAAGATTGGAAAGTTACAGGGAGCCGAATACTTTCACAAGGCACCGTATATAGATACCCAATAGCTCCAATGTACGTTTTGCCAAGTGGCTTTCTCATGTAGTACTCTAAACGATTTGTGGTTGCATAAACAATGTGTGTATTGTAACATTTAATATCATGCACCAACTACTGGATAATATATGGTTGGTACTACTTGTGCAAATATGCAAAGTTAGATGCAATAAATAATCTATTCTTAACTTGGTTACATGACATAACATTATGTATTATAGAAATGGATTCGTATATTGTATGTGATGATGCTTCCTGATCAGTCCAGTGCATGATTCTGCATTGTCAGGTATGCGGGTGCTTTGATGAGGATCAGTGTGATTTCTAGCAGCAGCTTAAAGGGGTTGTCCGGCCCATATCAATAAGTTTGCCAAGGCAAACAGGATCATGGGGTGCATTAAGAGAGGACTGGATACACATGAGGAGAGCATTATACTGCCTCTGTACAAATCCCTAGTTAGACCGCACATGGAGTACTGTGTCCAGTTTTGGGCACCGGTGCTCAGGAAGGATATAATGGAACTAGAGAGAGTACAAAGGAGGGCAACAAAATTAATAAAGGGGATGGGAGAAGTACAATACCCAGATAGATTAGCGAAATTAGGATTATTTAGTCTATAAAAAAGACGACTGAGGGGCGATCTAATAACCATGTATAAGTATATAAGGGGACAATACAAATATCTCGCTGAGGATCTGTTTATACCAAGGAAGGTGACGGGCACAAGGGGGCATTTTTTGCGTCTGGAGGAGAGAAGGTTTTTCCACCAACATAGAAGAGGATTCTTTACTGTTAGGGCAGTGAGAATCTGGAATTGCTTGCCTGAGGAGGTGGTGATGGCGAACTCAGTCGAGGGGTTCAAGAGAGGCCTGGATGTCTTCCTGGAGCAGAACAATATTGTATCATACAATTATTAGGTTCTGTAGAAGGACGTAGATCTGGGGATTTATTATGATGGAATATAGGCTGAACTGAATGGACAAATGTCTTCTTTTGGCCTTACTAACTATGTTACTATGTTACTATGTCACTCTGTGTGACTGAAGGCTTATGAATAACCTCAATGCACACTCTGTGCGCTGCAGGGATTTGCTGGTTTCCAACCCCGGACCGGGGCGTATGTATAAGTTATTCATACTCCAGGCCTGTGGGCGTGTTTCACTAGAGGGCGCGACTTTGCTCCATACAATGTATGAGAGCGAGGACATGCCCGCTGGCCAGGAGTATGTATAACCCATGCATACTCTCAGGTCCCGGGTCAGAAACCGGCGAATCCCCACAGCACACAATGCATGCACTGGGGGGATTCACAAGTCTGCAGTCACACAAACTGATTGCAGACTTATTGATTTGGATCGGACAACCCCTTTAAATATTTATGCAGATCGTGTCGTGTTGAAGGCAATGAACTCACACTGACAGCACAACTAGATTTGTATGGAAGTTGAAATGGCTGCCATAACTGACGCTAAACCTCTGCAGAGCGAAAGCATACATATTAAATGATCCTGCCCTGAACCTATTAGGAGGTGAGCATCGTCCTGTCACATCCTCGATGTACAAATATCAGAATGATCCTGCACTCGGCACTATGATGAGCTTATTTTACGACAATCCAATGATATCTTTTTCCTGTCCTGCCCACAATCTCCTCTTTGGCAGGCATGAGCATCGTCAGGCATGCTGCGTGACATGGAATCATCATGGCTTCACAGCCTGCGGTGTTGGGGCGGCAAACTGTGATGTGGTTAGACCAGCACATAAATATGTCTAGAACTTATTCCATGGCAAGGAATTAACATCCATCTTGTCTCTTCACACAGGTACAACTTCCCACCTCTGTTTGCTGTCTCATCTGCTGCAATATATTCTATTAGTACAACTTCCCACCTCTGCCGTCTCATCTGCTGCAATATATTGTAATGATGCAACTTCCCACCTCTGCTTGCTGTCTCATCTGCTGCAATATATTCTAATGGTACAACTTCCCACCTTTACTTGCTGTTTGCCATCTGCCGCTCTACCATCCAGCAACATATTTCAATGTGCCTGCTAAATGATCGGTATAATGCATTTGTTGCATTGTACGTTTTACTCACTGTTTGATGTATATCCATGACTGTCATCACTCTAGATGTTATCTGGTTGAAGGTGTTATAGCATATAGATGTAGCCAGCCCCATTGTCTTTGATCATCTAACCACCCCCTGGTGTACTGGCCCCCGCTGCCAAATTATCCCTAATCAGTTCCCACAATCCATCTCTTCTGTCCCAGTATTGAGTACTATAAATTTAGACACCTCCTAAGGGGTGCATGCACGTGGGGGTGCACCAGAGGCGTAGTTAGGGGTTCAGCTCAGGGGGAGCAAAACATCTGAGTGGGCCCCTAACCTCTGAATACAACTATGGTGGCATACCTAATCGTGGGTATAGGGGAACCTCAGCAGATGATCCTGCTGTAAGTTAAAAAAAATCTCCACAAAGAACAACACTGATATTACCGCCATATTGTGACCATATAGTGGTAGATACCACTCCTGTATAGCTCTCAGAATGTATTCAGGTAGCCCTACAAGAAATACTCTTGTCTGGACAAGACCCCAAAGAGGGAAACGGAAAGGAGAGAACCAGAAGAAAGGGAGGAAGGTGGAATATTACCAATCTAAAGAAAAAAGTGTGCCCCTGGCTTGTCTGTTCCTCACTTTTTCTCCTTCTTCCCCTTTGGGGGTCTTGCTTTCTAGACTGAGTATATGTTCAGGGGCCCGCACCCATATCTGATTTTCTATATGCCACTACTTGCTGCTTCTATTTTTTTCTGCTTGGCTATGTATCATATATGTTCAGCCAACTCAACTTTTTTTTTAATAAAAGATTTTTAATGGGGTTTTCGTGTTTGCAACCTCGGATTTACTGATATTAGGTCATACAGACTATAGAACTGCATTATTTATATATATATATATATATATATATATATATATATATATAATTGTCTAAGGGGTACTTCCATCTTTCTGTTGGCAACTTCCGTAACGGAAATCCCGCGTCACTGATTGGTCTCGCCAGCTGCCTGTCATGGCTGCCGCGACCAATCAGCGACGGGCACAGTCCGATTAGTCCCTCCCCTACTCCCCTGCAGTCAGTGCCCGGCGCCCACTCCGTAATCCCCTCCAGTCACCGCTCACACAGGGTTAATGGCCTCCGCATTACTCCGTTACCGCTGCTATTAACCCTGTGTGCCCCCAACTTTTTTAATGTTGATGCTGCCTATGCAGCATCAATAGTAAAAAGATGTAATGTTAAAAATAATAAAAAAAACAAAAATCCTGCTATTCTCACCTTCCGTCATCCGACGATGCATTGCGAAATTACCCAGAAGACATAGCGAGACCGCTAAGTCATCTGGGTAATTTCGCAATGCATCCTGGGAACGGAAGATGGTGGCAGACACACGCGCATCGCCAGAGTTTTGCTGGATCCCAGGGGGTGAGTATATAACTATTTTTTATTTTAATTATTTTTTTAACAGGGATATGGTGCCCACACTGCTAAATACAGCGTGGGCAGTGTTATATACTGTGTGGCTGCTATATACTACATGGGCAGTGTTATATACTCCGTGGGCTGTGTGATATACTTCATGGGCTGTGCTATATACTATGTGCCCTGTGGTATATGTTATGTGGGCTGTGTTATATACTGCATCGCCTGTGTTATATACTGCGTGGCTGCTATATACTGCGTGGGCTGTGTTACATACTGCGTGGGCCGTGTTATATACTCCGTTGGCTGTGTGATATACTGCGTGGGCTGTGCTATATACTATGTGCCCTGTGTTATATACTGCATGGCCTGTGTTATATAATATGTCGCCTGTGTTATATACTGTGTGGCTGCTATATACTGCGTGGGTTGTGTTATATAGTATGTGGGCTGTGTTATATACTGTTTGGGCTGTGTTATATTCTGCGTGGCTACTGTTATATACTGCATGGCCTGTATTAACGCATCAGGTATTCTACAATATGTATGTATCTATATAGCAGCCACATAGTATATAGCACAGGCCACATAGTATTTGCCATATACTACGTGGCCTTTGCTATATACTGTGTGGCTGCTATATGCATACATACCGTATATACTCGAGTATAAGCCGAGATTTTCAGCCCAAATTTTTGGGCTGAAAGTGCCCCTCTCGGCTTATACTGGAGTCACGGTGGGTGGCAGGGTCGGCGGGTGAGGGGGAGAGGGCGCTGAGGCATACTTACCTAGTCCCGGCGATCCTGGCGCTCCCCCTGCCGTCCCACGGTCTTCGGGTGCCGCAGCTCTTCCCCTCTTCAGTGGTCACGTGGGACCGCTCATTAGAAAAATGAATATGGACTCCACTCCCATAGGGGTGGAGCTGCATATTCATTTCTCTAATCAGCGGTAACAGTGACCGCTGATAGAGGAAGAGGCTGCGGCACCGAAGACCAGCTGTCCGGGAGAAGGAGCGGGATGCCGGGAGCAGGTAAGTATTACATATTCACCTTTCCCCGTTCCACACGCCAGGCGTCGCTCCATCTTCCCGGCGCCGCTCCATCTTCCCAGCGTCTCTCCGCTCTGACTGTTCAGGTCAGAGGGCGCGATGACGCATATAGTGTGCGCGCCGCCCTCTGCCTGATCAGCCGAGACGAGACGCCGGGAGCTGCAAGCAAGAGAGGTGAGTATGTCATTTTTTTTTTTTTATTATTGCAGCAGCAGCAGCAGCATCAATGGCAGAGCTTTCTTGGCACAGCTATGGGGCAATAATGAACGGTGCAGAGCACTATATGCCACAGCTAAGGGGCAATAATGAACGGTGCAGAGCACTATATGGCACAGCTATGGGGCAATAATGAACGGTGCAGAGCACTATATGGCACAGCTATGGGACAATAATGAACGGTGCAGAGCACTATATGGCACAGCTATGGGGTAATAATGAACGGTGCAGAGCACTATATGGCACAGCTATGGGGCAATAATGAACGGTGCAGAGCACTATATGGCACAGCTATGGGGCAATAATGAATGGTGCAGAGCACTATATGGCACAGCTATGGGGCAATAATGAACGGTGCAGAGCACTATATGGCACAGCTATGGGGCAATAATGAACGGTGCAGAGCATTGTATATGGGGCACAGCTTTATATGGAGCATCTATGGGGCAATAATGAACTGTATGGAGCATTATATGGGGCTCCTGATTCAATATGGATATTCAAAAACACTTAACCTACTGATGTCTCAATTAATTTTACTTTTATTGGTATCTATTTTTATTTTTGACATTAACCGGTAGCTGCTCCATTTTCCACCCTAGGCTTATACTCAAGTCAATAAGTTTTCCCAGTTTTTGGTGGCAAAATTAGGGCGGTCGGTTTATACTCGGGTCGGCTTATACTCGAGTATATACGGTACATATTCTAGAATACCCAATGCATTAGAATCAGGCCACCATCTAGTATATATATATATATATATATATATATATATACTGTACAGTATATATATATATGAAACCAGAGAGATGGAAGAGAGAAGAGAACCAGCCACAAGCAAAGCCAGCACTACAGACCCCCGTCAGCAGCACCGTAGCCCACCCAAGACATCACAAAGTCCTGATATTGTCCTAATTATGGACTCAAATGGGAAGTACCTAAATACACAGCGGCTATTCCCAGGAAAACAGGTCCGTACAATCCGCTGTGCAAGTATTGAACAGGTGACAGAGGTCATCAGTAGACCACGGTTTACCAACCCAAAGCACATTATTATACACACGGATACAAGCAATCTGCCAGACCAGCAGATCGCAGAACAACTGATCAACCTGGCAAAGATGGCAAACCTAAAATTCCCGGACAGTAAAATCATTCTGTCATCGCTGCTTCCAAGAAAGAACATACCCAGGCCATCCACCCAAGCCATCAATGCAGAACTGACTGAAAAGATCAAGACTGTGCCAAACGTGACCCTGGCACAACACTTCTCCATAAACAACAGTCACCTGCACGATGATAAACACCTCAACAAACAAGGGGTCAGCCTCCTTGCCAAAGAGCTGAAGGACATCGTGCTAAACAGAGAACCCGGGCCTGGATTCAACAGTGGCCATAATCACACTGAAAGACCCCCGAGAACGATAAAGCAGAAAACCCCAAGGCTACCTCCTGAAGCTGGAAACAAAGCTCTTCACCCAGTGTCAGACCATCGGAGGTGGAGACCTCCACGGAGGAGACCACCAAGCCCACACAGATACATGCAGAGCACAGATAGGGGTGAGATAAAGAACCTGCTCAAAGAGCTGTGCAGAATAATAATGTGACTGGATGGAACCAAGCACTTCTATAAAACTGTCAGAAATCCAGTTTGTCCCACACAGCCATACTCATTACAAGGTATATACAAACAAACCACACAGAAGAATGTCTTCACTTACAATCAGCAGCTGGAATATCCAGGGTCTCAACGCCTCAACCTTTGGATCTAAAACAAAGGACCCTGATTTTATACAAAGTATGAAAAATATAGACATTCATATCCTTCTGGAAACATGGACCAGAGCCGAAAACGAATCCCTGGTGCCTATTGGATACAAGGAATTCTTGGTCCATGCCCAGAAAAATAAAAACATCAAACAGGGCCGGGGCTCAGGAGGAGTAGCGATCTGGTATAGAGGAGCTCCACCAGTACATCAAACTGGTGAAGAAAGGAGGCAGCCACATATGGATCAGAATCAGCAGCTCCATCCTCACCTGTCAGTCTGATGTCCACCTCTGTGCCACCTATATACCACCGCCAGAGACCCCCTACTTCAATCCAGACTGCTTCGCGATCTTACAAAGAGAAGCCGCCCATTATCAGGCCCTGGGCAAAGTTCTCATCTTTGGAGACCTCAATGCAAGAACAGGGAGAGAGAGAGACTTCCTGACCACGGATGGAAACATCTACATACTTGGAGCAGAGAATGACTGCCAAGACCCTGTACACACTGAGAGAAACAGCTATGACAGTACAGTCAACAAAAGTGGCAGAAAGCTCCTGAATGTATGTAAAAGTTTAGGACTTCATATCCTTAATGGACGAAGCAAGGGTGACTCCCTAGGAAGGTATACACTAAACTCCCATGTAGGGAGGAGTGTAGTTGATTACGCCATTACAGACCTGAACCTGGCAGATGTCAGCGCCTTCATAGTCACCCCACAAACGCACCTGTCAGACCACAGCCAACTTCTTCTGTACATGAAATCTACAGAGAAACCATCCACTCAGAAGCCACAGCAGAGCGGCCTCTTCACCCGGCCTCCATCCTATAAATGGTCCAAAATGTCGGCACTAAAATATAAAGAAGCTTCCAGCAGACCTGAAATACAGCGGATGCTCCACCACTTCTACAACCTCGAGTACATGCCAAACCCAGAGGGAGTGAGCCAAGCAGCAAAGGACCTCAATAATATATTCTACGCAATGGCAAGACTGTCCGACCTTAAAAAAGTCGACTACAAGAGACCAAAAGAAACACAGGTCAATGGCTGGTTTGACAGAGAATGTAAAGCTGTACGGAAGACCCTGAGAACAGCCTCCAACAAGAAACACAGAGACCCCAACCACCTGGGTCTGAGGGAAGCCTATGACTCCATACAAAAGCAGTACAAAACCATCCTCAGGAGGAAGAAGCAGAGTTACATCTCTACCAAGCTCAACCAACTCCAAGACGCCCTCCAAGACAACTCCTTCTGGGAACTATGGAACCATATGGGCACCAAAGACAAGAAAAACAACAACCATATCCAAAATGGCAACCTCTGGCTCCAATACTTCAGAGACCTCTATAAAGACATTCCAAAGGAAGGACTAAGCCAAGAACAGGAAAACATAATAGCGAAACTAAAAGCAATGGAGGAAAAAAATCAAAAACTTCCAAAACCCGGTGGATACACCTATAACACTACAGGAAGTAACCAAGAGACTCTCCTCCATAAGATGTAGAAAAGCCGGTGGCCTGGATGGAATCCTACCAGAAATGCTGAAGTACAGCCCACCAGAAATACAGGCTGCAATGGTTAAACTCTTCAATATTGTACTGAGTGCCAGCTACTTCCCTCGTATCTGGAACCAAGGCCTCATCACACCCATCCACAAGAGTGGGGACAGGTATGACCCAGCCAACTACAGAGGCATATGCGTCAGCAGCAACCTGGGAAAACTGTTCAACAGTATCCTGAACAAGAGGATCCTCACTGTTACCAATGCCGCTTCTCGGCATCGTCGCTCCACCGCTGCTCTGCCTGGGGTCCGCGGCTCTCGTCGCTCTGTCTCTGGGTCTGCTCCCGCCCGTCCTGCTCCTGGTCCTGTTAGCGCCGGATCCTCCTCTGCTGCAGCGCGCTCCCGGCGTTCCACTTCCGGGTCTGTGCGCTTCTGTGCTCCCTCTGCACTTCCGGTGTCCGGGTCCTCGGCTGGTGCGCTCTCTTTGCGCAGGCGCTCTAGATGGAAACCTCAGGGACGCAGGCGCAGGTTCTCTGTTACCTCTTCCTGAGGTCATGAGGTCAGTCTTCTCTTACCCAATCCTGTTCCTGCCTCTACTATAAGAGATAGGCTCTCCGGTTTTCTGGTGCCAGATTGTTTTAGCTCTTTTGCTATTGCCTTTGGCTCTCTCAGGTTCCCTTTTCTACGTGCTCTCCGTTTTCGTCTGTGGTTTCACTTCCCCTCTGTTCCTGCCCTCTCTTGGTTTTGTTCCTTTCGGTTGCTGGTCGCCCTGCCTTTGGTGTTTATCTTCCTTTGTTCTTTTGTTTGTTTCCTCAGCGTCCTCTTCGTTTCAGCTTCCCAGTGTTCCGGTTTCGTCCTCGGATTTCCTGTATGCTTTCTCGTATCCAGCCTTCTCCTTTCCCTTCTTCCTGGAGCCGTCCCTCCTGGTATCTTCACCGTGGGTAAGTGACCTCTGGGCCTGCTCCTAGCGGTCCCTGTATAGGGGTCATTTTCCATCTTAGGTCGCTCGCCCAGGGGTAGGTCTCCCCACGGTCCAGAGGGTCCACTCTTGTTCTTCTCGGATCGCTATAGTACAATCTGGCCAGGACCCCGCGGGTACCCCTTTTTCGGCTCAGAAGGAGATAGGCCTTTTGCGTGAGAATCAGCAGCGCATAATGGCTTTTTTGAAGTCTATGGAGTCACGCTTAACCTCCATTCAGAACTTTGACCCTGTCAATGCCGCTCAATTGGCTAGTCTCCAACAGGAGCTTACTCAGCAACGGGATACTCAGGCCCGCATGCTGAGCTATATGGCTTCTATTGATGACCGCCTGTTTAGTCTCCTGTCTGCCCCCGCCGCAGCTGTGCAAGCATCCTCTCTCGCCTCCACTCCCCTGTCTACTCCTCCCCCTCGCTTGGGCAAACCTCCCAGGTACTCCGGCGATCCTAAGCTTTGTCGGGGGTGTCTAAATCAATGCCGTCTCCATTTTGAGCTTCTACCCCTTCAGTACCCCTCAGATCGGGCTAGGGTGGCGTTTATAGTGTCTCACCTGGAGGGAGAGGCGTTGGCTTGGGTGAATCCCTTGTGGGAGCATGACGACCCCGTAGTCTGCCACCTGGAGGATTTTCTTGAGACCTTTCGTAAAGTTTTTGATGAGCCCGGACGTCTTGCCTCTACTACCGAGTCTCTCTTTAATTTACGTCAAGGTTCCTCTTCTGTTGGACAATATGCCATTCGCTTCCGTACTCTGTCCTCGGAACTGGGGTGGAACAATGAGGCACTTGTGGGCGCTTTTTGGCGGGGTTTGTCCAGCCGGATAAAGGACGAGCTAGCTGGTTGTGATACCCCAACTTCTCTTGAGGATCTGGTCTCCCTCGCTACCCGGATTGATCTCCGCTTTCAGGAGCGATCTCGTGAGTCTGCTAGAGAGAATAGACCTAATCCCATCCTTTCTACCTTCCGTCAGCCTAGCAGCCCTCGTGCTTCCGTTTCTGTTCCTTCTTCTGTGCCAACCTCTGAACCCATGCAAGTGGATCGAGTAAAAATGGCGGAACAACGCCGCAAGGAGAGGCGCACCCAGGGCCTCTGCTTTTACTGTGGCAGTGCCGCTCACTTGCTCCGCAGCTGTCCTGATAGACCGGAAAACTCTTCCGCCTAGAACAGGTAAAGAGGCCTCCCTAGGTGTCCGTATTTCCTCTCATCCTTTGACTCTTAATGTACTTTTTGTCTCCAATCAGTTTCGGTCTTCCGAGGTGGCGTATGTGGATTCAGGCGCAGCAGGCAATTTTATTAGCCTTGAGGCGGTTCGGCGGCTTCGCGTTCCTGTATTCTCTTTGGACTCTCCCCGCCTGATTGCTTCTGTGGATGGAAGACCTTTACAGGAGGAGATTTCTTTTGTTACAGAGGAAGTGGAGATTCAAATCGGGGCTCTGCATCAAGAAAGGATCGCTTTTTATGTTTTGCCTAACCTCTCTCACGCCTTTTTGCTTGGTCTCCCCTGGCTTCGAGTTCATGAACCTACCCTGAATTGGCGCACAGGAGACGTGCTTTGGTGGGGCCCTTCGTGTCATGGTCGCTGTCTTCAGTCTATATGTCCTGTTTCCCCTTCTCAGCCTACTGGAGTTCCTGTTGGTTTGCCTACTCCTTACTGGTCGTATGCTGACGTCTTCGATAAAAAGGAGGCTGAGAGTCTTCCTCCCCATCGTTCCTACGATTGTCCGGTGGATCTTCTTCCCGGTTGCTCTCCACCCAGAGGGAGAATTTATCCACTTTCTGCAGCTGAGACCAAGTCTATGTCTGAATACATACAAAAGAACCTTGCTAAAGGATTCATCCGCAAGTCCTCTTCTCCTGCCGGAGCTGGGTTCTTCTTTGTGAAGAAGAAGGACGGTTCCTTAAGACCATGTATTGACTATCGAGGATTGAACAGTATCACGGTCAAGAATAGGTATCCTCTACCTCTTATACCGGAGCTCTTCGACCGCCTTCGAGGTGCTCGTATTTTTACTAAGCTTGATTTACGAGGTGCCTACAATTTGGTCCGGATCCGCGCCAGCGACGAGTGGAAGACTGCCTTTAACACCCGGGATGGACATTACGAGTACTTAGTTATGCCCTTCGGCCTCTGCAATGCTCCCGCAGTATTCCAAGAGCTCGTTAATGACGTGTTCCGGGATCTTCTCTACTCTTGTGTTTTGGTTTATTTGGACGATATTCTTGTTTTTTCTTCAGATCTTCCTTCGCATCGCAGGAGTGTTCGTGAGGTCTTGCAACGCCTAAGAGACAACCACTTGTATGCCAAGTTAGAGAAATGTGCGTTCGAGCAGACCTCTTTGCCATTCCTTGGATACATTGTCTCGGACTCTGGTCTTAAAATGGATCCTGAGAAGTTGAATGCCATTATTAACTGGCCGCGGCCCTGCGGAGTGAAAGCCATCCAACGCTTCATCGGATTCGCCAATTACTACAGGCAATTCATCCCGCATTTCTCTTCCGTGATCCGTCCTCTTTCTTCTCTCACTCGCAAGGGTTCCAGTTCCAAGGAGTGGACTCCTGAGGCAGAGGAGTCCTTTGCTCTACTTAAAAAGTCTTTTTCTTCCCCGCCTGTCTTGCATCACCCGGAGAAGAACAAGCCATTTATTCTGGAGGTTGAC
The DNA here is from genome assembly GCF_032444005.1 of Ranitomeya imitator. NCBI lineage: Eukaryota > Metazoa > Chordata > Amphibia > Anura > Dendrobatidae > Ranitomeya > Ranitomeya imitator. The sequence continues at coordinate 309,854,731 of NC_091285.1, read as the reverse complement.
GCCTCTTCCACAGGTGCAGGAGCCGTGCTCTCTCAAAAGACCCCAGAGGGTCGAATGGCTCCATGCGGCTTCTTCTCTAAAGACTTTTCGACTTCTGAATGAAACTATACCATTAGAATCGAGAGTTGTTGGCCATCAAATTGGCTTTAGAGGAGTGGAGGTACCTGCTTGAAGGGTCTGTTCATCCTTTTGTAATCTTCTCCGATCACAAGAATCTTACTTACCTGCAAACTGCGCAAAGATTAAACCCACGTCAAGCTATATGGTCTTTGTTTTTTGCTCGTTTCGAGTTTGAACTTCGTTTCCGGCCTGGCAACAAGAACATAAAAGCTGACGCCTTGTCCAGGTCATTTCTATCGTCAGATGCTGTGGAGGAGCCAGCATACATCATTGATCCTACTAAAATTGTAACCGTCGCTCCACTTCAGATGTTCCGTCCTCCACCGGGCAAGACGCTAGTCTCGGATGAAGACACTAGAAGGGTTTTATCTTGGGGCCACTCTTCCAAGTTGGCTGGTCATGCAGGTACCAAGAAAACTTACCTTCTCATCTCTCGGTACTATTGGTGGCCTACTCTACGTCTAGATGTTAAGGAATTCGTAGCTTCTTGTCCCTCATGTGCCAGGAACAAGGTACCTAGACGACTACCACTTGGGAATCTGCTTCCTCGTCCAGTCCCATCTGCACCGTGGCAGCATATTGCCATGGATTTCATCACCGATATTCCCTGCTCCTCCGCGTGTACAGTCATCCTTGTTGTAGTGGACAGATTCTCTAAGATGGCTCACTTTATTTCGCTGGCTGGTTTACCTTCTGCTCCTTAGTTGGCAAACATTTTTATTCAAAACATCTTTAGATTCCATGGACTTCCTCAGCACATCGTGTCAGATAGAGGGGTACAATTTACTTCTCGCTTTTGGAGAGCCTTGTGCAAACTTTTGAGGGTGAACCTGGACTTCTCTTCCGCATATCACCCGCAAACCAACGGTCAGGCGGAACGAACCAACCAGACTCTTGCTATCTATCTCCGGCATTTCTGTAATGCTCATCATAATGACTGGGTCAATTTGCTTCCTTGGGCAGAGTTTGCCTACAACAACCATTCCAGCGAGTCCTCTGCAAGGAATCCGTTTTTCATTGTTTTTGGACAGCACCCTGGTGTACCCCTACCAGTCTCTCCTGCCTCTGGTGTTCCAGCAGCTGACTCTATGGCTCTCAAGTTTTCTTCGATCTGGGACGAGGTCAAAGAGACGTTAAAACAAGCTTCTTCTAAAATGAAGAGACAAGAAGACAAGAGGCGTTTAGATTCTCCTCCTTTCTCTCCTGGTGATATGGTCTGGCTTTCTTCAAAATTCATCAGACTCAATATTCCTTCCTACAAACTAGGTCCACGTTTCATTGGTCCTTTTGAGATTCTGCGTCGAGTCAACGATGTCGCTTACAAGCTGAGATTGCCTGCTTCGCTTCGTATACCCAATACGTTTCATGTCTCTCTTCTCAAACGAGCCATCTTTAACCGTTTTCATCCCTCCTCTTGTACCCCTTCTCAACCAGTCAGCACTGACAACGTCTTTGAGGTGAGGGATATCTTGGCTGTTAAGAAGATTCGGGGAAAGGAATTTTTCTTGGTTGATTGGAAAGGTTTTGGTCCTGAGGAGAGGTCCTGGGAGCCTTTGGAAAACATCGATGCTCCTCGTATTCTTAATAAGTTTTTTGCTGCTTTACGTGGGGGGGGTTGTAAGGAGGGGGGTACTGTTACCAATGCCGCTTCTCGGCATCGTCGCTCCTCCGCTGCTCTGCCTGGGGTCCGCGGCTCTCGTCGCTCTGTCTCTGGGTCTGCTCCCGCCCGTCCTGCTCCTGGTTCTGTTAGCGCTGGATCCTCCTCTGCTGCAGCACGCTCCCGGTGTTCCACTTCCGGGTCCGTGCGCTTCTGTGCTCCCTCTGCACTTCCAGTGTCCGGGTCCTCGGCTGGTGCGCTCTCTTTGCGCAGGCGCTCTAGGTTTCCTCAGAGACGCAGGTGCAGGTTCTCTGTTACCTCTTCCTGAGGTCATGAGGTCAGTCTTCTCTTACCCAATCCTGTTCCTGCCTCTACTATAAGAGGTAGGCTCTCCGGTTCTCTGGTGCCAGATTGTTTTAGCTCTTTTGCTATTGCCTTTGGCTCTCTCAGGTTCCCTCTTCTACGTGCTCTCCGTTTTCGTCTGTGGTTTCGCTTCCCCTCTGTTCCTGCCCTCTCTTGGTTTTGTTCCTTTCGGTTGCTGGTCGTCCTGCCTTTGGTGTTTATCTTCCTTTGTTCTTTTGTTTCCTCAGCGTCCTCTTCGTTTCAGCTTCCCAGTGTTCCGGTTTCGTCCTCGGATTTCCTGTATGCTTTCTCGTATCCAGCCTTCTCCTTTCCCTTCTTCCTGGAGCCGTCCCTCCTGGTATCTTCACCGTGGGTAAGTGACCTCTGGGCCTGCTCCTAGCGGTCCCTGTATAGGGGTCGTTTTCCATCTTAGGTCGCTCGCCCAGGGGTAGGTCTCCCCACGGTCCAGAGGGTCCACTCTTGTTCTTCTCGGATCGCTATACTCACCTTCCTCACCGAGCACAACGTCCTCAGCAAGAGCCAAGCAGGGTTCATGCCGAACTACCGCACCACTGACCACATCTATACTCTGCACAGCTTCATTCAGAGACACGTCTACAATACAAAGAATGGGAAGATATACGCCTGCTTTGTGGACTTTAAAAAGGCCTTTGATTCAATGTGGCACCCGGTCTTATTCCTGAAACTGCTGGAGAGTGGAATAGGAGGAAAGACCTACGATGTCATCAAAAGCTCCTACACCGAGAACCGCTGCAGTGTGAGTGTGAACGGCAAAAGAACGGCTTACTTCCAGCAGAGCCGCGGAGTCAGACAAGGCTGCAGCCTAAGTCCAACGCTCTTCAACATCTACATCAACGAGCTGGCTACCGCCCTGGAATCATCCTCAGCACCAGGTCTCACCCTCCACGACGCTCAGGTGAAATTCCTGCTGTATGCAGATGACCTGCTGCTGCTGTCACCAACCGAGAAAGGCCTCCAGGACACCTGAAAATCCTAGAGAAATTCAGCTCCACCTGGGCTCTACCGGTCAACCTAAAGAAAACCAACACCATGGTGTTACAGAGGAGAAAGAGAAGATCAGACCAACACCCATCATTTATCCTCAACAACTGCGACCTCACAGGAACAGACAAATATACCTACCTGGGCCTAGAGATTCACCGGTCAGGGAGCTTCAAACAAGCCATAGAGACCCTGAAAGACAAGGCCTGCAAAACCTTCTATGCCATCCGAAGGAAACTCTACCATCTGAAGCCACCAGTGAGGGTCTGGCTAAAAACTTTCGACTCCATCATCGCCCCAATCCTCCTGTATGGCAGCGAAGTCTGGGGTCCTCACACCTACCCAGACTGATCAAAGTGGGATTCCAGTCCAACAGAAATATTCCACCTGGAATTCTGCAAGCACCTTCTCCAGGTCCATCGGAGCACCTCCAACAGTGCCTGTCGGGCCGAGCTGGGCAGATTCCCTCTACACCTAACAGTTCTAAAGAGGGCGCTGTCATTCCGGGCTCAACTGCATAGGAGCAATCCAAGCTCCCATCACCATAAAGCCCTGATACATGTAGGTGAAACAGAAAAACCAGAACCCTCGGAACAGTCCAGCCAAACCCAACCGGACCAGAACACCAATCAAAACAACCTGACAAAAGCCGGAGTTAGGAAGATGGTAGACGAAGGCCAGGAGAGGTATGTTAGTGACTGGAAGAATGATATCATCAGCTCACAGAAACTGACCATGTACCGGAGCCTACAGAGAGACTACAGACTGGCCCCATATCTGGAGAAACTCCCAGACCCCAGAGACCGCCAGATCCTGAGCCGATATAGACTCAGCACCCACAGTCTGGCCATCGAATGTGGCCAACACAGGCAGAGCTACAAGCCCAGGGAGGAAAGACTGTGCCAACACTGTGACCAGGAGGCCATAGAGGACGAAACCCTCTTCCTGCTACACTGCTCCAAATACTCAGCAGTGAGGGACACTCACTTCAGGAGACTCTCACATCTCTTCCCAGACTTCATCACCATGAAGGAGGAAGAGAAAACATATATCCTGCTGGGAGAAGAAGAGAGAGCGGTGGAGATAGCAGCGCGGTATGTGAGCGAATGTCATAGACTGCGAGAAAGAGAACTATGATGCCATGGACTATAGCCCCCACAATGTATCTGCCCCATCCACCTCCCCTATGCCATGGACTATAGCCCCCACCCTGGATCTGCCCCCATCCACCTCCCCTATGCCATGGACTATAACCCCCACAAAGGATCTGCCCCATCCACCTCCCCTATGCCATGGACTATAGCCCCCACAATGGATCTGCCCCATCCACCTCCCCTATGCCATGGACTATAACCCCCACAATGGATCTGCCCCCATCCACCTTCCCTACAGCTCCTACCCAACATCCCCACACTCCCTATCCCTATTGCCTTTATACACTTGCTTTGGCAAAACTGATGTGTATTTGGTCCTGCCAATAAAGCTTCTTTGAATCTTGAATCTTGAATATATATATATATATATATATATCCTGTATGTGTATATATATATATATATAAATATATATATATTAATATTAATATTATATATACACATGCATGCATACATACATGCATCTGTCAGTGCAAATCCCCAGAGCATCACACACGATTTGCAAAATACTTCAGAGCAGCTGCCATAAATCTCATGGTGCCTCAGATAGAGGGACAAGACTGATCAGTAATGTGCACTGATAGATGTGACCCCGGATACAGGACCCAACAGATGAGAATATGTCTCTTTCCTATATATATATAAATATATATATGTATGAATGTATGTATGTAAGTACATGCATATATATACATATATATATATATATATATATATATACATACAGTATATATATACTAGCTATTGAACCCGTTCTACGCCCGGGTGGCTAGCATCTATATTGGTATATGGTCTCCATCCTGGTATGTGCTGCTCCATCCTGCGTCCCCATCCTGTCATGAGCTGCTCCATCCTGCGTTCCCATCCTGACATGTGCTGCACCCATCCTGCACCCCCATTCTGACATGTGCTGCTCCCATCCTGCACCCCCATTCTGACATGTGCTGCTCCATCCTGCGTCCCCATCCTGTCATGTGCTGCACCCATCCTGCGCCCCCATCCTGCCATGTGTTGCACCCATCTTGCGCCCCATTCTGTCATGTGTTGCACCCATCCTGCGCCCCCATCCTGTCATGTGCTGCTCCCATCCTGCGCCCCCATTGTGACATGTGCTGCTCCCATCCTGCGCCCCCATTCTGACATGTTCTACACCCATCCTGCGCCTCCATTCTGACATGTTCTGCACCCATCTTGCGCCCCCATTCTGTCATGTGTTGCACCCATCCTGCGCCCCCATTGTGACATGTGCTGCACCCATCCTGCGCCTCCATTCTTACATGTTCTGCACCCCTCCTGCGCCTCCATTCTGTCATTTGCTGCTCCCATCCTGTCATGTGCTGCTCCCATCCTGTGCCCCCGTTCTGTCATGTGCTGCTCCCATCCTGTGCCCCCGTTCTTTCATGTGCTGCTCCCATCCTGCGCCCCTGTTCTGTCATGTGCTGCTCCCATCCTGCGCCCGTTCTGTCATGTGCTGCTGCCATCCTGCGCCCCCGTTCTGTCATGTGCTGCTCCCATCCTGTGCCCCGTTCTGTCATGTGCTGCTCCCATCCTGCGCCCGTTCTGTCATGTGCTGCTGCCATCCTGTGCCTTGTTCTGTCATGTGCTGCTCCCATCCTGCGCCCGTTTTGTTATGTGTTGCTGCCATCGTGCGCCCGCTCTGTCATGTGCTGTTCCCATCCTGCGCCCCGTTCTGTCATGTGCTGCTCCCATCCTGTGCCCCCGTTCTTTCATGTGATGCTCCCATCCTGCGCCCCTGTTCTGTCATGTGCTGCTCCCATCCTGCGCCCGTTCTGTCATGTGCTGCTGCCATCCTGCGCCCCCGTTCTGTCATGTGCTGCTCCCATCCTGCGCCCCTGTTCTGTCATGTGCTGCTCCCATCCTGCGCCCGTTCTGTCATGTGCTGCTGCCATCCTGCACCACCGTTCTGTCATGTGCTGCTGCCATCCTGTGCCCCCGTTCTGTCATGTGATGCTCCCATCTTGCGCCCCCATTCTGTCATGTGCTGCTCCCATCCTGCGCCCCTGTTCTGTCATGTGCTGCTCCCATCCTGTGCCCCTGTTCTGTCATGTGCTGCTCCCATCCTGCGCCCATTCTGTCATGTGCTGCTCCCATCCTGCGCCCCCGTTCTGTCATGTGCTGCTGCCATCCTGCGCCCCCGTTCTGTCATGTGCTGCTCCCATCCTGCGCCCCCGTTCAGTCATGTGCTGCTTCCATCCTGCGCCCGTTCTGTCATGTGCTGCTGCCATCCTGTGCCCCCGTTCTGTCATGTGCTGCTCCCATCTTGCGCCCCCATTCTGTCATGTGCTGCTCCCATCCTGCGCCCCTGTTCTGTCATGTGCTGCTCCCATCTTGCGCCTCCATTCTGTCATGTGCTGCTACTATCCTGCGCCCGTTCTGTCATGTGCGACTGCCATCCTGAGCCCCCGTTCTGTCATGTGCTGCTACCATCCTGCGCCCGTTCTGTCATGTGCTGCTGCCATCCTGCGCCCCTTCTGTCATGTGCTGCTCCCATCCTGCGCCCCCGTTCTGTCATGTGCTGCTGCCATCCCGTGCCCCCGTTCTGTCATGTACTGCTCCCATCCTGCGCCACCGTTCTGTCATGTGCTGCTCCCATCCTGCGCCTGTTTTGTCATGTGCTGCTACCATCCTGCGCCCATTCTGTCATATGCTGCTGCCATCCTGCGCCCCCGTTCTGTCATGTGCTGCTACCATCCTGCGCCCGTTCTGTCATGTGCTGCTGCCATCCTGCGCCCGTTCTGTCATGTGCTGCTCCCATCTTGTGCCACCGTTCTGTCATGTGCTGCTCCCATCCTGCGCCCCCGTTCTGCCATGTGCTGCTCCCATCCTGCGCCACCATTATATGCCCCCATAAGATGCTCCATTATATATGCCCCGTATGCTGCTGCCATATATATATATAAAAAAAAAAAATACCATACTCACCTATGGTCGCTGGGCGCCGAGTGCTGGGGGCCTGAGCAGGCGGGGACACCGGCGCGCTGTGGGGGTCAGGTGCCGGAGTCACCGCTAGCTCAGGCCCCCAGCACTTGCTATACTCACCTGTCTGTCCCGTTCCAGCGCTGCGCGCCGCCATCTTCCGGCTCCTCTGGCTGTGACTGTTCAGTCATAGGGCGGCGCCGGCGCGCATTAAGCACGTCATCGCGCCCTCTGAACTGGGAATGTCACAGCAGAGGACCCGGGAGACGGAGCCGCATGCAGCGCTGGAACGGGGGACAGGTGAATATACTTACCCTCCTGGCGGTCCCTGACTCTCCGGTAGAGATTGCGATATGCGTTCAGTGTTTACGCATACCGCAATCTCCTGGGAGCGTCACTCTGTGGGGGCCGGACTGCGCCGGCGCTTGCGCTTGCACAGTCTATAAAGGCTTCGGACAGAGTGACGCTCCCAGCGTTATATTATTGATATATATACATATATATATATATATATATATATACTGTATATATATATATATATATATATATATATATATATATATATATAGGAAAGAGACATATCTTCATCTGTGGGGTCCTGTAGACAGGGTCACATCTATCAGTGCACATTACTGACCAGTCTTGTCCCTCTATATGAGGCACCATGAGATTTATGGCAGCTGCTCTAAAGTCTTTTACAGATCCTGTGATGCTCGGGTGATTTGCACTGACAGACATCAATCTGTTTAAAGATTCAAGCAGCCACTGCAGATACAGCAGAATAATCTGGCTGGGTCTTATCAGGAGGGAGCAGGGTTCTGACATCTCCTCCCTGCACAGTGCAGACACCTCCGGTTCCGGCAGAAGTTTGAGCTGTTACTTACAGCACCACTGTGTCCTATGGTGCTCCTCTCTGGACAGAAGAAGCAATGCTGTGTAACCTGACTTTTGTGCAGCAGACACAATCACACAGCTTGCAATGTGGGCATGTCTGCTGTTTACTGGAGGCAGCAAACAAGTACAGTGCCGGCGCCCAGTGTTCCAGGGGGCATGTGCTCCTCTGCTTCTCCCCCCGGCCTCTGCCCGCGGTAGTGCAGGAAGATCGTGACTCACTGCTCTACCACAGAGCCTAACTATATCTGCGGGCTGTGCATGCTGATATAATTAAGGGTGCTACTCTACTGTGGTGCAAAAAGCACCCGGAAGATAAGCATCAAGCAGAAGGCAGTTATTCCATGGCAGTTAGTCAGGGCAGGAGTCAGGTAACCCACACTTTGCACTCCCTTTTATCCATGTGCTTTATTTCTATCCTCCTGTGTTCCCTTGCCATCCACATTCATAGCACCATCCCCCTCCATCACGACTCATACACATCAGCCCCTATATACTCCGCACTTCCATGTACAGCTCCCATGCACTTCTCACCTTCCTGAAAAACCTCAGCCCATCTTGCCCAAATACATTGCACAAAAAAACTTCTTACAATTCCAATACCTGCTTGCTCTTTATCCTTCTATTCTTCCTGATTTCGGGGATATCTCCCCCAACCCTGGTCCACCATCCCCCAACCTCTACCCTTATCCTACCTCGTATCAAAACCAAACTAATCTTATTATTATTATTTGCACTCCTTCATATCCTTCTTTTAGTTGGGCCCTCTGAAATCCACGGTCTATATGTAACAAACTTCCTTTTCTGCACTATTACTTTCTGAACAACTCTCTGAATCTGTAGGCCCTCACTGAAACCTGGATACAGGATTCTGACACCGTCTGCCCTGCTGCCATTTCCCATGGTGGCTTACAATTCTCCCATTCCCGAGACCCAGAAACAAACCTGGTGGTGGAGTCGGCATACTCCTGTCCCCACAATGCACATTCCAGCTTATACCCCCAGTTCTATCACTCTCATTCCCTTCTTTTGAGGTCCACACCATCAGGCTCTTCCATCCCCTCTCCCTCAGAGTAGTGGTCATATATCGGCCCCCAAGCTCGCCCACCCAGGTCCTTGACCACTTCTCAGCCTGGCTGCCGCACTTCATGTCCTCAGAACTCCCGACCCTTATCCTGGGAGATTTTAACATCCCCATAAACAGCCCCACTTCCATATCTGCATCCCAGCTTCTATGACTAACAACTTTTCTCGGCCCCTCACGGCTCTCAATCTCAGAAACACACAAAGACGGTAACACCCTTGACCTCATTTTCGCCGGGCTCTGCACAATCACCCACCTAGATAACTCACCATTTCCCCTCTCTGATCACAACATTCTCTTCTTTGGGCTCACAATCCCTTGCCCACCCCAGCACACTCCTACCTACCACACATTCAGAAAGCTACATGCCATTAACTCATACACTTTCAGACTCTTTGCACTCATCACTGTCCCCAATCTCCTCTTATTTCTGTCCTGATCTGGCTGTACACCACTACAATGACTGTTGTGAATTCTGTTGTCGAACTCCCTCCTGTGGTCGTGAATGGTACTTCGGCGAGTTCTGTCTATGGGCTCCCTCTGGTGGCTATGAGTGAAGCTGCTGCTTCTGAGGTTCCTTACACAGGTGACGTGGTTTATCCTTTGGTTGGCTGCTCTATTTAACTCCTCTCAGATCGTTACTCCATGCCAGCTGTCAATGTTTTTGCATTTGTTCAGTTCGCTCCTGGATCTCTCTGGTGACCTGCCTTCTCCTGCAGAAGCTAAGTTCCCGATAGTCATTATTTGTTCATTGTTTTCTTGTCCAGCTGGTTATCATGATTTTGTCTTGCTAGCTGGAAGCTCTGGGATGCAGAGTGGCCCCTCCGCACCGTGGGTCGGTGCGGAGGTCCTTTTTGCACACTCTGCGTGGTCTTTTGTAGGTTTTTGTGCTGATCGCAAAGTTACCTTTCCTATCCTCTGTCTATTTAGTAAGTCTGGCCTCCCTTTGCTGAAACCTGTTTCATTTCTGCGTTTGTGACTTTCATCTTACTCACAGTCAATATATGTGGGGGGCTTCCTTTACCTTTGGGGAATTTCTCTGAGGCAAGGTAGGCTTTATTTTCTATCTCTAGGGCTAGATAGTTCTTAGGCTGTGACGAGGCGCCTAGGTCTGGTCAGGAGCGCTCCACGGCTATTTCTAGTGTGTGTCATAGGATTAAGGCTTGCGGTCAGCAGAGCTCCCACATCCCAGAGGTCGTCCTGTATGAGGTTTAACTATCAGGTCATTCTGGGTGCTCCTAACCACCAGGTCATAACAGTACAGATGGCCCAAAGTATTAATGCATCTCAATAGAGGGATAAGAGAACTTCTGAGACCATTTTTTTTCTTTGCACTGTGTTTTGTCTTTCTTTTCCCCTAGACCTTTGGGTGGTTCAGGACACAGGTGTAGATATGGACATTCAAGGTCTGTCCTCTTGTATGGATAATCTCACTGCAAGGGTACAAAACATTCAAGATTTTGTGGTTCAGAATCCTATGTTAGAGCCTAGAATTCCTATTCCTGACTTATTTTCTGGGGACAGATCTAGGTTCTTGAATTTCAAAAATAATTGTAAACTGTTTCTAGCTTTGAAACCCCGCTCCTCTGGTGACCCCGTTCAACAGGTAAAAATCATTATTTCTTTGTTGCGTGGTGACTAGTGTTGAGCATTCCGATACCGCAAGTATCGGGTATCGGCCGATACTTGCGGTATCGGAATTCCGATACCGAGATCCGATACTTTTGTGGTATCGGGTATCGGTATCGGATCCATAGGGATGTGTAAAATAAAGAATTAAAATAAAAAATATTGATATGCTCACCTCTCCGGCGGCCCCTGGACATCACGCTGGTAACCGGCCGGCTTCTTTGTTTAAAATGAGCGCCTTTAGGACCTGCGAATGACGTCGCGGTTTCTGATTGGTCGCGTGCCGCTCATGTGACCGCCACGCGATCAATCAGAAGCCGCGATGTCATTCTCATTCACTAAACTCCTAATTCTAGGAATTAAGGACCTGCGAATGACGTCGCGGCTTCTGATTGGTCGCGTGGCGGTCACATAGGCTGCACGCGACCAATCAGAACCCGCGACGTCATTCGCAGGTCCTAAAGGCGCTCATTTTAAACAAAGAAGCCTGCCGGTTACCAGCGTGAAGTCCAGGGGCCGCCGGAGAGGTGAATATATGAATATTTTTTATTTTAATTCTTTATTTTACACCTTAATATGGATCCCAGGGCCTGAAGGAGAGTTTCCTCTCCTTCAGACCCTGGGAACCATCAGAATACCTTCCGATACTTGGTGTCCCATTGACTTGTATTGGTATCGGATATCGGTATCGGCGATATCCGATATTTTTCGGGAATCGGCCGATACTATCCGATACCGATACTTTCAAGTATCGGACGGTATCGCTCAACACTAGTGGTGACCCTCAAGACTGGGCATTTTCCCTTGCGCCAGGAGATCCTGCATTGCGTCATGTTGATGCGTTTTTTCTGGTGCTTGGATTGCTTTATGATGAACCAAATTCAGTGTATCAGGCAGAGAAAATCTTGCTGGCTTTGTGTCAGGGTCAGGATGAAGCGGAGGTGTACTGTCAGAAGTTTAGAAAGTGGTCTGTGCTTACTCAGTGGAATGAATGTGCCCTGGCGGAAATTTTCAGAAAGGGTCTTTCTGAAGCCCTTAAGGATGTCATGGTGGGATTTCCCACGCCTGCTGGTCTGAATGAGTCTATGTCTTTGGCCATTCAGATCGATCGGCGCATGCGTGAGCGCAAAGCTGTGCACCATCTGGCGGTATTCTCTGAGCATAGGCCTGAGCCTATGCAGTGTGATAGGACTTTGACCAGAGCTGAACGGCAAAAACACAGACGTCGGAATGGGCTGTGTTTTTACTGTGGTGAATCCACTCATGCTATCTCCGATTGTCCTAAGCGCACTAAGCGGTTCGCTAGGTCTGCCATCATTGGTACGGTACAGTCTAAATTTCTTTTGTCCGTTACTCTGATTTGCTCTCTGTCGTCCTATTCTGTAATGGCATTTGTGGATTCAGGCGCTGCCCTGAATTTGATGGACTTGGAGTTTGCCAGGCGCTGTGGTTTTTTCTTGGAGCCCTTGCAGTATCCTATTCCATTGAGAGGAATTGATGCTACGCCTTTGGCCAAGAATAAGCCTCAGTACTGGACTCAATTGACCATGTGCATGGCTCCTGCACATCAGGAGGATATTTGCTTTTTGGTGTTGCATAATCTGCAAGATGTGGTCGTTTTGGGGTTGCCATGGCTACAAGTCCATAATCCAGTGTTGGATTGGAAATCTATGTCTGTGTCCAGCTGGGGTTGTCAGGGGGTACATGGTGATGTTCCATTGCTGTCAATTTTGCCTTCCACTCCTTCTGAAGTCCCTGAGTTTGTATCTGATTACCGGGATGTATTTGAAGAGCCCAAATCTGGTGCCCTACCTCCTCATAGGGATTGCGACTGTGCTATTAATTTGATTCCTGGTAGTAAGTTTCCTAAGTGCCGTCTGTTTAATTTATCTGTGCCAGAGCACGCCGCTATGCGGAGTTATATAAAGGAATCCTTGGAGAAGGGTCATATTCGTCCGTCGTCGTCACCATTGGGAGCAGGGTTCTTTTTTGTGGCCAAGAAGGATGGTTCTTTGAGACCTTGTATTGATTACCGCCTTCTTAGTAAGATCACAGTCAAATTTCAGTATCCTTTGCCGCTGCTGTCTGATTTATTTGCTTGGATTAAGGGGGCTAGTTGGTTCACCAAGATAGATCTTCGTGGTCCGTATAATCTTGTGCGAATTAAACAGGGTGATGAATGGAAAACGTCATTTAATACGCCCGAGGGCCATTTTGAGTACCTGGTTATGCCATTCGGGCTTTCTAATGCTCCATCTGTGTTTCAGTCCTTTATGCATGACATCTTCCGAGAGTACCTGGATAGATTCATGATTGTATATTTGGATGACATTTTGGTCTTTTCGGATGATTGGGAGTCTCATGTGAAGCAGGTCAGAATGGTGTTCCAGGTCCTTCGTGCGAATTCCTTGTTTGTGAAGGGGTCAAAGTGTCTCTTTGGAGTTCAGAAGGTTTCATTTTTGGGTTTCATTTTTCCCCTTCTACTATCGAGATGGACCCTGTTAAAGTTCAGGCCATTTACGATTGGACTCAGCCGACATCTGTGAAGAGCTTGCAGAAATTCCTGGGCTTTGCTAATTTTTATCATCGCTTCATCGCTAATTTTTCCAGTATTGCTAAACCGTTGACTGATTTGACCAAGAAAGGTGCTGATGTGGTCAATTGGTCCTCTGCGGCTGTAGAGGCTTTTCAGGAGTTGAAGCGTCATTTTGCTTCTGCCCCTGTGTTGTGCCAGCCAGATGTTTCGCTCCCTTTTCAGGTTGAGGTTGATGCTTCTGAAATTGGAGCAGGGGCTGTTTTGTCGCAAAGAAGTTCTGATGGCTCGGTGATGAAACCCTGTGCCTTCTTTTCTAGAAAATTCTCGCCTGCTGAGCGCAATTATGATGTGGGCAATCGGGAGTTGTTGGCCATGAAGTGGGCATTTGAGGAGTGGCGACATTGGCTTGAAGAAGCTAAACATCGCGTGGTGGTCTTGACGGATCACAAGAATTTGACTTATCTCGAGTCTGCCAAACGGTTGAATCCTAGACAGGCTCGATGGTCGCTCTTTTTCTCCCGTTTTGATTTTGTAGTTTCATACCTTCCGGGATCTAAGAATGTGAAGGCTAATTCCCTGTCGAGGAGTTTTGTGCCTGACTCTCCGGGTGTTCCGGAGCCGGCGGGTATTCTTAAAGAAGGGGTAATTTTGTCTGCCAATTCCCCTGATTTGCGGCGTGTGCTGCAAAAGTTTCAGGCTGATAGACCTGACCGTTGTCCTACGGAGAAACTGTTTGTCCCTGATAGATGGACTAGTAGAGTTATCTCTGAGATTCATTGTTCAGTGTTGGCTGGTCATCCTGGAATCTTTGGTACCAGAGATTTGGTGGCTAGATCCTTTTGGTGGCCTTCTTTGTCACGGGATGTGCGTTCTTTTGTGCAGTCCTGTGGGACTTGTGCTCGGGCTAAGCCCTGCTGTTCTTGTTCCAGTGGGTTGCTTTTGCCCTTGCCGATCCCGAAGAGGCCCTGGACGCATATTTCCATGGATTTTATTTCTGATCTCCCTGTTTCTCAAAAGATGTCGGTCATTTGGGTGGTTTGTGATCGCTTCTCTAAGATGGTCCATTTGGTACCCTTATCTAAATTGCCTTCCTCCTCTGATTTGGTGCCTTTGTATTTCCAGCATGTGGTTCGTTTGCATGGCATTCCAGAGAACATCGTCTCGGACAGAGGTTCCCAGTTTGTTTCGAGGTTTTGGCGGTCCTTTTGCGCTAAGATGGGCATTGATTTGTCTTTTTCTTCGGCTTTCCATCCTCAGACTAATGGCCAAACCGAACGAACTAATCAGACTTTGGAGACATATCTGAGATGCTTTGTTTCTGCTGATCAGGATGATTGGGTGTCCTTGCCTTTGGCTGAGTTCGCCCTTAATAATCGGGCCAGCTCGGCTACTTTAGTTTCTCCTTTTTTCTGTAATTCTGGTTTCCATCCTCGTTTTTCTTCAGGGCAGGTTGAGCCTTCGGACTGTCCTGGTGTGGATGCGGTGGTGGACAGGTTGCAGCAGATTTGGACTCGTGGTGGATAATTTGACATTATCCCAGGAGAAGGCTCGACGTTTTGCTAACCGCCAGCGTTGTGTTGGTCCCCGACTTCGTGTTGGGGATTTGGTTTGGTTGTCATCTCGTCACGTTCCTATGAAGTTTTCCTCTCCTAAGTTTAAGCCTCATTTCATTGGGCCATATAAGATTTCTGAAGTTCTTAATCCTGTGTCATTTCGTTTGGACCTTCCAGCTTCTTTTGCCATCCATAATGTGTTCCATAGGCCGTTGTTGCAGAGATACGTGGCGCCTATGGTTCCCTCCGTTGATCCTCCTGCCCCGGTGTTGGTTGAGGGGGAGTTGGAGTATGTGGTGGGGAAGATTTTGGATTCTCGTGTTTCGAGACGGAAACTCCAGTACCTGGTCAAGTGGAAGGGTTATGGTCAGGAAGATAATTCCTGGGTTTTTGCCTCTGATGTTCATGCTGCCGATCTTGTTCGTGCCTTTCATTTGGCTCATCCTGTTCAGCCTGGGGGCTCTGGTGAGGGTTCGGTGACCCCTCCTCAAGGGGGGGTACTGTTGTGAATTCTGTTGTCGAACTCCCTCCTGTGGTCGTGAATGGTACTTCGGCGAGTTCTGTCTATGGGCTCCCTCTGGTGGCTATGAGTGAAGCTGCTGCTTCTGAGGTTCCTTACACAGGTGACGTGGTTTATCCTTTGGTTGGCTGCTCTATTTAACTCCTCTCAGATTGTTACTCCATGCCAGCTGTCAATGTTTTTGCATTTGTTCAGTTCACTCCTGGATCTCTCTGGTGACCTGCCTTCTCCTGCAGAAGCTAAGTTCCTGATAGTCATTATTTGTTCGTTGTTTTCTTGTCCAGCTGGTTATCATGATTTTGTCTTGCTAGCTGGAAGCTCTGGGATGCAGAGTGGCCCCTCCGCACCGTGAGTCGGTGCGGAGGTCCTTTTTGCACACTCTGCGTGGTCTTTTGTAGGTTTTTGTGCTGATCGCAAAGTTACCTTTCCTATCCTCTGTCTATTTAGTAAGTCTGGCCTCCCTTTGCTGAAACCTGTTTCATTTCTGCGTTTGTGACTTTCATCTTACTCACAGTCAATATATGTGGGGGGCTTCCTTTACCTTTGGGGAATTTCTCTGAGGCAAGGTAGGCTTTATTTTCTATCTCTAGGGCTAGATAGTTCTTAGGCTGTGATGAGGCGCCTAGGTCTAGTCAGGAGCGCTCCACGGCTATTTCTAGTGTGTGTCATAGGATTAGGGCTTGCGGTCAGCAGAGCTCCCACATCCCAGAGCTCGTCCTGTATGAGGTTTAACTATCAGGTCATTCCGGGTGCTCCTAACCACCAGGTCATAACAAATGACACTGTCAGAAGCACCCTGGATGAAGTATTGCCCCTCAACCTTAGAACCTTCAAAAGAGTGAAACAGTCCTGGCTCACATCGCAAACTCGGCTTCTCCAGCGATGTTCTAGAAGTGCTGAACACTTATGGAGGAAAATTTGCACACCAGAAGACTTCATCCACTTCAACGTTATGTTAAGAACCTATAACTCTGCCCTTCACCTTGCCAAACAGACCTACTAAAGCACCCTTATCTCTTCACTATCCAACAACCCCAAGAAACTTTTTTACATATTTCACTCCCTCCTCAGATCAAAAGCACAAGCTCCTATCACCGACATTTGTGCTGATGACCTGGTCTCCCACTTTATAGAGAAAATAGATAATATCCGACAGGAAATCCACTCCCAGCCACTAAGTGCTGTGACTCCCATCCCTCCTTGCATTTTCCCTGGCTCACTCTCCCCATTTGATCCCATAACAGAAGAGGACGTCTCCAGGCTCCTCTCTTCTTCTCACCCGACTACATGCACAACTGACCCCATTCCATTACATCTCCACCAGTCACTCACTCCTGTCGTCACAACTCACCTAACGACAATTTTTAATCTCTCCCTCTCCTCGGGCATCTTCCCATCCTCCTTCAAACACTCTATCTTTACTCCATTATTAAAGAAACCCTCTCTTGATCCATCCTGCACAAATCACTACAGACCAGTCTCCAACATTCCCTCCATCTCTAAACTCTTGGAGCGCCTGGTCTCCTCCCGCTTTACCCGCTACCTCTCCACTTCCTTCCTCCTAGAACTTTCACACTCCAGCATCCACCCCCTACATTTGACAGAAACTGCACTCATCAAAGTGACTAATGACTTTCTGACAGCAAAGTGTAATGGTGACCACTCTCTGCTCATTCTTCTTGACCTCTCTGCAGCTTTTGACACTGTTGACCACCATCTCCTACTGTCTAGGCTTCAGTCACTAGGCATTAAGGATACTACCCTCTCCTGGTTCTCATCCTATCTTTCTGACCGCTCCTTCAGTGTTTCATTCCTTGGCTCCACTTCGTCCCCTCTTCCTCTCACTGTCGGGGTACCGCAGGGCTCTGTCCTTGGCCCAGTTCTCTTCGCTTTATACACGACCCCAATTGGACAGACAATCAGCAGATTTGGCCTTCAGTACCATCTTTATGCCGATGACACACGACTATATATGTCATCCCTTGACCTTACTCCCGCTGTACTACAGAACACCAGTGACTGTCTGTTCGCAGTCTCTGATATCATGTCCGCCCTCTATCTGAAACTCAACCTCTTCAATACTGAACGTCTTCTGCTCCCACCATCTACTAACCTCCCTAAATCTGACATTTCCTTCTCCGTGAGTGGCACCATAATAACACCCCAGCTGCAGATGCACTGTCTGGGTATTACATTTGACACCAATCTCTCCTACACTTCCCATATACAATCTGTTGCCCGCTTGTGCCGCTTACACATAAAGAACATCTTTAGAATCAACCTTTTTCTCACATGGAAACAACAGAAACCCTCACTGTTGAACCTGATCCACTCCCGCCTGGACTACTATAACGCTCTATTAATTGGCCTCCCCTCACTTGACTTTCCCTTCTCCAGTCTATCCTTAATGCAGCAGCAACCAGGGTCATCTACCTGGCTAATCGGTATTCAGATGCAGCTTCTCTTCGCCAGTTGTTACACTGGCTGCCCATTCATTATAGGATCCAATTCAGAGTATTTGTTCTCACCCACAAAGCTCTTCACAGTGCAGCACCCCCTTAAATCTCCTCCCTTATTTCTGTCTATCGGCCAAATCGACCGCTGCGCTATGCAAATGACTTTTGACTAACATCTGCAGTAATCCGTACCTCCCACTCCCACCTCCAAGACTTCTCCCATGCTGCCCCAATCATCTGGAATGCTCTACACCAAGAAATTATGACTATCCACAATTTGCATAGTTTTAGGCGTGCCCTCAACACATTTTTGTTCAGAGTGGCCTATCACGTTCCCTAATCAAAGTCATTTTATGTTTGTCTGTGCGTGTGTCGCCCATTCACTATCTCCATCTATCCCCCACTCCCTCAAGATGTCGGGACCATCATTGTAAATACATCATTGTAAATAAGGTCCTTTACTTTGTATCTCCCCCGTCTCAATGTAGATTGTAAGCTCTCACGAACAGGGTAGTCTTATTTTGCTTTAATTGTATTGTTAACTTTGTTACTTATGACTTGCCTTTGAAGCTGTTAAATTGTAAAGCGCTGTGGAATATGTTGGCGCTATATAAATAAAGATTATTATTGATATTATTATTAACCACAGTACAGACCCAAAGTGGCCCTAATCGAATTCTGAGGAATCTGCTCCACATCCTATCTTTCCTCCTTAGCCTCTATTTACATGTCAATATCAACACATATGATGCTAATGGGATAAATCTGCCTATATTGTGCTCTGTGCCTCTGTTGCTATCTCCCAAATGAAGCATTAGGCCCTGAAACCCTGGCCATATATTTTTGTGGGTACACTACTATTCTCACAGCAATAACTGTTAACATTCTTTCTTAGCAGTGCACCGTTTTCTAAACAGGGTGCTTAGGGGCCATAACAAAGGGGGAAAATGAGCAAAACATAAACAAGGGCAGCCTCAATCACTCCACCAGGATTACTAGGGAGGGGAACAAAGAAACCCTGCATACTTCTTCCTCTTCAAACAGAAGTGGAAGTGAGATGCAGAAGGCAGATGTAAAAAAGATTAACATCTCCCCGCTTACATGCTATTATGTAATGTAGTTGACACTTATGGAGGTAATGTGGCTAAGGGTATGTGCACTGTACACGTCAGGATTTCTAGCAGAAATTTCCTGACAAAAAACAGGCATTTTTGCCAGAAATTCGCATGCGATTTTTTTGCGTTTTTTTTGCATTTTTATGCGGATTGTTTGCATTTTTTCCCAGACACTCCAAATGCCATAATATAATGGGAAATCTGTATAAAATCCGCAAAAATAATGAACATGATGCTTCTTTTTTCGCAATGCGTTTTTTTTGCGGAAAAAAAGGCATCATGTGCACAAAAAATGCGGAATGCATTCTAAATGATAGTATGCATATGTATGCGCTTTTTAAGCAGTTTTATAGCGTTTTTATCGTGAAAAAATGCACAAAAAACGCAAAAATGTCTGTATGTGTGCACATACCCTTACACTTGATGCTGGTTGACACATGTTTAAGCAATATGCAAACACTAATGTTAAGCTGTGGCTAGCATACATACTGTATAAAGGTACAGCTACTTTAAGGGTAATAAGACTAAGACTGTATAGAAAAATATTTAGAATTGAGAGTCCTCAGTGGTTGATACCTTTTAATGGCTAACTGAAAAGATGGTAACAAATTGCAAGCTTTCGAGACTACACAGGTCTCTTCATCAGGCTAAGACCTGTGTAGTCTCGAAAGCTTGCAATTTGTAACTATCTTTTCAGTTAGCCATTAAAAGGTATCAACCACTGAGGACTCTCAAGTCTAAATATTTTTCTCTCTACTGGCTAAAACGGTACCAAGATATATATCTTTCCTGTATAAAACTGTATAGGAATAATAAGCTTAGCACTATAGAGGCAATAATAAAAAGTATATGAAAAGCATGTCATTTTTGAGAATGGGGATTTTATTTTATAATGTCAGATTTTATATGGTACCCGTGTAGAAAAAAATCTCTCCAAATGTTTGCATATATACTTTTACATTTGTATAAATCTGCAAGAAGCAACTGAATATGCTCATTTCTTTTCCTCTTGTTTGTGATTAAATTTTGAAATTCAGTATATTTTAGTTACAGAAATGACACAAAAGATTTAATGAAGAAATTGTTTTATTTTCAGTCATCTGTAAATCTTTGCGGTTTGAATAGTAAAAACACAGATTTACAACCTAAATGATTTTCTAAAACATTGCATGTGTTAAAAAAGAATACTTTGTTTAATTAAAAAAAACAAAAAAACAAGACAAAACAGAGCACAGCTATGTCTATAGAAAATGATTTTGCATTGTATATATTTGTCGAGGAATCATATTAAAGCCACAACCTAAACATTTCAGTTGTAAATGAGAACATGCTTTGAACAATACATATTAAAAGACAAGAAGTTATTTACTCCCATGTAAATGATATTATTCATTGTTGTCACCATCCTTTATGTAACATTAACATCATTCATTAATACATTTCTAACTAAAACCTAATGCTGGTGAAGTGTGCAATAAAAGTCTGATTATGTTTATTCTATAGACAAACAATGAAATTGTGCATAACGTGTCTTAGATTAACCCCTTAGTGACAGAGCCAATTTGGTACTTAATGACCGAGCCAATTTTTGCAATTCTGACCACTGTCACTTTATGAGGTTATAACTCTGGAACGCTTCAACGGATCCCGCTGATTCTGAGATTGTTTTTTCGTGACATATTGTACTTCATGTTAGTCGTAACATTTCTTCGATATTACTTGCGATTATTTATGAAAAAAACGGAAATATGGCGAAAATTTTTAAAATTTTGCAATTTTCAAACTTTGTATTTTTATGCCCTTAAATCAGAGAGATATGTCACGAAAAATAGTTAATAAATAACATTTTCCACATGTCTACTTTACATCAGCACAATTTTGGAAACAAAATTTTTTTTTGTTAGGGAGTTATAAGGGTTAAAAGTTGACCAGCAATTTCTCATTTTTACAACACCATTTTTTTTTAGGGACCACATCACATTTGAAGTCATTTTGAGGGGTCTATATGATAGAAAATACCCAAGTGTGACACCATTCTAAAAACTACACCCCTCAAGGTTCTCAAAACCACATTCAAGAAGTTTATTAACCCTTTACGTGCTTCACAGGAACTGAAACAATGTGGAAGGAAAAAATGAACATTTAACTTTTTTTTGCAAACATCTTAATTCAGAACCATTTTTTTATTTTCACAAGTGTAAAAACAGAAATGTAACCATAAATTTTGTTATGCAATTTCTCCTGAATACGCCAATACCCCATATGTGGGGGTAAACCACTTTTTGGGCGCACCGCAGAACTTAGAAGTGAAGGAGCGCCGTTTTACTTTTTCAATGTAGAATTGGCTGGAATTGAGATTGGACGCCATGTCGCGTTTGGAGAGCCCCTGATGTGCCTAAACAGTGGAAACCCCCCACAAGTGACACCATTTTGGAAACTAGACCCCTTAAGGAACATACCTAGATGTGTGGTGAGCACTTTAAACCCCCATGTGCTTCACAGAAGTTTATAATGTAGAGCCATGAAAAAAAAAATCGCATTTTTTCTACAAAAATGATCTTTTTGCCCACAAATTTTTATTTTCACAAGGGTAACAGGAGAAATTAGACCACAAAAGTTGTTGTTCAATTTCTCCTGAGTACGTCGATACCCAATATGTGGGGGTAAACCACTGTTAGGGCGCACCGCAGAGCTTGGAAGAGAAGGAGTGCCGTTTTACTTTTTCAATGTAGAATTGGCTGGAATTGAGATCGGACGCCATGTCGCGTTTGGAGAGCCCCTGATGTGCCTAAACAGTGGAAACTCCCCACAAGTGACACCATTTTGGAAACTAGACCCCTTAAGGAACTTATCTAGATGTGTGGCGAGCACTTTGAACCCCCATGTGCTTCACAGAAGTTTATAACGTAGAGCCGTGAAAAAAAAATTGCATTTTTTCTACAAAAATGATCTTTTTGCCCACAAATTTTTATTTTCACAAGGGTAACAGGAGAAATTAGACCACTAAAGTTGTTGTGCAATTTCTCCTGAGTACGTCGATACCCAAAATGTGGGGGTAAACCACTGTTTGGGCGCACCGCAGAGCTTGGAAGAGAAAGAGTGCCGTTTTACTTTTTCAATGTAGAATTCGCTGGAATTGAGATCGGACGCCATGTCGCGTTTGGAGAGCCCCTGATGTGCCTAAACAATAGAAATCCCCCACAAGTGACCCCATTTTGGAAACTAGACCCCCCATGGAACTTATCTAGATGTGTGGTGAGAACTTTGAATGCCCAAGTGCTTCACAGAAGTTTATATTTTTTTTTTCCACAAAAAAGATATTGTAGCCCCCAAGTTTTTATTTTCACAAGGGTAACAGGAGAAATTGAACTACAATAGTTGTTGTCCAATTTATCCCGAGTACGCTGATGCACCATATGTGGGGGTAAACCACTGTTTGGGCGCACGGCAGAGCTCGGAAGGGAAGGAGCGCCTTTTTGGAATGCAGACTTTGATAGAATGGTCTGTGGGCATTATGTTGCGATTGCAGAGCCCCTGATGTACCTAAACTGTAGTAACCCCCCACAAGTGACCCCATTTTGGAAACTAGACCCCCCAAGGAACTTATCTAGATGTGTGGTGAGAACTTTGAATGCCCAAGTGCTTCACAAAAGTTTAGAATGCAGAGTCGTGAAATTAAAAAATATTTTTTTTTTCACAAAAAAGATATTGTAGCCCCCAAGTT